>NC_134852.1:61596899-62228774 GCF_049852395.1 Peromyscus maniculatus bairdii | reverse complement strand
CAGTGAAGGCCAGTGATTGGGCAGGTTGTTTTGCACAAGGTCTCTAGCATTGTTTCCAAGCAAAGGTAGAGCAAATGTAGAAGAGGTTCCTTCAAGAGATACTGACTTAGTGAAAAATCTTATATATAGACAGAACAGCCAGCATTTCAGTAACTGGGATGATCAGAAATGGGGTTTTGAAAAATCTTCATCACTTACTATTTTTCCCAGTAAGCCTTGAATGTCTCTCACAATAGGCCAAGACACTAAGCAGGTTCTCTGTTTCACCTCGGTTGATTCTGTTTGCAGTACCATGTTGAGGATTCTTAGACCATGTGTAGCTATATAGTAGGATATGGAATGCATCTCACTGATACTGTAAAGCCACTGCTATCTGTCAAGCAGAAAGAGAAATTATTGCATTTTCCAGACAGAGATGATACACCCTCTCCCCCTCTAAAACAGGACTAGAGGTGGGGGTTGCTGAAGATTGAATCTGTACTTTACACATCCTAGGGAAGCGCTCTCCTCTGCCTTGCACTTCGAACTGGGGTTGGGACATACTTCAATCTCTATTTTAGATCAGTCACTGCTAAAAGGACTGAGAGCCTCAAAACTACCCCTCCTCCTAGAATGATAAACTTAACCATGCGAACACTCATACCTTTACAGAAACACATTACAAGGCTTTCTAACCTCAAGAGTTAATGTGATCTTTGACTTGACTTGTTAGACCCGTAGAGACAGAACTCTTTAAAGGGGTATAAAGATGAGTGTTGAGTCGGTATGATGGTGCCTGCCTGTGATCCCGCACTTGGACAGGCCAGCCTGAGCTTCCCACAGTGAGACCATGTCTCAAGAGAAAAAGTGTTGCTACTGTCATCTGGCCTTCTTTCTTTAGCTGACCAGTCTGTTAATCTAGAGATCAACTTGGTTTGGCTCTCATTCAACAAAAGAAGCAAGCCTAGAGTGCAGTGAGAGCTTCCACATCCTGGTGATGGTTAATGGCCAGGCAGTATCATGACCCAGACAGAGCAGGTGACTGTCCAGACCCTACACTGCACCCCATCACCTGTCTTCTGCATACACAGTATGTGGTTGCACCTTAGCTGAGGGCTTGTGCAGCACCTTGCTGACTGAGAGATATACTGGAAAGTATGTGCCAGGTTTGGATGTGAAGCATCAGCGTCCGTGACTGCTCACTTCAGTGTCTCCCTCTGACTTTCAGCTGGTAAGTCACATAGAAGAGATGCTGCAGACAGCCTACAACAAGCTCCACTCATGGCAATCACGGCGTCTGATGAAGAAGACGTGAAGCATTCATGGTGCTCACAGGTTTTGTGGGTTGAAAAAAACTGACCTGCGGTGACTCTGGAAACCTGGCTGAGGACAAGCAGATGCTCACACCGGGGAAACATCTGCTGCATGCCAACTCCCAGAGCTGATGCTATTGTACTTGCACATAAGAACCGAAAGAAGGCAGGGACGAGATTCACTTAACTCTGGGGAGGTAAACTAAGGCAGAACCAAAATGAGCTAAGTTGCAAATATATGTGTATGTGTACATGTATATGTATTTTAAAGACTGTTTACTGCAGTTACTCAGGAACTGCTTTTGGTTCACGTTAAGCTGCTTTCAAAATTAAAAGAAAAAATAATTTAAAAAAATACTTAAAGGGTGCATTGATAAAATCTGAGTTTTTTCATTGTTGTTTTCTGGGTAAATTTTTTCCCTAAGTTTATGGCACAGGGTAACCCTAAGTATCCCTCCTCATCCCCCACCAGGATCCTCAAATGTTACTGAATTCTAGTTGTCCCTTACATCAGCACGTTAAAGAGAGTACTTTGAATAAGGGAGGCTGTTGCGCAGCCATGAGGAAACAATTGTCAGAAGGCACCATTGGTCCTGCGTTTCCTACGGAAATAAGTGTTGCACTGAAGCCTGTGCTCTGGAGTCCCCAAGTAAAGGCACACCTGCAGGAGTCAGTGAGCTAGTGCAGGCTGTTGTCAGGCGACAATGATGCTGCATGTATTTCTTGGGTGCAAATGTATATTGCTGAAAATTTTTTAAAGATGGCATGTGCTTTGAAAAGAAGAAATTGCATTTTTAAGAGTTTAAAAATCTTACAAGTGAGAAATATAAGAATTGCTTATTTTCACCTGTTTAGAAGAAATAAAGGAAGTTTCTCATACCTTCTCTTCTTGGTGTCTTGACTGCTGCTGCTTGGCGAGTTGGTAATTACTGCAGAGTCACAGAAGAGCCTAAGTGTGACACTGACATTGATAACATACACCTTCCTTGTTCCTAGAGTCCGTGCTTCATCCTGTTCCCGTGGGTCACCTCCTGCCTCTCTGCAAACTTGTATTAAACACTGTGCAGAAGCAGAACTTGTGCAGGTGCCGAGGTGCTCCTTCAACTGGACACTGCTGGAGTTTGTGTTCTGAGAGCATGGCTGGGATTTGGGTTTGGTTTGGTTTGGTTTGGTTTTTTTGAGGCAAGGTCTCACCGTGTAGTCTTGGGCATTCTGCAATTCACTATATAGACCAGGCTGTCCTTGAACTCAGAGATCTGCCTGCTTTTGCCTCTAGAGTGCTGGGATTAAATAGGTACGCCTCCGCTGCCCAGCTCCACACTGATTATTCTTTTTTGTTGTTGTTTTGAGACAGTTTCTCTGTGTATCCCTCACTGTTCCTCACTCTAGACCAGGCTGACCTTGAACTCAGAGATCCACCTGCCTCTCTGCCTCCTGAGTGCTGGGATTAAAGTCTTGTGCCACCTCGACCCACTTATCACACTAGTAAGCGTAGGCTGTGAACTGGTAAATGGAAGAGAGGCCAATCACTTTCTAACTATACAGAGTGCTTTTCAACTGTGTTACTAACACAGTCACTCAGAGTAATACCAGTAAAGCAAATCTGTTGGGAAAAGCAGGCATAAACAAAACTGTGGAGTGTTGTTAAGAGGAAATGATACAGCAATGGGTGTGGTGGCGCATACCTTTCAACCCAGCACTCTGAAGGCAGAAGCTTGTAGAGCTCTAAGTTCAAAGCCAGCCTGGTCTGCATTGAGAGTTCCAGGACAGCCAGAGCTACATAGACTGTCTTAAAGAAATAAACAAAAAAGATGAAATTATACATACACATAAAGGAGCTTAAGGAAGAATAGACAAGTTTAAGAAATTGGGGTAGACACCGTTAAAAATTTTTGCCATACATGATAGAACATTTCTGTAATCCCAGCATTCAAGGTGGAAACAGGAGGCTACAGAATTCCAGGCCAGTCTGAGCTACACAGTAAAACCCATAACATTCCAGCTAAGCCTTAGGGGTTACGGCTTTATAAAGTAAATCATTTGTTCTAGGGAGAAGGGGAGCATGGTGAAGGTTTGAAAGACGCCCAACTGCCAGGGAAATGAGGAAAATGTTGAAATTGGAGACTTAGGTATAGTCAGAGCCTGGAAAGGAGGGGTGGGGGCTGGGGCTAATTGTTCTGTTTGAAATAGTCTTACTATATAGTTTAGGCTAATCTGGAACTAACTGTGTAGATGATGAGGTGGCCTCAAACTTGCAGTCTCTCTGCCTCTTGAGTAAAGTAATTACCATACCTAATTTGGAAACACAGCTTTAATTCTGATTGTAAATGGCTTTGTATGCCCAAGTAAGAAATCCAGGCCCCAATGGATGGAACTAGAAAATATCATCCTGAGTGAGGTAACCCAAACCCTGAAGGACAAACATGGTATGTACTCACTCCTAAGTGGATTCTAGATATAAAGCAAAGAACAATCAGACTACAACCCACAGAACCAGGGAGGCTATATAGCAGGGGGGACCCTAGGATGACTGTGGCTTATAATAACTTTTGGGTTTACTCAATTACTGGGCAAGCCTCAATGAAACATTTCACTATTAGGATAAGAATTTATACTGTATCAAGCTGATAATAGAAAAATAAAATAAATAAATTTTAAGAAAATGAAAAAAAAAAAAAGAAAGAAATCCAGGCCCCATGTGTTAGGCATGGCAGAGCTGGAAGAAGAGGTTTGAGTATGAAGTTGTTTATGTGGGTTGGTGGTGATTTAAATAAAAGGCCTGACAGACAGGGAGGACAGAATCTATCACGCTTTGGAGTGAGTGGAACTAGAAAGATGACAAAGGTGGAGTCCAGGAGCGGGGCGTGTAGCCTAGTTGTATAGCACCTTGCTAACATACAAGAGACCCCAGATTCAACCCCAAGTACCATCCCGGGTGTGGTGGTGTGCCCTGTGATGTGAGCACTTGAGAGAGTAGGGGGGCAAGAGAATCAGAAGTTCAAGGTCTTCCTTAGCTACATTGCAAGTCCAGGGGCTGGCTACTCAACCCTGTCCTCAAAAAAATATACATATGTAACCATGTCTCAGGAGTTCAAGGGAAGTAGTTCTATTTTGTGTCTATCTTATACATGAAATAGTTTGACTTTGGGATCCTTTTAAAGTAAACTTTAGGGGCTGGAGATCGCTCCAGCAGTTGGAGCACATAATGCTCTTCCAGAGGACCTGAGTTCAATTCCCAGCACTGGCATCAGGCAACTCACAACACCTATCAGTCTAGCTCCAGGGGTATCTGATACATTTGACCTCTGTGGGCACCTGCACTCATGTGCATACACGTGACTAAAAATAATTATTTAGCCAGATGTGGTTGCACACGTCTTTAATCCCAACACTGGGGAAACAGATCTCTGTGAATTTGAGGTCAGTCTGGTCTATATAGTGAGTTCCAGGACAACCAGGGCTATATAGACCCTATCTCAATAATCATAAATTTTTTTTTAATGTGAACTTTAGGAGCTGGAGGGATGGTTCAGCAGTTAAGGGCATTTGTTGCTCTTGTAGAGAGGACCTAGGTTCAGTTCCCAGCACCCACATGGCAGTTCATTTGTAACTCCAATTCTGGGTATCCAGCTCCCTCTTCTGATCTCTTTGAGTACTGTAGTGCACGTATACATGCTGGCAACATACTGATAAAAAAAAATTTTAACTAATTTAAGAAAAAAAATGACCAGCCTAATCTTCAGGGCGAGTTCCAGGACAGCGAGCACTACACAGAGAAACCCTGTCTCCAAAAAAAAAAAAAAAAAAAAATGACCCTTACCCACTGCAAAGCCTGGTATCACCCCACCCCCCAAATTCTGGACGGTGATGGCAGCTAGTGACAGGGCTGGCCCTGTCCAGAGCAGTTAACTGCCCTATCTCACTTCTTTTCAAAGCAACTAGTGGAGCAGAGGATACTAAAGATTATTCTACAGATCAGAAGTGATTTGGAGTTTAGAGAGCAAGAGAGATGGCTCAATGGTTAAGAACACTGCTGCTCTGGCAGAGGACTCAAGTTCAATTCCCAGAAGCCACATGGCAGCTCAAACTATTCATTACTCCAATTTCAAGGGATCTCTTAGGCACCAGCATGCACACTCATAGGCAATACACTCATAATATAGAAACACACATACACATATAGATGTGTATAGAAATATATAAAAAGAGAGGAAAATATAAATACACATAATATAAAAATAGTTTTAACTAAAACTGAGTAACTAGGCCGGGCGGTGGTGGCCCAGCACTTTAATCCCAGCACTCGGGAGGCAGAGGCAGGCGGATCTTTGTGAGTTCGAGGCCAGTGTGGTCTACAGAGAGAGATCCAGGAAAGGCATAAAGCTACAGAGAAACCCTGTCTCGAAAAAACAAAAACAAAAAAAAAACTTAAGTGATGGTTGGGATTTACCCTGAACTGCAAAGCCTCCTCCAGTCACTTAGGAATGAAGTATCTGTGGTAGAGCAGTAATTCCCAAGCCCAGGCTGTCATGCCTTGGCTTTTAATTTAACTGTCCTGCTGCATCTTTGCCTCTGGTTCCATTCTCTGCAAAGTACATTCCAGGGTCACCTGGTAGTAGAGCCCATGAGCTGCAAGTTGCAATAGTTTGGAAAACATGTCTTGCCTTCTGCAAAGAAGCTGATAGAGTTAACTAAGGTTGGTAGGGTTAGTCTGCTTTGAAGTCATTCTACGTGACCTTGTGATAGTTCCTTTGGTCTGAAACAAGACAATATTGGAAGCTCAAAAAAGTAACGGGTTGCTGGTTACCCAGGAGGTACCTTCCTGTGCTGCATACACCAGAGCAAGATGGAAAGCTGCCTGTTTTAAACTTAGATCTCTGTCTCCAGTGTCAGGTCTTGCCTGGGATTCCTCAGGGTTACCTCTGCCCTTTCCCAGTTTAGCTTGTTCAAGACTCAGCTGTTGGAGTTCTAGAGGCCAGGGCAGTCTTAGTTATTTTCAGCCCTTAAACTGCCCAGAGCTGGGACATTGCCTTAACCTGATTAAGGAGTGATTAGCCTTGTGTATAATCCACCTCCCTGTTTGGATGTGTATTAAAGTCACAGAAGAGACTGGGAACCTTGCCACCTAGTGGTTCTCAAACTTCATAGTCACAGAACTTTGTTTTAGTAGTCTTTCACCTAATATACACAACAGACTATAGGTTAAGATCCAGTCCCTTGCCAGGCAAGATGGCACACCTGTAATTCTAGCACTAGGGAGGCTCACTGTGGATGAGCCTAGTTGCTCTAAGAAAGCAGGCTGAGCAAGCCAGTAAGCAGCGCTCCTCCATGGCCTCTGCTTCAGTTCCTACTTCCAGACTCCTTCTCTACTTGAGTTCCTGCCTGGCTCCCTCATTGATAGACGGTTATCCAGAAACATAGGACCCTTAAACCCTTTCCTCCCCAAGTTGCTTTTATTCATGATGATTTTCTCTCAGCAAAAGAAACTCTTAGGACACTCTTACATAGTAAGTTAGGGCAGCCTAGGTTACATGAGACTGAGTAATTGTGAAGTAGGAGAGTTAGAAAAGATCTTACTCCAACCTAGGGCTCACACTGGCCCTAACACCCCACATTTCCTTATAGACAGTTCTCTGCACTTGAATTCTGTTTTCTAACCTGAAACCTGAGATTTTCAGACACAGACACCTATGCACACGGCCCTTAGATAATTCTTGGCAAAGGGGCTCAACTCCGCGGAGGAATCTGTTAGCAGCCCTGCTTCTCCAGGCCAGACTCTTGTGAAGTTTGTCCTACCCATTGACATCCCATTTCTGGCACCTGTTCTTATCGACTCTCAGACTGAAACAAATCCTTGAACTTTTGCTTGTACCAACAGATCCTTACTATTCTGCATCTGAACCCAGAGTAGGGAGCAGAGAAGCCTGTCCAGCGGGCCTCTGGGGGTAACCGATGCCTTGGCTGCAGGAGAGACACAGCATTACAGAGCTGTCCAACAGGGCACAAACTCTGGACTCCGCTTGTTTGGATTCAATCCCAACCACTGTAGCTCACTGACTTCATGACCTTGAGCAGTTTACCCAGCCTGCCCACGCCTGGGCGTGTTTAAGCTCCAGAAACAGTCTGCTGGTCTCTCCTGGACAGGGCTTTAGCACTGTGAACTCACAGTTCACTCGAGGTGCCTCATGGGAGATGAGCCATCAGAGGCGGCTGGCACTGGGGATATAGTTTGCGTGGAGTGCTTGCCTGCATGACTAGGGGCCTTAGTTCACTCCTCAGCAGTGGTGGGGAAAGACTGATGTTAACTGGACACCATTCAGTGGGTCCACAGGGCTTATTTTCAAGACCATCACTACAGGCTTCCGCTCACATATCCTGAGATCTAAATATGGGGGTTTCACATCGAAAACAGTAACATAGGCAAGAAGGAACAGCTTGCAAAACAAGCAGTCTACTTTCTATTTTCCCATGAATAGATTAGGTTAATAAAAGTCTAACATAAAAAGAATAGTTTCCAAGTCTGATGACCTGACTTCAATCCCTGGAAGACATATGGCAGAAGAGAGAAATGACTCCCACAACTTGTCCTCTGACCTCCACATAGGCACTATGATATGTATGCACCCAAACGCACATAAACAAACAAACAAACAAATAAACTTTGAGAATTCATACCTCACAAAATTGCAAAAAAAAAAAAAAAAAAAAAAAAAGAATAGTTTAACATTCAGCGCTCAAACTGTAGAGTTGAAGTGCCTGGGTTTGAATCCCAATGCTGGCGCCCACAGGTAGAGCAATTCCTTAATCTGATGGTGCTTTCATTTCTTCATTTGGAAAATGGGCATGATAGCATGACTCAGATTTATAGTGAAGACTAAGTCAGCTGGCAGACATGAGTCATTAGATTAGTGCGTGGCCCCAGTGAGAGAGAGGTCCATAAGGATCCTGTTGTTCATTAGTTACTACTTACTATCTCCAGGCTGCGGGCCAACGCTTATGAGCTCTGCGTGGTGGTGATGCAACTCTGGTGGAGAGCTAACTTTCTTCGCAAAGCTATACATGTGCATAATTTAAAAGGTCAACGGGGCCAAAGGCACATGTGCAAGTGTCGTGTCTGCTGACCTCTTGCCCCCACCTGTATACTTCACAGTCAGCCCCTTGAGTCTGTCAGGCTGCCTTGCCTGCTCCATTCATTTTTTTTTTTTTAATCTCGTGACAACGATGGCAGCTAAGCTGGTCCTGTTCTTAAGCCTCACTCCCTTTCCCTTCGTGCCCCTCAGAAGTTACTTCAGACTTTTACAAATAACAGTTTACTAACATGCTTATTATGTAAAATAATAAAGGGATCCTGGCACCTTTAAATTGGGTGATTTATGGGGATCTCTAAGGGGACTGTTGCACAGAGGTGTGGCCAGCAATGGAGGAACTATGGAAGCCACATAACCCAAGCCCAGGCCAGAAAGACAACCGGAAGGTGTTATCAGGAGAAGATGCCAAGAAGAGGGAAGAGGGAAGGGCATAGTCTCCTGTGCTCTGTCCGGGAGGACACCTCTCACTCTCCCAACTCCCAGGGCATGGGATGAGTTTGTGTGCCTGCTTCCAGTCAGTCGCCCACAGCCCAGAGTGCTGGAAAAAGCGGGGGAAGCTGCTAGCACTACAGCTGGTCAGGGCACTTCCTCAGTCCCTGGCTGGTCCTTTCGGTTTAAATGAGCTTTTTTTTTTCCCCAGGGGGAAAACAGATTTATTAAGAAATGGTGAAAAAGAACTAAGAGTCGGAGGGGCTAGCTTCTAAGGAGTCAGTCACCTAGGGAAGAGGGCTGTGACTACACAATCTCCAGAAGTTAGTTGCCCTAAGTTAATGATACCCAAGCTCTTTTGTTTGTTTGTTTGATATCCAAGCTCTTAGAGGCTCAGGTGGTAGAGTGCTTACCTAGCAGGCAGGAAGCCCTGGGTTCACTCTCCACCACCACACAAACCCGGCACCATGGTGCACAGCAGTAATCACAGCACTCTGGAGGCAAGGGCAGGAGGGGCAGGAGTTCAAAGACATCCTCAGCTACATGGCAAGTTTGAGGCTAGCCTGGGACACCTGGGACCTATTAAAAACAACAACAAACCATCTAACTAGTGCATGCTTCTAACCTCCTCACTAGCCCAGTGTTTTCTAGAGCTTGCTCGGCACAATTCAGTATTAAGAATAATAAATGCAGCTGGGCCGTGGTAGCACACGCCTTTCATCCCAGCAAGTGAATTTCTGAGTTTGAATTCAGCCTGGTCTACAGAGTGAGTTCCAGAACTGTTAGTATTCTGACCCACCCCTTGGAAACCCGCCCCTTGGGGCCGCCCTGCATCCTGACATAAAAGCCTCCTTTTAAGGAAAAACCCCTCCCCTTCTCTCTCTTCTGTGACCTCTCTCCATTCCCAGGATGTGTGCTCACCTCCCCGCTTCCCCTCCCTTCTCTCTCTTCCTGTCCCCCTCTTTCCTATCTTCATCTCTCTATTATAATAAACTCTCACCACGTGAATGCAGTGCCTGGCTGTGAGTGTTCCATGTACCACTGCCCTCCGCTGAATCTTCCCGCCATGTTTCCCTGCATGCGTGGGATACCTTGGCCCGGCCAGCTGGGGTCTCCCACGTGATATATCATAACAAGGACAGGCGAGGCTACAGAGAGAAACCCTGTCTTGAAAAAACAAAACAACAAAAAGAATAGTAAATGCAAATGAATGTGCTTTTATTATTATCATTATCATTTTTTTTATTAGGGCTGGAGAGATGACTCCATGGCTAAGAGCACTGACTGCTCTTCAAAAAGTCCCAGGTTCAATTCCCAGCACCCACATGCCAACTCACAACTGTCTATAACTCCAGTTCCAGGGGATCCAACACCCTCACACAGACATATGTGCAGGCAAAACACCAATGCATGTAAAATAAAAATAATTAAGTCATTTTAAGCCGGGTGGTGGTGGCAAGTGCCTTTTATCCCAGCAGAGGCTGGGATAGGCAGAGGCTGGGAAGGCAGAGGCTGGCCTCTATGAGTTTGAGGCCAGCCTGCTCTCCAGAGTGAGTTCCAGGACAGGCTCCAAAGCTACACAGAGAAACTCTGTCTTGAAAGAACAAAACAAAACAAACAAAAAAAAAAAAGTCATTTTAAAAATTATTCTTTTTTATTTATTTTGGAAGGAACATGCACGTGTAATAGCACACGTGGAAGTCAGAGGGCAACTTATGAGAGCTGAGCTGTCCTTCTACCATGCAGGGTCCAGAGATCAAATTCAGTCAGGGTTTCAGGCTTGGTGGCAAGCTCCTTCACCCACTGAGCCATCTAGCTGATCCTGGATGTGCATTTTTAAATGTAAAAGTGTGTCTTGACTAGCGTGGGAGGGTGTGCTTGGCATGCACAAGCTCTGGCTCAATCTCTTACATGCACATCATAGTTACGTATTTCAACTCCAGGTTTTGTTTTTACTTTAATTTTTTTGATTTTTCGAGACAGGGTTTCTCTGTGTAACAGCCCTGGTTGTCCTGGAACTCACTCTGTAGACCAGGCTGGCCTCACAGATCCAACTGCCTCTGCCCCCTGACTGTGCTGGGATTAAGGACATGGGCCATCACACCCGGCTTTCAACTCTAGTTTAAAAAAAAAAAAGTAATAAGCAGCAAGGTGTGGTGGCACACGCCTTTAATCCCAGCACTCGGGAGGCAGAGGCAGATGAATCTCTGTGAGTTCGAGGCCAGACTGGTCTACAAAGTGAGTTCCATGACAGCCAGGAGCTGTTAAACAGAAAAACCCTGTCTCAGGAGGGAAAAAAAAGTAAGAGGCATATCATACGACGTGTATTTTGCTAAGGAGGACCACAAGTAAAATAGTGACTTTAAAGAAAAGTGTTGGACAAGTGTGTAGGTGCTGTTCAGTAACAACAGACCACGTGGTCAGAAGCACATCTCCAGCCTCAGGACGGGGGTTTCCCTGGTCCCTTCGCTGGAATGAAATCTGTAAAGACTGAAAGGTCAGCCTCCCCAGCAGCCACGCACTCTGCACCTGCAGGCTGAGGATGTGGGAGGAGCTGGTAATTGACAATTAGCTGGAAGCTTCCTTCTTAGCCTCACAGACAGCAGTGACACACCCAAGTCAAGCCACCCTGACTAGGCAGCTACAGGTTGCTAGGCAATGGTGTCAAAGGTCTCCTAGCTCCCTGAGCATAGACTCCTGAGAGCCACCGAAGAAGAAGTGTGTTTAATTCAACATTCCATGCAGCTAAAAAGGATTTGACAAGGGGACTAACATTAATTGACCACCTACTAGGTGTCTAGAGCTTTACATTAAGCCTCACAACTTACAAAATGCCATTCTTATTCAATACTGACCCTACAAAATCAAGTAACTTGCCAAATTCTCCCAGGGGATGGCAGAGCCAGGAATCCAACCAAGAGCTTCTTCAGGCCAGAGTATGGAGTGACCCAGAGACATGCCCCTCCCTCTCCCTGCTGTGAGGACAGTATATGACTGCATCATTCTAGTCAGAGGTGATAGCAAGCATGAGGGAAGCCACAGCCTCTTCTACAGAAATGCCTTTCTCAATCCTTATGAGGGGCAGAGACCAGCCAGTGTGTGGCAATAGCCATAAACACTCATACATTTACATCATAGATTAGGGACGCCATAAAAAAAAAAAAAAAAAATCGGAAACAGGAAGCCTCTCCCTCCGCCAGCCCAAACCTATGCTATAGGACTCTAGTACTGCTATAGTTAAAATCTGTTCCTCCTTAAAGGGAAAAAAAGATGGGGAGGGCAGGCCCTGGGGCAGTCCTCACCTGAGCAAGCAGTCAGAACAGATCTTGGTGCAGGATCAAGAAAGCTGAGCTTTTTGGAGGTGGCAAATTGCCAGGAGTTGGGGGCTAGCCTGAGCTACATAGTAGTAAATTCTAAGCCAGCCTGGGCTACAGAGTAAGATTCTGCCTCTTAAGTAAACAATGAATAACTAAACTTCAGAGCATCATTGGTAGTTCAAGGTAGATAAACCCTAGAAAAGCGACCTCAGACTCCCGCTCCAACCTTTTTCCTACAGGACTCCCTGCACCAGGTTTGTGCTTCCCTTAAATGTAACAGACTTGGGGGTGCACACCAACACTTGGGATCTCTGTGATTTCAAAGTAAGCCTGGTCTACATTGCGAGTTCCAGGCCAGCCAGAGCTACATGGTGAGACCTTGTCTCAAAAACAAAACAAACATAAATCAAATAATAATAGCAATAATAGTGTAACTATGAAGTAGGGCTGTTATTTTTGTTTCACAGACATAAAAGATTTACCGTGTTAAATGACTTGCCTAGCTAGAAGCACAAGACAGTGTGGATGAAAATCTGCTCCTCCTTCAAAGGCTGCCTCTGTGGGGACAGTGCAGGGCATTTGGGGGCCCTACTGCCTGTACCTCCTTGACCCCTGGAAAAGCGATGAGTTTCTCTCCCTGGTGTGGGGAAGAGGAGCCATGTCCATAGTCTTAGAAATCTAGGCATAAATGAGAGTCAGAGACAGAGAGAGAACCTCATTGCCTCATCAAGGGGTGTCATCCTAGGCCCTGCATCCTGCCCTGGGTGCTGCATCCCCCCTAGGCCCTGCATCCCCCCTCCCAGGTCCTGCATTCCCCCCTGGGCCCTGCATCCCCCCCCCCATCCTGCATGTCCCCTCCCATCTCCCCCCTAGACCCTACATCCCCCTGCCCCGGACTCTGCCCACCTCCCTGGACTCTGCATCCCCCCGCCCTGCATCCCCCTGGGTCCTGCATTCCTCCCCCCCGCCATCCCTCTCCTGCCCTGCATCCCCCCCACCCTGGGCTCTGCGTCCTGCACCTTGCCCCTTGAGCTTGATGAAACAGGATGTCTGGCAGGAACTGTTCTTGACCGTCACATGGCCAGCACATTCCTGCTGCCCAGCTCGGTGAGAGGCCTCCACGCAGCTGCACCTCTAGTCAGCCTCATTGACGTTTCTGCTTCGTTAGGTTTCTGAGAGGCTCTTCAGGGAGGCCTGGCAGTTGCCTTGGGAGCTGTTAAGAGGCATTATCTCTGCTCTGGGTTTTGTTTTTTTTTATCTTTCCTGGGGTTTTGGTTTGGCTTTTTTTCTTGCCATTGTTGCTTTGTTTTGAGACAGAGTCTCATATAACCTAGGCTGGCCTCAAACTCTCTGTGTAGCTAAGAATGACCTCCTCTACCTCCTCCTGCCTCCACCTCCCCAGGGCTGGAATTAGAGGTGTGCACCGCCCCAGTTTATGTGCCTGCTAAGTGGGTACTCTACCGTCTGAGCTACATCTACTTCCCTGTGCCTGCTCTTCTTAGAGGCCTGGTCTCCACAGAGGACACATGCCAAGATCACGTGGATTCCATGTCTTTGAACTTTGAAGCCTGCCTCCAGCATATCTGACTTTGTCACTTTATCTAAAATTCTAATCCTGTAAAACAGGGTGACATTCCCTACTCAACAGAATCAATCTCTCTCTCTCTCTCTCTCTCTCTCTCTCTCTCTCTCTCTCTCTCTCTCTCTCTCTCTCCCTCCCTCTCACTCCTTGAGACAGGATTTCTCTGTGTAGCTCTGGCTGTCCTGGAACTGCTTTGTGGACCAGGCTGGCCTTGAACTCACAGAGATCCACCTGTCTCTGCCTCCCATGCCCGGCAAAAGTCTTTTCTTATTTATTTTTTTCTTTTTTGGAGCCGAGGACCGAACCCAGGGCCTTGTGCTTACTAGGCAAGTGCTCTACCACTGAGCTAAATCTTCAATCCCTTTTTTTAATCTATTGTGTGTGTCCATGCTCATGGTTGTACAAGCACAGGCACAAGTGTGTAGAGGTCAGAGGGCAACTTTTGTTTGGGTTTTTTTTTTTTTTTTTAGATGTTTGCTTTCCTATGTGTATGGGTGTTTTGTCTGAAGATATATCTGTGCACCATGTGTGTGCAGTGCTCACAGGGATCAGTGTTGGGGATCTCCAGCTCCCGGCCCCGTTCCAAACCCTGCCCTCAGCGCGCCAAGTGGCAGCTCCTCCCCTGGAGCTTCTCAAGACCACCTACAGGGTATTTAAGGTCCGGACCGTAGACAGACCAGGTGGTTTCCACTTCATGGTTTCTCCTCTTCCTCTGGGACCACACTGGATGGAATGCTTTGCTCAGATTAAAACCTGAACTTTAATTCGTATTGATTTGGCCTGATCTGATTTATTGTGTTAGCAGAGTTACCCACTACTAGGGGATTTTTACTTATCAATCAGAAAAAAAGGGCGTTTGATCTCTTGGAAGTCGAATTAAGACAGTTCTGGGTGGGCCTTCATCATGTGGGTGCTGGGAATCGAACCTGGGTCCTCTAGAAGAGCAGCCAGTGCTCTTGGCGGCTCTTGCTCCTGCCCCCTTGTGGGATCTGATCTAGGGATCAAACTCAGGCCCTCAGGTGTTGGAGCGAAGTGCTGTACCCTGTTTTTGCAGTTCTTACAAAGGATGGGCCCGTGAGGTTTGTTCTCCTCTTTTGATATGAACTCCTCCCGGAAGGAAGCTGTGTGTATCTGCAGAGACTGACAGATAGAACTGCCATACTTGGAGAGGTTGGAACATTGCTGGTCCAGAGGTTAGATGCCTTATCTTGAGCTGGTTCTAGCCCTCTGCAACAGCCATTTGCCATTTCTCTGTGTCAGAACCTAACATCTGTGACTAATAAATAGCTTCCACAAACTAAAAAGCTCAGAAAGCATCTCAAGCCTAGAGAAAAACTGCCCCTATTTCTCTGTACCTGCCTCTCTGATGAAGCCACCGATGAATTTTCAACTTGCCTTGATTTATGATTTTAATTGTTCTGTAAGACATGAAATGCTTCATGAAACTTACGTCCAAGTTGAAACATGGAATTTGGGATAGCCTTAATCTGTGTTCCTGGCCATGGCCACTCAAGATGGCTCCAGAATAAACTATTTCTTATTGATTGCCTTTAAGATGACAGCTGTGGTTTTTGTTTTTATATCAACAACAGAATAAGAACAATCAAAAATAATTTCAAGCTGTGTTTGGTGATGCATGCCTGTAATCCTAGCACGAAGATCCTCCAACAGATTTCTGGGGACTAAGGATATCATTACAAGATTAACTAATGGTATGGAGAGACAGACAGAGGGCCAACAGCATCATGGGGGCTCTGAGGAGTGTTCAGGTCCCAGCATCAGTGATAGACATCATGGCAGGGTCTCTGAAGTGAATCAAAGATCCTGAGGCAGATGCAGGAGCCTCCTCTAATCCTTTCTGAGAATGGGGAGGTTCACAGCTTGAGCCAGCTTTGGGATACCCAGGCAGGGAGGGGGCCCAGAAGCAGGATCGGTGTGAGCCTACATCTTAGCATCAACACCCTTTGATGTCAACGCACTTTCCAGGTGAGAAATCCCAGCTGCAGTGTCCTAGCAGGTGCTTGTCAATAACTTAGACCAGGAGGACCAAGGTAAAGCAATGGCTAGATTCTAACACTGTGTTCTTACATTGGGAGGTGGAGGCAGGAGGATCAGGAGTTCAAGGACATAGCAACACTCTGTGTCAAAAAAAAAAAAATGTATGAATAAAATAAAAAAATAATTCGGGCTGGAGAGAGGGCTCAGAGGTTAAGAGCACTGACTGCTCTTCCAGAGGTCCTGAGTTCAATTCCCAGCAATCACATGGTGGCTCACAACCATCTGTAATGACATCTGGTGCCCTCTTCTGGCCTGCAGTCATACATGCTGTATACATAATAAATAAATAAATAAATCTTTAAAAAAAATTAAAAAATAAAAAAATAATTCAAAACAGCTCAAATCCATGGTTTTCACTACAGAGTGGAGAAGTCCCATTCCTCTGAGACTCCAGCTCCTCTGAGATGATTCCTCACCCCTTTATTATGTCAATTAAAAGCCCATAGAGACCCAAATACCCTCCCTGCTGTTCTCTATAGTCTCTGGTCCTGATTTCTGCATCAAAGACACCCGAAGAGCAAGTCAAACAAAGACACAACAGCCCTTGAGGGAATGGGGGGAAAGTTGAAGAGGGAGAGATGGCGTTCCCTGGAACAGGGAGCCGTGACTGGCTGGTTCCACAGGGACTGGATGGAAAAGGTTCAGACCCGGCTTCTGCCTCCTCCAAGGCTGGAAGCCAAGGAGACAGGCATGAAGGCCAAGAGGAACCTGGGCTTCTCTAGCTCCTATTCAGCTTTGTTCTCCCCTCTCACCCCCACCCCTTCGAGGAGCTAGCTTGACAACCAGGGTGCAAATTGGCTTGGCTTAACTCTCTCTCCCTTCTTTCCTCCCTTCCTCCCTCTCTCTCTCTCTCTACCTCCCTCCCCCTCTCCCTTCCTCCCCCTCTCCCTTCCTCCCCCCCCCTCTCTCTCTCCTCCCTCCTTCCTCCCCTGCTGATCACTTTCTCACTCTTTAATTCCACACTGATCTCAGCAGGCCTGCTGAGAATCTGGTACACTCTACAGCCCAGGGCCCTTTTGATGGCATGGAAATGGGAAAATTCCCGGAGTGTGGTCCAAGAATTGCAGACCATCCCCATTTCCACGTCCAGGGAGCAAAGTCTAAAGACAACTAACAAAGTGGAATTTTAACTTTCACCCATTGCCCTGAAAAAGTTTAAACACTGGAGCCTACCATAGCCTACCAAGAGAAATCAATTGGGCCAACTCCAAAACAAAGGCAGTTCCTAACCTTCCCATTTCAAACCTTCCTCAAACAACTCTGAGGTCTTCAGGGCAATCCAGTTGAGCAGCCTCCTTAAACACAGGTCCATGTGTTGGTAGGGTGTGTGGGTCTAGGGCCGGGGCGGGGGGGGGTCTACAGCCAATCTTGAGTTCTACAAAGAAGCCTTCCGAATGTGCAAGCGCTTGATCCAGGCAGGATGGCAAGAAGCTGTGAGCACTGGTTGCCATGGAGATGCTGGCATAGCTTGGGCCCCTCTGCAGTAAACAAGCAGCCTCTTTAAGAAAAAGGAGGGGGAGGGACTTGGTGCTTGAGAGCCAGCTCAGCTTGGGGCTAAGGGACTGGGGAGGTAAGCTCTAGGCCTGCAGCCTTAACAGCTGGGGTGTGGCCTCCTGCAGAGCAGATCCTCAATGCCCAGCTGCCACCCCCACCACCAAGCAAGGGCTGCTTCCAGAGACCTGAAACAGTGGAAAAAGCCAGAAGCCAGAGACTGGCAGCAGAGCCACACCCCGAGGCTAGGGAGAAGCCTGGGCTTGCAGAGTCAAAAGAGAAAGCCCAAGCCTGGGTCTGAGAGTCTGGCCTCTGAGTCACTCACTTCCCTTCTCTGGGCCCCCTGAATTAATAATGTCCTCTCTGGGGGCCAAGTGAAGCAGAGCCACATGTCCCTCTGATTCCATATGGACAGACGTGTCCAGGCTCTGAAGACCTCCGTCTCATGACTGCAGCTGGGGGATGAGGGACCTTTAGGTATGCTTGGACTTAGCTTTATGCTGCAAGCATTTCCACCAAAGGCAGGGCTTGGCCCTGCACACACGTGGGTCATGCAAGATTAAGGAGGTGCCAGGAAAGGGAGGCTGACTAGATGACCTCAAAGGACCCTTGTGGCCTGGTGAGCTGCCTAGACCTTCCTGCCACCGCCCTGGGTGATTCTGCTGGGCAGGACCGGTCACCTTTGCCTTTGGATATCTGGAGAGCAAAGGGTGACTGTTTCCCTACTATCCTTCCAGGCTGCTAGGCAGGAGAGTCCAGGCGGTGACATTGGCCAAGGAAAGGTAGTATAGAAGTTTGAAATGCATGTGGTGTTTCCCAGTTGTGCGATCTGAAGTTGTTAAATACTTTGTACTTTATAATATTAGCAGTAAAATGTTCAAGTTCCTATTCTGGTTTTGGAAGGTCTCTGGATTAGGGTCAAAATGCTTTGACAGTAAATGGGGGCGCCTATGGGTGTGAGGCAGTTGGTAGAGCGCCTCCAGACACACTCAAAGACCAGTGATTCATAGACAGTACTACATAAACTTGGTCTGGTGGTGCACACCAGCAGTCCTAGCACTCACCTTGTGGAGGCAGAAGAATCAGAAGTTCAAGGTCATTCGTGGTTACATATGAGTTCAAGGCCAGCCTGGGATAAATGAGACCCAGTCTCAGCACAAAACATAAATAAATAAGAATGCATGGGAAAACCATCACACAAATAAAGGACACAGGGAACCTAATGTGGTTACAAGCAGGGCCTTCTCCACAGCCTGTCTGCCCCAACCACAGCCAGGGGGCTCTACTGTAGGCACCAGGGCCTTCTTCCCTTTAGTCTTCGAAGCAGAACCAGAGACCCCTAAAAAAAAAAAATCAAGAAGGTTAGGCTGCCTTCTAGGGCAGGAGACCTCTGAGCATGCTCAAGGGAACAGGTCCAAGCCTCGCCTAACTTCATGTCCAGCTAGAACCTGCTTTCTGAGCTGTGACCACATAAGTGTTGTGTAAACAGTTTAAAGGGAAAGCAGCCTCACAGCTCAGTCCTTGTCCCTTCCTCCTTTCGGCCCCAGGAAATGACAACTAGGCCTCTGGGACTGTATTCATACTTTTAATGGGATTGGATCCACCCAGTATTTCTCAATAGTTTACCCCTTGTTTCTTTGAGCCAAGACTCAGAATATAATTCCACATTTTGTAGGAGAAGGTTAAAACAATCTGTACAGAGGTCAAAGGGTGATAGGTTCTTATCAGAAATCTCTCCCCACCCCCATCCCCACAGCCCAGCTGGCCTCAAATTCACTGCAAAGCTCAGATTGCCTTTGAACTCCTGATCCTCTTGTCTCCATCCCCCAAGTGCTGGGGTTATGGCATGGCGTTCCTGAGATGGAGTCTCTGAGGGAACCTCAGAGAGAATAGTGAAAAGTCCAAGTCCCTATAGGAAACACAGGCACCATTTAGCACTGGCCTAGAAGAGCCCAGGGGAGAGGGGGAGGAGAAGGCATTAAGATCCTAAGAGATGTCGTCCAGACCCCAGGAGGTGGCACCAGGAAAGCCTGAGAAGCTGGGGTGGAGTCTTCAGACTTCACACCCTTCATCTGAGGGGTGGATGGGCTGGGGACTGGGGGAGGGGGTGTGTGACACAAAGCAGTTTCTCAGGGCAGGTGCCACTGAGAAAGAGAGAGAGAGAAAGAGAGGGAGAGGAACCTCTACTTTGGCACGTACACAGCTCTCCCCAGCAGGTCAAGGACAGAGGCAGATGAGGTCCTCCGCATTTTGGGCCCTGCATCTCAGGAAAGCCATCGGCCTTGCTGTCATGGACAAGGTGAAAACAGGCAGACTGGCAGTGAGTGTTCAAAGGGGCTGTGGGGTGTGGAGGGTTGTGTGGGGGAAACAAATATTTGTCCTGGATAGATGTGGCTACAGACCTTAGTGCTCCTCATGTGTCCTATCCATGTGCGCTGTGCATGGTCATCAAACAAGGCACCCTCTTTCCCACAGCCTCTCAATCATCTTCCTTTCACCCTGTCTTTGCCACAGGGACTTCAGTGACTTCCGACCACCAAAACCTGAGTAGAAGAAACACATCTAAAGTCTTAGCCTGACACTGAAGGCCATAGATGTCCCGACACGCCTTTCATCTTGTGGTCTCTGCCTTGCTTCACCCCTTTTCCTCTGCTTTCTCAACGCCTAATCCACCCGTTGAAATCATTTTCTCACCCAAGCTCTGATGCTGCCTCTTCCAGAAAGCCTTCTCTGGTTTCTTTGGGCAGATGACTTTAGCTGGCGCTTTCTCCTCTGAATGCAGAGCATTCTTAACTTCTTTGTGGCAGTGTGATACTATTTTATTTTTGCTTTGTTTGCTTGTTTTATTCTTGTATAATATTAGAAGGACCAGCCTTAATATTATACATGCCAGGGGCTCAGGAGAGAGAACTATGAACGGCAAGGACAGGAAATGGAATCTCAGCACATTTATTCTTCCAAATCTTCTTCTTCGTCCCCCGTACCCTGGGAATCCTGGTATATATACACTAACAAGCAGCAATCCCTTGGCAGTGCAAAGCCAGGCTTCCAGGGTCAAACGGTGGGGTGATAAGAATCACATAGAGCGGCAGTAATTGTTAATTATCATTTGCAACCCAAAAGGGAAGTGACTAGTGGGGAAATGAATAAGCTAAAGGCTAAATTTGGGTAATATCTAAGAAGAGGGATCTTATGTGCTCAACTATAATCTTAAACGTGATTGGTAAAAAAATGTTAAGAATCTTTAAAGTTGCTAAGTCAATGGGAGAAAATAAAACTGCCTTCTTTTTTCCTGTGGCTCCTATCTATCCAAGCTATCTGCTGTTTTTCTGCAGGGTAGGGGAAAGTGTGCTCGGTCTCTAGGCAACCTGTGTACAGGTAGATGCCTCTGGTGGTAATTAAAGGGAGATCTGGAACTGGAGGTAAGATTTGGGAAAGGAGGAAGTTAAGCTTAATTGGCACATGCACCAGGCTTTCTCAAACGGCTAGTCTGGACACTTAAGTCTGTTTTTAGAGAGTACAGAGGTATCTCTGATAAGGTTCTTTCCTGCATCTGGGGATGGACCTGGCCAGATGCTGCCAATGATGATAATTACAGGGACGCTTGAACTGGGGTTCTGGCTGTGCATAGCTGTCAGCCCACAAGGTTATCAAAATATTCCTAGAAGTGGTTAGGTAAGGAGTTAGAGGTCTATGAAGTTAGTAAGGCTGTAAGAAAAGAAGGGTCTGAGCTAAATTGTGCGAAGCTCTTACTTAAGGTCCACCTGACCTAGGCAGTGTCTACTTGTGGAATTTACCTTAAATCAGGAGACTAGCATGTGGTGGTCTGGACTGCTATTTCTGGTAGTCCTTGAAAGTGCCTAAGGGAGATTCCAGTGCTGAAAGGGGAGAAACAGATGGGATGGGGGGGGGAAGGAAGCCTTTCCTGAGGCTGTTCTCCAAATACCACGAAGGTATATGTCCAAAGAGTGATCAGACCACACTGTTAGCAATTCTTAGGGAAAAATCATCTGGGAAAACTATGAAAGCACACATGATTTTCATAACAGAAGATAGCTGATATATGACAAGCCAAGTAACACCAAAAGCTCCTTGGAATTTGGCTTCCTCTGAAGGAATTCCTTGATCTCTTCAGGTAGTAGCTTTGCCATAACCAGCTGAATTCTAACAATAAATTCCTGCGGCCCGTAGCATTTTATAGACCAAGTCTCCTACAGCACAGGCCAGCCTTGAACTCACTATGGAGCCAAGGCTAGCCTTGAACTTCTGATCCTCCTGCCTCTACCTCCCAAGTGCTGGGATCACAGGTATGTAAGCCACCAAGACTGGCTTCTATCTTGGATTTTAACTATTGAGAAGGATGTTGTCAGTTCCCTCTACCTCAGTCTTTGAAGGCAGAGCTTGCTATGTTGTATAGGTTGGTCTCGAACTCTTGAGCCTAAACTCTTTTCCCAGCTTCTATTCCTCATGAGTAGCTGGAACCATGAATATGTGCCACAGCTGACTGTCTTGCTCATACATAGCAGACTTTTAACACAAGATAAAACCCGTTGAACAGAAAATGTCTGTGCCAGGGCTATGGAGGTGAAGGGGAAATCTCTTTTTCACCAGTTCACAGAGTGTAGTGAGAGAGAGGTAACGAAACACAAGGGTCAATGTAATGTCAAGTTCAAGGAACAGCACTTGGTCTCTGACTGTGTGGGCTCAGGAAGTCAGGTCTGGATGAAAGCCTGGAAACAGGACCTTGCGTTTGAGGGGAATGGGACCGTGCAGGATACACTTGAGGGGTGTGGGCAGTGGCCCTAAGACTGGTCTACCGGAAGCACGAAGGAAAATAGGAGATGAGGTCAGAGAGGGCTATAGGTGCTGCACTATGGAGGACCTGATGTGTAGCCCAAGAATTTGACTTTTATCCTAGAGGCTATGGGGAGCCACTGAATGCTCTCAAGGACTCACTGGAGTCCACATGAACGAGTGACACCCTTGGAACACCAATGGAAGGGTGACACAGTACTGTTTTGGGTGGGCACCATCTTTTGGCTAGACTTATTTTAGGAAAAACCTTACAGTACATGCCAGGTACCAACCATTCTTTGAGCCCAGACTGTACCCGAGTCAAAAGATTTCTTTGTAGATTTTTCCCTTTAAAGAGTCTGTGTCCATGGGCTGGAGAGATGACTCGGCAGTTAGGAGCACTGGATGCTCTTCCAGAGGTTCTGAGTTCAATTCCCACCACCCACATGGTGGCTCACAACCATCTGTAATGAAATCTGGGTGCATTCTTCTGGTGTGCAGGTAGAACACTGTATATATAATAAATAAATAAATCTTTTTTTTTTTTTTTTTTTTTTTTTTTTTAAGAGAGAGAGCCGGGCTTTGGTGGCACACGCCTTTAATCCCAGCACTCGGGAGGCAGAGGCAGGCAGATCTCTGTGAGTTCAAGGCCAGCCTGGTCTACAAAGTGAGTTCCAGGAAAGGTGCAAAGCTACACAGAGAAACCCTGTCTTGAAAAACCATTAGAGAGAGAGAGAGAGAGAGAGAGAGAGAGAGAGAGAGAGAGAGAGAGAGAGAGAGAGAGACTGTACCCAAAGAACAGTTGACAGGACTCAGAAATGTGCCCTGCTCTGTGACAGGTTTCCTGAGCCATTTTATGGGTTCCACACAGTGTGTGGCACAGAATATCTACTCTATAGACCACATCAGTCACATTTCTCCAGGCAAGCAGAAGCAACAGCAGGACATGGATTCATTGTGAGGACTTGGTCACGTGACTGTGGAGGTTGAGAAATTCTACCATCTGCCACCTCCAAGCTGGAGACTCGGGAAAGCTGGTGGCATAAGGTTCTATCCAGATCTGAAAATCAGAACATGATAATATCAGCCCAGGGTGAGAGCAGAAAAAGACAGCATCCTAGCTGAAGCAAGATAGGCAGAGACACCCATGGACACCTATGTGGCTCCTGCACCTAAGACTGGCTTGAGCCCCGTGGGTAGTTTCTTGCCCGATGCAGGGTCTTATGAGCATAGGACCTTGTAGAGGGAAAGACAGGCTTTGAGCCAGTGAATGCCAAGTTAAAGTCCTGGCTGAAATCATTTAGAAACCGCACAGTCTTGGAAAAGCCAGTATTATCTCTGAGTCCTGGTTTTCTCATCTGGAAAATGGGAAAGATCTTGTCTACTCCAAAGAGTCAGAGTGAAGACAAACATAGGAGATGCCTACCGTTAGCCTCTGCAAGCGCCATTTGTCTTGTTCATCCTGGAGTCAGAAAGTGGATGATGTACCTGGAGGAGGGAGGCTGTGCGTGGAGTGGCTATTGCTAGGTGTCTGATGTAGAGGAACGGAACCTGCCTGAGGTGCCTTCACAGGCCTTTCCTGAGAGTCACTCTTGGCTTTCTGTCAGTCCCTCCTTCTGACTGGGACATATTTAACAAGCTGGCAAGTCCGTCCTTGACTGAATAAAGACATTGTCCCACAGGCCTAGAGACTTGTGAGGCATTGTTGAAAGCTGCCCTGTCCCTAGTTACTCTGGGACAACCTGTGCCTCCACTGTCTTTGTGGTCTCTGGGCATCCAACAGTATCTGGAACATTGTTATAAGCTAAACAGATGCCCGATTTTCTGGAACCGGGATGAATTTTTCCTTTGCAGCCAAGAACCTCACAACTAGGTCAGGGTCTTTCTGGAGGCTGGCCCTGAGACACTGATGAACAGTGCTGAGAGGAAATAGACCCATCTGTGTCCCAAAAGGGGAGCAGAACCCTAGGGACCCCCTTAACTGCAGTGGGGTCGCTGAAGGGTGTACAGGTCGAAGTGTGTATGGGGGAAGGTGTGAAGACAGACGCTCCATTCTGTGGTGTACGGGTGGCTGCAAGGGAAAAAAAAAATACCCCTCCCCTGATTACTACTGGGGACAGACACATATGTTTGCACGTGTGTTTTATGCACATGTATTTTCCACATAAAGCAATTTTCTAGCAGATGAACCTGAGCTGGGCATCCTATAATTCAGCTTACATTCTGCCTAGAGCGTTGTGCTCCACAGGTTAACAGCTCAATCTCATAAGAGGTCGCAACCTGAGACCATAATCACAAGTAGTTACTAGATTGTGACTTGTTCTTCTTCTACCCAGCCACTTTAAACTGGAGTGTTCCCAACACCGCCACCCCCAACCCGGCCTGACCACTGGCTTGGATGGTTCTTAAAACTCATAGCACACCTTTACTGTGTATTTTAAAAACTGAACTTCGTTTCTCTTGTTCTGACTTTAAAAAAAATTAATTTTAATTATTTGTATATAAGGGAGGGGAGACTCTGTGAAGGCCAAGAAAGGATGTTGGATCCCCTAGATCTGCAGTAGTTGCAAACTTTTGTGGTCTTAATGGCAGAGTCATCTCTCCAGGCCCAATTGTTGTGACTTTTTAATTTTTTATTTCCATTGAGGTCTGCTGACCCGAGTCACTCGCAGGACCTCAGAAGCTGGGACCCCTCTTGGTTTGGGACTTGGAAGTGTAACTGTGCTGGCACGTGCTTTCCCTCAGTGTTTACTGAGGACCTGCTGCATGCCAGAAAGGGATGGGAACAGCCATGGAGCAAGTGACCAGGGTTTCCCTGAGTCCCACAAGTTTTTTGTTTTTTAATGTCCTACAATGTGCATTTTATTCCATATCATTATACAATGTTTACATATAGTTATAACTCTTAAGAAAATGCCATTTCTTTACCAATTATGTATGTAGTGACTAGATCTTTTACCCTGACATGGAAAGCTGAAAAGAGGGGCAATCCTCATTGAATGCTCTCCCTGCTGAGCTGGAAGGGCCTGCAAGTGTGTCAGCTGGGAAGGAATGGGTGAGTCCCACAAGTTTTATGGAAAAGGAAGCGCAGGATCGATGCATTTCGGGCTCCTGGTTCTGAGTTTGCAGATCACATAGGTCTGGCAGTTCCTGGAGATGTCGCGGGACACGTGGGGCCACTGAGCTGCGCGCGCCTCCCGAGTCTCAGCAGGGCCCCGCCCGGCTGGACGCCAGTCCCCGGCCCAGCGCACACGTGGGTTCCCGCACGTCCGCTGGGCTCCCACCCTGACGTCAGCCCGGAGCTTCCATTTAAGGCCCCGCCCGCGCGCAGCTCAGAGTGCTGGAGCCTCTGTCGCCAAGCCCAGACCACGCTGCTGTTCATCGTGCACTAGCGGTACGGTCCAGCTCAACGCTGCTCCCACGAGGGTCCCTACGCGGGGTGGAGGTACAGGGTCCACAGGTTTGGGCGGTGGTCCGCACGCGTGGGCTACTGCGTTCTGGGGAACGGAGCAGATGACCCCACCCAGCCTGGGGAGAGCCAAGTGGCTGAGGAAGGTCTAGGAGGTGGCTGGCCTAAAGGGTGGGAGCGACCGAACAGGTGCTAACGAGCCATGCGAAAATTGAGGTCCGGTTACTCGAGCCCATGAGGGACGAAAAAGCTTCAGCACGTCCGGGGTGGATACTTGGGAGAAGCCTTGCGGTTTGCATTTTCCCTTTCGTGGGCTTGGTGGACTGGTTGCTTCCTGCAGATTATAGTGCGCTTTTGGCTCAAGTGCAATTTGTTAAGGGGCTCCTGGTGTGTCTAGGGATCGCGCTAAGCGCGCTGTTTGCGGAGATTAAGCGGCAAGGGTCGCAGCACCCAAGACGGAAGGAGGAAACCTGTAGCTGAGGGAGGTGCGACACTCATAGGGTCCCAGGTGGAAGTAGACGCACCCTGCTCGAATGAAGCCCGGAACTGAGGTTTGGGTGAGGCCGATTCTCTGCAGGAAGAGCCCCCCTCCTTGCCCCCAGCCTGCAAAAACCTTCCAAAGCGGTCTAGAAATAGCAGCGGTTGTAAGGAGACCGGATTCCGTCTTGGTGTCCCTGGGCTGCCTGCCCGGAGATCTTAACGGGTCCATTTGCTTTTTGGAACGATTTCAAAAATAATCGTAGTGCTTGCTGGGGAAAATGTGTACCTCGTGGTTCTGGGGGCTCCGGGCCTTAGACCCTTCGTGACAGTATTCCCATTTTGGAACTGAAGAAATTTTCCCTTAACAGCTTCATCCTGGCAAACAAGGACCCGCCCTGGCGGGTGGGTGGTTTAAAGGCTCTGGTTCCCAGTATTGGCATTTGAAATCTGACCCTGGGGCCAAGCCAGGTGGCTACCAGGCCCTCCTCACCGTGCTTGCATGTGCTTTGGGTTCTAGTAAGGTCCGAAGTCTGACCCCGAAGTGCCTACTTGGAAGTCTCATCCATGGACAGCAGCCAGTAGACCTATCTTTCTGCCCTGCTCTGAAATTGCGCACGCGCACCAGCATGCCAGGCCTGTCGGTCTTAGGCATCCGGACTGCTCATAAAACTTGTGGGTTCCGGGGGGAGGGGGGAACCGGCGGCCGCAAGTCTGCGCATGCGCAGGCCTCAGCACGTTGCTTTACCTTAGGGTCACACCTTGTGGCCGTTAGTGGCGCCCTCTGCTCTTGGTTTTTGGTACTGCTTGGGGCAACTTGGCACCGAGTTACTGTTGGATTCTGGGTGATAAGAGTGGGAGGGCAATTCTGATCGTGTCGGAAGTGAGGCATCGCCTTTTGTGGTCAGTCAAAATGAGTAAGTCTTCAGGAGGATGCACTTACACGGAGACCTCGGTATTATTTTTCCATTTCAAGGTGAGGACCTCTTGACGTTTAAGAGCTAGGCCAGACCTGGCATTATAGCCACTCGTTTTTTTCCACTTCTGCCCCTTTTAGTCACGTATTGTTACTTAATTGAAAGTAGGTTAAAGGATGTAAAGTAAGACTGGGACTTGGTGATTATACCTGGAGAGGTCTCAGTGACACGATATATTCTCACCTTAGGTCCCAAGAGGTTCAAAGTCCACCAAGATGGCAACCCTCAAGGACCAGCTGATTGTGAATCTACTTAAGGAAGAACAAGTCCCCCAGAACAAGATTACGGTTGTTGGGGTTGGTGCTGTTGGCATGGCTTGTGCCATCAGTATCCTAATGAAGGTAAGTGGAGTGCCTTCATATCACAAGCCCATGCATTGTGGGGGGAGGGGTGACACATATACATTGTCACATGGTATGTAAAACTGTTAAGGTTCAGGCATTCATTCAAGAGAGCGGTCTATGAAACATTTTGCAACATAGTGGTGCACAAAAAGGATTATCCAAAGTAACAGTATCAAAGGTTATCAGGCTGAAGCCTATTTGAAATGCTGCAGTGTGTTAGCAAGAAGAGTCCCTTTAATTATACCTTTCAATGCAAGGAGTTGAATGAACCTAGGGTCTCCCACATGCTAGGTAACCATTGAGCTGTGTATCAGCGCACACATGTTAACATGTATGGAGGTTGGAGGGTAACTGGCTTCGCTCCCGCCTTGTGGGTTCTGGGGGTCAAACGCAACTCATCAGGCTTGTGTAGGAACTGCTTTCACCCTGCGAGCCATCTCAATTAAAGCTAAAGCTTATTGTTTCAAACCCAGGTGAGGCTTTTTAAAATGCATATCAGATGATTTATAGTTGGATTAGAAAACACTTTTTGAGACAGGGTAAATGTTCTTAGTTCTCATTAGCTCAGCCTAGCCTCAAACTTGAAGCAATCTTCCTGTCTCATCTTCCTGGGTATGGGATTATAGGTGTGTAACATCACACCTGGCTTTGAAGACTATTATTATAGCATTAACTAAAACCTAGTTACATAAAAAAAGTTGACAACTTAAAATGGATATTTATATTTAGGGGGACATTGAGATAGGTTTCTCTTTGTAGCCCTAGCTGTCATGAAACTCAATCTGTAGACCATGTTTGTCTCTCAAATATTGAAAATATTTAAGGGCAGAGTTTCCTCCTGTGGAACAATCATAGATTGAGCCACACCCATGTCTTGGAGATAGAGGGTTTGACTGTATGTGCCTCCCCGGTGCAGCCTTTAAAGGCATGCATTGATGTGCACGGCTTTGCCTGTGGCTTCACTAATTCTGATGCTAGGCAATGGTCTATCACTGAGCTTTGTGCCTGGTCCTAGTCTCAAGCCTTGGTACTGGCCAACAGTGACTAACTGCCCCGCAGAGAAGCTCCTGCAGTCAGGAGCATGAGAGAGACTATGCTCTGCGTGGGGCCATCTGGGAAGCAGCGGGTAAGTTTCCCATTTGACTCAAACTTTCGTCTACTAGGACTTGGCCGATGAGCTTGCCCTTGTTGATGTCATGGAAGACAAGCTGAAAGGAGAGATGATGGATCTCCAGCACGGCAGCCTTTTCCTCAGAACACCAAAAATTGTCTCTGGCAAAGGTTGGTTGGGGCCACCTTCCCTTAGTCCACATTAGACTTCCTCAGGCCTAAAATCCCATCTCTTCAATCCAGTCTTTCGTTCGAGACAGGAGAGCCGTCCGGGTTCTTTTGCACTGGTTCTCAGTACCTATTAAAGCTTCAATTGCTAGTGAAGGATTTTAAGTGGAAACCTAATTTGTACATATATGGAAAAGTTCTGAATCTACACTGTTCCGAGTGTGTGCTGCTAGAATGGAGCCCAGGGACTTGTACATGCCAGGCAAGGGCTCTGGCTGCTGAGTGACAGCCCCAGCTCTGCTGCACGTGTTCAAATGTTGTGCCCGCCCTGCTCGGATCGTGTACTAACACAGACTTGAACTTCACCTTAGAAGCCCGTTCCTGACTTGGCCTTTTGACATTTAGCTGGCACCAGCCAGGAACCCAGGGTTGAAAGTCTTTTGACATTTTACCTGATGGGCTTCTCTCTGGGTCAGCTGCTCTGTGCCACAGGGCCCACAGGAGAGAATGAGATCAGAGAGGAAAGGGGGGGAAGAAGGTTGCTGGGCTCTCAGTAAAAAGTGAGAGAAAATGCCAGGTGTGGTGGTGCCTGTATTTAGGGCCAGGCCAGAGGGAGGTACATAGTGCATGTCTCCAGTGGGGGAGGGGAGAAAGAGGATGTACTATGGTGGTAGAAACAGACATCAAATAAACTGGATTCCTTCCTGTTATGATAAAATCTGACTATGAGAAAGGCATCAATATTACTCCTCCAGTTTAAGAGACCAGTTATGAAACAGGGCGTCCCAAGGGAAGGTCTGAACATCAATCAGTAGGTCTCCATCTGCCGTGTACAAAGGTTTACAGAACAAGTTTTGGCTGGGTAGGTAAGAGTTCCCTGAAGGGACCTTCATCCCTGATCTTTTCTCTAGACTATAGTGTGACTGCAAACTCCCAGCTGGTCATTATCACAGCGGGGGCCCGTCAGCAAGAGGGAGAGAGCCGACTCAATCTGGTCCAGCGAAATGTGAACATCTTCAAGTTCATCATTCCCAATGTTGTGAAGTACAGTCCAAACTGCAAGCTGCTTATTGTTTCAAACCCAGGTGAGGCTTTTAAAATGCATAAGCAGACACCCTGTACTTATCCTGATGATGTATGTTACACTGTGTGTACACGTGTTCATTAATTTTCTATTGATTTGTATTTTGATAAAATAGTTAACTTAAAAACACTAAATGCCCCTGAATATAATTGCAAAGTTTAGAGTTTCTTACTCATGATCTTAGAGGAGTAAATCTATAATTCTATTTTAATTGGTGCAGTTTTTTTAATAGTACATTGAATAATTGGACATGAGTTATAAAGATGTCAACAATAGTATCACAATCATGTATCCTGTAGTCTTTTGTTACCTGTTATTTAATTTTTTTTGCAGTTGATATCTTGACCTACGTGGCCTGGAAGATAAGTGGCTTCCCCAAAAACCGAGTTATTGGGAGTGGTTGCAATCTGGATTCAGCTCGGTTCCGTTACCTGATGGGAGAAAGACTGGGCATTCACCCGCTAAGTTGTCATGGATGGGTCCTAGGGGAGCATGGAGACTCCAGTGGTAAATCATTAATATCAGTTTATTTTCTCTTTTTTAAAACAGAAAGATAGTATAAGATGTCTCTAAGCATTTCTTTACTGAATAAGAGTCTTTAGCTTGGGCTGGAGAGATGGCTCAGAGGTTTTAAGGCTGCTCTTTCAGAGGACCTGAGTTCAATTCCCAGCAGTGAGGCAGCTCCCAACTATCTATAATGAGATCTGGTGCCCTCTTCTGGCGTGTAGGCAAACATGCACACAGAATACATAAGACTGCATACATAATAAATAATAAATCATTTTTTTTTTTAAGTCTTTAACTCAAGTATCCATGAATTGGGGTTGGGTGTGGTTTGAGTATATGCTAATAAAAGATTTTAACCATGTAGTACATTTATGACAGGGAAAATCATGAAATTATTTTTTTTATTTCCATAGAAGTAAATAAGGTTGGGTATGGGATAATACTATTTTGAGACTGGAGCCCAGGCTGGCCTTGGAACTCATAAAAGTCCAGCCTTTTTCTTTCTGCTGTGGGAATTTCTGCCATGAGCCACCGTGCCCCGCCTATTCATCCATTCATTTGTTCATTCATCTTGCTAACGATTGAACCCAGGATCCTCACGTGCTAAGCATACAGTCTACTGAGTTATTCACTCAGGCCCTGGACATGTTAACCACGCTTCTTAGGACAACTTCAGTCATTTACTCCATTCAGCAGTTGACTTGAATCGCCTGCCCCTGGCAAGATCAGCCACATCAGGTGTGGAAAAACATTGTTAGGTTGTACTTGAGATGGTTATGTTTATGCGGTTCTCAGAGATGCTTATGCCAGAGAAATCCCCTTGAAGTGTGAATGATGTCTTAATGATAGTAAGTACATAGTCTACATGGTTCACTAGTACAAGAAAGTAAGTAGGTTAGGTATACAGTTCTTGGTTTTATGTACTCGGAAATCCAGGCTTTGGTAATCTTGACCTGCAGATGAGTGTGGAGAGGTGGGACACAGTTACTGTTCTGTGGTGTTGTGTGGAAACAGTGGTGTAACTGCCTGTTTTCTTCCAGTGCCTGTGTGGAGTGGTGTGAATGTTGCTGGTGTCTCCCTGAAGAACCTGAACCCAGAACTGGGCAGCGATGCAGACAAGGAGCAGTGGAAGGAGGTCCACAAGCAGGTGGTTGACAGGTGAGGCATTGTGATTGGCAGCACAGGAGGCTAAAAGTGCCTTTTTATCCATGAGGTTAAGGTTTTAGCAGCATTTTCATTCGACTGCTTTTATTTACAATTTTTCTTAAGCTTTGTTAATCTTAATACTACAGACAAAACTCTAAAATAAAAGCAGCACCAAATATAGGCAAGAGGTACTGACACTGGATTCTTAGAGTCTCTCATTTGTAATGTACTAACACATTGGTGGGAATGTAAAGTGTTCCAGCTCCTTGGAAAATAGTTTGGCAGTTCTTTGGCAGTTCTTTTATAACTGGAAACAGATCTGCCACACACAAAAAGATCTCTTCTTTTTTTTTTTTTTTTTTTTTTGTTTTGTTTTGGTTTTTCGAGACAGGGTTTCTCTGTGTAGCTTTGGTGCCTGTCCTGGATCTCGCTCTGTAGACCAGGCTGGCCTCGGATTCAAAGAGTTCCACCTGGCTCTGCCCCCCCGAGTGCTGGATATGCCACCAAGGCCCAGCCAGAAAGATCTTTTAAAATGTTTTTTATAAGATATATTTATTTTTATCTGTGGGTGTTTTGCCTGCATGTATCCAAGAAGTCCAGAAGAGGGCACAGAATTCCTTGGAACTGGACTTATAGATAACTTGTTAGTGTTGTGGATCAGATCTACATCCTCTGAAGTCCTGCCAGTCTTCTTAACCACCAAGCTACCTCTGCAGCCCCCAGAAATAAGATTTGTAACAAGTTTTTATTTTACGTATACTAATAGAAGCATGGGCAACTTCTTTATTTGGATAATACAGGAATAAGTGTGGTCTAGATTCTTTTAGTTTGTTTTTTTCTGGATGGGGTTTCACTGTGTGGCCTTGGCTGTGCTGGGACTTGCTTTGTAGACCAGGCTGGCTTCAAACTCAGATCTGCCTGTTTCTACCTCCCAACTGCTGGGATTAAAGGCCTGTGCCACCATGGGCCAGCTCATTTTGTTTCTGTTTTTTTGAGATGGTTTCTGTGTAGTCCTGGCTGTCCGGAAACCCTGTAAACCAGGTGACTGGCCTCAGACTCAAATGACTTTGCCTGCCTCGGCCTCCCACCACCCAGCTTTGATTCTTTTCTGTATACAGTGATCTGCCTGCAGGCCAAAAGAGGGCACCAGATCTAATTACAGATGGTTGTAAGCCACCATATGGTTGCTGGGAATTGAACTCAGGACCTCTGAAAGAAGAGCCAGTGTTGTTAACCTCTGGGCTATCTGTCCAGGCCCCCACCCCCCACTCTTCAGCTTTGATTCTTAAACAAACTCTAGATTGTTCAGTAAATGGAAATACTGTAAGTGACCTTTGCCTCTCAGCCTGTTTCACTTGAGATGACCTTGAATCAACTGTGCTGTGTGTAAGCTTCATGGATTTTGTATTAGTGACTTTCTGTTGCTGTGATAGAACACATGATTAAACCAAATTCCAGGGGAAAGTCTGTTTTGGGCTTAGGGTTCCCAAGGGTTACTCCATGGTGGTGGAGCAGAGGTATGGATAGAAGGTGGCAGGCTGCTTCAGCAGTAGCTGAGAGCTCATCTCAACCTCAGATAGGAAGCAGAGAGATAAAAGGTGCTTGTTTTTGGAACTCCAAAGCCCACTCCCAGTGAGTGACGTGTCCTCCAGATGGAACATAGCTCCTATTCTTCACCAAACAGCTGTCAATTGGGTACCACATGTTTGAATGCCCTAGACTTAATGGAGGACTTCTCATTCATGTCACCAGATTTTCTTTGAGGTGTGGGGAACAGAACCTAGAGGCTCATTCATAGTAGGAACACATTCTGCCACAGAATACATTTCCAGTCCGGCCCACATTCACCTGTTTTTCTGCCATCAATCCTAGTCTTTGCTAACTCACCAGCCCCTCCCATTTCATTTCAGAGACTCTTTCCAGTTTGGTTGGTATGGTTCATTTGTCTTGACAATGTAGTATTCCCTCTAGCCTCTATCAGTGTACAAGATTCTTAGATCCTTGGGAGTCAGTCTTTTTACCTTACGTTTGCCCTTACTGGCAAAGGGCTTGCTTACCTACATAACATGTCTTGGTGGTATTTATTGTAAAAGTGTCTGGTAAAACCTTTATTTTCCTTGCCTTTCCACGCCCTTCTTCACCCTTTCTCATCCTTCTGTCCCACAGCGCCTATGAGGTGATTAAACTCAAAGGATATACATCCTGGGCCATTGGCCTCTCTGTGGCCGACCTGGCTGAGAGCATGATGAAGAATCTTAGGCGGGTGCATCCCATTTCTACCATGATTAAGGTAATGGATCTGCAGAGAGTTACTTCCTAGAGATTTATTTCTTGGCTTTGCAAAGTCTTGAGCAGACTCATGGAAGCCCCCAGTTATTGGCTGAACTGATGTAAATTCCCCCATTCATGCTTTTCTTTTGGAAAGAAATAGTTGGCATGTAGAGTTAATGTCCCACTAGCACTGTAGATATCTGACTAAGATTTATGCTGAGCCACGTAGGAGGCCTTGCTCAGTTACCAGTCTTACAGGTATGGGGAAGTGTAGTGAATTATGTAGATTGGTGAGAGTTTGGGGTTTTTGGTTTTGGTTTGCTTTGCTTTTTTGAGGCAAGGGTCAGCTGGCTGATCCTGAACTTGCTATGTAGCTGATGATAACCTTGTACTCTCCTGCCTCTAGCTCCCATGTGCTGGGACTACAGGCATGTGCCAAGCCTAGCTGTAGTTGTCCTAGTGACTTTCTATTATACTGTCCACTACTACATCATATCTGGGCATCTCTGCAATAGAACGGACCAGCTCACTTGCTGTGTGAAAAAGGCTTCATAGCTGTATGAGAGCTAAATCCTGGGAAACCTGATGGTGTACAATTGAAATGTAATCATTTTGTGTCCAGGGTCTCTATGGAATCAAAGATGAAGTCTTCCTCAGTGTCCCTTGTATCCTGGGACAAAATGGAATCTCAGACGTTGTGAAGGTGACTCTGACTTCTGAAGAGGAGGCCCGCTTAAAGAAGAGCGCAGATACACTCTGGGGCATCCAGAAAGAGCTGCAGTTCTAAAGTCCTCAGATGTCCTAGAGCTTCACTGTCCAGGCTGCAGCAGGGTTTCTATGGAGACCACACACTTTCTCCTCATCTGAGTGGTGTTTAGTGTGGTTGTGTTAAGGTGGCAATTCCCACAGCTCTGCCCTGATGCTAAGTGGTACTTGTGTAGTGGTAACCTGATTGATGTGACAGTCCCACTGTCTTCCCACGGTCTCTGAGACACACTACCAACTGTGTGCGGGCTTCCGTTATCTTGGGAGCCTGCTGTGTCTGCTGCGCACCCTCGCCAACATGCCTAGGCCAGTGAGTTCCCAGTCAGTCATAATGCGGCTCCAGTGGGTAAATCCATCATGCATATTTGTGCATAACTGTTCTAAAGGATATTATTTTGTGTATTATGTGTCTGTAATGTGCATTGAAATACTATATAAAAAGTAAGATGTGCATATGGATGATGCAACCAACTACCCAAGTGTCATGCCAATGAAAACACCAAATAAACCTTGAACAGTGATTACTCCACTCATTTTTTGTTGTTTTGTTTTGTTTGTTTTTCGGGACAGCATCTTTGCACCTTACCTGGAACTCAACTCTGCAGACCAGGCTGGCCTCGAACTCACAGACCCAACTGGCTCTGCCTCCCAAGTGCTGGGATTAAAGGCGTGCACCACCACAATCCCACTCCAGCTCATTTCTTAAGATTGAGTTGGGCAGCCAGTCAAGGTGGCACTTACTTGCCTCTGATTCCAGCAGAGGCAGGTGGATCTGCATTCCAGCCAGCCTGGTTTGCATAGTTCCAGGACAGCTGGAGTTACATGGTGAGACCATGTTTAGAAAACAAACAGGACACAGTTGGGCTGGGGAGACACTCAGTTGGTAAAGCATTGGATCCCCAGGTCTTAAAACACCCCTTTAATCTCAGCACTGGAGAGGTAGAGACATAGAGCTAACTTGAGTTGTGAATTGCTAACTGGGTTCAGTAAGTGTCTTAAGGTGTTTCTATTGCTGTGAAGAGACCATGACCACAACAACTCTTCTAAAGGAATGCATTTAATTGGGGCTGGCTTGTGGTTCAAAGGTTTAGTCCATTATCTTCCTGGGAGGGAGCTGGCAGCATTACAGGATCAGCAAGCAGTATGAACAGAGTCAATGGTCCCTGCTTGGGCATCTGAAACCCCAAAGCCCACCTCCCACCCTGGACAAACTTCTTCCTAGAAGTCCACTCCTAATGCCACTCGCTGAGCATTCAAGTATGAGTTTATAGAGGCGATGCTTGTTCAAACCACAGAGGCAGGCAAATCTCTGATACTAGGATTAAAGGTCTGTACCACCATCACTGCCCACTGATTACTTTTCTTAGTGATTGATGTGGGAGGATCCAGCTCACTGTGGGTGGTGACATCACTGGGCAGGTAGTCCTGGATTATATAAGAAACCAGGCTGAGCAAGTCATAGAGAAGAAGCCAGTGAACGGATTTCCCAAAGCCTTTGCTTGAGTTCTCGCCTCCGGGTTTCTGCTTTGAGTTCCTGTGGTCATTGACTGGATGGTGGACTATCATGTGGAAGTGTAAGCCAAATAAAGCTGTCCTTCCCCAAGTTGGTCATGGTGTTCATCACAACAGTAAAAAGCTAAGACACCAGCCCTGGAAATTGTACTAGAAAGAGGTTTCTGCAATAACTTGCCATTTCTGTCTCCAAGGCTTTCCTGCTAGGGTTTGATCTTGAGAGATAGTTAAGGGGAAGGAAATTGGGGCTTGTTTTTTCTCCTCTGATGTAAAAATAACAAGATCAGTCAAGGCAGTCTTGACAATTTGCCCTATTATAGGTATTATTGGATTTGCTCTATTACAGACTTAAAAAGAAACAGCTGTTAGGTTATAATTTATATACTATAAAGTTCAATTTTATTTATTATTTTGTTTAATAGTGGATCTCCTGTAGCCCAGATTGGCCTGGAGCGTTGTATGTAGCTGAGGATGACCTTGAAGTCCATATTCCAGTGCCTCCACCTCCCAAGTGTTGTGATTACAAGTGCACACCACCACACTCTTACTTCACTTTATTTTTAAAGTTCTCTTGAAGCTAAGTTGGGGCTTCATGTATTTTAGTATAGGATTAGGCACTGGGGTTAAGAGACATTTTCTCAGAAGGAAAGACAAGTTACCCACACCTAACAACACACATGTAGGCTTCACCATGGAAAATGCCCGGCATGGTGGTGCATGCCTTTAATACCAGTTCAGAGATGAGGCAAAGATTTCAGTGGCTTGAGGTTAGTTGGTCTGAAAGGGCCCAAAAGAGGTCACATGAGGTCACCTTGACTCCACACCTCCTTCTCTCCCCAACCACATCCTGTTTCCAGAACTGGTTTCTCCATTCTGAGAAACAAGGCTTTGTAAGATGTTTAACAGATGCAAGAGTTCCTCCTTCTGTGCTTGGAAACCTGAGAGGCAAAGGCAGGCAGATCTCTGAGTTCAAGGCCAGCCTAGTCTACATTGTGAGTTCCAGGACTACATGGAAAAACTCTGTCTCAAAATAAATTAATCCAATTTAAAAAATGAAAATAAATAAAAAGAATGAAGGAAAAAGAAACCCCTCAGCCTGTACCTGGTATGATACAATTGTGGTTTTAGTTTTATAACCCTACCCTGCCCAGCTTGTGGGTTTAGAGTTGCTTGTGGCAGGACCCTGGCCTTTGCTGGCTTGAATAAAGAAGGACTCCTTTTTCTTCTTCTTCTTCTTCTTCTTCTTCTTCTTCTTCTTCTTCTTCTTCTTCTTCTTCTTCTTCTTCTTCTTCTTCTTCTTCTTTTTTTTGTCTTTCAAGACAATGTTTCTCTGTGTAGCCCTGAAACTCACAGAGTTCCACCTGCCTCTGCCTCCTGACTGCTGGAATAAAAGACATGAGCCACCACCCAGCTAAGAATAGACTCTCAATTGCCCTTGTACTTAATAATGGTCTGTAACTTTGTCGTGTGGACCAGAACATGTCTACACATTGAGTTCTAGCTCTGAGAGTGGAGGCTGCTCTTCCAGAGGACCCAGGTTTAATTACCACCCTACATAGTGGTATGGCAGCTCACATCCATCTATAACTCCAGTCCCAGGGGATCCAACATTCTCTTTTGGCCTCCCACACACAACAAACACAGATCCTCTGCAAAAGCAACAAGTGCTTCTAACCGCTGATCAAACCCTCCACCCCCCAAAGGGATCTTGATCACCTGTCTCTTCCATAAAATGTCACATTGGCACACTATATTGATAACATTATGCTGATTGGATCAGGTGACCAGAGGTAGCAACCACTTTGGACTTGTTGGTAAAATATATGTGCACCAGAGGATGGGAAATAAATCCAACCAAAATTCATAGGCCTTCTACCTTCGTGAAATTTCTAGGAGTCCAGTGGTGTGGGGGCATGCAGAGATATTGCTCCTAAGGTGAAGGATAAGTTATTGCATCTGGCCACTCCCACCACCAAGAGAGAAGGACAACATTTAGTTGTCCTCTCTGGATCCTGCAGACAGCACATTCTCACCTGTGTATGTCACTGGCCCATAGATCAAATGACTAGGAAAGCTGCTAACTTTGAGTGGGGCCTAGAACAGGAGAAGACGCTTCAACAGGTCCAGGCTGCTGTGCAGGCTGCTCTACCCCTCTGACCATGTGATCCAGCAGACCCTAAGGTACTTGGGGTGACAGTGGGAGATAGGAATGCTGTTGGAGCCTTTGGCAGGCCCCTAGAGGTGAATCAAAGGAGAGACCTTTTGTAGTTGGGGTTTTCTCCAGTCCCTCCAGGGCCCACAGCTGCTCAGACCCAAATAAACACACAGACACTTATATTAATTAAAACTACATGGCCTGGATGCAGACATCCATGGCTAGGCCCCGGGTGGAGCGCCGGGAGTCTAATTAGCAAGAATGAGGAGGGTTTATATGAGCGAGAATTGTTGAAACCAAGGTTGGATAAAGCACAGGGACAAATAGCCAAACGAATGGAAGCACATGAACTGTGAACCAAAGGCTGAGGGGCCCCCAACTCGATCAGGCCCTCTGAATAGGTGAGACAGTTGATTGGCTTGATCTGTTTGGGAGGCATCTAGGCAGTGGTACCAGGTCCTGGGCTCATTACATGAGTTAGTTGTTTGAAACCTAGGACTTATGCAGGGACGCTTGGCTCAATCTGGGAGGAGGGGACTGGACCTGCCTGGACTGAGTCTCTCAGGTCGACCTCAGTCCTCGGGGGAAGCTTTGCCCTGGAGGAGGTGGGAATGGGGGGTAGGCTGGGGGGAAGGGGGAGGGGGGCAGGAAGGGGGAGAACAAGGGAATCTGTGGCTGATATGTAGAACTGAATGGTATTGTAAAATAAAATAAAATAAAAAACTGCATGGCCTAATGGCTCAGCCTTCTTACTAGGTAGATCTTACACTTAAATTAACCCATAATTCTTATTATGTTTAGCCACAAGGCTTGATAACTTTTCCCAGTTCTGCCTTCACATCTTGGTTCCTCTGGGTCTGGCTGGTGACTCCTGACTCAGCCTTCCTGTTCGTACAATTCTCCTCTCTCTTTGTCCCACCTATACTTCCTGCCTGACTACTGGCCAATCAGCACTTTATTTATTAACCAATCAGAGCAACACATTCACGGCATATAGAGCGGTATTCACAGCAACCTTTGGGATTTTGGAGCAAGGCATCGTCTGCAGACAACTATTCTCCCTTTAAGTGAGAATTCTTGGATTGTTACTGGGTCTTAGTGGAAATGAACATTTGACAATAGGCTGTTGTGAGATATTTGATTACACTGTGTAAAGATGTTTCACTGTGATTGTTTAAGTAAAAAGCTAAAGGACAAATAGCTAGGCAGGAGCTACAGGTGGGACTTCTTGATAGAGAGTGCCATGGGAAGAAGAAATGGAGACTCACCAGCCTGACACAGAGGAAGGAGGACATGCGGGGAAGAGCTAAAAGCCACAAGCTATGTGGCAGCATATAGATTAATAGAAATGGGTTAATTTATGTTATAAGAGCTAATTAGAAACAAATCTAAGCTAAGGTTGAGCTTTCATAATGAATAAGTCTCTGTGTCAGTATTTGGGAGTTGGCTGGCAGGACAGAGAAAGGCTGGTTACAACAGACCACTAACTTATTATGTGACCTGAGCTGCCCATCATGAACTGGGTATTATCTGACCCACCAGGTCATAAAGTAGGAGGTACACAGTAGCAATCTATTAACAAGTAGAAGTGGTATATAAATATGATCAGGCCTGAGCAGGTCCTGAGAGCACAAGCAAGTTACATGAAGAAGTTGTCCAAATGCCTGTGGTTTCTGTTGCTGTTACAATGCCTTTTGTCCCAAGCAAATACCTCATGGGGTGTTCACTATAAGTGGTTGACCAATGGACACAAGGATGGGACCTGGTTTATTGATGGTTCTGCACATTATGTCAGCGCTACCCAGAAGTGGACAGTGGTAGCATTACAAACCCTTTCCGGGACAACCCTGAATGATATTGGGGAAGGGAAATCTTCAAAATGGGCAGAACTTTGGGCAGTACACATGGTCAATATTTTGCTTGAAATGAGAAATGTCCAGATGACAAATTGTTCACTGATTCATGAGCTGTAGCCAATACATTGGCTGGAGGGTCAGGGAGTTGGAAACAGAAGATTAGAAAATTGTGAGAAAGATATCTGGGGAAGGAATGGCTCTCTACAAATGGGCAAAGGATGTGAAGATACATTTGTCCCATGTAAATGCTCATCAAAAGGTGACTTCAGCAGAGGAGGAGTTCAGTAATCAAGGAGACAGAATGACCTGTTCTGTGGACAGTCAGCCTCTTTCCCATCCATCCCTGTCCTTGTCCAGTGGGCCCATGAACAAAGTGGGCATGGTGGCAGAGATGGGGGTTGTACATGCACTTGACAACATGGGCTTCCACTCACCAAGGGGGATGTGGCTACAGCTACTGCTAAGTGCTAGATCTGCCAACCACAGAGACCAACACTGAGCCCCCTAGTATGACACCATATGGTGGCCATCCAGCAGGTGCCAGGTTGACTACATTGGACTACTTTCTTCATGGGAAGGACACTTTGTCCTTACTGAAGGAGATTGATTATACTGTGCCAGGCACAATTGTAAGAGCCATGCCACATTGCCTGCCTGAGTTAAGTTTCTGTTCTCCAGAACTGAGCCACTAACCAGAAACTTTTGACATGCCTTAACAAGTCCTGAGTTATTGGAAAATAACTTAACATTTCCTTATATTTCTGCTACACTGACCATTAGTAACAATGTTTTGTGGTTGGTTTGCTTAGCAACTCAACAGGCCCCTGATCTTTTCCCAAAGAAAGCTTCCTGGTCTGCTTACTATAAAACCTGCCTGAGAAATTAAAATTTTGCACCTTGATCAGAATACTGTTTTGCTGTCAATTCTTTGTGTCTCTTGTCCCTTTCATTCGCCATTCCCCCTTCTAGGGTCTCTGCTGAAGATCCCGCTGGCCGGGACAACTGGCGCCCAGCGTGAGGCTTGAGGACATGGAAGAGTGGTGAACATCATCACACACCAGGGCAGGACTGCCTAAGAGTTGGGCCACAGTGGAAGACGACTCCACGAGCGAAGGTCCAGTTAGTGATTGCCACAGAAATGCCCAGCCGTGAGACAGACAGATCCAGAGGAATTGCAATGTGACAAAACAAGGTAAATTTACCATGGGACAAGCATTTAGTAAACAGGATTGGTTTATTTCAGGACTGAAACAGTCTTCAAGACACGAGGAACTAGGGTAAAAAAGAAAAGACTTAAAAAAATTTTTGACTATATTGGAGATGTCTGTCCTTGGTTTCCCCAGAAGGGACCATAGATGAAAAGAACTGGAGACTGGTTGGTAACAGTTTAAATGATTTTTATCAGACCTTTGGTCATGAAAAGTTCCCCATTCAAACCTTTTCCTACTGGAATTTAAATAATGATGTCTTCAAAACTTATAATCATTCCCCTGATGTTCAGAAATTAATTAAGGAGTGAGGAAAAGCCCTAAAAGAGTCCTCCCATCCACCTCTGTCTGTAATTCTGTCAGTATTAATATTCCTGAACCCCCCACATCTAAAATTGTCCCCGACAATACTGGTCACGGATTTGCATTTCCTACATGTAATGCTTCTGCCAAAATTACCATCTGTGGACTTACACAATGCCTTCCTTATCCACTGTCATGGTATTCCACACAGTACTGCTTCTGACCAGGGAACTCACTTCACAGCCAGAAGACTGTAACTGGGCACACACTCATGAAATCCACTGCTCTTACCATGTTCCCTAACCATCCAAAAGCATTTAGTCTGATATGAATGAAATGTCCCTTTGAAGACAGAGTTACAGCACCAATTAGGTGGCAGCAGTCCAGAGGAAGGAAGCAGTCCAGAAGGAAGTATTGAATCAACATCTACTATATGGTGCAGTTTTTCCCATAGCCAGGATTTACATAGATCCAGGAGTTAAGGGGTGGGGGGAAAATTTCCACTCACCATCACCATCTCTCTAGTGACTCAGTAGGAAATTTTTTGCTTTCTGTTCCTAAGACTTTAAGTTCTGAAGGCTTAGGAGTTTTGGTTTCAGAGGGGCCAGTGTACTGCCAGGAGACACAACAAGCATTCCATTGAACTAAAGCCAGACTCCCCACCCCACCACCCACCACCCACCGACTTTGGGCTTCTGATACCTTAAGCCAACAACAGGCTAAGAAAGGAATAGTAGTGTTAGGAGAAGTGATTGATCCAGATTACCATAGGAACAATGGATTGCTTCTCCACAATGCATGTGAGTAGGATTATGCCTGCCTGCAGTGCAGAGGATCCTTTAGGGAGGCTCTTGGTCCTACCATTACCTGTGATTAAAGCCACTGGTAAACCACAACGTAATTCTGGCAGGGTGACAAAGGGCCCTTCCAGTTTGGAGGAAGGTATTGGTTATTCCTCCAGGAAAAGAACTCAAACGTGCTGAGGGTGGAGGAAATACAGAGTGAGTAGTAGAGTAAGTTAGAAGTACCAGCTAATGCCATGTAACCAATTGCAGAAATGAGTATAATTGTGTAGCTGGAGAGTTTCTCTCCAGTTCCAGCCAAGCCTAGGCAGTCCTGCAGCCCACTTATAAAATAAATACACAGACTCTTACATTATTTAAACTGTTTGGCCTAATGGCTCAGGCTTCTAGCTATCTAGTTCTTACATCTTTTTTTTTGTGTTTGTTTGTTTTGTTTTGTTTTGCTTTTTGAGACAGGGTTTCTCTGCGTAGCTTTGTACCTTTTCCTGGAACTCACTTGGTAGCCCAGGCTGGCCTCGAACTCACAGAGATCCGCCTGCCTCTGCCTCCCGAGTGCTGGGATTAAAGGCGTGCTCCACCACTGCCCAGCAAGTTCTTACATCTTAAATTAACCCATTTCTATAAGTCTATACCTTGCCACATGGCTTGTGGCTTACCAGTGTCTTACATGTTGTTACTCATGGCAGTGGCTGACAACATCTCCTGACTCAGCTTTCCTGTTCCCAGAATTCTCTTCTCTGCTTGTCCCACCTATACTTCCTGCCTGGCTACTGCCAAATCAGCATTTTATTTATACAGAGCGATATCCACAGAACTTCTCCTTTTCTTTTTTTTCCATAAAGGAAGGTTTTAACTTTCACATAGTAAAATAAAATTATATATAACAAAACAATTATCAAGTAAGAATTCTGGTTATAATATCTAGTCTATTTATATTTGGCGAAATTAAAGAAGAATTCCTATCTATCTGGGTCAACTTCCCATGAGTCCTGCATGTCCAGTTGATCAAGCAGTCCAGGCAGAACAGTTTCTTGCCCAAATGGCTATTTTTGCCAAGAAGAAGAAGAAGGAGGAGGAGGAGGAGGAGAAGGAGAAGGAGAAGGAGAAGAAGTCCATATACTGTGTCTTCAATGCCCATCCTCCTCTCTGAAGTAAATTGGTGCTGCCAGGAGCAGATATGTCTCATTGTCCAGAAAGTATAAAATTTTTGACATTTTAAATGCCATATTCTGTAGGTCTTTGAAGTATTTGAAAATTACCTATCATTCTGAAATATATCTATGTATACCTAGAAACCTTAACATGACTGTAAGTTTGACTATCATAGAAGACTAATTATTCCATTACAATTTAAATGAGTTGTATAAACATAATACCTTAAACAAGAGTAAAAATATACATACAGTTTAACAAAATTAACTTAAATTTGTATCAATAAACTCAAATCCATAGCAATGTAAAACATTTTTAAACAAGTTGTTGTTCTTTAAAAGTAGGTCCATCAATCTGTCTTCATCCTATCACATCTATATCATATCCACTTTTCTTCTCTAGAAAGAGACTGTACCCACAATCAACCTGTTTTAAATAAAAATATTGGTTTTTCTCTGTCTCATACCAGAGGGCTCTTCTGATATGGGACACAAGAATCTTTCAACCTTTTTTTTTTTTTTGCAATATACTTGGGTTTTGAGAAGGAGTGATCCAATTCCATCTCCAAAGCCAGCTTGGTATATTTGGGAATTTGGGCATAGCTTCTCTTACTACTTCCTCCTGGAGGGGGGCGCTGTATCTTATGGGGACACAAAGAAAATTTTAGGCTTATGGGGTAGTCCGTGAGGCTGTATTGTCTAAGCCAATCACTTTGAAACCATTCTGTATGTTGGATCACCTGGGCCATGGTGTCACTGGAGACCTTTCAGGGGGTCTTGGCTGGTCAAACCTGATGTAACTTAATCTGGAACAAATCCATAGCCTCTGGCTTTCTGTAGAAACAAAAGCAGAACCTCCTTTTCAAAGCAACATATCCTTAGATCCAAATTTTGAAGTCAAGGTATATTTAAAATATACATTTAAACATACATTTAAAATATACATATTGGCTTAACTCAACAGCTTTTATGATTAAATGTTTTTCTGCAGTTAAAAATCCCAAAGACAACACAATCCAGATACTCTGTGTGATATCCACCTTTATGTGGCTTATTTTTTATATTAATTTTACTGCCTGTTTAAAGACTTTATATATATATATTATTTTACAATACCATTCAGTTCTACATATCAGCCATGGGTTCTCCTATTCTCCCCCCTCCCACCCCCTCCCCTTACCCCCAGCCTACCCCCCATTCCCACCTCCTCCAGGACAAGTCCTCCCCGGAGGACTGCCATCAACCTGGTAGACTCAGTCCAGGCAGGTCCAGTCCCTTCCTCCCAGACTGAGCCAAGTGTCCCTGCATAAGCTCCAGGCTTCAAACAGCCAACTCATGCAATGAGCACAGGACTTGGTCCCACTGCCTAGTTGCCTCCCAAACTGATCAAGCCAATCAACTGTCTTACCTATTCAGAGGGCCTGATCCAGCTGGGGGCCCCTCAACCTTTGGTTCATAGTTCATGTGTTTCCATTCATTTGGCTATTTTTTTTTCAATAATTGAGTAAAACTGAAATTTATTATAAGCCACAGTCGTCCTAGGGACCTCCATGCTATATATATATAGCCTCTATGGTTCTATGGGTTGTGGTCTGATTGTTCTTTATTTTATATCTAGAATCCACCTATGAGTGAGTACATACCATAACTGTCTTTCTGGGTTTGGGTTACCTCACTCAGGATGATTTTTTCTAGTTCCATCCATTTGCCTGCAAATTTCATGCTTTCATTGTTTTTCTCTGCTGAGTAGTACTCCATTGTTTATATGTACCACATTTTTTTCATCCATTCTTCCGTTGATGGGCATCTAGGTTGTTTCCAGGTTCTGGCTATTACAAATAGTGCTGCTATGAACATAGCTGAGCATGTATCTTTATGGCATGAATCAGCATTCCTTGGGTATATGCCCAAGAGTGGGATGGCTGGGTCTTGAGGTAGTTCGATTCCTAATTTTCTGAGAAACCGCCATACTGATTTCCACAGTGGTTGTACAAGTTTACATTCCCACCAACAGTGGAGGAGTGTTCCCTTTGCTCCACATTCTCTCCAACATTGGTTGTCATTGATGTTTTTGATTGTAGCCATTCCAACAGGTGTAAGGTGGTATCTCAGAGTCGTTTTGATTGGCATTTCTCTGATGATTAAGGATGCTGAGCATTTCTTTAAATGTCTTTCAGCCATTTGTAGTTCTTGTTTTGTGAATTCTCTGTTTAGCTCTTTAGCCCATTTTTTAATTGGACTGTTCAGTACTTTGATGTCTAGTTTCTCGAGTTCTTTATATATTGTGGAGATCAATCCTCTGTCAGATGTGGGGTTGGTGAAGATCTTTTCCCATTCTGTTGGCTGTCTTATTGTCTTATTGACTGTGTCTTTTGCCCTGAAAGACTTTATTTTTTAAAACTATGTTTTTGTTTATATAACTGTAATCACTTTTTTTCTCTCTTTCAAGCCTACGTATATTTTAAACACACTGTAAACTATTCCACCTGCATCTATCTTATTGTTTAACTGTTGCTTTAAACTGCAGCATTCTAAGACTGAAATGGCACTGTGGCTGCTGGCTCCACCCACGTCGGCTTCCCAACATGGTGGTGGTACATTTACTGCCAGCTCTGGGAGCCATCAACTCTTAGAAACAGTGGATGTATGCTTTTATCAAATCAGCATGTAGCCAAGAAACCTCTTTGTTCTGTGTGTGTGTGTGTGGTTTTTTTTTTTTTTTTGTGTGTGTGTGTGTGTGTGTGTGTGTGTGTGTGTGTGTGTGTGTGTTATCAAAGGCTAAATCCACCACGCAGCTTAATGTGCCCCTTGCAGATGCCTCATTCCCGCCATACTGTAGGTCAAGCATGCATGCCAGGAACCCGTCATAGTAGCTGAAACCCACAGGCTGAGGCTAACTTCAGAGAGACAACTAGGAAGCTGTTTTTGCTCCATTTTAAAATCTTTTTTCAGGTTTTAGGTGGAAATTCTTGCCCCACGTTCTGGTGCCATTTGTAGCTGGAGAGAAACTCCAGAAACTCAGAAATCTGCCAAGCCCCGGCAGATCCGAAGCCCACTTATAAAATAAACACACAGACTCTTATATTATTTAAACTGCTTGGCCTAATGGCTTAGGCTTCTTGTTATCTAGTTCTTCTATCTTAAATTAACCCATTTCTATAAGTCTATACCTTGCCACATGGCTCGTGGCTTACCAGTATCTTACATGTTGGTACTCATGGCAGTGGCTGACAACATCTCCTGACTCAGCCTTCCTGTTCCTAGAATTCTCTTCTCTGCTTGTCCCACCTATACTTCCTGCCTGGCTACTGGCCAATCAACATTTTATTTATGCAGAGTGATATCCACAGCATAATTGGCATATGTGCCTCTGTCCTACTTTGTTAGGAACCTGTTTGTGCTGATCTACTTGTATACTAAACCATTTGCCTTTTCTTTCCTCTATCATGTAATGTAACATTGATTGAGATAATATCAGTGCTTAAGTGCTTAAGATCTGTTCGACCACATTTAAATCACAAGACACTAAAATACTAAGCATTCCCCAGGGGACTTTGCCATCTATCCTAAAATGTATAATGTGTCTGCAGTTGTGTGTGGGATAGTTCTGAGGTGGAGTTATGGAGTTATACACATGCAGTAATTCTTTGGCAAAGCAATTGAAGCTTGAAGTTTTCAGGGTTGCAGAGAGAGGGGATAAGGATCCACACATAAAGCAATAAATGTCAGCTTCCAATTACAACCCAAAAGGGGAGTGACTAAAGCGGAGTCCTCTAGTAGGGTCAACTAAAGCCTAAGATCACTTAGGAAATCTAGGAATAGCACCTGCCTGAGGAGGAATCAAAACTTAATTTGCACAAAAAGAAGCTTGGTACCTATGGCCTGCCTGGCCTGGAAGCAATCTCCTTGGGTCAGTGGGGAGTAACTAACCTTAACTCAGCAACTAGCAAGTGACTAAAACATCATCCAGGAATGTGAGCAGTAAATGTCTTAAGTTAGGGTCTGGTGTAAATAACCCGGGGTGAAGGTAAGGAGTTGAGGATTTAATTGCTAGTGGTTATTTTCCCTTATCTGTAAGTGAGATGAGCTAATGTTTATCTATGTGCAGTTTTGTCGTTGGAAAAAGGTATCTTAGCTGAAATACTTCTGTCTGGAGAATGGCCCTGGCCAGATGTACGTTAATAAAAAATAAACACAGCTGGAGACTATTGCTAGAGTTTTCCTGCCTTGCCCACAGTCAGGACAAATCTTTGTCACCTGCCAGTCCCACAGCCACTCAGACCCAACCAAGTAAACACAGAGACTTATATTGCTTACAAACTGTATGGCCGTGGTAGGCTTCTTGCTAACTGTTCTTACATCATAAATTAACCCATTTCTACAAATCTATACCTTGCCATGTGGCTCGTGGCTTACCAGCATTTTTACATGCTGCTTATCCTGTCATTGGCTGGCAGTGTCTCCTTCTGCCTTCCTGTTCTTTCTTTTGTCCTCTCTGTTAGTCCCGCCTATACCTCCTGCCTAACCACGGGCCAATCAGTGTTTTATTTATTGACCACTCAGAGCAACAAATTTGCCATACAGAACAGTTATCCAGTTACCCCAGATGGATAGGGAACATTGAACCCAAGATTGAGATTCAATCATGAGATTACATGTACCTGTAACATGGAGGTGCATGGTAAATTGGAAGAATCATAGCTGTTATTGCACAAGAAGTTTACAAGAGACAGCCAGTTCATTCAAAAGGCAGTAGTTTCACAACGCCTTGTGTGATGGTTTCCTCTAACAGAACCCTTAGTTCTGATTGGTTGACCTTCTGAACTCTAGTTGTCACTGCTGTATAGTCAATGAACTCCATTTGCTACCAGTGGCTTTCAAGAAGATTGCCTGAAACAGGGAGACTCATCCTAAATCTAGGTGGCACCTTCTGGTAGCAGCCCATAAGGAAGAACCTGGAAGAAGGAAACTGCTTTTTGCCTGCTTGCCCTCAGTCTCACTGGCAACTTCATCTATTCTGTTGCTGTGGCATTCTGTCATCCATATTAAAATCAACTTCTTCAGGATGCCAATGTAGACTGGATGAGCAGCTGGTCAGGAGTCCTCCAGGCCTTCAGTAGTAGTTTGGAACTGCTAAGCCATCCAACCTTGTGGACTGAGAAACTATTGGATTCTCAGCCTCTCCAGTGTGAAACAGCCATTGTTGGACTACCCAGACCACTGCCTGCAAGCCAGTTTAACAATCCTCTTTTAATATATATGTGTGTATGTGTGTGTGTGTGTGTGTGTGTGTGTGTGTGTGTGTGTACATATTCTGGGAGTTCTATTCCTTTAAAGCAGTGGTTCTCAACCTTGCTAATGCTATGACTCTTTAATACAGTTCCTTATGTTGTGGTGACCCCCAATCATAAAATTATTTCATTGCAGGCAGGAGTGCAGTGGTGGTGCAGTCCTTTAATCCCAGCACTCGGGAGGCAGAGGGAGGTGGATCTCTGTGAGTTTGAAATCAACCTGGTCTATGGAGCAAGTTCCAAAACAGCCAAGGCTACGCAGCCTTGTCTAAAAAAACAAAACAAAACAGAACAAAAAAGGAAAAATTATTTTGTTGCTACTTCATAACTTTTATGTAATTTTGCTGTTGTTATGAATTGTAATTGAAATACCTGTTATTCAGGATATCTGACATATGACCCTAAAGGGGCAGAGACCCACAGGTTGAGAACCACTGCTTTAGAGAACCCAGACTAACACAGAGTGGTGTGTGTGTGTGTGTGTGTGTGTGTGTGTGTGTGTGTGTGTGTGTGTATGTGTGTAAGTGGGCATTCGTGCATGCGTGTGTGTGCAAGCGCTGGGGGCAATTGGGTACATGAATGCAAGTGCCCTTGAGGCCAGAAGCATCTAATTCCCCTGGAAATGGAGGTGTGTGTGTGTGTGTGTGTGTGTGTGTGTGTGTGTGTGTGTGTGTACATGCTAGTGCACATGGAGGCCAGAGGATAACATCAGGTTTTGCTCCCCTCTCAGGTGTCATCCACCCTGTTCTTTGAGACAAGGACACTCGTTAATTAGAGTTTACCAGGCTGCCTAGGGAGCTGCAGGAGCCTCTGTCTCTGCCTCCCCAGCACTGGGATCACTGTGAGTAGAACCACGCAGCTTTATAGGTGTGTTCTGGGGATCCAACTCAAGTCCTCAGGTTGCATAGCACGAGCTTGACGGACTGGGCTTTCTCCACAGACCAGAAGTTATTTAAATGCTTACAAACACATGTAGTTATTTAAATGCTTACAAACACATGTAAGGGCAAAAGCCTGGGGTATGCACTTCAAACTCAAAGTTCTGCATTTCCTCGCCAAAGAAAGGTGGCATAGTTCATGCCAGAGCCTTCAAGGAGGCGCTTCCTAAGCCAGCTGCCATCTTCCCTGTTGTCCCTGGGTTAGGCAGACCTTCCACTAGGGGCCTTGGAAACCTCTGGAGCCCCTCAGACACTGGAGACTTGAAGAGGGCGGAGCTTGAATGTGACGTAGAGTCTGGCGCATTCCTCCTTTGTTACAGCATTGGTTCCTGAGCCCAACCGTGGTCCTGTTGTCACACCTGTGCCGTGGTGTCAGCTGTAGGGTTTATTATTGCTTCCTGAGAGCCTTCATCCACCTGGGAAGGAAAGCGTTTATGTGACTGGGGTAACGGGGGGGGGGGGGGGGGGGGAGGGGGGGAAGGGAGGAGCCTGCTGGGAAGGAGGAGCCAGCAGGAAGGGAGGAGCCTGTCTCCACAGTCCTCTGCTGCACAAGGTTGCACTTTGCTTCCACACTCTAGTCAGGGAACTCTCTGGCTTCCCTCCTCCCCTAGCTGCTGCGATCTGCAAACTCAAGAGGCAGTTCCTAGGCCAAGTATTGTGGCACAGGCCTGTAAGTGGCCAACGCAGGCGGATTACCATGAGTTCAGACCAACCTAGACTACATGGTGACTCCTTGGCCAGCTCTAGATACAATGTGAAACCCTGCTTCAACTCCACTCCTCACCAAAAAAATGGTTGTTCAATGTCTTGGCTGTAGGGGTTTGTGACAACTGAAATTTTCTTCTACTCCTTAGGCTCAGCATGTCCACTGTCAAGGAGCAGCTCATTCAGAACCTAATTGAAGAAGATAAAACCTCCCGGTGTAAGATCACTGTGGTCGGCGTTGGAAATGTTGGCATGGCCTGTGCTATTAGTATCTTACTGAAGGTAAGTAGTTAAAGCTTTTTGTGCAGGAAATCAAGTAAGCACTTAGGTCTGGGTTGCAGGGCCGATCCCTTAATAGAAATACAGAAAATATGTGGTGTTGACAGATTTAAGCATTTGCTAGGTGTGGTTTTTGGCACAGGCCTATAATTCTAGTAGGTTTTCTTGGTAGGCTGAGGCAAAGCAGGTCAGGAGGTCAAGATCATCCATAGCTACAGATCAAGTTTGAGGCCAGGCTGGACTATGTGAAATTCTTGGGGAGAGTGAGAAGAGTGAGGAGAAAGGAGAGAGGAAAATAGGAGAGAGAAAGAGGATAAGAAGAGAGGGAGAGATTGGTGTGACTCATACTGTGGTCCCAGCCAAGCAGCTTGCCTGGGCCCTGGCCTTCTGAGCACAGATGCTGTGGTCCTAAGTGCTTCACAGTGGCTTTGAACATCGTTGGAAACTTGCAGAGGGATATAAGAAGCAAAGTCAGTTCAATTCCAGAACCCAAAGGCTGAGGAATTGGAAGTGCTGGATGCCTCAAAGGTGGAGTTGATGAGGAGGAGGTGGGAAGTATCTGAGTAGACACAACTGCCAGGTCCTCTTCTGCATCTTAATCAACCAGGTGGTACTACACCCCACCACTACCACAGGCACATCCCACTTGGCTTGGGGAGGTAGTTATCTCTTTTTGCTGTGAATAGACAATTAGAAAGCAGACTGCCAGGGCTGAGGAGGTGGCTCAGTGTGTACAGCACTTGCCACACAAGTGTGAGAACCTGAGTTTGCAGCCCCAATACCTACATAAAGCTGGACATGGTCATGTGTGTCTGTGGTCCCAGCACTCCTTCAGACATAGGAAGTGGAGGCAGGAGGCTTTCTGGAAGTTCAAATGCTACATAAAGCTGGACATGGTCATGTGTGTCTGTGGTCCCAGCACTCCTTCAGACATAGGAAGTGGAGGCAGGAGGTTTTCTGGAAGTTCAAATGCTACATAAAGTTGGACATGGTCATGTGTGTCTGTGGTCCCAGCACTCCTACAGACATGTGGGAAGTGGAGGCAGGAGGCTTTCTGGAAGTTCATATGCTAGTTAGCCTGGTGTTTGCAACAAAAGAATAAGCAAACAATAAAACTAGAGGCCCGGGGGTTAGAGAGATGGCTCTGAGGTTAAGAACACTGTTCTACCAAAGGTCCTGAGCTCAATTCCCAGCAACCACATGGTGGCTCACAACCATCTGTAATGAGATTTGATGCCTACTTCTGACATTCAGGCAGAACACTGTATACATAACAAATAAATAAAAACTTAAAAAATAAAACCCAAAAACCAGAGGTCCTGTTTCAAGCAAGGTGGTAGTGCCCCTAACATCTGCACACATGCCACAGCACATGAACGACTGTATACACATATACCATACATTCATATACAAAGACAAAAGTAATAAATTAAGAAAATATACCACTGGGGAAATGCAAAACATCTAAAAGAGGAACAGATCAGGACTTCCCGTCATGGTTAATTGAGATTTCATTAGGAACCTAGAAGGGAACAGTTAGACAACAGAAATGTAACGACTGAGTGGTATCACAACCAACTGAAAAAAGGCTGGAGAGACAACTCAATGATTGACACTCCAGAGCCTGGAGACATGGCTGGATGATGGACATTCCAGGGCCTGGAGACATGGCTCAATTATTAACATTAGGACCTGGAGATATGGCTAATTGATTGACATTCTAGGACTTGGAGACATGGCTAATCATTGACATCCCAGAGCCTGGAGACATGGCTCAATGATTGGCATTAGGGCCTGGAGACATGGCTAATTGATTGACATTCCAGGACTTGGAGACATGGCTAATTGATTGACATTCTAGGGCCTGGAGACATGGCTTAGTGATTGAGAGCACTTGTTGCTCTTCCAGAAGTCCTGTGCTTGGTTCTGAGCACCACATCAGTAGGTCAGAACCACTTGCAACTCCAGTTCCAGGGGATCAGCTGCCCTTTTCTGGCCTCTGTGCGCACTGTGTGCATTTGTTGCATGGACATACATGCAGACAAAAGACATTCAAACAAACAAGAGACCTATTCCACCTGACATTTGAGAAACAGAGACAGGAGGTTTGCAAGTCTGAGGCCAGCTAGAACTGCACAAGACCCTGTCTGAAAAGCTCCTCCATTCATGCTCCAGTAAGGAAAAGAATCATGACACCTGTGTATCGAGAGGTGTTATTTAACACACAGAAGGGATGAGTGTAGGAGTGGGAGAAGCACAGGCTGTTCCCGTGTTCACATAGGACAAAGTGGTCACAGCAACATTCCACAGACTGACTGCTATTTCCCCCCATGTGGCCATACTGGTGCTCCCTGGAAAAGTGATCTGGGATGTTCAGCCATAATAGAAGCACCTGCATTTGGGGCATTTTCATCTCCCATTACCTGAATACACATGTATGAAACTATTTTCTTTAAAGAACTGAAAATAATATATATATATATGTGTGTGTGTATATATATATATTATATATATTATATAATATAAAAGAGCAAGCTGGATGGTGGTTGTGCACACATTTGATTCCAGCACTTAGAAGGCAGAGGCAGGCAGATCTTTGTGAATTCAAGGCCAGCCTGGTCTACAGATAGCCCTCTACACAGAAACCCTGTCTTGAAACCCCACACACAAAGAAAACAGAAAGAAAGAAAAAAAATTTTTTTTTCAGCTCTAATAATAAATGCCTGAAGCAGGAGGATTACCAGTTCGAGGCCAGCCTCTACTATAGAGCAAGACCCTATTTCAACACAGCAATACCCAAACTATCAGGACTTGAGATGCCTAGCAAGCACAATGCCCTGGGTTTGATCAATAAGACCAAATACACCTGGCTTGGTGGCTCACACCAATAATCCCAGCACCCAGAAGGTGGAGCTATGAGGACCAGAAGAAGTTCAAGGTCATCCTCAGCTACATTGCAAGCTTGAGGCCATCCTGGGAAACATGAAACCCTGTCACAAAACAAATAAAACCCACACGTGCACATAACAGGAACTACTAAAAATTTGCTGTCTCTCAAAACTCAGCATTTCTAGTTTGCATCTTGTTAGGTTCCGTCAATAGGTATCGCTAGAGAGAACTGAAAGGCTAGAGGAGAGCCTTGGCCACCCCCTCAACCACCGCCACCTGATGTTCTGGCCACTGTTCTTTCACTTGTAGATACTGGCCCATTTCAGAGCTCATTTCTAGCCTCCATCTTCTCCCTTCAGCAGCTTTGGAAGAGGAGCCCCTTCCTTTGCCTCTTGTGTTCTAGCCTAGGAGTGGTTGCTTGAGACCCATCTACAAGTTTTGGGTTACCTCAATGTCCCCTTTATGTCTTTCCACCCTATCAGCTACTCCTCTATTAAACTCTCTGTTGAAAATCTTCAAGTGATTTCTGATTTACCAACCACACCCAGATAGACACAGACCTAAAAGTGAATTTGTAGGTATGGTCTAGTTTCCTTTCACTGTGTGAAGAGGAGGGTTGATACTGGGGCCAGTATAAAAGTGAGGTGAGTGATAATGAAAGACATCTTAGGTGGCTTCTCTCTGTTTGGCCATAAGGATGCAGAGTAAAAGCAACATTAGCAGCTTGATACCTAGCTTGATGTTAAACACAGTGAAAACCCCTTGGACAGAATTCCTTCACTTTTCATTGTGTTGAAGGTGTTATTTAAAGACTCAGTTCTAGGTGGATGGAGAGATGGTTCAGTAGTTTAGAGTGCTTGCTACTCTTACAGCACCTATATCAAGTAGCCCTCTTCTGGTCTTGGAGCACTACACACATGTTACACATATACACCATGCAGATACACACATACTAATAAGTGAAAATAATGAAATATAATCTCAAAAAATGAAATATAATCTCTAAAAAAAGATCTGAAGACACAATTCTATAAAGTTCTTACAGTTTTGTAAAGGTAAAGCAATTGATACTTCTTCTATATTCTATTCCTCTCTCTGCCCTTGAACCCTTCTTGGTCTCCTAAAAGTTTGGACCATGGCATTGATAACTTTTATGTGTTTCAGGATTTGGCTGACGAACTTGCCCTTATTGATGCTGATGCAGACAAACTGAAGGGAGAGGCACTGGATCTTCTACATGGCAGTCTTTTCTTCAACACTCCAAAAATCACCTATGGAAAAGGTGTTTTTAGTTTTATAATTTTACTTTCAGAGCTTTGTAAGAAGTACTCAATTTGTCGCGTGTAGTGGTTGGGATACCTTGTAATCCCAACATTTGGGAGGTGGAGGTGGGAGGAGGATCAGGAGTTTAGGACAGCCTGAGCTACATACTGAGTTTGAGGCCAGCGTGGGCTATATGAAAACCTATCTCAAAAACTAGAAAAGGGAATCAAGTTGACCAAATTGACTTCAGTAAGTATATAATTAAAAATAGCAGGGAGCTAGGCAGTGGTGGTGTATATCTTCTATTCATGAGGCAAAGGTAGGCAGATCTCTGGGTTTGAAGACAGCCTGGTCTACAGAGCAAGTTCCAGGACAGCCAAGGCTACATATAAAAACCCTGTCTCAAAAAATACCAACATACATATATGTATACATGCATATATATCACGGACATTATGACATAACAATTTAAAGGCTCATTTCTGCTTGGTTTATTTATTTTGAGATAGAATCTTACCATATGGTTGTGGCTAGCTTGGAACTCACACAAATCTGCCAGCTTCTGCTGACTGAGTACTAAATTAAAGGTGTATGCCACCAAGCCCAGAGTAAAGGCTTAATGAATGAATGAATTCATTAATTAGATGATTGTGGGTTTTTTTTTTGTTATTGTTGCTGCTTTTTTTTTCTATATAGGGTGTTTCTCAGAGTAGCATTGGAGCCTGTCCTGGAACTCGATCTGTAGAGCAAGCTGGCCTTGAACTCACAGAGATCCATCTGCCTCTGCCTCCCAAGTGCTGGGATTAAAAGTTTGCACCACGACCACCTGGCTGTTTCTGTTTTGAGACAGAGTCTCTCTATAGAACTCTGGCTGTCTTGGACTTACTATGTAGACCAGGCTGACCTCAGACTCACAGAGATCTCTGCCTCCTGAGTGCTGGGATTAAAGGCATGCAACACTACACTTGGCAAACCTGATTATCATTTTTGTTTAAAGACCATTAAATTACAAAAGGGGAAATTTGGAAGGCAGAATAATACAAAACTCCTTGGGGGCTGGAAAGATGGCTCAGGGGTTTAGATCACTTACTGCTCTTTTAGAGGACCTGGGTTTGATTCCCAGCATTCACATGGTGACTGACAACCATCAGTTACCCCAGGACTAAGATCTGATGTCCTCTTCCAGACTCTGAGGCACTGCACACATGTGGTGCACCAACATACACTCACGTGGTGCAGATAGAACACTCAAACACATAAATAGTAAATTGATAAATCTTAAAATGACTGGCACTGAAGGTAGTTATTTAATTTAAAAGTGTCCTAAAGAGGCACCATAAGCATTTCATATTGACCAAAATGATGTAACTATCCTTATTAATTTGCTGATCTGTCTGTCTATCTATCTATTTGTCTCTCTCTCTGTCTCTCTATCTATGTATCTCTCTATCTCTCTATAATCACTATTATTTGCTTTTTTTAGGGACTCTCTACATAGTCCTGTCAGTTCTGGAACTCATTAGGTAGACCAGGCTGGCTTCAAACTCATAGAAATCTGCCTGCCCCTGCCTTCCAAGTGCTGGGACTAAAGGTGTGCACCACCATGCCCTACCTATTTTTAAGATGTTGTGTCTGTATATGTATCTACATGTAGTTATGTGCATATGAGTGCAGGTACCTGTGGAGGCCAAAGGCATTGGATCATCTGGATCTGAAGTTAGAGGAAGTTGGAAGCTGACATATGTGGGTGCTGGGAACTGAACTTGGGTCCTTTAGAAGATCAGTTAGTGCTTTTAACTGCTGAGCCATCTCTCCAGCCCTGAGACCCTGTTTTTGTTGAGGTGGTTTTGTTTGTTTTACAAGTGTGGTAAAGGTCCTTACTACCGAGCCCGATGACCTGAGTTCAATTTCAGAGACCCATGTGGAAGAATGAGAGTCGTGATTCCTCCAGGTGGCTCTGTGACCTCCACATGAATTCCATGCCATGGCACACGCACATACACACACAAATAAATGAGGATATGAATGATATGTCTTAAACGTTTACATGCTTAGAGGAACTGCTAATTGGAAAAGTGTCTAATAATGTTTAATAATGATGAGCAAAGTTGTTTTATTACGGTTGGATATAGTAAGTGAAATAATTTCCAGACAGATAATTACACTTAGTAAATATCGGAGGTTTATTTACCTGTGTGGGTTAAGATCAGACATATTTGTAATACTGAATATGGTTCCTTATAATAATTAGAGGTAAATCTGTTATTGCCTTTAGAATCCTAAAACAGACAAAGAAATTCTCAGAGTCCTAAGCTTTTTTTGTTGATTTGTTATTGGAGACATGGTCTCTCTGTGTAAGAGCTCTGTCAGGAACTCACTTTGTAGACCAGGCTGGCCTTGAACTCAGAGATCCACCTGCTTCTGCCTCCCAAGTTCTGGGATGAACGGCATGTGCCACCACCTCCTGGCAAGTTGCAAATGTCTAATTCATTTGGCTATTGCTAGAAAGTCAGGGCACTGGAGATGTAGTTCAGTGATGGCATGGCCATTGTTTCAAATGCCAGCAACAGAAGAAAGCAAAGCCAGAAGCCAGAGTGCTGCTGACTTCCTTGCCCCAGGCCTTCCTGGGACGAGAGTTAAAGGGAATAGCAGATGAGGAGGGGGCTTTATGAAAGCTGGCAAGTGGCAACAAGTCTTGTTTGGCTTATGCAAGAAGCTCCAGTGTGGGGAGTCTGTCTGTTTCCAAAACCAGGATGTGGAGGTTAGTCTCAACAGTATGGGATGGAGGTTTACAGAGTAAGGCACAGTGGTTGTCAGTCCTGATCCAAATACTGCCCTCTGTTTCCTTCTTAGATTACAGTGTAACTGCCAACTCCAATTTGGTTATCATCACAGCTGGTGCAAGGCAGGTAGTGGGAGAAACTCGCCTTGACCTGGTCCAGCGTAATGTTGTTATCATGAAATCCATCATTCCTGGCATAGTCCAAAACAGTCCTAACTGTAAAATACTGATCGTCTCAAACCCAGGTGAGGACCCCATCCCCTTCCTGAATGATAATTGGCCCATATAATTCCATTCTAAACTCACTAAGGTTGCATTTGTCGGTAATAAACTTCGTTCACTCCAAGTCTTGTCATGCCATAAGGTTTTTCTTATTTTGTTTTTTTTCGAGACAGGGTTTCTCTGTGTAATTTTGGTGCCTGTCCTGGATCTCACTCTGTAGACCAGGCTGGCTTCAAACTCACAGAGATCCACCTGGTTCTGCCTCCCAAATGCTGGGTTAAAGGTTTGGCCACCGCCGCTGGCGCCATAAGTTTTGATAGATGCCAACATGATGCCATCACAGTAAGATCTGGGTCATCTCTATCACTGCTGCAGGGCCATGGGCTCATTTGTGCTTCATCCTTCATCCTCCTGCTTGACTCATTTTTTGGGACTTCAGAAACAAAACAAAACAAAACCCAGCAGAGAGTGCAAACATTTTTACACTAGCATCTTTTACAACACAGTTATTTTGGATTCATCTGTGTCTGGGATGTGTCAGGATTTGTGTCTTTGCATTGCTGGAATGTTCTCTTGATGTTTCCAGGTGTGTGTGGTGTGATGAGCAGATGTGTGCACCTGCAGCCCATGTGGAGGCAAGAGGTTGGTGTCTTCCTCCACTGCTCTCCAGCATCTCTCACTGAACCTGGAGCTTGCCATTTTGGCTAGACTCCTGACCATTACATTCTTTGGCCTATCGATCTCTACATCCCCAACCCTTAGCTACCCATATTATGTATATATATTTTTAAAAACCAGATCCTATTATAGATGGTTGTGAGCCGCCATGTGGTTACTGAGAATTGAACTTAAGTTCCACACAGTTGTGAGCCATCATGTGAGTGCTTGGAACCAAACCTGGGTCCTCTACAAGAGCAGCAAGTGCTCTTAAACACTAAGGCATCTCTGCAGCTCCTGTTGATTTTTGTTTGTGTGTTTTTTGTTTTTTGAGACAGGGTTTCTCTGTGTAGCTTTGGAGCCTGTCCTGGAAGTCACTCTGTAGACCAGACTGGCCTCAAACTCACAGAGATCCACCTGCCTCTGCCTCTAGAGTGATGGGAAAAAAGACATGCAGCACCACCACCTGGCCCGTTCATAGGTTTATAAAAACAATGCAAACATTCATGTGCAAGCATTTGTGTGGTCATACTTCTTCCTTTCTTTGGAGTAAGTGAAGGGGCCAGGGAGGCCCAAGAGTGTAACATACTCGGAAGTGTTTGGCTCTGTTAGAACCTGCTTTCAAAGTCCTGTGCTGTAGTTGAAAGATTTCCTGTGTCCCACCCAGCCCGTGGTCAGGACAAATCTCTCTCACCCACAGTCCCACAGCCATTTATAAAATAATCACTCAGAGGCTTAATATTAATTACAAACTCTATGGCCTATGGCAGGCTTCTGGCTAGCTAGCTCTTTCCTCTTAAATTAACCCATTTCTATTAATCTATGTATTGCCACGTGGCCGTGGAATTACTGATCTTTTGGTATGTTGCTCCTTGGGTGGCAGGCTGGCATCTCTTCTGCCTTTCTTCTTCCTGTCTCTCTATTGGATTTCCTGCCTGGCTATAACCTGACTCGCCATAGGCCAGAGTAGCTTCTTTATTAACCAATCATTGCAACACATATTCACAGCATACAGAAAGACATCCCACAGCACTGTGCCTTTGACAATGTCACCAGCACTCTGTGTTCCCTGTGTTCTTACCAACCCTGCTCTTGTCAGCCTTTCAAATGTTTAACTCCAGTGTCTTATTCCCCAGTGTCTTATTTTTGAAGATTAGTCTAGCCAGATAGAGCTTCAACATCAAAGCCAAGTTGGCATGAGCTTTCTGTATTGCTCACATACCTGCAGACTGCTCCGGCTGTGTCCACACATTATTCCAGGGAACATGTTGATAGCTCAGGTGAGGATGAGCCAATGGAAAAAAGAAATTCAGGGACTAAAGAGGTGGAAACTGACCCATTATTAGATTTGCTGAAAAGCCCATAGAGTATCTCAGGAGATGATTTAAGATTCTACTAGTGAGTGATTTCACATAAAAAGCCCTACTATGCCTACTTTAAGATTTACTGTACTTTGAACTCTGATGAATCTGCGTTTGACTCCAATTTATCTTTTTATAAAAGCAACTGTAAAGAGAAATTGCTATGGATCTTTCTCAAACCATGTTTGAAATTGTTCTCCCTAGTGGATATTTTGACTTATGTGGTATGGAAGATAAGTGGTCTCCCTCCAAGTCGTGTGATTGGAAGTGGCTGTAACCTAGACTCTGCCCGTTTCCGTTACCTGATTGGAGAGAAGTTGAGTGTCCACCCTACAAGTTGCCATGGCTGGGTTCTCGGAGAACACGGTGACTCTAGTGGTGAGTGTGACCCAGTCATTGTAAGTGCCCTTCCAGTGTTCAGTAATGCTTCTCTTCAGAACCCATTCTCTGTATAATTTTCATTTTGTTGTGATTTTCTTTGGTGTATGTTTTTTCTATTTGTATGTTTTTCAGACTATTTTAATTGAGTGGGTCATGGTAGTGTCTACCTGGAATTCCAGAACTTCAGAGGTAGAATCAGGAGGATTGCTAGTTCTAGGCCAGGCTGGGCTACAAAACAACACCCTGTCTGAAACAGTGGAAAACATTTATTGATGCATAATTATGCATCTGTGGAGAGTACAGGTAGATGATTGATGCATACATATGTAATCTAGTGATCAATCAGTGCTATCATCCTCGTGGTCACCTCATCAGTCTATCACTTCTCTGTGATGAGAACAATAAAAACCTATCTAGTTTGATATCTAGACAATCTTTTAAATGTTTTTTATTATTTTAAATTATGTGTATGTATGCATGTCTGAGGCCAGAGGTGCTGTATCTCCCTGGAACTGGGGTTACAGGGGGTGGTAAGCTGCCTGATGTGGGTGCTGGAAAGAGCAGAATCTGTTCTTAACCACTGAGCCTTTTCTCCAGCCTGAGACCATACTTGCCCTTTTTAAAGTACAGGTCTCCTGGATGTCAGTCTGTCCTGAACCTTGCTCAGTAGCTAAGGATGACCTTGAAGTCTCCTCCTCCTGCCTCTGTTTCCCAAGCATTCTGTCAGCTAAACTCCGTGCCCAGCACAAGAGCACATAATCACCAACTACAGTCTGCTTACCCTGCAACTGAGCTCCAGCACTCGCCTCTCTTCTGCTCAGTGCCTGAGCTGCCCTGCTCTGGTGATCAGATGGCTGAACACGCTGGCTGTCCCTGGGCGCCCTTTCTCCCACCTTCTCATGTCTGCATTTTTAGATTTCATATTTAAATGATCACTCCACAGTTGACTTTCTGTGTCTGGCTGATATTGCTGCACATAATTTCCTGTTTTACTCAGGTCATCACAAATGACAAGATTGGATCCTTTTGAAGCTGAGCAGTATTGCATCACACACACGCACACACACTATTATTTCCATCTGTCTTTTGATGGAATTTTGGCTGACTATAAGTCTTGGAAGGTGCATGGAAGACTGTAGTAAACAGAGGTGGGCAGCTGTTGTCCTCAATATACTGACCTCAATTTCTTCGGTTGTGTGACCTGCCCAGTAATGGGATGCTGGCTCATATGGTTTATTCTAGTTTTAGTTTTTGAGGCATCTCCATGTTGTTCACCAAACAAGGGTGTGTCAACTCACATTGCCATCACCAGGACACGAGTGTCCCCTTTCTCCACAGCCTTGCGGCCTTTGCTACCTCTTGTCTTTTTGACAGCAGCCACTCTGCTTAGGGAAAGAGGAGTGTCACTGTGAGTTTGTTGTTCTGCCTTTAGCTTTCTTTGGTTTTTGGTTTTTGAGCAAAGGATTCTTTCTAGCTCAGGCTGTGTAACTGCTCCCCACTGAAGATCGGCAACATCACATGCTTTGGTGACACAGAGGCTGTTCTCCTTACCATGTTAAGCATGACTTTGATGTTGGAGGCTGAGGTGATCCTCCTGCCTCAATCTCCCATGTGCTGGGATTATAGGCCATCTCTCATGGTTTTGTTTTAAACTTCCATGTTGAGTGTTGTGAAGCACATTCCATTTTCCTCCTAACAGAAGTACCGTTCAAATTCCTAATCACTTTAGACAGGTGCATCTATTTGTTCTTGTTACTGACATGTCTGAGTTCCTCATGTTCTCTGAAACTGGACGTCTCATCATTCTGTAACTTATGGATGTTTTCTTCTGCTCTATACTACACTCCACTCTGTTATTTCTTGATACAATCCCATTCATCTATTTGATGTGTATTTTTTTCTTGTGTTTGTGTATGTGTGTGTGTGTGTGTGTGTGTGTGTGTGTGTGTGTGTGTTGGTGTGCATGCATGTGTGTAGACTCAAAGTTGATGTCAGGTGTCTTTTCCCATTATTTTTCCACTTAATTTTGAGTCAGAGTCTCTCTGTTTTTTAATGTTGTTATTTTATAATTAACTTAATTTCACATATCAGCCAAGGATTCTCCCATTCTCCCTCCTCCCACCCCCACCCCTACCCGCAATCCACCTCCTCCAAGGCAAGATCTCTTCTGGGGAGTCAGTCCAGCCTGGTAAGACTCAGCTGAGGCAGGTCCAGTTCCCTCCTCCCTACACCAAGGCTGAGCAAAATGTCCCAGCATAGACCTCAGGCTCCAAAAATCTAGCCCATGCACCAAGGACAGTCCACTGCCTGGGGACCTCCCAAACAGTTCAAGCTAATCAGCTGCCTCATTTATCCAGAGGGCCTGGTCCAGTTCCATGGGGGCTCCTCAGCCATTGGTTCACAGTTCATCTGTTTCCACTCATTTGGCTATTTGTCCCTGTGCTTTTTCCAATCATGGTCTAAATATTGCTCGCTCATACAATCCCTCCTCTCTTGCTGATTGCACTCCCGGAGCTCCACCTGGGGCTCGGCCATGGATCTCTGCATTCGCTTCTATGAGTCACTGACTGGATGAGAGTTCTCTCATGACAGCCAGTGTGTTGGGCCATGTGATCACCAGAGCAGGTCAGCTCAGGCACTCTCTCGACCATTGCCAGTAGTCTATTGTGGAGGTATCTTTGTAGATTTCTGGGGATCTCTCTAGCACTCTGCGTCTTCCTATTCCCATGGGGTCTTCATTTATCATGGTATCTCTTTCCTTGTTCTCCCACTGTGTTCCTGATCCAGCTGGGACCTGCCACTCCCCTAAGCTCTCTTTCCACCGACCCTTGCCCTCCATTACCCACCTCCTCACCCCCAGTTTGCTCATGTAAATCTCATCCATTTTTCCTTTGTTAGGCAATCTTTGTGTCTTTCTTAGGGTCCTCTTTACTAGGTAGCCTCCCTGGAGTTGTGAGTTGCAGTCTGGTTATCTTTGCTTTACATCTAATATCCACTTATGAGTGAGTACATGCCATGTTTTTCTTTCTGAGTCTGGGTTACCTTAGTCAGGATTTTTCTAGGTCCATCCATTTCACTGCAAACTTCATGATGTCATTGTTTTTTCTCTACTGAGTAGTACTCCGTTATGTATATGTATCACATTTTATTTATCCATTCTTCAGTTGAAGGGCTTCTAGGTTGTTTCCAGGTTCTGGTTATTACCAATAATGCTGCTATGAACATAGTCGAGCATGTGTCCTCGTGGTATGATTGAGCATTCCTTGGGTATATGCCCAAGAGTGCTATAGCTGGGTCTTGAGGGAGGTTGATTCCGAAATTTCTAAGAAAGCGCCATATTGATTTCCAAGTGGCTGTACAAGTTTGCATTCCCACCAATAGTGGAGGAGTGTTCCCCTTGCTCCACATCCTCTCCAACATAAGCTGTCTTCAGGGTTTTTGATCTTAGTCATTCTGATGTGTGTAAGATGGTATCTCAGAGTCATTTTGATTTGTACTTCCCTGATTACTGAGGATGTTGAGCAATTCCTTAATTGTCTTTCAGCCATTTCAGCTTCTTCTGTTGAGAATTTTCTATTTAGCTCTATAGCCCATTTTTTTTAATTGGACTGTTGGGTATTTTGATGTCTAATTTCTTGAGTTCTTTATATGTTCTGGATATCAGCCCTCTGTCAGATGTGGGGTTGGTGAAGATCTTTTTCCATTCTGTAGGCTGTCTTTTTGTTTTATTGACTGTGTCCTTTGCCCTACAAAAGCTTCTCAGTTTCAAGAGGTCCCATTTATTAATTATTTCTCTCAGTGTCTGTGCTACTGGTGTTATATTTAGGAAGTGATCTCCTGTGTCAATGCATTCAAGAGTACTTCCTACCTGCTCTTCTATCAGGTTCAGAGTAACTGGTTTTATGTTAAGGTCTTTGATCCACGTGGACTTAAGTTTTGTGCATGGTGACAGATATGGATCTATTTGTAATCTTTTACATGTTGACATCCAGTTATGCCAGCACCATTTGTTGAAGATGCTTTCTTTTTTCCATTGTATAGTTTTGGCCTCTTTGTCAAAAATCATATGTTCATAGGTGTGTGAAATTAATGTCAGGTTCTTCAGTTCGGTTCCATTGGTCCACATGTCTGTTTTTATGCCAGTATCAAGCTGTTTTTCTGTTATTATTATATCTCTATAGTAGAGCTTGAGGTAAGGGATCATGATGCCTCCAGAGGTTGTTTTATTGTACAGGATTCTTTTGGCTATCCTGGGTTTTTTGTTTTTCCATATGAAATTGAATATTGTTCTTTCCAGGTCTCTGAAGAATTGTGTTGGGATTTTGATGGGGATTGCATTGACTCTGTAGATTGCTTTTGGTAACAATGCCATTTTTACTATGTTAATCCTATCTATCCGTGAGCATGGGAGATCTTTCCATTTTCTGACATCTTCCTCAATTTCTTTCTTCAGGGACTTAAAGTTCTTGTCATATAGGTCCTTTGCTTGTTTGGTTAGAGTTTCCCCAAGGTATTTTATATCATTTGTGGCTATTGTAAAGGGTGATGTTTCTTTAATTTCTTTCTCAGCCCATTTGTCATTTGTATATAGGAGGGCTACTGATTTTTTTGAGTTAATCTTGTATCCTGCTTCATTGCTGAAGGTGTTTATAAGCTGTATGAATTTTTGAGGTCACTTATGTATACTATCATACCATCTGCAAATAGTTAAAGTTTGACTTCTTCTTTTCCAATTTGTATCCCCTTGATCTCCTTATGTTGTCTTATTGCTCTGGCTAGAACTTCAAGTACTATATTGAATAAATATGAGGAGAGTGTACAGCCTTGTCTTGTTCCTGATTTTAGTGGAATCACTTTGAATTTCTGTCCATTTAATTTGATGTTGGCTGTTGGCTTGCTATAAATTGCCTTTATTATGTTTAGGTATGTTCCCTGTATTCCTGATCTCTCCAAGACCTTTATCACTAAGGGATGTTGGATTTTGTCAAATGCCTTTTCAGCATCTAGTGAGATGATCATGTGGTTTTCTTTCTGTTTGTTTATATGGTGTATTACATTGACAGACTTTTGTATGTTGAACCACCCTTGCATCCCTGGGATGAAACCTACTTGATCATGGTGAATAATTGTTTTGATGTGTTCTTGGAGTCTGTTTGCCAATATTTTGTTGAGTATTTTTGCATCAGTGTTCATGAGGGAGATTGGTCTGTAATTCTCTTTCTTTGTTACATCTTTGTTTAGCTTGGGAATCAGAGTAATTGTTTGTTGTTTTATTTTATGATTTATTTACTTATTATGTATACAGAAGAGGGCGCCAGATCTCATTACAGATGTTTGTGAGCCACCATGTGGGTGCTGGGAATTGAACTCAGGACCTCTCGAAGAGCAAACAGTGCTCTTAACCTCTGAGCCATCTCTCCAGCCCGGGAAGCAGGGTAATTGTAGCCTCATAGAAGGAGTTTGGTAATGTTCCTTCTGTTTCTATTGTGTGGAACAATTTAAAGAGAATTGATTTTATCTCTTCTTTGAAGATCTGGTAGAATTCTGCACTGAAACCATCTGGTCCTGGGCTTTTTTTGGTTGAGAGACTTTGAATGACTGTTTCTATTTCCTTAGAGGTTGTTGGTCTATGTAAATAGTTTATCTAGTCTTAATTTAACTTAGGTATGTGGTACCTATCCAGAAAATTATCCATTTCTTTTAGATTTTCCAGTTTTGTGGAGTAAAGGTTTTTGAAGTATGACCTGGTGATTCTCTGGATTTCCTCAATGTTAGTTGTTATGTCTCCCTTTTCATTTCTGATTTTGCTAGTTTGGATTCTCTCTCTCTCTCTCTCTCTCTCTCTCTCTCTCTCTCTCTCTCTCTCTCTCTCTCTCTGCCTTTTGGTTAGTTTGGATAAGGGTTTGTCTATCTTGTTGATTTTCTCAAAGAACCACCTCTTTGTTTCATTGATTCTTTGTATTGTTCTCTTTGTTTCTATTTTATTGATTTCATCTCTCAATTTGATAATTTTCTGGCGCCTATTCCTCCTGGGTGACTTTGCTTCTTCTTGTTTTAGGGCTTTCACGTGTGCTGTTAAGTCACTAATGTGAAATTTGTCCAAGTTCTTTTTTTTTTCTTTTTTAAGATTTATTATGTATACAATTTTCTGTCTGCATGTATACCTACAGGCCAGAAGAGGATGCCAGATCTCATTACAGATGGTTGTGAGCCACCATGTGGTTGCTGGGAATTGAACTCAGGACCTCTGGAAGAGCAGCCGATGCTCTTAACCTCTGAGCCATCTCTCCAGCCCTTCTCTAACTTCTTTATGTGGGCATTTAGTTCTATGAATTTTCCTCTTAGCACTGCTTTCCTAGGGCCCCATAAGTTTTGGTATATGGTATATTCATTTTCATTGATCTCTAGGAAGTCTGTAATTTCTTTCTTTCTTTCTTTCTTTCTTTCTTTCTTTCTTTTTTTTTTTTTTTTTGGTTTTTTTTTTGGTTTTTCGAGACAGGGTTTCTCTGTGCAGCTTTGTGCCTTTCCTGGAACTCACTTTGGAGACCGGGCTGGCCTCCAATTCACAGAGATCCACCTGCCTCTGCCTCCCAAGTGCTGGGAATAAAGGCATGCGCCGCCGCCGCCGCCGCCGCCGCCGCCGCCGCCGCCGCCCAGCTTAGGAAGTCTGTAATTTCTTTCTTTATTTCTTTCTTGACCCATTGGTGATTCAGTTGAACATTATTCAATTTCCATAAGATTGTAGGCTTTCTGTAATTTTTGTTGTTGTTGAAATCTAACTTTATACCTGGTGGTCTGATAGAACACAGGAGGTTATTCCAATTTTTTTTGTATCTGTTGAGATTTGCTTTGTGGCTGAGTATGTGATCGATTTTAGAGAAGGTTCCATGGGGTGCTGAGAAGAAGGTATATTCTTTTTTGTTAGGATAGAATGCTCTGTAAGTATCAATTAAGTCCATTTGAGTCATAACATCAGTTAAGTCCCTTATTTATCTGTTAAGTTTCGATTTTGCACATCTGTCTAGTGGTGAGAGTGGGGTGTTGAAGTCTCCCACTATTAACTTGTGGGGTTTTATATGTGATTTAAGCTTTAGTAATGTTTCTTTTACATATGCGGATGCCCTTGTGTTTGGGGCATAAATGTTCAGAATTGAAACTTCATCTTGGTGGTCCTGTGATGAGTATGTAATATACTTCTTGATCTCTTTTGATCGATTTTAGTTTGAAGTTTATTTTGCTGGATATTAGGATGGCTATACCAGCTTGCCACTTAAGACCATTTGATTGGAAAGACTTTTCCCAGCCTTTTATTCTTAGGGAGTGTCTATCTTTGACTTGAGGTGTGTTTCTTGTATGCAGCAGAAAGTTGGGTTCTGCTTTTGTATCCATTCTGTTAGCCTGTGTCTTTTTATAGGTGAATTAAGTCCATTGATATTAAGGGATATTAATAACCAGTGATTGTTAGTTCCTGTTACCTTTTGGTGGTAGTGTGTGTGTACTTCTCTTCTTTGGGGTTTACTGCTGTGGAGTTATCTATTGCCTGTGTTTTCGAGGGTGTATCTGACTTTCTTAGGTTGGAATTTTCCTTCTAGTGCTTTCTGTAGGGCTGGATTTGTGGATAGGTATTATTTAAATCTGGTTTTGTCTTGGAATATGTTGTTCATTCTGTCTATAATGATTGAAAGTTTTGCTGGGTATATTAATCTAGGCTGGTATCCATGGTCTCTTAGTGTCTGCATTATATCTGTCCAGGTCCATCTGGCTTTCAAAGTCTCCATTGAGAAATCGGGTGTTATTCTGATGGGTTTGCCATTATAAGTCACTTAGACTTTTTCCTTTGCTGCTCTTAATATTCTTTCATTATTCTATATGTTTAGTTGTTTAATTATTATGTGGCGAGGGAAGTTTTTTGCGGGGTCTAGTGTGTTTGGTGTTCTATAGGCTTTTTGTGTCTTCATAGGTATTTCATTCTTTAAGTTGGGAAAGTTTTCTTCTATGATCTTGTTAAATATATTTTCTGTGCCTTTGATTTGGTATTCTTCTCCTTCCTCTATCCCTCTTATGCTTAGGTTTAGTCTTTTCATGGTGTCCCAGAGTTCTTGGACATTTTGTATTATGACTTTTTTGACTTTGGTATTTTCTTTGACTGATAAATCCATTTCCTCTATTATATCCTCTACAATAGAGATGCTATCTTCCATCTCTTGTATTCTCTTGGTTATGCTTGCGTCTGTGTTTCCTGTTTGTTTACTCAGATTTTCTATTTCCAGCATCCCCTCTGTTTGTGTCTTCTTCACTGTTTCTATTTCCCTTTTAAGGTCTTGAACTCTTTCCCTCACCCGTTTAACTGCTTTTTCATGGTTTTCTTTAAAGGATTTATTGCTTTCTTCCAATATTTATTTGTCTTTTCCCGTATTTCTTCCAATTTTTTGTTTCTCTTTTTCTCAATATCTTTATTGATTTCTTCCACTTTTTTGTTTATCTTTTCCTCAATTTTATTTTTCATTTTTTTCTTGAAATGCCTCTAGCATCTTCATGATGCTATTCTTAAGATTGCTTACTTCTGCTTATTCTGTCTTGTGATGTTCAGGTCTTGCTGTTGGAGGAGGGCTAGGTTCTGGTGATGCTGTATTGCTCTTTATGTTGCCTTGATGTCTGCCCATCTCCTCCTCTAATGGGTATAAGAGGTGCCTGTGTCTGAATGAGTTGCTGTTGGTCAAATCTGTGCTTGTTGTGTCTGTGTCTCAGGGGGCCCTTCTGGGTCCAATCTTAGCTCTTGGTCTAATTGGAGCAGGCAGATTCTGTGTCTCAGGAGCTGCTCTTGGGTCAACCCAAGCTAGTTAATTCTGTGAGTCACAGATGATTTCTTGGTCTTCTCAGGACTCTTGGTCCGTTCAGAGCTGACTGATTCTATGTTTCAGGAGGCCTCTCTTGGTCCAATGAGAGGTAGGAGATTCTACTTTTCAGAAACCCACTCTTGGTCTAATGAGAGCTGGCAGATTCCCTGTGTGCTGAGGTTACTCTTGGTCCAATGACAGCCCTTTGTCCAATGAGAGCTCTCTCTCTAGCCCAGAATAGAGCTGAGGGTTGGTTTCCAAGCCTCAGGAAGTGGTTGGGTCTCAGGCAGATAAGAATGGGAGCAGGGTGTGAAGATTGCAGGGTCAGCTTTCAAGTCAGGGTCTCTCATTGAGCTCTACCAATCCTGGGCAGTCCACAGAGCCACCTTGCCTGGGGATTCCATCTCTGCTCTCTTGTTTATACAGAGGTGTTTTGATTTCATATCCTTGGAAAGAGTTTCTATGAGTCTATGTGGCTGTGTATTACTCCTCAGCTCTGTTGCTGTGGAGAAGTGTGGTATAATATGCAGCTCCCTCTCCTCTAACTGATAGCATGTTTCTTAGCAATCCTTCTTCTTTGTAGATTCTGCACATTGCATATTGCTTTAAACTGTTTCCTGTGCCATACAGCTATAAATAATTCAACCATGTGTTTTCCAATGATATTTCCTGTAATTTCTCTTTCTGTTCCTTTAAAACTTATTTTGGGGCCTGGAGAGATGGCTCAGCAGTTAAAGAGTAGATGCTCATTGCTACCTGTAACTCCAGCCTCAGGGGATCCAACACTCACTTCTGGGCTCTGCTGCCATTTATTTGCACAAACCCACATACAGACGCACAGGTACACCTCAGTAAAAATCACAACATACAAACAAAAACAATAAAATAGATCTTAAAAAAAAAAACAAGAAAAACCCTAACGCCTTGTTTCTTATATGATGTGAGATTGCATCTTAACATTAAAATCCAAACAAAAAATACTCGTAAGTGTGCTGGTGAATTCTTTGCAATGGCAGCACTTAGGAGGCTGGGACAGAAGGATCAGGAGTTCACAGACATCCTAGGGTACAGAGCAAGTTCAACACTCTCAACCAACCAAAGGTGGTGATATATGCCTAAAATCTAATAATTTGGGTGTTGGGAGTGGAGGCAGAAGGATCAGGAGTTGGAGGCCACCTTTGGCTATACATTGAGCTTGAGGCTAGCCATAGTTATATGACACCCTTTCTTAAAAACAAAGAGCAAAGCCTGTCAACACCAGCCCAGTGTGGGAGCATATGCTTGTCATCCAGCACTCAGGGCAAAGGCAGGAAGACAGGAATTTGAAGATAGCTGGGGCCTTTCTCAAAAGAACCAGATCCAAACAGAATAGAATCCCCTCCCCGCCCCCAACAAATCAGCCCATCACTGAACTCAAGCCACTGACTCAGCTTTGGCAAGAGGAGCTCACATGGAGTTGGTTTTTTGTTTTGTTTTTCTTAGTGCCCTTATGGAGTGGTGTGAATGTTGCTGGCATACCTCTGAAGTCACTGAACCCAGCATTAGGAACGGACTCAGACAAGGAACAGTGGAAACAGATCCACAAACAAGTGGTGGAAAGGTGACAGTAGTTCTGTGATTTTTAATGCCCTAATCATCATTATGAAGAATAAATTTTGAGGGCTGGAGAGATGACTTCAATTCCCAGCAACCACATGATGGCTTACAACCATCTATGATGAGATCTGGTGCCCCCCTTTTTTTAAACAATTTATTTATTTATTATGGATACAGTGTTCTGCTTGCATATATGCCTGCAAGCCAGAAGAGGGAACCAGATTTCATTATAGATGGTTGTGAGCTACCATGTGGTTGCTGGGATTTGAACTCAGGCCTCTGGAAGAGCCGCCAGTGTTCTTAACCTCTGAACCATCTCTTCATCCCCAAGATCTGGTGCCCTCTTATGGCATGTAGGCATACATGGTGCCAGAACACTGCAAAAAAAAAAAAAACTCAAAAAAATAAATATTGACCTGGGTGGTGGTGGCACATGCCTTAATCCTTGCACTCGGGAGTCAGGTGGATCTCTGAGTTCAAGGCCAGCCTAGTCTACAGAGCTAATTCCAGGATAACCAAGGCTATACAGAGAAGCCCTACCTTGAAAAATAAAGATAAAAAATAAAATAAAAGTTAATTCCATCTTGTGGTGCTTTGTCCTAGTATTTTGATTTCATGATACAGATCAACTGATTCTTTTTTTGTTGTTTGTTTTGTTTTCAGACAGTCTTTCTATGTAGACTAGGCTGACCTAGAACTCTTACAGATCTGCCTGTCTCTGCCTCCTGAGTACTTGAATTAAAGGCATTTGCCACCATGCCTGACTTTTAATTGTTTCAAGTAATAATGACATTTTTTGAGACAGGGTCTTATTGTGTATATATATATATATATATATATATATATATATATATATATATATATATGTGTGTGTGTGTGTGTGTGTGTGTATTTGTGTGCTTATATATACATATATATGTATACACACACACACACACATATGTATGTATATGTATATGGTTGGCCCAGAACTCAGTATGTAGACCAAGCTGGCCTGGAACTCAAGATATTCACCTGTGCTCCACCATGCCTGGCTTAAGTCTATTTTAAAAAACTGTAAGTCATGAACACTTCTAGAAGAACTCTGAGAAAATGTTAATAGCATGGTATAGACAGAGATGCTTCATAAGAGATAGGTGAGCAACAATGTTGTCTCTGAGTTGACCTCTCATGATTTTGGTTTCCTTGCTCATGTCACTGCAGTGGCTACGAGGTCCTTCGACTGAAGGGCTACACCTCTTGGGCTATTGGGCTCTCTGTGATGAATCTGGCGGAATCAATGCTGAAGAATCTGAGGAAGGTGCATCCCGTTTCCACACTGGTTAAGGTATGCCTGGAAGAAATGTGCATTTATCATATTCCTGGTCACTGGTGAGGTTGGGTGTAAAGTAACTTCAGAATGAGGCAGGTGATGGAGAGTTTGATGCAGGAAGTATTGGGAGAACACAGGAGTGAGGGAACCACCCTGTGCTCCTAGGAAAGTTGCAGAGCATATGAAACTCTGGGCATGTATGGGAATTTGGGAGGCACTGTCAGAGTCTAGAGACCCTGACCTGTTTACAGCCAAAGCTCTTCCATTACCATCCACAAAGGTACCTCGGAGGGGTGGGGGTGCAGGGCAGGAAGATGGGAAGAGTTCCCTGCGTGTTTCATCTTCCAGGAGTGGCCTCTGCACAGCTCTGCTTGGTGCTATAGTCTACTGCTCATTTTTATTCTGATGCTCTCCTGCACAGTGGCAAGGGAATCAAACAATGATGTGACCTTGTATTTTAGGGCTTATATGGGATCAAGGAAGAAATCTTTCTCAGTGTTCCTTGTATCTTGGGACGAAACGGCATCATGGACATTGTGAAAGTGAACCTGAACTCCGAGGACGAAGCCCTTCTCAGGAAGAGTGCAGAAACACTGTGGAACGTCCAGAAGGACCTGGAAATATGAAGTCTCAACATTCCACACTTTTACAGATGTGTGATTGCATATTTCACACATCAAGTGTTTTCGTATAATAAAAAGTTAAACAAAATATTGGAGACCTATGACATAACGGCAGTCTCTTGAGGTCAGAAAGATAAGTGCTGAAGACATTTCTTCCTCCCCTTTCTTTTGAGACAGGGTTTCACTATAGAGCCTGGCTGGTCTGGAACTCTAGACCTGGCTGGCCTCAGAGATCTTGTAGCCATGAAGTGCTGGGATTAAAGGCATGCACCACCATGCCCAGCTGAAATGTCTGCCTGTTCTGAATTCTGTGTCCATGTAGCGATGAGGTCCGTACAGGGTGGAATTCCATTTCTGAGGAACCAGTGAGTGAATAGCTCTCAATTTCCACAGAGCCCATGTGACAGACCACTCATAACAACACAGAACTGAAGTTCTCACAACACTGAAATGTCACAGTGTGCTCTCTTCCATTGCATCACATTGCTTCATTAGTTCCCATGTCTGTGTGTATTTTTTACTATTTCATTTCCAGGACTCTCCAGTTTGGTTGGTATGGTTCATTTGTCTTGACAATGTAGTATTCCCTCTAGCCTCTATCAGTGTACAAGATTCTTAGATCCTTGGGAGTCAGTCTTTTTACCCTACATTTGCCCTTACTGGCAAAGGGCTTGCTTACCTACATAACATGTCTTGGTGGTATTTATTGTAAAAGTGTCTGGTAAAACCTTTATTTTCCTTGCCTTTCCACGCCCTTCTTCACCCTTTCTCATCCTTCTGTCCCACAGCACCTATGAGGTGATTAAACTCAAAGGATATACATCCTGGGCCATTGGCCTCTCCGTGGCCGACCTGGCTGAGAGCATGATGAAGAATCTTAGGCGGGTGCATCCCATTTCTACCATGATTAAGGTAATGGATCTGCAGAGAGTTACTTCCTAGAGACCTATTTCTTGGCTTTGCAAAGTCTTGAGCAGACTCATGGAAGCCCCCAGTTAACTGGCTGAACTGATGTAAATTCCCCCATTCATGCTTTTCTTTTGGAAAGAAATAGTTGGCCTGTAGAGTTAATGTCCCACTAGCACTGTAGATATCTGACTAAGATTTATGCTGAGCCATGTAGGAGGCCTTGCTCAGTTACCAGTCTTACAGGTATGGGGAAGTGTAGTGTCTTATGTACATTGGTGAGAGTTTGGGGTTTTTGTTTTTGGTTTGCTTTGCTTTTTTGAGGCAAGGGTCAGCTGGCTGATCATGAACTTGTTATGTAGCTGAGGATAACCTTGTACTCTCTCCTGCCTCTAGCTCCCATTTGCCGGGACAACAGGCATGTGCCAAGCCTAGCTGTAGTTGTCCTAGTGACTTTCTATTACACTGTCCACTACTACATCATACCTGGGCATCTCTGCAATAGACCAGGCCAGCTCACTTGCTGTTTGAAAAAGGCTTCATAACTGTATGAGATCTAAATCCTGGGAAACCTGAGGGTGTACAATTGCAATGTAATCATTTTGTGTCCAAGGTCTCTATGGAATCAAGGATGATGTCTTCCTCAGTGTCCCTTGTATCCTGGGACAAAATGGAATCTCAGATGTCGTGAAGGTGACTCTGACTTCTGAAGAGGAGGCCTGCTTGAAGAAGAACACAGATACACTCTGGGGCATCCAGAAAGAGCTGCAGTTCTAAAGTCTTCAGATGTCCTAGAGCTTCACTGTCCAGGCTGCAGCAGGGTTTCTATGGAGACCACACACTGTCTCCTCATCTGAGCGGTGTTTAGTGTGGTTGTGTTAAGGTGGCAGTTCCCACAGCTCTGCCCTGATGCTAAGTGGTACTTGTGTAGTGGTACCCTGGTTGATGTGACAGTCCCACTGTCGTCCCACGGTCTCTGAGACACACTGCCAACTGTGTGCGGGCTTCCGTTATCTTGGGAGCCTGCTGTGTCTGCTGCGCACCCTCGCCAACATGCCTAGGCCAGTGAGTTCCCAGTCAGTCATAATGCGGCTCCAGTGGGTAAATCCATCATGCATATTTGTGCATAACTGTTCTAAAGGATATTATTTTGTGTATTATGTGTCTGTAATGTGCATTGAAATACTATATAAAAAGTAAAATGTGCATATGGATGATGCAACCAACTACCCAAGTGTCATGCCAATGAAAACACCAAATAAACCTTGAACAGTGATTACTCCACTTATTTTTTGTTGTTTTGTTTTGTTTGTTTTTCGGGACAGCATCTTTGCACCTTACCTGGAACTCACTCTGCAGACCAGGCTGGCCTAGAACTCACAGAGACCCAACTGGCTTTGCCTCCCAAGTGCTGGGATTAAAAGCGTGCACCACCACAATCCCACTCCAGCTCATTTCTTAAGATAGAGTTGGGCAGCCAGTCAAGGTGACACTTACTTGCCTTTGATTCCAGCAGAGGCAGGTGGATCTGCATTCCAGCCAGCCTGGTTTGCATAGTTCCAGAACAGCTGGAGTTACATAGCGAGACTATGTTTAGAAAACAAACAGGACACAGTTGGGCTGGGGAGACACTCAGTTGGTAAAGCATTGGATCCCCAGGTCTTAAAACACCCCTTTAATCTCAGCACTGGGGAGGTAGAGACATAGAGCTAACTTGAGTTGTGAATTGCTAACTGGGTTCAGTAAGTGTCTTAAGGTGTTTCTATTGCTGTGAAGAGACCATGACCACAACAACTCTTCTAAAGGAACGCATTTAATTGGGGCTGGCTTGTGGTTCAAAGGTTTAGTCCATTATCTTCCTGGGAGGGAGCTGGCAGCATTACAGGATCAGCAAGCAGTATGAACAGAGTCAATGGGCCCTGCTTGGGCATTTAAAACCCCAAAGCCCACCTCCACCCTGGACAAACTTCTTCCTAGAAGTCCACTCCTAATGCCACTCGCTGAGCATTCAAGTATGAGTTTATAGAGGCGATGCTTATTCAAACCACAGAGGCAGGCAAATCTCCGATACTAGGATTAAAGGTCTGTACCACCATCACTGCCCACTAATTACTTTTCTTAGTAATTGATGTGGGAGGATCCAGCTCACTGTGGGTGGTGACATCACTGGGCAGGTAGTCCTGGATTATATAAGAAACCAGGCTGAGCAAGTCATAGAGAAGAAGCCAGTGAACGGATTTCCCAAAGCCTTTGCTTCAGTTCTCGCCTCCGGGTTTCTGCTTTGAGTTCCTGTGGTCATTGACTGGATGGTGGACTATCATGTGGAAGTGTAAGCCAAATAAAGCTGTCCCTCCCCAAGATGGTCATGGTGTTCATCACAACAGTAGAAAGCTAAGACACCAGCTCTAGAAATTGTACTAGAAAGAGGTTTCTGCAATAACTTGCCATTTCTGCCTCCAAGGCTTTCCTGCTAGGGTTTGATCTTGAGAGATAGTTAAGGGGAAGGAAATTGGGGCTCGTTTTTTTTCTCCTCTGATGTAAAAATAACAAGATCAGTCAAGGCAGTCTTGACAATTTGCCCTATTATAGGTATTATTGGATTTGCTCTATTACAGACTTAAAAAGAAACAGCTGTTAGGTTATAATTTATATACTATAAAGTTCAATTTTATTTAATTTTGTTTAATAGTGGATCTCCTGTATCCCAGATTGGCCTGGAGCATTGTATGTAGCTGGGGATGACCTTGAAGTCCATATTCCAGTGCCTCCACCTCCCAAGTGTTGTGATTACAAGTGCACACCACCACACTCTTACTTCACTTTATTTTTAAAGTTCTCTTGAAGCTAAGTTGGGGCTTCATGTATTTTAGTATAGGATTAGGCACTGGGGTTGAGACATTTTCTCAGAAGGAAAGACAAGTTACCCACACCTAACAACACACATGTAGGCTTCACCATGGAAAATACCCAGCATGGTGGTGCATTATTTTAATACCAGTTCAGAGACAAAGTGAAGATTTCTGTGACTTGAGGTTAGTTGGTCTGAAAGGGCCCAGAAGAGGTCACATGAGGTCATCCTGACTCCACAACTCCTCCTCTCCCCAACCACATCCTGTTTTCCAGAACCGGTTTCTCCATTTTGAGAAACAAGGCTTTGTAAGATGTTTAACAGATGCAAGAGTTCCTCCTTCTGTGCTTGGAAACCTGAGAGGCAGAGGCAGGCAGATCTCTGAGTTCAAGGCCAGCCTATTCTACATTGTGAGTTCCGGGACTACATGGAAAAACTCTGTCTCAAAATAAATTAATCCAATTTTAAAAATGAATATAAATAAAAAGAATGAAGGAAACAGAAACCCCTCAGCCTGTACCTGGTATGATGCAATTGTGGTTTTAGTTTTATAACCCTACCCTGCCCAACTTGTGGGTTCAGAGTTGCTTGTGGCAGGACCCCGCTCCTCTTTGCTGGCTTGAATAAAGAAGGACTCCTTCTTCTTCTTCTTCTTCTTCTTCTTCTTCTTCTTCTTCTTCTTCTTCTTCTTCTTCTTCTTCTTCTTCTTCTTCTTCTTTCTTCTTCTTCTTCTTCTTCTTTTTTGGTCTTTCAAGACAATGTTTCTCTGTGTAGCCCTGAAACTCACAGAGTTCCACCTGCCTCTGCCTCCTGACTGCTGGAATAAAAGACATGAGCCACCACCCAGCTAAGAATAGACTCTCAATTGCCCTTGTACTTAATAATGGTCTGTAACTTTGTCGTGTGGACCAGAACATGTCTACACATTGAGTTCTAGCTCTGAGAGTGGAGGCTGCTCTTCCAGAGGACCCAGGTTTAATTACCACCCTACATAGTGGTATGGCAGCTCACATCCATCTATAACTCCAGTCCCAGGGGATCCAACATTCTCTTTTGGCCTCCCACACACAACAAACACAGATCCTCTGCAAAAGCAACAAGTGCTTCTAACTGCTGATCAAACTCTCCAGCCCCCAAAGGGATCTTGATCACCTGTCTCTTCCATAAAATGTCACATTGACACACTATATTGATAACATTATGCTGATTGGATCAGGTGACCAGAGGTAGCAACCACTTTGGACTTGTTGGTAAAATATATGTGCATCAGAGGATGGGAAATAAATCCAACCAAAATTCATAGGCCTTCTACCTTATTGAAATTTCTAGGAGTCCAGTGGTGTGGGGCATGCAGACATATTGCTCCTAAGGTGAAGGATAAGTTATTGCATCTGGCCACTCCCACCTCCAAGAAAGAAGGACAACATTTAGTTGTCCTATTTGGAAACTGCAGACAGCACATTCCTCACCTGTGTATGTCACTGGCCCATAGATCAAATGACTAGGAAAGCTGCTAACATTGAGTGGGGCCTAGAACAGGAGAAGACGCTTCAACAGGTCCAGGCTGCTGTGCAGGCTGCTCTACCACTTGCACCATGTGATCCAGCAGACCCTATGGTACTTGGGGTGACAGTGGAAGATAGGAATGCTGTTGGAGCCTTTGGCAGGCCCCTAGAGGTGAATCAAAGGAGAGACCTTTTGTAGTTGGGGTTTTCTCCAGTCCCTCCAGGGCCCACAGCTGCTCAAACCCAAATAAACACACAGACACTTATATTAATTAAAACTGCATGGCCTGGATGCAGACATCCACGGCTAGGCCCCGGGTGGAGCACCGGGAGTCTAATTAGCGAGAATGAGGAGGGTTTATATGAGAGAGAATTGTTGAAACCAAGGTTGGATAAAGCACAGGGACAAATAGCCAAACGAATGGAAACACATGAACTATGAACCAAAGGCTGAGGGGCCCCCAACTGGATCAGGCCCTCTGAATAGGTGAGACAGTTGATTGGCTTGATCTGTTTGGGAGGCATCTAGGCAGTGGTACCAGGTCCTGGGCTCATTACATGAGTTAGTTGTTTGAATTCTGGGACTTATGCAGGGACGCTTGGCTCAATCTGGGAGGAGGGGACTGGACCTGCCTGGACTGAGTCTCAGGTCGACCTCAGTCCTCGGGGGAAGCTTTGCCCTGGAGGAGGTGGAAATGGGGGGTAGGCTGGGGGGAAGGGGGGGAGGGGGCAGGAAGGGAGAGAACAAGGGAATCTGTGGCTGATATGTAGAACTGAATGGTATTGTAAAATAAAATAAAATAAAATAAAAAACTGCATGGCCTAATGGCTCAGCCTTCTTACTAGGTAGATCTTACACTTAAATTAACCCATAATTCTTATTATGTTTAGCCACAAGGCTTGGTAACTTTTCCCAGTTCTGCCTTCACATCTTGGTTCCTCTGGGTCTGGCTGGTGACTCCTGACTCACCCTTCCTGTTTGTAGAATTCTCCTCTCTCTTTGTCCCACCTATACTTCCTGCCTGAGTACTGGCCAATCAGCACTTATTTATTAACCAATCAGAGCAACACATTCACGGCATATAGAGCGGTATTCACAGCAACCTTTGGGATTTTGGAGCAAGGCATCGTCTGCAGACAACTATTCTCCCTTTAAGTGAGAATTCTTGGATTGTTACTGGGTCTTAGTGGAAATGAACATTTGACAATAGGCTGTTGTGAGATATTTGATTACACTGTGTAAAGATGTTTCACTGTGATTGTTTAAGTAAAAAAGCTAAAGGACAAATAGCTAGGCAGGAGCTACAGGTGGGACTTCTTGATAGAGAGTGCCATGGGAAGAAGAAATGGAGAGTCACCAGCCTTACACAGAGGAAGGAGGACATGCGGGGAAGAGCTAAAAGCCACAAGCTATGTGGCAGCATATAGATTAATAGAAATGGGTTAATTTATGTTATAAGAGCTAATTAGAAACAAGTCTAAGCTAAGGCTGAGCTTTCATAATGAATAAGTCTCTGTGTCAGTATTTGGGAGTTGGCTGGCAGGACGGAGAAAGGCTGGTTACAACAGGCCACTAAGTTATTATGTGACCTGAGCTGCCCATCATGAACTGGGTATTATCTGACCCACCAGGTCATAAAGTAGGAGGTACACAGCAGCAATCTATTAACAAGTAGAAGTGGTATAAATATGATCAGGCCTGAGCAGGTCCTGAGAGCACAAGCAAGTTACATGAAGAAGTTGTCCAAGTGCCTGTGGTTTCTGTTGCTGTTACAATGCCTTTTGTCCCAAGCAAATACCTCATGGGGTGTTCACTATAAGTGGTTGACCAATGGACACAAGGATGGTTTATTGATGGTTCTGCACATTATGCCAGCACTACCCAGAAGTGGACAGTGGTAGCATTACAACTCCTTTCCGGGACAACCCTGAATGATATTGGGGAAGGGAAATCTTCAAAATGGGCAGAATTTTGGGCAGTACACATGGTCAATATTTTGCTTGAAATGAGAAATGTCCAGATGACAAATTGTTCACTGATTCATGAGCTGTAGCCAATACATTGGCTGGAGGGTCAGGGAGTTGGAAACAGAAGATTAGAAAATTGTGAGAAAGATATCTGGGGAAGGAATGGCTCTCTACAAATGGGCAAAGGATGTGAGGATACATTTGTCCCATGTAAATGCTCATCAAAAGGTGACTTCAGCAGAGGAGGAGTTCAGTAACCAAGGAGACAGAATGACCTGTTCTGTGGACAATCAGCCTCTTTCCCATCCATCCCTGTCCTTGTCCAGTGGGCCCATGAACAAAGGGGGCATGGTGGCAGAGATGGGGGTTATACATGCACTTGACAACATGGGCTTCCACACACCGAGGGAGATGTGGCTATAGCTACTGCTAAGTGCTAGATCTGCCAACCACAGAGACCAACACTGAGCCCCCTAGTATGACACCATATGGTGGCCATCCAGCAGGTGCCAGGTTGACTACATTCGACTACTTTCTTCATGGAAAGGACACTTTGTCCTTACTGGAGGAGATTATACTGTGCCAGGCACAATTGTAAGAGTCATGCCACATTGCCTGCCTGAGTTAAGTTTCTGTTCTCCAGAACTGAGCCACTAACCAGAAACTTTTGACATGCCTTAACAAGTCCTGAGTTATTAGAAAATAACAACATTTCCTTATATTTCTGCTACACTGACCATTAGTAACAATGTTTTGTGGATGGGTTGCTTAGCAACTCAACAGGCCTCTGATCTTTTCCCAAAGAAAGCTTCCTGGTCTGCTTACTATAAAACCTGCCTGAGAAATTAAAATTTTGCACCTTGATCAGAATACTGTTTTGCTGTCAATTCTTTGTGTCTCTTGTCCCTTTCATTCGCCATTCCCCCTTCTAGGGTCTCTGCTGAAGATCCCGCTGGCCGGGACAACTGGTGCCCAGCGTGAGGCTTGAGGACATGGAGGAGTGGTGAACATCATCACACACCAGGGCAGGACTGCCTAAGAGTTGGGCCACTGTGGAAGACGACTCCACGAGTGAAGGTCCAGTTAGTGATTGCCACAGAAATGCCCAGCTGTGAGACAGACAGATCCGGAGGAATTGCAATGTGACGAAACAAGGTAAGTTTACCACTGGACAAGCATTTAGTAAACAGGATTTGTTTATTTCAGGTCTGAAACAGTCTTCAAGACACGAGGAACAAGAGTAAAAAAGAAAGACTTAAAAAAATTCTTGACTATATTGGAGATGTCTGTCCTTGGTTTCCCCAAGAAGGGACCATAGATGAAAAGAACTGGAGACTGGTTGGTAACAGTTTAAATGATTTTTATCAGACCTTTGGTCATGAAAAGGTCCCCATTCAAACCTTTTCCTACTGGAATTTAAATAATGATGTCTTCAAAACTTATAATCATTCCCCTGATGTTCAGAAATTAATTAAGGAGTGAGGAAAAGCCCTAAAAGAGTCCCCCTGTCCACCCTCTGTCTGTAATTCTGTCAGTATTAATATTCCTGGACCCCCCACATCTAAAATTGTCCCCGACAATACTGGTCATGGATTTGCATTTCCTACATGTAATGCTTCTTCCAAAATTACCATCTGTGGACTTACACAATGCCTTCCTTATCCACTGTCATGGTATTCCACACAGTATTGCTTCTGACCAGGGAACTCATTTCACAGCCAGAAGACTGTAACAGTGGGCACACACTCATGAAATCCACTGCTCTTACCATGTTCCCTAACCATCCAAAAGCATTTGGTCTGATATGAATGAAATGGCCCTTTGAAGACAGAGTTACAGCACCAATTAGGTGGCAGCAGTCCAGAGGAAGGAAGCAGTCCAGAAGGAAGTATTGAATCAACATCTACTATATGGTGCAGTTTTTCCCATAGCCAGGATTTACATAGATCCAGGAGTTAAGGGGTGGGGGGAAAATTTCCACTCACCATCACCATCTCTCTAGTGACTCAGTAGAAAATTTTTTGCTTTCTGTTCCTTAGACCTTAAGTTCTGAAGGCTTAGGAGTTTTGGTTTCAGAGGGGCCAGTATACTGCCAGGAGACACAACAAGCATTCCATTGAACTAAAGCCAGACTCCCCACCCCACCATCCACCACCCACAGACTTTGGGCTTCTGATACCTTAAGCCAACAACAGGCTAAGAAAGGAATAGTAGTGTTAGGAGAAGTGATTGATCCAGATTACCGTGGGGGCAATGGATTGCTTCTCCACAATGCAGGTGAGAAGGATTATGACTGGAGTGCAGAGGATCCTTTAGGGAGGCTCTTGGTCCTACCATTGCCTGTGATTAAAGCCACTGGGAAACCACAATGTAATCCAGGCAGGGTGACAAAGGGCCCTGCCAGTATGGAAGAAAGTATGGGTCATTCCTCCAGGAAAACAACCCAAACCTGCTGAGGGTGGAGGAAATACAGAGTGAGTAGTAGAGTAAGTTAGAAGTACCAGCTAATGCCATGTAACCAATTGCAGAAATGAGTATAATTGTGTAGCTGGAGAGTTTCTCTCCAGTTCCCACCAAGCCTAGGCATTCCCGCAGCCCACTTATAAAATAAATACACAGACTCTTACATTATTTAAACTGTTTGGCCTAATGGCTCAGGCTTCTAGCTATCTAGTTCTTACATCTTTTTTTGTTTGTTTGTTTGTTTTGTTTTGTTCTTTGAGACAGGGTTTCTCTGCGTAGCTTTGTACCTTTTCCTGGAACTCACTTGGTAGCCCAGGCTGGCCTCAAACTCACAGAGATCCGCCTGCCTCTGCCTCCCGAGTGCTGGGATTAAAGGCGTGCACCACCAAAGCCCGCTCTCTCTCTTTAAAAAAAAAAAAAGATTTATTTATTTATTATATATACAGTGTTCTACCTGCACACCAGAAGAAGGCACCCAGATTTCATTACAGATGGTTGTGAGCCACCATGTGGGTGGTGGGAATTGAACTCAGGACCTCTGGAAGAGTGCTGGGATTAAAGGCGTACGCCACCACTGCCCCGCAAGTTCTTACATCTTAAATTAACCCATTTGTATAAATCTAATCCTTGCCACATGGTTTGTGGCTTACCAGTATCTTACATGTTGTTACTCATGGCATTGGCTGGCAGCGTCTCCTGACTCAGTTTTCCTGTTCCCAGAATTCTCTTCTCTCTCTGCTTGTCCCACCTATACTTCCTGCCTGGCTACTGCCAAATCAGCATTTTATTTATACAGAGCAATATCCACAGAACTTCCCCTTTTCTTTTTTTTTCCATAAAGGAAGGTTTTAACTTTCACATAGTAAAATTATATATAACAAAACAATTATCAAGTAAGAATTCCGGTTGTAATATCTAGTCTATTTATATTTGGCGAAATTAAAGAAGAATTCCTATCTATCTGGGTCAACTTCTCATGGGTCCTGCATGTCCAGTTGATCAAGCAGTCGAGGCAGAACAGTTTCTTGCCCAAATGGCTATTTTGCCAAGAAGAAGAAGAAGGAGGAGGAGGAGGAGGAGGAGGAGGAAGAGGAGGAGGAAGAGGAGGAGGAGGAGGAGGAGGAAGAGGAGGAGGAGAAGAAGAAGAAGAAGAAGAAGAAGAAGAAGAAGAAGAAGAAGAAGAAGAAGAAGAAGAAGAAGAAGAAGAAGAAGAAGAAGAAGAAGAAGAAGTCCATATACTGTGTCTTCAATGCCCATCCTCCTCTCTGAAGTAAATTGGTGCTGCCAGGAGCAGATATGTCTCATTGTCCAGAAAGTATAAAATTTTTAAGACATTTTAAATGCCATATTCTGTAGGTCTTTGAAGTATTTGAAAATTACCTATCTTTCTGAAATATATCTATGTATACCTAGAAACCTTAACATGACTGCAAGTTTGACTATCATAGAAGACTAATTATTCCATTACAATTTAAATGAGTTGTATAAACATAATACCTTAAACAAGAGTAAAAATATACATACAGTTTAACAAAATTAACTTAAATTTGTATCAATAAACTCAAATCCATAGCAATGTAAAACATTTTTAAACAAGTTCTTGTTCTTTAAAAGTAGGTCCATCAATATGTCTTCATCTTATCACATCTATATCATATCCACTTTTCTTCTCTAGAAAGAGACTGTACCCACAATCAACCTGTTTTAAATAAAAATATTGGTTTTTCTCTGTCCCATACCAGAGGGCTCTTCTGATATGGGACACAAGAATCTTTCAACCTTTTTTTTTTTTGCAATATACTTGGGTTTTGAGAAGGAGTGATCCAATTCCATCTCCAAAGCCAGCTTGGTATATTTGGGAATTTGGGCATAGCTTCTCTTACTACTTCCTCCTGGAGGGGGGCGCTGTATCTTATGGGGACACAAAGAAAATTTTAGGCTTATGGGGTAGTCCGTGAGGCTGTATTGTCTAAGCCAATCACCTTGAAACCATTCTGTATGTTGGATCATCTGGGCCATGGTGTCATTGGAGACCTTTCAGGGGGTCTTGGCTGGTCAAACCTGATGTAACTTAATCTGGAACAAATCCATAGCCTCTGGCTTTCTGTAGAAACAAAAGCAGAACCTCCTTTTCAAAGCAACATATCCTTAGATCCAAAATTTGAAGTCAAGGTATATTTAAAATATACATTTAAACATACATTTAAAATATACATATTGGCTTAACTCAACAGCTTTTACGATTAAATGTTTTTCTGCAGTTAAAAATCCCAAAGACAACACAATCCAGATACTCTGTGTGATATCCATCTTTATGTGGCTTATTTTTTATATTAATTTTACTGCCTGTTTAAAGACTTTATTCAGTTCTACATATCAGCCATGGGTTCCCCTATTCTCCCCCCTCCCACCTCCTCCCCTTACCCCCAGCCTACCCCCCATTCCCACCTCCTCCAGGGCAAATCCTCCCCCAGGACTGCAATCAACCTGGTAGACTCAGTCCAGGCAGGTCCAGTCCCTTCCTCCCAGACTGAGCCAAGTGTCCCTGCATAAGCTCCAGGCTTCAAACAGCCAACTCATGCAATGAGCACAGGACTTGGTCCCACTGCCTAGTTGCCTCCCAAACTGATCAAGCCAATCAACTGTCTCACCTATTCAGAGGGCCTGATCCAGCTGGGGGCCCCTCAACCTTTGGTTCATAGTTCATGTGTTTCCATTCATTTGGCTATTTTTTTTTCAATAATTGAGTAAAACTGAAATTTATTATAAGCCACAGTCGTCCTAGGGACCTCCATGCTATATATATATAGCCTCTATGGTTCTATGGGTTGTGGTCTGATTGTTCTTTATTTTATATCTAGAATCCACCTATGAGTAAGTACATACCATGACTGTCTTTCTGGGTTTGGGTTACCTTACTCAGGATGATTTTTTCTAGTTCCATCCATTTGCCTGCAAATTTCATGCTTTCATTGTTTTTCTCTGCTGAGTAGTATTCCATTGTGTATATGTACCACATTTTTTTCATCCATTCTTCCGTTGATGGGCATCTAGGTTGTTTCCAGGTTCTGGCTATTACAAATAGTGCTGCTATGAACATAGCTGAGCATGTATCTTTATGGCATGAATCAGCATTCCTTGGGTATATGCCCAAGAGTGGGATGGCTGGGTCTTGAGGTAGTTCGATTCCTAATTTTCTGAGAAACCGCCATACTGATTTCCACAGTGGTTGTACAAGTTTACATTCCCACCAACAGTGGAGGAGTGTTCCCTTTGCTCCACATCCTCTCCAACATTGGTTGTCATTGGTGTTTTTGATCGTAGCCATTCCAACAGGTGTAAGGTGGTATCTCAGAGTCGTTTTGATTGGCATTTCTCTGATGATTAAGGATGTTGAGCATTTCTTTAAATGTCTTTCAGCCATTTGTAGTTCTTGTTTTGTGAAGTCTCTGTTTAGCTCTTTAGCCCATTTTTTAATTGGACTGTTCAGTACTTTGATGTCTAGTTTCTTGAGTTCTTTATATATTGTGGAGATCAATCCTCTGTCAGATGTGGGGTTGGTGAAGATCTTTTCCCATTCTGTTGGCTGTCTTATTGTCTTATTGACTGTGTCTTTTGCCCTGAAAGACTTTATTTTTTAAAACTATGTTTTTGTTTATATAACTGTAATCACTTTTTTTTCTCTCTTTCAAGCCTACATATATTTTAAACACACTGTAAACTATTCCACCTGCATCTATCTTATTTTTTAACTGTTGCTTTAAACTGCAGCATTCTAAGACTGAAATGGCACTGTGGCTGCTGGCTCCACCCACGTCGGCTTCCCAACATGGTGGTGGTACATTTACTGCCAGCTCTGGGAGCCATCAGCTCTTAGAAATAGTGGGTCTATGCTTTTATCAAAGCAGCATGTAGCCAAGAAACCTCTTTGTTCTGTGTTTTTTTTTTTTTTTTTTTATCAAAGGCTAAATCCACCACGCAGCTTAATGTGCCCCTTGCAGATGCCTCATTCCCGCCATACTGTAGGTCAAGCGTGCATGCCGGGAACCTGCCATAGTAGCTCAAACCCGCAGGCTGAGGCTAACTTCAGAGAGACAACTAGGAAGCTGTTTTTAGCTCCATTTTAAAATCTTTTTTCAGGTTTTAGGTGGAAATTCTTGCCCCACATTCTGGTGCCATTTGTAGCTGGAGAGAAACTCCAGAAACTCAGAAATCCACCAAACCCTGGCAGATCCGAAGCCCACTTATAAAATAAACACACAGACTCTTATATTATTTAAACTGCTTGGCCTAATGGCTCAGGCTTCTTGTTATCTAGTTCTTCTATCTTAAATTAACCCATTTCTATAAATCTAGAGCTTGCCACAAGGCTTACCAGTATCTTACATGTTGGTACTCATGGCAGTGGCTGGCAGCGTCTCCTGACTCAGCCTTCTTGTTCCCAGAATTCTCTTCTCTGCTTGTCCCACCTATACTTCCTGTCTGGCTACTGGGCAATCAGCATTTTATTTATACAGAGCGATATCCACAGCATAATTGGCATAAAAGTGCCTCTGTCCTCCTTTGTTAGGAACCTGTTTGTGCCGATCTACATGTATACTAAATCATTTGCCTTTTCTTTCCTCTATCATGTAATGTAACATTGATTGAGATAATATCAGTGCTTAAGTGCTTAAGATCTGTTCGACCACATTTAAACCATAAGACACTAAAACATTAAGGCTTTCTTCCCCAGGGGACTTTGCCATCTATACTAAAATGGATAATGTGTCTGCAGTTGGGTGTGGGATAGTTCTGAGGTGGAGTTACGGAGTTATACACATGCAGTAATTCTTTGGCAAAGCAATTGAAGCATGAAGTTTTCAGGGTTGCAGAGAGAGGTGATAAGGATCCACACATAAAGCAATAAATGTCAGCTTCCAATTACAACCCAAAAGGGGAGTGACTGAAGGGGAGTTCTCTGGTTGGGTCAACTAAAGCCTAAGATCACTTAGGAAATCTAGGAATAGCACCTGCCTGAGGAGGAATCAAAACTTAATTTGCACAAAAAGAAGCTTGGCACCTATGCCTGCCTGGCCTGGAGGTAATCTCCTTGGGTCAGTGGGGAGTAACTAACCTTAACTCAGCAACTAGCAAGTAACTAAAACATCATCCAGGAATGTGAGCAGTAAATGTCTTAAGTTAGGGTCTGGTGTAAATAACCCGGGGTGAAGGTAAGGAGTTGAGGATTTAATTGCTAGTGGTTATTTTCCCTTATCTGTAAGTAAGATGAGCTAATGTTTATCTATGTGCAGTTTTGTCCTTGGAAAAAGGTATCTTAGCTGAAATACTTTTGTCTGGAGAATGGTCCTGGCCAGATGTATGTCAATAAAAAATAAACACAGCTGGAGGCTGTAGCTAGAGTTTTCCTGCCTTGCCCACAGTCAGGACAAATCTTTGTCACCTGCCAGTCCCACAGCCACTCAGACCCAACCAAGTAAACACAGAGACTTATATTGCTTACAAACTGTATGGCCGTGGCAGGTTTCTTGCTAACTGTTCTTACATCATAAATTAACCCATTTCTACAAATCTATACCTTGCCATGTGGCTTGTGGCTTACCAGCATCTTCACATGCTGCTTGTCCTGTCAGTGGCTGGCAGTGTCTCCTTCTGCCTTCCTGTTCTTTCTTTTCTCCTCTCTGTTAGTCCGGCCTATACTTCCTGCCTAGCCACGGGCCAATCAGTGTTTTATATATTGACAACTCAGAGCAACAAATTTGCCATACAGAACAGTTATCCAGTTACCCCAGATGGATAGGGAACGTTGAACCCAAGATTGAGATTCAATCATGAGATTACATGTACCTGTAACATGGAGGTGCATGGTAAATTGGGAGAATCATAGCTGTTATTGCACAAGAAGTTTACAAGAGACAGCCAGTTCATTCAAAAGGCAGTAGTTTCACAACGCCTTGTGTGATGGTTTCCTCTAACAGAACCCTCAGTTCTGATTGGTTGACCTTCTGAACTCTAGTTGTCACTGCTGTATAGTCAATGAACTCCATTTGCTACCAGTGGCTTTCAAGAAGATTGCCTGAAACAGGGAGACTCATCCTAAATCTAGGTGGCACCTTCTGGTAGCAGCCCATAAGGAAGAACCTGGAAGAAGGAAACTGCTTTTTACCTGCTTGCCCTCAGTCTCACTGGCAACTTCATCTATTCTGTTGCTGTGGCATTCTGTCATCCATATTAAAATCAACTTCTTCAGGATGCCAATGTAGACTGGATGAGCAGCTGGTCAGGAGTCCTCCAGGCCTTCAGTAGTAGTTTGGAACTGCTAAGCCATCCAAACTTGTGGACTGAGAAACTATTGGATTCTCAGCCTCTCCAGTGTGAAACAGCCATTGTTGGACTACCCAGACCACGGCCTGCAAGCCAGTTTAACAATCCTCTTTTAATATATATGTGTGTATGTGTGTGTGTGTGTGTGTGTGTGTGTGTGTGTGTGTGTGTGTGTGTACATATTCTGGGAGTTCTATTCCTTTAAAGCAGTGGTTCTCAACCTTGCTAATGCTACAACTCTTTAATACAGTTCCTTATGTTGTGGTGACTCCCAATCATAAAATTATTTCATTGCAGGCAGGAGTGCAGTGGTGGTGCACTCCTTTAATCCCAGCACTCAGGAGGCAGAGGGAGGTGGATCTCAGTGAGTTTGAGATCAATCTGGTCTATGGAGCAAGTTCCAAAACAGCCAAGGCTACGCAGAGAAACCTTGTCTAAAAAAACAAAACAAAACAAAAAAGCAAAAATTATTTTGTTGCTACTTCATAACTTTTATGTAATTTTGCTGTTGTTATGAATTGTAATTGAAATATCTGTTATTCAGGATATCTGATATATGACCAAAAAGGGGAGAGACCCACAGGTTGAGAACCATTGCTTTAGAGAACCTTGACGAACACAGAGTGGTGTGTGTGTGTGTGTGTGTGTAAGTGGGCATGCGTGCATGCGTGTGTGTGTGCAAGTGCTGGGGGCAATTGGGTATGTGAGTGCAAGTCCCTTGAGGCCAGAAGCATCTAATTCCCCTGGAAATGGAGGTGTGTGTGTGTGTGTGTGTGTGTGTGTGTGTGTGTGTTGTACATGCTAGTGCACATGGAGGCCAGAGGATAACATCAGGTTTTGCTCCCCTCTCAGGTGTCATCCACCCTGTTCTTTGAGACAAGGACACTCGTTAATTAGAGCTTACCAGGCTGCCTAGGGAGCTGCGGGAGCCTCTGTCTCTGCCTCCCCAGCACTGGGATCACTGCGTGTAGAACCACGCAGCTTTATAGGTGTGTTCTGGGGATCCAACTCAAGTCCTCAGGCTTACATAGCACGAGCTTGACGGACTGGGCTTTCTCCCCAGACCAGAAGTTATTTAAATGCTTACAAACACATGTAGTTATTTAAATGCTTACAAACACATGTAAGGGCAAAGGCCTGGGATATGCACTTCAAACTCAAAGTTCTGCATTTCCTCGCCAAAGAAAGGTGGCATAGTTCATGCCAGAGCCTTCAAGGAGGCGCTTCCCAAGCCAGCTGCCATCTTCCCTGTTGTCCCTGGGTTAGGCAGACCTTCCACTAGGGGCCTTGGAAACCTCTGGAGCCCCTCAGACACTGGAGACTTGAAGAGGGCGGAGCTTGAATGTGACGTAGAGTATGGCGCGTTCCTCCTTTGTTACAGCATTGGTTCCTGAGCCCAACCGTGGTCCTGTTGTCACACCTGTGCCGTGGTGTCAGCTGTAGGGTTTATTATTGCTTCCTGAGAGCCTTCATCCACCTGGGAAGGAAAGCGTTTATGTGACTGGGGCGACAGGGGGAAGGGAGGAGCCTGCTGGGAAGGAGGAGCCAGCAGGAAGGGTGGAGCCTGTCTCCACAGACCTCTGCTGCACAAGGTTGCACTTTGCTTCCACACTCTAGTCAGGGAACTCTCTGGCTTCCCTCCTCCCCTAGCTGCTGCGACCTGCAAACTCAAGAGGTAGCTCCTAGGCCAGGTATTGTGGCACAGGCCTGGAAGTGGCCAACTCAGGAGGATTGCCCTGAGTTCTGGCCAACCTAGACTACATAGTGACTCCTTGGCCAGCCCTAGATACAATGTGAAACGCTGCTTCACTTCACTCCTCACCAAAAAAATGGTTGTTCAATGTCTTGGCTGTAGGGGTTTGTGACAACTGAAATTTTCTTCTACTCCTTAGGCTCAGCATGTCCACTGTCAAGGAGCAGCTCATTCAGAACCTAATTGAAGAAGATAAAACCTCCCGGTGTAAGATCACTGTGGTCGGCGTTGGAAATGTTGGCATGGCCTGTGCTATTAGTATCTTACTGAAGGTAAGTAGTTAAAGCTTTTTGTGCAGGAAATCAAGTAAGCTCTTTGGTCTGGGTTGCAGGGCCGATCCCTTAATAGAAATATGGAAAATCTGTGGTGTTGACAGATTTAAGCATTTGCTAGGTGTGGTTTTTGGCACAGGTCTATAATTCTAGTAGGTTTTCTTGGTAGGCTGAAGCAAAGAAGGTCAGGAGGTCAGGATCATCCATAGCTATAGATGAAGTTTGAGGCCAGGCTGGACTATATGAAATTCTTGGGGAGAGTGAGAAGAGTGAGGAGAAAGGAGAGAGGAAAATAGGAGAGAGAAAGAGGATAAGAAGAGAGGGAGAGATTGGTGTGACTCACACTGTGGTCCCAGCCAAGCAGCTTGCCTGGGCCCTGGCCTTCTGAGCACAGATGCTGTGGTCCTAAGTGCTTCACAGTGGCTTTGAACATCGTTGGAAACTTGCAGAGGGATATAAGAAGCAAAGTCAGTTCAATTCCAGAACCCAAAGGCTGAGGAATTGGAAGTGCTGGATGCCTCAAAGGTGGAGTTGATGAGGAGGAGGTGGGAAGTATCTGAGTAGACACAACTGCCAGGTCCTCTTCTGGATCTTAATCAACCAGGTGGTACTACACACCACCACCACCACAGGCACATCCCACTTGGCTTGAGGAGGTAGTTATCTCTTTTTGCTGTGAATAGACAATTAGAAAGTAGACTGCCAGGGCTGAGGAGGTGGCTCAGTGTGTACAGCACTTGCCACACAAGTGTGAGAACCTGAGTTTGCAGCCCCAATACCTACATAAAGCTGGACATGGTCATGTGTGTCTGTGGTCCCAGCACTCCTACAGACATGTGGGAAGTGGAGGCAGGAGGCTTTCTGGAAGTTCATATGCTAGTTAGCCTGGTGTATGCAACAAAGGAATAAACAAACAATAAAACCAGAGGCCCGGGGGTTAGAGAGATGGCTCTGAGGTTAAGAACACTAACTGTTCTACCAAAGGTCCTGAGCTCAATTCCCAGCAACCACATGGTGGCTCACAACCATCTGTAATGAGATTTGATGCCTACTTCTGACATTCAGGCAGAACACTGTATACATAACAAATAAATAAAAACTTAAAAAATAAAACCCAAAAACCAGAGGTCCTGTTTCAAACAAGGTGGTAGTGCCCCTAACATCCACACACATGCCACAGCACATGAACGACTGTATACACATATACCATACATTCATATACAAAGACAAAAGTAATAAATTAAGAAAATATACCACTGGGGAACTGCAAAACATCTAAAAGAGGAACAGATCAGGACTTCCCGTCATGGTTAATTGAGATTTCATTAGGAACCTAGAAGGGAACAGTTAGACAACAGAAATGTAACGACTGAGTGGTGTCACAACCAACTGAAAAAAGGCTGGAGAGACAACTCAATGATTGACACTCCAGAGCCTGGAGACATGGCTGGATGATGGACATTCCAGGGCCTGGAGACATGGCTCAATTATTAACATTAGGACCTGGAGATATGGCTAATTGATTGACATTCTAGGACTTGGAGACATGGCTAATTCATTGACATCCCAGAGCCTGGAGACATGGCTCAATGATTGACATCCCAGAGCCTGGAGACATGGCTAATTGATTGACATCCCAGAGCCTGGAGACATGGCTCAATGATTGGCATTAGGGCCTGGAGACATGGCTAATTGATTGACATTCCAGGACTTGGAGACATGGCTAATTGATTGACATTCTAGGGCCTGGATACATGGCTCAATGATTGAAAGCACTTGTTGCTCTTGCAGAAGACCTGTGCTTGGTTCTGAGCACCACATCAGTAGCTCAGAACCACTTGAAATTCCAGTTCCAGTGGATCAGCTGCCCTTTTCTGGCCTCTGTGTGCACTGTGTGCATTTGTTGCATGGACATACATGCAGACAAAAGTCATTCAAACAAACAAGAGACCTATTCCACCTGGCACTTGAGAAACAGAGACAGGAGGTTTGCAAGTCTGAGGCCAGCTAGAACTGCACAAGACCCTGTCTGAAAAGCTCCTCCATTCATGCTCCAGTAAGGAAAAGAATCATGACACCTGTGTATCGAGAGGTGTTCTTTAACACACAGAAGGGATGAGTGTAGGAGTGGGAGAAGCACAGGCTGCTCCCGGGTCCACATAGGACAAAGTGGTCACAGCAACATTCCCCAGACTGACTGCTATTTCCCCCCACTGTGGCCATTCTGGTGCTCCCTGGAAAAATAATCTGTGGTGTTCAGCCATAATAGAAGCACCTGCATTTGGGGCATTTTCATCTCCCATTACCTGAATACATATGTATGAAACTAATTTTTTTAAAGTACTGAAAATACAATATATATATATATATATACTTTAAAAGAGCAAGCTGGATGATGGTTGTGCACACTTTTGATTCCAGCACTTAGAAGGCAGAGGCAGGCAGATCTTTGTGAGTTCAAGGCCAGCCTGGTCTACAGGATAGCCCTCTACACAGAAACCCTGTCTTGAACCCTCACACACAAAGAAAACAGAAAGAAAGAAAAAAAAAATTTTTTTCAGGCCTAATGATAAATGCCTGAAGCAGGAGGATTACCAGTTCGAGGCCAGCCTCTACTATAGAGCAAGACCCTATTTCAACACAGCAATACCCAAACTATCAGGACTTGAGATGCCTAGCAAGCACAATGCCCTGGGTTTGATCAATAAGACCAAATACACCTGGCTTGGTGGCTCACACCAATAATCCCAGCACCCAGAAGGTGTAGCTATGAGGACCAGAAGAAGTTCAAGGTCATCCTCAGCTACATTGCAAGCTTGAGGCCATCCTGGGAAACATGAAACCCTGTGACAAAACAAATAAAACCCACACATGCACATAACAGCAACTACTAAAAATTTGCTGTATTTCAAAATTAAGCATTTCTAGTTTGCATCTTGTTAGGTTCCGTCAATAGGTAATGCTAGAGAGAACTGAAAGGCTAGAGGAGAGCCTTGGTCACCCCCTCAACCACCGCCACCTGATGTTCTGGCCACTGTTCTTTCACTTGTAGATACTGGCCCATTTCAGAGTTCATTTCTAGCCTCCAGCTTCTCCCTTCACAGCTTTGGAAGAGGAGCCCCTTCCTTTGCCTCTTGTGTTCTAGCCTAGGAGTGGTTGCTTGAGACCCATCTACAAGTTTTGGGTTACCTCAATGTCCCCTTTATGTCTTTCCACCCTATCAGCTACTCCTTTATTAAACTCTCTGTTGAAAATCTTCAAGTGATTTCCGATTTACCAACCACACCCAGATAGACACAGACCTAAAAGTGAATTTGTAGGTATGGTCTAGTTTCCTTTCACTGTGTGAAGTTTCTCTTCTTTCCATTCCTGATACACAACATAATTTAGTCAATGTTGGGATCCACTCAGCCCTCCACATGGACACAGAGACACCCAAGTATTTAACCAACTATGGGATGAAGATTTAAAACCTGTGTGGCCTGACCACACACAGACCATTTGTATCATCCTTCTCTAAACAGTGCAGTGCATTAGAGCCTGGGGAGACGGGTGGCTCAACAGTAAGAGCATTGGCTGTTCTTTCAAAGAACCCAGCTCCAATTCCCAGCACCCACACTCTGTGCAGGAGATTCAGTGCCTTCCTCTGTCCTCAGCGGGCACCAGGCAAGGGTGCACTGACTTAAATGCAGACCAAGCTCCATTGCACATAAGATAGAGTTATAAAAGTAAAAAAACAATGCAGTATGCCAACTATTTGCATAGCATTTCTGTTGTATTAGCTTTTAGTTGTATTCTAGAGATTATTTAAAAATATGCATGATGTGTGTAGGTTATGTGCAAACGATCTACCAAGAGCCATGGCCAGTCTCATTGGTGACTGAGGCAGGTTCTGGAGCCCATCACTCAGGCACTGAAGGAGAGCTCTGTATCATTTTTTGGTAGAGCTGCAAGGGGCCTGCTTCAAGATAGCAGCAGTTGGCACTTGGGATGCTGAGGAAGGGGAATCAAGAGTGGGATCCACTTGGATCATATAAGCACAGCTACTCTGCATGACTGGAATTGGAGGAATAACCATCCAGCTTGAGATACTGCTGCAGCCTAGAGGCCAGGCACATAAGGCACAGTCTCAGAATAGATTTTCCTATATTGAGTACCTTCTTAGGCACTGTCTTTCTATGTGATAGTAAATACAGCTGTTCAGGCCAGGATGATGCCACACTCCTGTAATCCCAGCATTTTAGGAGGTAGACTGAGGAGGATCAGGAGTTAAGGCCATCCTCAGCTGCATGGACAATTTGAGGCCAATCTGTCCTGCATGAGAACCTGTCTCAAAAGAGGCAAGGGACAATACAGTTTGTTCTCAGAGTGTTATGTCATAATTTGATATGTTATACTAATGTTATGTAATATGTTTATAATTTAAGAGAAACGTGGTCAAAGCTCACTGACACTGTGTTTGTCATGCTAGACTACCTGTGTGTGTTCACAATGGATTAATTATCAGGGGTTTTGATAGATATCTTTTTTATATGAATATAGTAATTGTACACCAGTGAGCACAGCTGGTGAGTTCCCAGTACAATGAGGATTTTCATTACCAAAGAGGAGGGTTGATACTGGGGCCAGTATAAAAGTGAGGTGAGTGATAATGAAAGACATCGTAGGTGGCTTCTCTCTGTTTGGCCATAAGGATGCAGAGTAAAAGCAACATTAGCAGCTTGATACCTAGCTTGATGTTAAACACAGTGAAAACCCCTTGGACAGAATTCCTTCACTTTTCATTGTGTTTAAGGTGTTATTGAAAGACTCAGTTCTAGGTGGATGGAGAGATGGTTCAGTAGTTTAGAGTGCTTGCTACTCTTACAGCACCTATATCAAGTAGCTCACAGCTACCTGTAACTCCAGTTCCAGAGGATCTGGCGCCCTCTTCTGGTCTTGGAGCACTACACACATGTTATACATATACACCATGCAGATACACACATACTAATAAGTGAAAATAATGAAATATAATCTCAAAAAGTGAAATATAATCTCTAAAAAAAGATCTAAAGACACAATTCTATAAAGTTCTTACAGTTTTGTAAAGGTAAAGCAATTGATACTTCTTCTATATTCTATTCCTCTGTCTGCCCTGGAACCCTTCTTGGTCTTCTAAAAGTTTGGACCATGACATTGATAACTTTTATGTGTTTCAGGATTTGGCTGACGAACTTGCCCTTATTGATGCTGATGCAGACAAACTGAAGGGAGAGGCACTGGATCTTCTACATGGCAGTCTTTTCTTCAACACTCCAAAAATCACCTATGGAAAAGGTGTTTTTAGTTTTATAATTTTACTTTCAGAGCTATGTAAGAAGTACTCAATTTGTCACGTGTAGTGGTTGGGATACCTTGTAATCCCAACATTTGGGAGGTGGAGGTGGGAGGAGGATCAGGAGTTTAGGACAGCCTGAGCTACATACTGAGTTTGAGGCCAGCTTGGGCTATATGAAAACCTATCTCAAAAACTAGAAAAGGGAATCAAGTTGACCAAATTGACTTCAGTAAGTATATAATTAAAAATATCACTGAGCTAGGCAGTGGTGGTGTATATCTTCTATTCATGAGGCAAAGGTAGGCAGATCTCTGGGTTTGAAGACAGCCTGGTCTACAGAGCAAGTTCCAGGACAGCCAAGGCTACATATAAAAACCCTGTCTCAAAAAATACCAACATACATATATGTATACATGCATATATATCACTGACATTATGACATAACAATTTAAAGGCTCATTTCTGCTTGGTTTATTTATTTTGAGATAGAATCTTACCATATGGTTGTGGCTAGCTTGGAACTCACACAAATCTGCCAGCTTCTGCTGACTGAGTACTAAATTAAAGGTGTATGCCACCAAGCCCAGAGTAAAGGCTTAATGAATGAATGAATTCATTAATTAGATGATTGTGGGTTTTTTTGTTATTGTTGCTGCTATTTTTTCTATATAGGGTGTTTCTCAGTGTAGTATTGGAGCCTGTCCTGGAACTCGATCTGTAGAGCAAGCTGGCCTTGAACTCACAGAGATCCATCTGCCTCTGCCTCCCAAGTGCTGGGATTAAAAGTTTGCACCACGACCACCTGGCTGTTTCTGTTTTGAGACAGAGTCTCTCTATAGAACTCTGGCTGTCTTGGACTTACTATGTAGACCAGGCTGACCTCAGACTCACAGAGATCATTTGCCTCTGCCTCCTGAGTGCTGGGATTAAAGGCATGCAACACCACACTTGGCAAACCTGATTATCATTTTTGTTTAAAGACCATTAAATTATGAAAGGGGAAATTTGGAAGGCAGAATAATACAAAACTCCTTGGGGGCTGGAAAGATGGCTCAGGGGTTTAGATCACTTACTGCTCTTTTAGAGGACCTAGCTTTGATTCCCAGCATTCACATGGTGACTGACAACCATCTGTTCCCTCAGGACTAAGATCTGATATCCTCTTCCAGACTCTGAGGCACTGCACACATGTGGTGCACCAACATACACTTACGTAGTGCAGATAGAACACTCAAACACATAAAATAGTAAATGAATAAATCTTAAAATGACTGGCACTGAAGGTAGTTATTTAATTTAAAAGTGTCCTAGAGAGGCACCATAAGCATTTCATATTGACCCAAAGCATGTAACTATCCTTATTAATTTGCTGATCTGTCTGTCTATCTATTTCCCCCCCTATCTATCTATCTATCTATCTATCTATCTATCTATCTATCTATCTATCTATCTATCTATCTATCTATCTATCTATCATTACTATTATTTGCTTTTTTTAGGGACTCTCTACATAGTCCTGTCAGTTCTGGAACTCATTAGGTAGACCAGGCTGGCTTCAAACTCACAGAAATCTGCCTGCCCCTGCCTTCCAAGTGCTGGGACTAAAGGTGTGCACCACCATGCCCTACCTATTTTTAAGATGTTGTGTCTGTATATATATCTACATGTAGTTATGTGCATATGAGTGCAGGTACCTGTGGAGGCCAAAGGCATTGGATCATCTGGATCTGAAGTTAGAGGAAGTTGGAAGCTGCCATATGTGGGTGCTGGGAACTGAACTTGGGTCCTTTAGAAGATCAGTAAGTGCTTTTAACTGCTGAGCCATCTCTCCAGCCCTGAGACCCTGTTTTCGTTGAAGTGGTTCTGTTTGTTTTAGAAGTGTGGTAAAGGTCCTTACTACCGAGCCCGATGACCTGAGTTCAATTTCAGAGACCCATGCTGAAGAATGAGAGTCCTGACTCCTCCAGGTGGCTCTGTGACCTCCACATGAATTCCATGCCATGGCACACGCACATACACACACAAATAAATGAGGATATGAATGATATGTCTTAAACGTTTACATGCTTAGAGGAACTGCTAATTGGAAAAGTGTCTAATAATGTTTAATAATGATGAGCAAAGTTGTTTTATTAGGGTTGGATATAGTAAGTGAAATAATTTCCAGACAGATAATTACACTTAGTAAATATCAGTAGTTTATTTACCTGTGTGGGTTAAGATCAGACATATTTGTAATACTGAATATGGTTCCTTATGATAATTAGAGGTAAATCTGTTATTGCCTTTAGAATCCTACAACAGACAAAGGAATTCTCAGAGTCCTAAACTTTTGTTTATTTGTTATTGGAGACATGGTTTCTCTGTGTAAGAGCTCTGACTGTCTGGAACTCACTTTGTAGACCAGGCTGGCCTTGAACTCAGAGATCCACCTGCTTCTGCCTCCCAAGTTCTGGGATGAAAGGCGTGTGCCACCACCTCCTGGCAAGTTGCAAATGTCTAATTCATTTGGGTATTGCTAGAAAGTCAGGGCACTGGAGATGTAGTTCAGTGGTGGCATGGCCATTGGTTCAAATCCCAGCAACAGAAGAAAGCAAAGCCAGAAGCCAGAGCGCTGCTGACTTCCTTGCCCCAGGCCTTCCTGGGACGAGAGTTAAAGGGAATAGCAGATGAGGAGGGGGCTTTATGAAAGCTGGCAAGTGGCAACAAGTCTTGTTTGGCTTATGCAAGAAGCTCCAGTGTGGGGAGTCTGTCTGTTTCCCAAACCAGGATGTGGAGGTTAGTCTCAACAGTGTGGGATGGACGTTTACAGAGTAAGGCACAGTAGTTGTCAGTCCTGATCCAAATACTGCCCTCTGTTTCCTTCTTAGATTACAGTGTAACTGCCAACTCCAATTTGGTTATCATCACAGCTGGTGCAAGGCAGGTAGTGGGAGAAACTCGCCTTGACCTGGTCCAGCGTAATGTTGTTATCATGAAATCCATCATTCCTGGCATAGTCCAAAACAGTCCTAACTGTAAAATACTGATCGTCTCAAACCCAGGTGAGGACCCCATCACCTTCCTGAATGATAATTGGCCCATATAATTCCATTCTAAACTCACTAAGGTTGCATTTGTCGGTAATTAGCTTCGTTCACTCCAAGTCTTGTCATGCGGTAAGGTTTTTTTTATTTTGTTTTTTTTTTTTTCGAGACAGGGATTCTGTGTGTAGTTTTGATGCCTGTCCTGGATCTCACTCTGTAGACCAGGCTGGCTTCAAACTCACAGAGATCCACCTGGTTCTGCCTCCCAAATGCTGGGTTAAAGGTTTGGCCACCGCCGCTGGCGCCATAACTTTTGATAGATGACATCATGATGCCATCACAGTAAGATCTGGAGCATCTCTATCACTGCTGCAGGGCCATGGGCTCATTTGTGCTTCATCCTTCATCCTCCTGCTTGACTCATTTTTTGGGACTTCAGAAACAAAACAAAACAAAGCAAAACCCAGCAGAGATTGCAAACATTTTTACACTAGCCATTTTACAGCACAGTTATTTTGGATTCATCTGTGTCTGGGATGTGTCAGGATTTGTGTCTTTGCATTGCTGGAATGTTCTGTTGATGTTTCCAGGTGTGTGTGGTGTAATGAGCAGATGTGTGCACCTGCAGCCCATGTGGAGGCAAGAGGTTGGTGTCTTCCTTCACTGCTCTCCAGCATCTCTCACTGAACCTGGAGCTTGCCATTTTGGCTAGATTCCTGTCCATTACATTCTTTGGCCTATAGGTCTCTACATCCCTGATCCTTACCTACCCATTTTATGTACATATATTTTTAAAAATCAGATCCTATCATAGATGGTTGTGAGTCGCCATGTGGTTACTGAGAATTGAACTTAAGTTCCAGACAGTTGTGAGCCATCATGTGGGTGCTTGGAACCAAACCTGGGTCCTCTACAAGAGCAGCAAGTGCTCTTAAACACTAAGGCATCTCTGCAGCTCCTGTTTTTTGTTTGTGTGTTTTTTGTTTTTTGAGACAGGGTTTCTCTGTGTAGCTTTGGAGCCTGTCCTGGAACTCACTCTGTAGACCAGACTGGCCTCAAACTCACAGAGATCCACCTGCCTCTGCCTCTAGAGTGCTGGGAAAAAAGACACACAGCACCACTGCCTGGCCTGTTCATAGGTTTATAAAAATAATGCAAACATTCATGTGCAAGCATTTGTGTGGTCATACTTCTTTCTTTCTTTGGAGTAAGTGAAGGGGCCAGGGAGGCCCAAGAGTATAACATACTCTGAAGTGTTTGGCTCTGTTAGAACCTGCTTTCAAAGTCATGTGCTGTAGTTGAAAGATTTCCTGTGTCCCACCCAGCCCATGGTCAGGACAAATCTCTCTCACCCACAGTCCCACAGCCACTTATGAAATAATCACTCAGAGGCTTAATATTAATTACAAACTCTATGGCCTATGGCAGGCTTCTTGCTAGCTAGCTCTTTCCTCTTAAATTAACACATTTCTATTAATCTATGTATTGCCACGTGGCCGTGGAATTACTGATCTTTTGGTATGTTGCTCCTTGGGTGGCAGGCTGGCATCTCTTCTGCCTTTCTTCTTCCTGTCTCTCTATTGGATTTCCTGCCTGGCTATAACCTGACTCGCCATAGACCAGAGTAGCTTCTTTATTAACCAATCATTGCAACACATATTCACAGCATACAGAAAGACATCCCACAGCACTGTGCCTCTGACAATGTCACCAGCACTCTGTGTTCCCTGTGTTCTTATCAACCCTGCTCTTGTCAGGCTTTCAAATGTTTAACTCCAGTGTCTTATTCCCCAGTGTCTTATTTTTGAAGATTAGTCTAGCCAGATAGAGCTTCAACATCAAAGCCAAGTTGGCATGAGCTTTCTGTATTGCTCACATTCATGCAGACTGCTCTGGCTGTGTCCACACATTATTCCAGGGAACATGTTGATAGCTCAGGTGAGGATGAGCCAATGGAAAGAAGAAATCCAGGGACTAAAGAGGTGGAAACTGACCCATTATTAGATTTGCTGAAAAGCCCATAGAGTATCTCAGAAGATGATTTAAGATTCTACTAGTGAATGATTTCATATAAAAAGCCCTACTATGCCTACTTTAAGATTTACTGTACTTTGAACTCTGATGAATCTGCGTTTGACTCCAATTTATCTTTTTATAAAAGCAACTGTAAAGAGAAATTGCTATGGATCTTTCTCAAACCATGTTTGAAATTGTTCTTCCTAGTGGATATTTTGACTTACGTGGTATGGAAAATAAGTGGCCTCCCTCCAACTCGTGTGATTGGAAGTGGCTGTAACCTAGACTCTGCCCGTTTCCGTTACCTGATTGGAGAGAAGTTGAGTGTCCACCCTACAAGTTGCCATGGCTGGGTTCTCGGAGAACACGGTGACTCTAGTGGTGAGTGTGACCCAGTCATTGTAAGTGCCCTTCCAGTGTTCAGTAATGCTTCTCTTCAGAACCCATTCTCTGTATAATTTTCATTTTGTTGTTATTTTCTTTGGTGTATGTTTTTTTTTCTATTTGTATGTTTTTCAGACTATTTTAATTGAGTGAGTCATGGTAGTGTCTACCTGGAATCCCAGAACTTCAGAGGTAGAATCAGGAGGATTACTAGTTCTAGGCCAGGCTGGGCTACAAAACAACACCCTGTCTGAAACAGTGGAAAACATTTGTTGATGCATAATTATGCATCTATGGAGAGTACAGGTAGATGATTGATGCATACATATGTAATCTAGTGATCAATCAGTGCTATGAGCCTCGTGGTCACCTCATCAGTCTATCACTTCTCTGTGATGAGAACAATAAAAATCTATCGAGTTTGAATTCTAGACAATCTTTTAAATGTTTTTTATTATTTTAAATTATGTGTATGTATGCATGTCTGAGGCCAGAGGTGCTGTATCTCCCTGGAACTGGGATCACAGGGGGTGGTAAGCTGCCTGATGTGGGTGCTGGAAAGAGCAGAATCTGTTCTTAACCACTGAGCCTTTTCTCCAGCCTGAGACCATACTTGCCCTTTTTAAAGGACAGGTCTCCTGGATGTCAAGCTGTCCTGAACCTTGCTCAGTAGCTAAGGATGACCTGAAGTCTGGTCCTCCTGCCTCTATTTCCCAAGCATTCTGTCAGCTAAACTCCGTGCCCAGCACAAGAGCACATAATCACCCACTACAGTCTGCTTACCCTGCAACCGAGCACCAGCACTCGCCTCTCTTCTGCTCAGTGCCTGAGCTGACCTGCTCTGGTGATCAGATGGCTCAACACGCTGGCTGTCCCTGGGCGCCCTTTCTCCCACCTTCTCATGTCTGCATTTTTAGATTTCATATTTAAATGACATCACTCCACAGTTGACTTTCTGTGTCTGGCTTATATTGCTGCACATAATTTCCTGTTTTACTCAGGTTATCACAAATGACAAGATTGGATCCTTTTGAGGCTGAGCAGTATTGCATCACACACACGCACACACACTATTATTTCCATCTGTCTTTTGATGGAATTTTGACTGACTATAAGTCTTGGAGGGTGCATGGAAGTCTGTAGTAAACAGAGGTGGGCAGCTGTTGTCCTCAATTATACTGACCTCAATTTCTTCAGTTGTGTGACCTGCCCAGTAATGGGATGCTGGCTCATATGGTTAATTCTAGTTTTAGTTTTTGAGGCATCTCCATGTTGTTTCCCACACAAGGATGTGCCAACTCACATTGCCATCACCAGGACACGAGTGTCCCCTTTCTCCACAGCCTTGCGGCCTTTGTTACCTCTTGTCTTTTTGACAGCAGCCACTCTGCTTAGGGAAAGAGGAGTGTCACTATGAGTTTGTTGTTCTGCCTTTAGCTTTCTTTGTTTTTTGTTTTTTGAGCAAAGGATTCTTTCTAGCTCAGGCTGTGTAACTGCTCCCCACTGAAGATCGCCAACATCACATGCTTTGGTGACACAGAGGCTGTTCTTACCATGTTAAGCATGACTTTGATGTTGGAGGCTGAGGTGATCCTCCTGCCTCAATCTTCCATGTGCTGGGATTATAGGCCAGCTCTCATGGTTTTGTTTTAAACTTCCATGTTGAGTGTTGTCAAACACATTTCATTTTCCTCCTCACAGAAGTACACGTTCAAATTCCTAAACACTTTAGACAGGTGCATCTATTTGTTCTTGTTACTGACATGTCTGAGTTCGTCATGTTCTCTGAAACTTGACCTCTCATCATTCTGTAACTTATGGATGTTTTCTTCTGCTCTATACTACACTCCACTTTGTTATTTCTTGATACAATCCCATTCATCTATTTGATGTGTATTTTTTTTCTTGTGTTTGTGTGTGGTGTGTGTGTGTGTGTGTGTGTGTGTGTGTGTGTGTGTGTGTGTGTAAGTGTGTGTGTTGGTGTGCATGCATGTGTTGATGTTGATGTCAGGTGTCTTTTCCCATTATTTTTCCACTTTATATTGAGTCAGGGTCTCTCTCTTTTTTAATGTTTTTATTTTATATTAACTTAATTTCACATATCAACCACGTATTCTCCCATTCTCCCTCCTCCAACCCCCACCCCTACCCCCAATCCACCTCCTCCAAGGCAAGGTCTCTTCTGGGGAGTCAGTCCAGCCCGGTAAGACTCAGCTGAGGCAGGTCCAGTTCCCTCCTCCCTCCACCAAGGCTGAGCAAAATGTCCCAGCATAGGCCTCAGGCTCCAAAAACCTAGCCCATGCACCAAGGACAGTTCCTGGCTCCACTGCCTGGGGACCTCCCAAACAGTTCAAGCTAATCAGCTGCCTCATTTATCCAGAGGGCCTGGTCCAGTTTCATGGGGGCTCCTCAGCCATTGGTTCACAGTTCATGTGTTTCCACTCATTTGGCTATTTGTCCCTGTGCTTTTTCTAATCATGGTCTAAATATTGCTCGCTCATACAATCCCTCCTATCTCGCCGATTGCACTCCCGGAGCTCCACCTGGGGCTCGGCCATGGATCTCTGCATTCGCTTCTATCAGTCACTGACTGGATGAGAGTTCTCTCATGACAGCCAGCATGTTGGGCCATGTGATCACCAGAGCAGGTCAGCTCAGGCACTCTCTCAACCATTGCCAGTAGTCTATTGTGGAGGTATCTTTGTAGATTTCTGGGGATCTCTCTAGCACTCTGCTTCTTCCTATTCCCATGGGGTCTTCATTTATCATGGTATCTCTTTCCTTGTTCTCCCACTGTGTTCCTGATCCAGCTGGGACCTGCCACTCCCCTAAGCTCTCTTTCCACCGACCCTTGCCCTCCATTACCCACCCTCTCACCCCCAATTTGCTCATGTAAATCTCATCTATTTTTCTGTTGTTAGGCAATCTTTGTGTCTTTCTTAGGGTCCTCTTTAGTAGGTAGCCTCCCTGGAGTTGTGAGTTGCAGTCTGGTTATTCTTTGCTTTACATCTAGTATCCACTTATGAGTGAGTACATGCCATGTTTGTCTTTCTGATTCTGGGTTACCTCAGCAGGATTTTTCTAGGTCCATCCATTTCACTGCAAACCTCATGATGTCATTGTTTTTTCTCTACTGAGTAGTACTCCGTTATGTATATGTATCACATTTTATTTATCCATTCTTCAGTTGACGGGCATCTAGGTGTTTCCAGGTTCGGGCTATTATAAACAATGCTGATATGAACATAGTTGAGCATGTGTCCTCGTGGTATGATTGAGCATTCCTTGGGTATATGCCCAAGAGTGCTATAGCTGGGTCTTGAGGGAGGTTGATTCCCAAATTTCTAAGAAAGCGCCATATTGATTTCCAAGTGGCTGTACAAGTTTGCATTCCCACCAATAGTGGAGGAGTATTCCCCTTGCTCCACATCCTCTCCAACATAAGCTGTCTTCAGTGTTTTTTATCTTAGTCATTCTGATGTAAGATGGTATCTCAGAGTCATTTTGATTTGTACTTCCCTGATGACAAAGGATTTTGAGCAATTCCTTAAATGTCTTTCAGCCATTTCAGCTTCTTCTGTTGAGAATTCTCTGTTTAGCTCTATAGCCCATTTTTTAATTGGACTGTTGGGTATTTTGATGTCTAATTTCTTGAGTTCTTTATATGTTCTGGACATCAGCCCTCTGTCAGATGTGGGGTTGGTAAAGATCTTTTTCCATTCTGTAGGCTGTCTTTTTGTCTTATTGACTGTGTCCTTTGCCCTACAAAAGCTTCTCAGTTTCAAGAGTTCCCATTTATTAATTATTTCTCTCAGTGTCTGTGCTACCGGTGTTATATTTAAGAAGTGATCTCCTGTGTCAATGCGTTCGAGACTACTTCCTACCTTCTCTTCTATAAGGTTCAGAGTAACTGGTTTTACGTTGAGGTCTTTGATCCACTTGGCGTTAAGTTTTGTGCATGGTGACAGATATGGATCTATTTGTAATCTTTTACATGTTGACGTCCAGTTATGCCAGCACCATTTGTTGAAGATGCTTTCTTTTTTCCATTGTATAGTTTTGGCTTCTTTGTCAAAAATCATATGTTCATAGCTGTGTGGATTAATGTCAGGTTCTTCAGTTGGGTTCCATTGGTCCACATGTCAGTTTTTATGCCAGTATCAAGCTGGGTTTTTTATTATTATTATTATAGCTCTATAGTAGAGCTTGAGGTCAGGGATCATGATGCCTCCAGAGGTTGTTTTATTGTACAGGATTCTTTTGGCTATCCTGGGTTTTTTGTTTTTCCATATGAAATTGAATATTGTTCTTTCCAGGATTCTGAAGAATTGTGTTGAGATTTTGATGGGGATTGCATTGAATTTGTAGATTGCTTTTGGTAAGAATGCCATTTTTACTATGTTAATCCTATCTATCCATGAGCATCGGAGATCTTTCCAATTTCTGACACCTTCCTCAATTTCTTTCTTTAGGGACTTAAAGTTCATGTCATACAGGTCCTTTGCTTGTTTGGTTAGAGTTTCTCCAAGGAATTTTATATCATTTCTGGCTATTGTAAAGGGTGATGTTTCTCTAATTTCTTTCTGAGCCAATTTGTCATTTGTATATAGGAGGGCTACTGATTTTTTTGAGTTAATCTTGTATCCTGCTGCATTGCTGAAGGTGTTTATAAGCTGTATGAATTTTTGGGGTCACTTATGTATACTATCATACCATTTGCAAATAGTTAAAGTTTGACTTCCAATTTGTATCCCCTTGATCTTATGTTGTCTTATTGCTCTGGCTAGAACTTGAAGTACTATATTGAATAAATATGAGGAGAGTGTACAACCTTGTCTTGTTCCTGATTTTAGTGGAATCACTTTGAATTTCTCTCCATTTAATTTGATGTTGGCTGTTGGCTTGCTATAAATTGCCTTTATTATGTATAAATTGCCTTTATTATGTTTAGGTATGTTCCCTGTATTCCTGATTGCTCCAAGACCTTTATCACGAAGGGGTGTTGGATTTTGTCAAATGCCTTTTCAGCATCTAGTGAGATGATCATGTGGTTTTCTTTCTGTTTGTTTATATGTTGTATTACATTGACAGACTTTTGTATGTTGAACCACCCTTGAATCCCTGGGATGAAACCTACTTGATCATGGTGAATAATTGTTCTGATGTGTTCTTGGAGTCTGTTTGCCAATATTTTGTTGAGTATTTTTGCATCAGTTTTCATGAGGGAGATTGGTCTGTAATTCTCTTTCTTTGTTGCATCTTTGTTTGGCTTGTGATTCAGGGTAATTTTTTTTTTAAGATTTATTTACTTATTATGTATACAGAAGAGGGCACCAGATCTCATTACAGATGTTTGTGAGCCACCATGTGGGTGCTGGGAATTGAACTCAGGACCTCTGGAAGAGTAGCCAGTGCTCTTAACCTCCAGCTCTTCTCTAACGTCTTTATGTGGGCATTTAGTTCTATGAATTTTCCTCTTAGCACTGCTTTCCTAGGGCCCCATAAGTTTTGGTATGTGGTATATTCATTTTCATTGATCTCTAGGAAGTCTGTAATTTCTTTCTTTATTTCTTTCTTGACCCATTGGTGATTCAGTTGAACATTATTCAATTTCCATGAGATTGTAGGCTTTCTGTAATTTTTGTTGTTGAAATCTAACTTTAAACCTGGTGGTCTGATAGAACACAGGAGGTTATTCCAAATTTTTGTATCTGTTGAGATTTGCTTTGTGGCTGAGTATGTGATCGATTTTAGAGAAGGTTCCATGGGGTGCTGAGAAGAAGGTATATTCTTTTTTGTCAGGATAGAATGTTCTGTAAGTATCAATTAAGTCCATTTGAGTCATAACATCAGTTAAGTCCCTTATTTATCTGTTAAGTTTCGATTTTGCACATCTGTCTAGTATTGAGACTGGGGTGTTGAAGTCTCCCACTATTAACATGTGGGGTTTTATATGTGATTTAAGCTTTAGTAATGTTTCTTTTACATATGTGAGTGCCCTTGTGTTTGGGGCATAAATGTTCAGAATTGAAACTTCATCTTGGTGGTCCTGTGATGAGTATGTAATATACTTCTTGATCTCTTTTGATGGATTTTAGTTTGAAGTTTATTTTGCTGGATATTAGGATGGCTACACCAGCTTGCCACTTAAGACCATTTGATTGGAAATACTTTTCCCAGCCTTTTATTCTTAGGGAGTGTCTATCTTTGATTTGAGGTGTGTTTCTTGTATGCCGCAGAAAGATGGGTCCTGCTTTCGTATCCATTCTGTTAGCCTGTGACTTTTTATAGGTGAATTAAGTCCATTGATATTAAGGAATATTTATAACCAGTGATTGTTAGTTCCTGTTACCTTTTGGTGGTAGTGTGTGTGTACTTCTCTTCTTTGGGGTTTACTGCTGTGGAGTTATCTATTGCCTGTGTTTTTGAGGGTATATCTGACTTCATTAGTTTGGAATTTTCCTTCTAGTGCTTTCTGTAGGGCTGGATTTGTGGATAGGTATTGTTTAAATCTGGTTTTGTCTTGGAATATCTTGTTCATTCTGTCTATGATGATTGAAAGTTTTGCTGGGTATATTAATCCAGGCTGGCATCCATGGACTCTCAGTGTCTGCATTATATCTGTCCAGGTCCTTCTGGCTTTCAAAGTCTCCATTGAGAAATCGGGTGTTATTCTGATGGGTTTGCCTTTATAAGTCACTTGGACTTTATCCTTTGCTGCTCTTAATATTCTTTCATTATTCTGTATGTTTAGTTGTTTAATTATTATGTGGCGAGGGGAGTTTTTTTTGGGGTCTAGTGTGTTTGGTGTTCTATAGGCTTTTTGTGTCTTCATAGGTATTTCATTCTTTAAGTTGGGAATGTTTTCTTCTATGATCTTGTTAAATATATTTTCTGTGCCTTTGAGTTAGTATTCTTCTCCTTCCTCTATCCCTCTTGTGCTTAGGTTTAGTCTTTTCATGGTGTCCCAGAGTTCTTGGACATTTTGTATTATGACTTTTTTGACTTGGGTATTTTCTTTGACTGATGAATCCATTTCCTCTATTGTATCCTTTACACCAGAGATCCTATCTTCCATCTCTTGTATTCTCTTGGTTATGCCTGCGTCTGTGTTTCCTGTTGGTTTACTCAGATATTCTATTTCCAGCATCCCCTCTGTTTGTGTCTTCTTCACTATTTCTATTTCCCTTTTCAGGTCTTGAACTCTTTCCCTCACCTGTTTAACTGCTTTTTCATGGGTTTCTTTAAAGGATTTATTGCTTTCTTCCAACATTTATTTGTCTTTTCCTCTATTTCTTCCAATTTTTTCTCTTTTTCTCAATTTCTTTATTGATTTCTTCCACTTTTTTGTTTATCTTTTCCTCAATTTTATTTTTCATTTTTTTTCTTGAAAGGACTCTAGCATCATTATGATGCTATTCTTAAGATTGCTTACTTCTGCTTATTCTGTCTTGTGATGTTCAGGTCTTGCTGTTGGAGGAGGGCTAGGTTCTGGTGATGCTGTATTGCTCTTTATGTTGCCTTGATGTCTGCTCATCTCCTCTTCTAATGGGTATAAGTGGTGCCTGTGTCTGAGTGAGTTGCTGTTGGTCCAATCTGTGCTTGTTGTGTCTGTGTCTCAGGGGGCCCTTCTGGGTCCAATCTTAGCTCTTGGTCTAATTGGAGCAGGCAGATTCTGTGTCTCAGGGAGCTGCTCTTGGGTCAACCCAAGCTAGTTAATTCTGTGAGTCACAGATGCTTTTATGGTCTTCTCAGGACTCTTGGTCCGTTCAGAGCTGACTGATTCTATGTTTCAGGAGGCCTCTCTTGGTCCAATGTAAGGTAGCAGATTCTACTTTTCAGAAACCCACTCTTGGTCTAATGAGAGCTGGCAGATTCCCTGTCTGCTGAGGTTACTCTTGGTCCAATGACAGCCCTTTGTCCAATGAGAGCTCTCTCTCTCTAGCCCAGAATAGAGCTGAGGGTTGGTTTCCAAGCCTCAGGAAATGGCTGGGGAGTCAGGCAGATAGGAAGGGGAGCAGGGTGTGAAGATTGCAGGGTCAGCTCTCAAGTCAGGGTCTCTCATTGAGCTCTACCAATCCTAGGCAGTCCACAGAGCCACCTTGCCTGGGGATTCCATCTCTGCTCTCTTGTTTATACAGAGGTGTTTTGATTTCATATCCTTGGAAAGAGTTTCTATGAGTCTATGTGGCTGTGTATTACTCCTCAGCTCTGTTGCTGTGGGGAAGTGTAGTATAATATGCAGCTCCCTCTCCTCTAACTGATAGCATGTTTCTTAGCAATCCTTCTTCTTTGCAGATTCTGCACATTGCATATTGCTTTAAATTGTTTCCTGTGCCATATAGCTATAAATAATTCAACCATGTATTTTCTAATGATATTTCCTGTAATTTCTCTTTCTGTTCCTTTAAAACTTATTTTGGGGCCTGGAGAGATGGCTCAGCAGTTAAAGAGTAGATGCTCATTGCTACCTGTAACTCTAGCCTCAGGGGATCCAACCCTCACTTCTGGGCTCTGCTGCCATTTATTTGCACAAACCCACATACAGACGCACAGGTTCACCTCAGTAAAAATCACAACATACAAACAAAAACAATAAAATAGATCTTAAAAAAACCAAGAAAAACCCTAACGCCTTGTTTTTAATATGATGTGAGATTGCATCTTAACATTAAAATCCAAACAAAAAATACTCCTAGGTGTGCTGGTGAATACTTTGCAATGGCAGCACTTAGGAAGCTGGGACAGAAGGATCAGGAGTTCACAGACATCCTAGGGTACATACCAAGTTCAACACTCTCAACCAACCAAAGCCAGGGGTGGTGATATATGCCTAAAATCTAATAATTTGGAGTTTGTGGGTGGAGGCAGGAGGATCAGGAGTTGGAGGCCACCTTTGGCTATACATTGAGCTTGAGGCTAGCCATAGTTATATGACACCCTTTCTTAAAAACAAAGAGCAAAGTCTGTCTGTCAACACCAGCCCAGTGTGGGAGCATATGCTTGTCATCCAGTACTCAGGGCAAAGGCAGGAAGACAGGAATTTGAACCAGACCCAAACAGAATAGAATCCCCTCCCCACCCCCAACAAAACAGACCAGCACTGAACTCAAGCCACTGACTCAGCTTTGGCAAGAGGAGCTCACATGGAGACTTGGTTTTTTGTTTTGTTTTTCTTAGTGCCCTTATGGAGTGGTGTGAATGTTGCTGGCATACCTCTGAAGTCACTGAACCCAGCATTAGGAACGGACTCAGACAAGGAACAGTGGAAACAGGTCCACAAACAAGTGGTGGAAAGGTGACAGTAGTTCTGTGATTTTTAATGCCCTAATCATCATTATGAAGAATAAAATTTGAGGGCTGGAGAGATGACTTCAATTCCCAGCAACCACATGATGGCTTACAACCATCTATGATGAGATCTGGTGCCCCCCTTTTTTTAAACAATTTATTTATTTATTATGGATACAGTGTTCTGCTTGCATATATGCCTGCAAGCCAGAAGAGGGAACCAGATTTCATTATAGATGGTTGTGAGCTACCATGTGGTTGCTGGGATTTGAACTCTGGCCTCTGGAAGAGCCGCCAGTGTTCTTAACCTCTGAACCATCTCTTCATCCCCAAGATCTGGTGCCCTCTCATGGCATGTAGGCATACATGGTGCCAGAATACTGCAAAAAAAAAATCTCAAAAAATAAATAAATTTTGAGCTGGGTGGTGGTGGCACATGCCTTAATCCTTGCACTCGGGAGACAGGTGGATCTCTGAGTTCAAGGCCAGCCTAGTCTACAGAGCTAGTTCCAGGATAACCAAGGCTATACAGAGAAGCCCTACCTTGAAAAATAAGGATAAAAAAATAAAATAAAAGTTAATTCCATCTTGTGGTGCTTATGTCCTAGTATTTTGATTTCATGATACAGATCAACTGATTCTTTTTTTGTTGTTTGTTTTGTTTTGAGACAGTCTTTCTATGTAGACTAGGCTGACCTAGAACTCTTACAGATCTGCCTGTCTCTGCCCCCTGAGTACTTGAATTAAAGGCATTTGCCACCATGCCTGACTTTTAATTGTTTCAAGTAATAATGACATTTTTTGAGACAGGGTCTTATTGTGTATATATATATATATATATATATATATATATATATATATGTGTGTGTGTGTGTGTGTGTGTGTGTGTATGTGTGTGCTTATGTATACATATATATGTATACACACACACATATATGTATGTATATGTATATGGTTGGCCTAGAACTCAGTATGTAGACCAAGCTGGCCTGGAACTCAAGATATTCACCTGTGCTCCACCATGCCTGGCTTAAGTCTATTTTAAAAAACTGTAAGTCATGAACACTTCTAGAAGAACTCTGAGAAAATGTTAATAGCATGGTATAGACAGAGATGCTTCATAAGGGATAGGTGAGCAACAATGTTGTCTCTGAGTTGACCTCTCATGATTTTGGTTTCCTTGCTCACATCACTGCAGTGGCTATGAGGTCCTTCGACTGAAGGGCTACACCTCTTGGGCTATTGGGCTCTCTGTGATGAATCTGGCGGAATCAATGCTGAAGAATCTGAGGAAGGTGCATCCCGTTTCCACACTGGTTAAGGTATGCCTGGAAGAAATGTGCATTTATCATATTCCTGGTCACTGGTGAGGTTGGGTGTAAAGTAACTTCAGAATGAGGCAGGTGATGGAGAGTTTGATGCAGGAAGTATTGGGAGAACACAGGAGTGAGGGAACCACCCTGTGCTCCTAGGAAAGTTGCAGAGCATATGAGACTCTGGGCATGTATGGGAATTTGGGAGGCACTGTCAGAGTCTAGAGACCCTGACATGTTTACAGCCAAAGCTCTTCCATTACCATCCACAAAGGTACCTCAGCCCCGGAGGGGTGGGGGTGCAGGGCAGGAAGATGGGAAGAGTTCCCTGCGTGTTTCATCTTCCAGGAGTGGCCTCTGCACAGCTCTGCTTGGTGCTATAGTCTACTGCTCATTTTTATTGATGCTGTCCTGCACAGTGGCAAGGGAATCAAACAATGATGTGACCTTGTATTTTAGGGCTTATATGGGATCAAGGAAGAAATCTTTCTCAGTGTTCCTTGTATCTTGGGACGAAACGGCATCATGGACATTGTGAAAGTGAACCTGAACTCCGAGGACGAAGCCCTTCTCAGGAAGAGTGCAGAAACACTGTGGAACGTCCAGAAGGACCTGGAAATATGAAGTCTCAACATTCCACACTTTTACAGATGTGTGATTGCATATTTCACACATCAAGTGTTTTCATATAATAAAAAGTTAAACAAAATATTGGAGACCTATGACATAACGGCAGTCTCTTGAGGTCAGAAAGATAAGTGCTGAAATCATTTCTTCCTCCCCTTTCTTTTGAGACAGGGTTTCACTATAGAGCCTGGCTGGTCTGGAACTCTAGACCTGGCTGGCCTCAGAGATCTTGTAGCCTTGAAGTGCTGGGATTAAAGGCATGCACCACCATGCCCAGCTGAAATGTCTGCCTGTTCTGAATTCTGTGTCCGTGTAGCGATGAGGTCCGTACAGGGTGGAATTCCATTTCTGAGGAACCAGTGAGTGAAGAGCTCTCAATTTCCACAGAGCCCATGTGACAGACCACTCATAACAACACAGAACTGAAGTTCTCACAACACTGAAATGTCACAGTGTGCTCTCTTCCATTGCATCACATTGCTTCATTAGTTCCCATGTCTGTGTGTATTTTTTACTATTTCATTTCCAGGACTCTCCAGTTTGGTTGGTATGGTTCATTTGTCTTGACAATGTAGTATTCCCTCTAGCCTCTATCAGTGTACAGGATTCTTAGATCCTTGGGAGTCAGTCTTTTTACCTTACATTTACCCTTATTGGCAAAGGGCTTGCTTGCCTACATAACATGTCTTGGTGGTATTTATTGTAAAAGTGTCTGGTAAAACCTTTATTTTCCTTGCCTTTCCACGCCCTTCTTCACCCTTTCTCATCCATCTGTCCCACAGCGCCTATGAGGTGATTAAACTCAAAGGATATACATCCTGGGCCATTGGCCTCTCCGTGGCCGACCTGGCTGAGAGCATGATGAAGAATCTTAGGCGGGTGCATCCCATTTCTACCATGATTAAGGTAATGGATCTGCAGAGAGTTACTTCCTAGAGACCTATTTCTGGGCTTTGCAAAGTCTTGAGCAGACTCATGGAAGCCCCCAGTTAACTGGCTGAACTGATGTAAATTCCCCCATTCATGCTTTTCTTTTGGAAAGAAATAGTTGGCATGTAGAGTTAATGTCCCACTAGCACTGTAGATATCTGACTATGATTTATGCTGAGCCACGTAGGAGGCCTTGCTCAGTTACCAGTCTTACAGGTGTGGGGAAGTGTAGTGAATTATGTACATTGGTGAGAGTTTGGGGTTTTTGTTTTTGGTTTGCTTTGCTTTTTTGAGGCAAGGGTCAGCTGGCTGATCATGAACTTGCTATGTAGCTGATGATAACCTTGTACTCTCCTGCCTCTAGCTCCCATGTGCTGGGACTACAGGCATGTGCCAAGCCTAGCTGTAGTTGTCCTAGTGACTTTCTATTATACTGTCCACTACTACATCATATCGGGGCATCTCTGCAATAGAACGGACCAGCTCACTTGCTGTGTGAAAAAGGCTTCATAACTGTGAGATCTAAATCCTGGGAAACCTGAAGGTGTACAATTGAAATGTAATCATTTTGTGTCCAGGGTCTTTATGGAATCAAGGATGAAGTCTTCCTCAGTGTCCCTTGTATCCTGGGACAAAATGGAATCTCAGATGTTGTGAAGGTGACTCTGACTTCTGAAGAGGAGGCCCGCTTAAAGAAGAGCGCAGATACACTCTGGGGCATCCAGAAAGAGCTGCAGTTCTAAAGTCCTCAGATGTCCTAGAGCTTCACTGTCCAGGCTGCAGCGGGGTTTCTATGGAGACCACACACTGTCTCCTCATCTGAGTGGTGTTTAGTGTGGTTGTGTTAAGGTGGCAGTTCCCACAGCTCTGCCCTGATGCTAAGTGGTACTTGTGTAGTGGTAACCTGGTTGATGTGACAGTCCCACTGTCGTCCCACGGTCTCTGAGACACACTGCCAACTGTGTGCAGGCTTCCGTTATCTTGGGAGCCTGCTGTGTCTGCTGCGGACCCTCGCCCACATGCCTAGGCCAGTGAGTTCCCAGTCAGTCATAATGCGGCTCCAGTGGGTAAATCCATCATGCATATTTGTGCATAACTGTTCTAAAGGATATTATTTTGTGTATTATGTGTCTGTAGTGTACATTGATATAGTATGCAAAAAGTAAGATGTGCATATGGATGATGCAACCAACTACCCAAGTGTCATGCCAATGAAAACACCAAATAAAGCTTGAACAGTGATTACTCCTCTCATTTCTTTCTTTCTTTTTTTTTTTTTTTTTTTTTAACTTTTGGAGACAGGATTTGTTTGTGTAGCTATGCACCTTTCCTGGAACTCACTCTGTAGCCTAGGCTGTCCTCAAACTCAGAGAGATCCGCCTGGCTCTGCCTCCCGAGTGCTGGGTTTAAAGGTGTGCACCACCACAATTCCACTCCAGCTCATTTCTTAAGGTACAGGTGGGCAGCCAGTCAAGGTGGCACTTACTTGCCTCTGATTCCAGCAGAGGCAGGTAGATCTGCATTCCAGCCAGCCTGGTTTGCATAGTTCCAGGACAGCTGGAGTTACATAGTGAGACCATGTTTAGAAAACAAACAGGACACAGTTGGGCTGGGGAGACACTCAGTTGGTAAAGCATTGGATCCCCAGGTCTTTAAACACCCATTCAATCTTAGCACTCTGGAGGTAGAGGAATAAAGCTAGCTGGAATTGTGAATTACTAATTCTGGGTTCAGTAAGTGTCTTAAGGTGTTTCTATTGCTGTGAAGAGACAATGATCACAGCAACTCTTCTAAAGGAAAGCATTTAATTGGGGCTGGCTTACAGTTCAAAGGTTTAGTCCATTATCTTCATGGGAGGGAGCTGGCAGCTTACAGGATCAGCAAGCCGTATGAAACAAGTCAATGGGCCCTGCTTGGGCATCTGAAATCCCAAAGTCCACCCCCCACCCGTGACAAACCTCCTCCTGGAAGTCCAACCCTAATGCCACACCCTGAGCATTCAAATATGAGTCTATGGAGGCCATGCTTATTCAAACCACAGAGAGGGACTTAGTCTCAAAAAGTTAAAGTAGATAGCCTTCAGGAAGACATCTCAGGTTAACCTCCATCCTACACAGTCACATGGGCATATACACAGACATAACGCTGCTTTTACTGTCGCATTATTGAGGAATAACAAGTTCTTGGACAAGTTGTGGGTTTTTTTTGTTTTTTTTTTTTTTTTTTTTTTATTTAGAGTACTGATTTAGGGATTTTTTTTTGGATTTTGATGTGTATGGGTGTTTTGCCTACATGTAGGTCTGTGTCCCCTGGAACTGTAGGTACAGATGGTTGTGGGTGCTGTGGGTTAGACCCAGGTCCTCTGCAAGAGCTGCAGGTGATCTAATCCTGAGCCAACTCTCCACCCTCTCTGACACTATTTAATGAACAGCTAATTGGTATAAATTTATATTGATGGTATAACTAGATTATTTTATTTCAAGATGGAGTTTCTCTGTGTAGCCTTGGCTGTTCTGGAACTTACTCTGTAGACCAGTCTGGCCTACAGAATTCAGAGATCCACCTGTCTCTGCAACCCAAGTACTGGGATTAAAGATGTGAGTCACCACCACCCAGCTATAGATTTTTTTTTTTTGAGCTCAAAGCAACTCTTCATTTTCAAATAAAATCTTCTTATAAAGCTTGCCAACCATCAAAAGAAAACATCTTACAGCTGATACCCAGATACTGGAGCACTACCCTAGCTCAGACTCTGTTATGGCTGACCAGGTAAAAGGCCTGAAGGCTGTAGGTGAATGGGACCCACACTAAATCCCCAAAGGCCAACATGAAGCCAAAGCCATCGTGGACCATGTCCATGGTAGTCAGCAACGCTTCCTCATTCCAGAGGGCATCCACCAAATACAAGAGCTGGAAACTGTTAACCAAGACCATTGCAAGGACGGGGCATCACGTTCTTGTACTTTCATTTCAGCCAAAAGCATCACCAAGTTCACCACCACCCATCCAATCAATCCAGGACACAATTCACAAAAGTATTTGAGATCAAAAGCACCAATTCGAGGATTTAATTCACGGCCAATGAAGAAATCATAGACAGCATTTCCAGAAGTGGCCGGAGACAGCTCATCCCTCGGGGCCTTCAAAGAGTGGGCGTGGAGGTAGACACTCAAGAGCACCCAGAGGACGTCGGCTGTGAGTGCAAACTGAAGGAAGTAGTGTACACATAATGCAGCCCCACGCCCCAGAAGAGTGTAGAATCCATTTAGTCTATACTTGAGTCTTCTTCCATCAACAAGAGGTGTTCCTGCTATAGCCTTCCCAATCGGCAGAAGGTAAAAGAGAGCCTGAACAAAAAACCAGAGGAGGTAGATGCCGCACACTCTGGTTTCCCAGAGTTTGTCCAAAGCTGGCAGAGGAGGAGGGAACGTCAGCAGGCTGAGTCCTTCTGTCTGTGCTGCAGCAGCAGCAGGAAGAGGACAGCAGGCAGGCCAGGCAGGATGAGGAACGCACCAGGTACGCCTCCAAACTCCAAGTCCTTCCTCTGTGGAGTGGTCACTTGAAAGGTCTCCAAAGGTGTGGGTCTTCAGGTAACAAGCTTTTGTTCCTTGGACTCAACTTCCTCGACTTTGACCTCTTCTCTTCTTGGACCAAGGCTGCACTGTGTAGCTATATAACTGCCTTCTGGTGACAAAATAATTCTTTCCTGCTTGTTCTTATGTGATATGTCATTCCTCTCCATATGTTCGGGTTCCCCATTGTATACATGGATGCTGTTTCCAAATGGCTTCAATACAAGCGGAGTCAGTTTAACTTGCAGAATTTCCCTCCCTGCTTCCTTTTCCTTAATGTCGGCCTGGTGGGAGACAGACGCAGATCTTCTGGAACCTTTTGGTGCCCTGCCAGGGGACTGGGACTGGGAGCATGACCTTGAGCCGCTCTGCCAAGGCATCTTGAAGGAGAGCTGGAAGTTGAACCACTTTTCCTTTGCTTAAAGGATTTTAAAGGCTTCACATCACTCTCCTTCAGTTCCAGCTCAGTTCCATCTTTGTATTTTACAGTGTACAGCTGGGATTTGCTGTCATGGCTCCGAATTTCTACTTCATAATAAAGGGAGCTTCCAGGCCATCGGCCTCTGACCACTTCACCCTAGGCAAACTTCCTACTTGGCATCTTCTAAAATTAGTCTGACCTCGCTCTGGCGGGAACTCCAGCCACTCCCGACCTGTGGCAGTTTCGCGTGCGACACACTCGTCTGCCACGCACTCGCGCCTTCGAGGTCCCTAGATTATTTTTATTAGTATATTTCCATTGTTAGTGGATTTTGTATTCTAAGCACAAGCAATAAGTCTTAAAACTATGATGTCCCACATTCACGTAGGCATCCGATACATTTGTGTAAAAATTTGGCAATTGATCATAAGCAACAATACTCCATCACTAAGGAAGGGGATAGACACATGGTGCTGAAGAATTCTAAACCAGGTCCAGGGAGATAGCACAGCAGGTAAAGGTGATTGCCACCTGAGGCCCTGAGTTCAACCCCCAGAGACCTCGTAGAAAATATTTGCCTGTAGGCAAGGCTATGGTGCATTTTCTTTCTTTCTCTCTTTCTTTCTCTCTCTCTCTTTCTTTCTTTCTTTCTTTCTTTCTTTCTTTCTTTCTTTCTTTCTTTCTTTCTTTCTTTCTTTCTTTCTCTTTCTTTCTTTCTTTCTCTCTTTCTTTTTCTTTCTTCGTTCTTTCTCTCTCTATCTCTCTTTCTTCCTTTTTTTTTTTTTTTTTTTGGTTTTTGGAGACAGGGTTTCTCTGTGCAGCCCTGGTTTTCTTGGAACTCACTTGTTCTATATACAAATCTGGCCTCAAACTCGGAGATCTTCCTGCCTCTGCCTCCATGGTACTAGGATTAAAGGTATGTAGCATTGTCACCGCCCACTAATTACTTTTCTTAGTAATTGACATGGGAGTGTCCAGCTCACTGTGGGTGGTGACATCGCTGGACAGGTGGTCCTGGATTATATAAGAAACCAGGCTGAGCCTCTTCTCCCGATATCCGGTGATCTGTAAGAACTTACTCCCCATCCTGGTCCAGCATGTGGCTGGCCCGTCGAGGCCCCGCCATCAGGCCCAGGCGTGCCTGCTGCTCCAGAAGACCCTGTCTGCACGGGAGCTGAGAGTATGTTTTGAGGATCCTGAGTGGGAGCAGCTGATTGGCCAGGTCTTGGGAAAGGTTGCCCAGACCCTGCAGACACTTGGAGAGGCGCAGAGCAAGGGGGAGCACCAGAGGGAGCTGTCCACCTTAGAGCTGCTGAACACTCTCTTCAGGACAGTCAATCATGAGAAGCTGTCTGTGGACCTCACCTCTCTCTTGGGCTTGCTGCAGAGCAAGCAGCAGAAGCTACAGCAAAGCCTACAGCAGGGGAACCACTCCTCTGGCTCCAACCGCCTCTACGACCTCTACTGGCAGGCTATGAAGATGCTAGGAGTCCAGCGTCCCAAGTCAGAAAAGAAGAATGCCAAGGCCGTTCCTAGCGAGTCCCAGAGCCCCATTAGCATGAAGCGGAAGAAGAAGGGATTCTTGCCTGAGACCAAGAAGCGAAAGAAACTTAAGTCTGAGGATACCACACCAGGAAAGGATGCTGCATCAGGGCAGGATGTAGTGACAGCGGATGCTACACCTGCTGCTACTGGTAAAGACCAGCCCCCCAGCACAGGCAAGAGGAAGAGGAGGAGGGTGAAGGCCAACACCCCATCCCAGGTGAATGGGACACCTGTCACCAAGAGTCCAACTCCCAACAACCTCACCCTAAGTCCTAGCACCCCTGCTAAGACCCCAAAACTACAGAAGAAAAAAGAGAAGCTGTCACAGGTGAATGGAACCACTCCTGTGTCCCCCATAGAGCCTGAAGGCAAAAAGCATCACCAGAAGGCTGTTCCCACAAAGGAGGTCTTGAGAAAGTCCCCCCAGTCGGCCCTGCCACGCAAGAGGGCAAGGCTGTCTCTAGTTAGCAGGAGCCCTAGCCTCTTGCAGAGTGAGCTCAAAAAAAGGAAAGTGGCCCGGAGAAAAGTGCAGACGCCTTGAGTGAGGTGTAGTCTTCCCTGCCTTCAGCAGCCCAAGAGACTCCTATTTTTTCACCAATATTTTAATAAATATTGCCATGGTATATGAAAAAAAAAAAAAAAAGAAACCAGGCTGAGCAAGTCATAGAGAAGAAGCCAGTGAGCGGGTTTCTCAAAGCCTTTGCTTCAGTTCTTGCCTCCAGGTTTCTACTTTGAGTTCCTGTGGTCATTGACTGGATGGTGGACTATGATCTGGAAATGTAAACCAAATAAAGCTGTCCCTCCCCAAGTTGGTCATGGTGTTCATCACAACAGTAGAAAGCTAAGACATCAGCCCTGGAAATTGTACTAGAAAGAGGTTTCTACAATAACTTGCCATTTCTGCCTCCAAGGCTTTCCTGCTAGGGTTTGATCTTGAGAGACAGTTAAGGGGGAGGAAATTGGGGCTTGTTTTTTCTCCTCTGATGTAAAAATAACAAGATCAGTCAAGGCAGTCTTGACAATTTGCCCTATTATAATTGGACTTGCTCTATTACAGACTTAAAAAGAAACAGCTGTTAGGTTATAATTTATATACTATAAAGTTCAATTTTATTTATTATTTTGTTTAATAGTGGATCTCCTGTATCCCAGATTGGCCTGGAGCGTTGTATGTAGCTGAGGATGACCTTGAAGTCCATATTCCAGTGCCTCCACCTCCCAAGTGTTGTGATTACAAGTGCACACCACCACACTCTTGCTTCACTTTATTTTTAAAGTTCTCTTGAAGCTAAGTTGGGGCTTCATGTATTTTAGTATAGGATTAGGCACTGGGGTTGAGACATTTTCTCAGAAGGAAAGACAAGTTACCCACACCTAACAACACAGGTGTAGGCTTCACCGTGAAAAATACCCAGCATGGTGGTGCATTATTTTAATACCAGTACAGAGACAAAGTGAAGATTTCTGTGACTTGAGGTTAGTTGGTCTGAAAGGGCCCAGAAGAGGTCACATGAGGTCATCCTGACTCCATAACTCCTCCTCTCCCCAACCACATCCTGTTTTCCAGAACTGGTTTCTCCATTCTGAGAAACAAGGCTTTGTAAAATGTTTAACAGATGCAAGGGTTCCTCCTTCTGTGCTTGGAAACCTGAGGGGCAGAGGCAGGCAATCTCTGAGTTCAAGGCCAGCCTAGTCTACATTGTGATTTCCAGGACTACATGGAAAAACTCTGTCTCAAAATAAATTAATCCAATTTAAAAATGAAAATAAATAAAAAGAATAAAGGAAAAAGAAACCTGTACCTGGTATGATGCAATTGTGGTTTTAGCTTTATAAACCCTACCCTGCCCAACTTGTGCATTCAGAGTTCCTTGTGGCAGGACACTGCTCTTTTTGGCTTTTTTTTTTTCTTCAAGAAAGGGTTTCTCTGTGTAGCCCTGAAACTCATAGAGATCCACCTGCTTCTGCCTCCTGAGTGCTGGGATTAAAGACATGAGCCACCACCCAGCTAAGAATAGACTCTCAATTGCCCTTGTACTCAATAATGGTCTGTAACTTTGTTGTGTGGACCAGAACATGTCTACACATTGAGTTCCAGCTCTGAGAGTGGAGGCTGCTCTCCCAGAGGACCCAGGTTTAATTACCACCCTACATAGTGGTATGGCAGCTCACATCCATCTATATAACTCCAGTCCCAGGGGATCCAACATTCTCTTTTGGCCTCCCACACACAACAAGCACAGATCCTCTGCAAAAACAACAAGTGCTCCTAACCGATGATCAAACTCTCCAGCCCCCAAAGGGATCTTGATCACCTGTCTCTTCCATAAAATGTCACATTGGTGCACTATATTGATAACATTATGCTGACTGGATCAGGTGACCAGAGGTAGCAACCACTTTGGACTTGTTGGTAAAATATATGTGCATCAGAGGATGGGAAATAAATCCAACCAAAATTCATGGGCCTTCTACCTCAGTGAAATTTCTAGGAGTCCAGTGGTGTGAGGCATGCAGAGATATTGTTCCTAAGGTAAACAATAAGTTATTGCATCTGGCCACTCCCAACACCAAGAAAGGACAACATTTAGTTGTCCTCTCTGGATCCTGCAGACAGCACATTCCTCACCTGTGTATGTCACTCTGGCCCATAGATCAAATGACTAGGAAAGCTGCTGGCTTTGAGTGGGGCCTGGAACAGAAGAAGGCTCTTCAACAGGTCCAGGCTGCTGTGCAGGCTGCTCTACCCCTCGGACCATGTGATCCAGCAGACCCTAAGGTACTTGGGGTGACAGTGACCCAAAAAGATGCTGTTTTGAGCCTTTTGCAGGCCCCTGGAAGTGAATCACAAAGGAGACATTTGGGATTTTGGAGCAAGGTGTCATCTGCAGACAACTATTCTCCCTTTAGGACAGAGTTCTTGGCCTGTTACTGGGTCTTAGTGGAAATGAACATTTGACAATAGGCTGTTGTGAGATATTTGATTACACTGTGTAAAAATATCTCACTGTGACTGGTTAAGAAAAAAGCTAAAGGACAAATAGCTAGGCAGGATCTACAGGTGGGACCTCTTGATAGAGAGTGCCCTGGGAAGAAGAAATGGAGACTCACCAGCCTGACACAGTGGAAGAAGCCCATGAGGAGGGAGAGGTAAAAACCACAAGCTACATGGCAGCACGTAGATGAGTAGAAATGGGTTAATTTAAGTTATAAGAGATAATTAAAAACAAGTCTAAGCTAAGGCTGAGCTTTCATAATAAGTCTCTGTGTCAGTATTTGGGAGTTGGCTGGCAGGACAGAGAAAGGCTGGATACAACAGGCCACTGAGTTATTATGTGATCTGAGCTGGCCATCATGAACTGGGTATTATCTGACCCACCAGGTCATAAAGTAGGAGGTACACAGTAGCAATCTATTAACAAGTAGACGCGGTATAAATACGATCAGGCCTGAGCAGGTCCTGAGAGCACAAGCAAGTTACAAGAAGAAGTTGCCCAAATGCCTGTGGTTTCTATTGCGATTACAGTGCCTTTTGTCCCAAGCCATATATCTCATGGAGTATTCACTATAAGTGGTTGACCGATGAAGACCAGGATAGGTCCTGGTTTATTGATGGTTCTGCACCTTATGCCAGCACTACCCAGAAGTGGACAGTGGTAGCATTACAACCCCTTTCTGGGACAACCCTGAATGATATTGGGGAAGGGAAATCTTCAAAATGGGCAGAACGTTGGGCAGTACACATGGTCAATATTTTCCTTGAAATGAGAAATGACCAGATGACCAATTGTTCACTGATTCATGAACTGTAGCCAATACATTGGCTGGAGGGTCAGGGAATTGGAAAGAGAAGATTAGAAAATTGTGAGAACAAAATTGAAAAATCTGGAAGAAATGGACAATTTTCTGCATAGATCCACATACCAAAGTTAAATCAAGACCAGATAAACTAATAGACCAATAACCCCTAAAGAAATAGAAACAGTCATTAAAAGTCTCCCAACCAAAAAAAGCCCAGGACCAGATGGTTTTAGTGCAGAATTCTACCAGATTTTCAAAAACTAATTCCAACACTCTTCAAATTGTTCCACATAATAGAAACAGAAAGAACAATATCAAACTCTTTTTATGAGGATACAGTTACCCTGATATCAAACCACACAAAGATGCAACAAAAAAAAGAGAATTACAGACCAATCTCCCTCATGAACACTGATGCAAAAATACTCAACAAAATATTGGCAAACTAAATCCAGGAACACATCAAAACAATTATCCACCATGACCAAATAGGTTTCATCCCAGGGATGCAAGAATGGTTCAACATATGAAAATCTGTCAATGTAATACACCATATAAACAAACTACAGAAAAAAAAACACATGATCATCTCATTAGATGCTGAAAAAGTCTTTGCCAAATCCAATACCCCTTTATGATAAAGGTCTGAGAGTGATCAGGAATACAAGGAACATTCCTAAACATAATAAAGGTAATTCATAGCAAGCCAACAACCAACATCAAATTAAATGGAGAGAAACTCAAAGCGATTCCACTAAAATCAGGAACAAGGCAAGGCTGTCCACTCTCTCCATATTTATTCAAGATAGTACTTGAAGTTCTAGCTAGAGCAATAAGACAACAAAAGGAGATCAAGGGGATACAAATTGGAAAGGAAGAAGTAAAACTTTCACTATTTGCAGATGATACAATACATAAGTGTCCCCATAATTCTACCAGGAAACTCCTACAGCTGATAAACTCCTTCAGTAAAGTGGCAGGATACAAGATCAACTAAAAAAAAATCAGTAGCCTTGCTATATACAAATGATAAAAGGGATGAGAAAGAAATCAGAGAAACATCATCCTTTACAATAGCCACAAATAATATAAAATACCTTGCGATAACTAAACAAGTGAAGGACCTGTTTGATAAGAACCTTAAGTCTCTAAAGAAAGAAATTGAAGATATCAGAAAATGGAAGGATCTCCCATGCTCACAGATAGGTAGGATTAACATAGTAAAAATGGCAATCTTACCAAAAGCAATCTACAGATTCAGTGCAATTCCCATCAAAATCCCAACACAATTCTTCACAGACTTGGAAAGAACAATACTCAACTTCATATGGAAAAACAAAAGACCCAGAATAGCTAAAAGAATCCTGTATAATAAAGCAAACTCTGGAGACATCACCATCCCTGACCTCAAGCTCTACTATAGAGCTATAGTAATAAAAACAGCTTGATACTGGCATAAAAAACCAATATACAGACCAATGGAATTGAATTGAAGACACTGACATTAATTCACACACATATGAACACCTGATTTTTGACAAAGAAGCCAAAACTGTACAATGGAAAAAAGAAAGCATCTTCAACAAATGGTGCTGGCATAACTGGATGTCAACATGTAAAAGATTACAAATAGATCCATATCTGTCACCATGCACAAAACTTAAGTCCAAGTGGATCAAAGACCTCAACGTATATCCAGTTATATGGAACCTGACAGAAGAGAAAGTAGGAAGTACTCTTGAACGCATTGGCACAGGAGATCACTTCCTAAATATAACACCAGCAGCACAGACACTGAGAACAACAATTAAGAAATGGGACCTCTTGAAACTGAAAAGCTTTTGTAGGGCAAAAGACATGGTCAATAAGACAAAAAGACAACCTACAGAATGGGAAAAAACCTTCATCAACTCCACATCTGGTAGAGGACTGATCGCCCAAGTATATAACGAAATCAAGAAACTAGACTTCAAAATACTAAACAATCCAATTAAAAAATGGGCTAAAGAGCTAAACAGAGAGTTCTCAAAAGAAGAATCTCAAATGGCTGAAAGACATTTAAAGAAATGCTCAACATCCTTAATCATCAGAGAAATGCAAATCAAAATGACTCTGAGATACCAGCTTACACCTGTCAGAATGGCTATGATAAAAAACACTAATGACAGTCTATGTTGGAGAGGATGTGGAGCAAAGGGAACACTCCTCCACCATTGGTTTGAGTGCAAACTTGTACAACTACTGTGGAAATCAGTATGGCAGTTTTTCAGAAAATTGGGAATGTACCTCAAGACAAAGCCATACCACTCTTGGGCATATACCCAAGGAATGCTCAATCATACCACAAAGATACATGCTCAATTATGTTCATAGCAGCATTATTTGTAATAGCCAGAACCTGGAAACAACCAGGATGCCCGTCAACTGAAGAATGGCTTAAGAAAATGTGGTACATAAACACAATGGAGTACTACTCAGCAGACAAAAACAATGACAGCATGAAATTTGCAGGAAAATGGATGAAACTAGAAAATATCATCCTGAGTGATGCAACCCAAACCCAGAAGGACAAACAAGGTATGTACTCACTCATAAGTGGATAATAGATATAAAGCAAAAAACAGTCCAACTGCAACCTGTAGTGGGTAGCCATTCCAGCTTTGACCGGGAAGTTCCAACCCCCATTGAGGCTTCGGTAACTGTCACTCTTGCAAGGCAGGCTGAGAGAGGATGCTGAAGACCCGAGATCTGGATGCGCCAGCTCTCTTGGTTCCTGGACCCTGGAAGGCTGGAGGTCCACTGAGCAGAGTTCTCCAGAGACACTGCCGGAATGTGCCACATCTTTCCCAGACCCTATAGCCTACCCCTTCACTTGTAAGTTACCCCACAAAATAAACGTCCCTTTTAACTACGTGGAGTGGACCTAATAATTTCACCAATAGCAACCCACAGAACCAGGGCGGCTATATAGCAAGGGGGACCCGAGGATGACTGTGGATTATAATAAGTTTTGGTTTTACTTAATCACTGGGAAAGCTTCAGTGCAACATTTCACTATTAGGATAAGAATTTGTACTGTATTAAACTGAAAATACAAAAAATAAAATATAAAAAAAGAAAATTGTGAGAAAGATATCTGGGGAAGAAGTTTGTGAACGGCTCTCTACAAATGGGGAAGGATGTGAAGATAATTTTGTCCCATGTAAATGCTCATCAAAAGGTGACTTCAGCAGAGGAGGAGTTCAGTAATCAAGGAGACAGAATGACCTGTTCTGTGGACAGTCAGCCTCTTTCCCATCCATCCCTGTCCTTGTCCAGTGGGCCCATGAACAAAGTGGGCATGGTGGCAGAGATGGAGGTTATGCATGCACTTGACAACATGGGCTTCCACTCACCAAGGGTGATGTGGCTTCAGCTACTGCTAAGTGCTAGATCTGCCAACCACAGAGACCACCACTGAGCCCCCTAGTATGACACCATATGGTGGCCATCCAGCAGGTGCCAGATTACTGTGGGGACATTGGATTGCTTCTCCACAATGCAGGTGAGAAGGATTATGCCTGGAGTGCAGAGGATTCTTTAGGGAGGCTCTTGGTCCTACCATTACCTGTGATTAAAGCCACTGGGAAACCACAATGTAATCCAGGCAGGGTGACAAAGGGCCCTGCCAGTATGGAAGAGAGTATGCGTCATTCCTCCAGGAAAAGAACCCAAACCTGCTGAGGGTACAGGAAACAGAGTGAATAGTAGAGGAAGTTAGAAGTACCATCTAAGGCCATGTAACCAATTGCAGAAATGAGTATAATTGGCATACATGCCTCTGCCCTCCTTTATTAGCAACCTGTTTGTGCCGATCTACATGTATACTAAACCATTTGCCTTTTCTTTCCTCTATCATGTAATGTAACATTGATTGAGATAATATCAGTGCTTAAGTGCTTAAGATCTGTTCGACCACATTTAAATCACAAGACACTAAAACATTAAGCATTCCCCAGGGGACTTTGCCATCTATCCTAAAATGGATAATGTGTCTGTAGTTGTGTGTGGGATAGTTCTGAGGTGGAGTTACGACCCAGCTGTTGTCATTTGGACATTAACCATGACCAGTATACACATGCAGTAATTCTTTGGCAAAGCAATTGAAGCTTGAAGTTTTCAGGGTTGCAGAGAGAGGTGATAAGGATCCACACATAAAGCAATAAATGTCAGCTTCCAATTACAACCCAAAAGGGGAGTGACTAAAGCATAGTTCTCTGGTAGGGTCAACTAAAGCCTAAGATCACTTAGAAAATGTAGCAATAGCACCTGCCTGAGGAGGAATCAAAACTTAATTTGCACACAAGGCCCTGGGTTCGATCCTCACCTCAAAAAAAAAAAAAAAAAAAAAAACCAAAAAAAAAAAAAAACTTAAGTTGCACAAAAAGAAGCTTGGCACCTATGCCTGCCTGGCCTGGAGGCAATCTCCTTGGGTCAGTGGGGAGTATCTAACCTTAACTCAGCAACTAGCAAGTGACTAAACCATCATCCAGGAATGTGAGCAGTAAATCTCTTAAGTTAGGGTCTGGGGTAAAAAACCTGAAGTGAAGGTAAGGAGTTGAGGATTTAATTGCTAGTGGTTATTTTCCCTTATCTGTAAGTGAGATGAGCTAATGTTTAACTATGTGCAGTTTTGTCCTTAGAAAAAGGTATCTTAGCTGAAATGCTTTTGTCTGGAGAATGGCCCTGGCCATATGTATGTTAATAAAAAATAAACACAGCTGGGGACAGTTATCCAGTCACCCCAAATGTATAGGAAAAGTTGTGCCCAAGATTGAGATGATTTTGTGAGATTACATGTACACATAACATGGAGATGCACCATAAATGGTGACAATCATAGCTGTTATTGCACAAGAAGTTTACAAGAGACAGCCAGTTCATTCAAAAGGCAGTAGTTTCACAACGCCTTGTGTGATGGTTTCCTCTAACAGAACCCTCAGTTCTGATTGGTTGACCTTCTGAACTCTAGTTGTCACTGCTGTATACTCCATGAACTCCATTTGCTACCAGTGGCTTTCAAGAAGATTGCCTGAAACAGGGAGACTCATCCTAAATCTAGGTGGCACCTTCTGGTAGCAGCCCATATGGAAGAACCTGGAAGAAGGAAACTGCTTTTTACCTGCTTGCTCTCAGTCTCACTGGCAACTTCATCTTTTCTGTTGCTGTGGCATTCTGTCATCCATATTAAAATCAACTTCTTCAGGATGCCAATGTAGACTGGATGAGCAGCTGGTCAGGAGTCGTCCAGGCCTTCAGTAGTAGTTTGGAACTGCTAAGCCATCCAACCTCGTGGACTGAGAAACTATTGGATTCTCAGCCTCTCCAGTGTGAAACAGCCATTTTTGGACTACCCAGACCAGGGCCTGCAAGCCAGTTTAACAATCCTCTTTTAGTATATATGTATATGTGTGTGTGTGTGTGTGTGTGTGTGTGTGTGTGTATATATATATATATATATACACACACACACACACACACACACACACACACACACACACACACACACACGTATGTGTGTATGTACATATTCCGGGGAGTTCTATTTATTTAAAGCAGTGGTTCTCAACCTTGCTAATGCTATGACTCTTTAATACAGTTCCTTATGTTGTGGTGACCCCCAATCATAAAATTATTTCATTGCAGGCAGGAGTGCAGTGGTGGTGCACTCCTTTAATTCCAGCACTCGGGAGGCAGAAGCAGGTGGATCTCTGTGAGTTTGAGATCAACCTGGTCTATAGAGCAAGTTCCAAAACAGCCAAGGCTACACTGAGAAACCTTGTCTAAAAAAACAAAACAAAACAAAAAAGCAAAAATTATTTTGTTGCTACTTCATAACTTTTATGCAATTTTGCTGTTGTTATGAATTGTAATTGAAATATCTGTTATTCAGGATATCTGATATATGACCCTAAAGGGGCAGAGACTCACAGGTTGAGAACCACTGCTTTAGAGAACTCTGACGAACACAGAGTGGTGTGCGTGTATGTGTGTGTGTAAGTGGGCATTCGTGTGTGTGCAAGCGCTGGGGGCATTTGGGTATGTGAGTGCAAGTCCCTTGAGGCCAGAAGCATCTAATTCCCCTGGAAATGGAGGTGTGTGTGTGTGTGTGTGTGTGTGTGTGTGTGTGTGTGTGTGTGTTGTACATGCTAGTGCACATGGAGGCCAGAGGATAACATCAGGTTTTGCTCCCCTCTCAGGTGTCATCCACCCTGTTCTTTGAGACAAGGACACTAGTTAATTAGAGCTTCCCAGGCTGCCTAGGGAGCTGCAGGAGCCTCTGTCTCTGCCTCCCCAGCACTGGGATCACTGCGTGTAGAACCACGCAGCTTTATAGGTGTGTTCTGGGCATCCAACTCAAGTCCTCAGGCTTGCATAGCACGAGCTTGACGGACTGGGCTATCTCCCCAGACCAGTAGTTACTTAAAAAGCTTACAAACAGAGGTAAGGGCAAAGGCTTTGGGTATGTTCCCCAAACTCAAGTTCGGCATTTCCACGCAAACGCAAGGTGGCATAATTCGTGCCAGAGTCTTCAAGAAGGCGCTTCCCAAGCCAGCTGCCATCTTCCGTGTTGTCCTTGGGTTACGCAGACCTTCCACTAGCGGCCTTGGAAACCTCGTGGAACCCCTCTCTCAGACACTGAAAAGTGAGCAGTGGACCTGCATGCACAAAAGTACCTGGCGGGGAGAGGGCGGAGCTTGCATGTGACGTAGACTCTGGCGCGTTCCTCGTTCGTTACAGCGTTGGTTCTTGAGCCCAACCGTAGTCCTGTTGTCACACCTGTGCGGTGGTGTCAGCTGTATAGTGTATTTGTTGCTTCCTGAGAGGCCTTGGGTAGTGCCTTCATCCACCTGAGAAGGAAAGCGTTTAAGCCACTGTGAGGATGGGGAAGGGAGGAGCCTGCTGGGAAGGAGGAGCCAGCAGGAAGGGAGGAGCCTGTCTCCACAGTCCTCTGCTGCACAAGGTTGCACTTTGCTTCCACACTCTAGTCAGGGAACTCTCTGGCTTCCCTCCTCCCCTAACTGCTGCGATCTGCACACTCAAGAGGTAGTTCCTAGGCCAGGTATTGTGGCACAGGCCTGGAAGTGGCCAACGCAGGCGGATTGCCATGAGTTCAGGCCAACCTAGACTACATAGTGACTCCTTGGCCAGCCCTAGATACAATGTGAAACCCTGCTTCACTTCACTCCTCACCAAAAAAAAAAAAAAAAAAAAAAAAAAAATGGTTGTTCAATGTCTTGGCTGTAGGGGTTTGTGACCACTGAAATTTTCTTCTACTCCTTAGGCTCAGCATGTCCACTGTCAAGGAGCAGCTTATTCAGAACCTAATTGAAGAAGATAAAACCTCCCGGTGTAAGATCACTGTGGTTGGCGTTGGAAATGTTGGCATGGCCTGTGCTATTAGTATCTTACTGAAGGTAAGTAGTTAAAGCTTTTTGTGCAGGAAATCAAGTAAGCTCTTAGGTCTGGGTTGCAGGGCCGATCCCTTAATAGAAATACGGAAAATCTGTGGTGTTGACAGATTTGAGCATTTGCTAGGTGTGGTTTTTGGCACAGGCCTATAATCCTAGTAGGTTTTCTTGGTAGGCTGAGGCAAAGCAGGTCAGGAGGTCAAGATCATCCATAGCTACAGATCGAGTTTGAGGCCAGGCTGGACTAGGTGAAATTCTTGGGGAGAGTGAGAAGAGTGAGGAGAAAGGAGAGAGGAAAATAGGAGAGAGAAAGAGGATAAGAAGAGAGGGAGAGATTGGTGTGCCTCCACTGTGGTCCCAGCCAAGCAGGTTGCCTGGGCCCTGGCCTTCTGAGCACAGATGCTGTGGTCCTAAGTGCTTCACAGTGGCTTTGAACATCGCTGGAAACTTGCAGAGGGATATAAGAAGCAAAGTCAGCTCAATTCCAGAACCCAAAGGCTGAGGAATTGGAAGTGCTGGATGCCTCAAACGTGGAGGTGATGAGGAGGAGGTAGAAAGTATCTGAGTAGACACAACTGCCTGGTCCTCTTCTGCATCTTAATCAACCAGGTGGTACTAAACACCACCACCACCACAGGCACATCCCACTTGGCTTTTGGAGGTAGTTATCTCTTTTTGCTGTGAATAGACAATTAGAAAGTAGACTGCCAGGGCTGAGGAGGTGGCTCAGTGTGTACAGCACTTGCCACACAAGTGTGGGGACCTGACATAAAGCTGGACATGGTCATGTGTGTCTGTGGTCCCAGCACTTTTCGGACATAGGAAGTGGAGGCCAAAGACTTTCTGGAAGTTCAAATGCTTGTTAGCCTTGTGTATTCAACCAGAAAGAAAAAAAAAAAAACCCAGAGGCCCGTGGATTAGAGAGATGGCTCTGAGGTTAAGAACACTAACTATTCTACCAAAGGTCCTGAGCTCAATTCCCAGCAACCACATGGTGGCTCACAACCATCTGTAATGAGATTTGATGCCTACTTCTGACATTCAGGCAGAACACTGTATACATAAAAAATAAATAAAATCTTAAAAAAAAAAAAACAAAAACCAGAGGCCCTGTTTCAAGCAATGTGGGAAGTGAGGGTCCATCCCCTTGGTGGTACTGCCCCTAACATCCAAACATGTGCTGTGGTATGTGCACCATGCTGCATGAATGACTGTATACACATATATTACACACATACACAGATAAAAGTAATAACTTAAGAAAATATACCACTGGGGAACTACAGATATCCAAAAGAAGAACAGATCAGGACTTCCCGTCATGGCTAATTGAAATTTCAGTAGCAACCTAGAAGGGAACAGTTAGACAACAGAAAGTTAACGACTGAGTGATGTCACAACCAACTGAAAAAAAGGCTGGAGAAACAACTCAATGATTGACATTCCAGGGGCTAGAGACATGGCTCAATGATTGACATTCTAGGTCCTGGAGACATGGCTCAATGATTGACATCCCAGAGCCTGGAGACATGGCTCAATGATTGGCATTAGGACCTGGAGACATGGCTAATTGATTGATATTCCAGGACTTGGAGACATGGCTCAATGATTGACATTCCAGGGCCTGGAGACATGGCTCAACGATTGACATTCCAGTACTTGGAGACATGGCTCAATGATTGACATTCCAGGGCCTGGAGACATGGCTCAATGATTGACATTCCAGGGCCTGGAGACATGGCTCAGTGATTGAGAGCACTTGTTGCTCTTCCAGAAGACCTGTGCTTGGTTCTGAGCACCACATCAGTAGCTCAGAACCACTTGAAACTCCAGTTCCAGGGGATCAGCTGCCCTTTTCTGGCTCTGTGTGCACTGTGTGCACTTGTTGCATGGACATACATGCAGACAAAAGACATTCAAACAAACAAGAGACCTATTCCACCTGGCACTTGAGAAACAGAGACAGGAGGTTTGCAAGTCTGAGGCCAGCTAGAACTGCACAAGACCCTGTCTGAAAAGCTCCTCCATTTATGCTCCAGTAAGGAAAAGAATCATGACACCTGTGTATCGAGAGGGGTTCTTTAACACACAGAAGGGATGAGTGTAGGAGTGGGAGAAGCACAGGCTGCTCCCGTGTTCACATAGGACAAAGTGGTCAGCCTGGTCTATAGAGTAAGTTCTAACATAGCCCTCTACACAGAAAACCTGTCTTGAACTCCCCCTAAAGAAAACAGAAAGAAAGAAAAAAATTTCAGGCCTGATGATAAATGCCTGAAGCAGGAGGATTACCAGTTTGAGGCCAGCCTGTACTATAGAGCAAGACCCTATTTCAACACAGCAATACCCAAACTATCAGGACTTGAGATGCCTAGCAAGCACAATGCCCTGGGTTTGGTAAATAAGACCAAATACACTTGGCTTGGTGGCTCACACCAATAATCCCAGCACCCAGAAGGTGGAGCTATCAGGATCAGAAGAAGTTCAAGGTCATCCTCAGCTACATTGCAAGCTTGGGAGGCTCAGGCAGGGAAATCATGAGTCTGAGATGCACCTGAATCGTATCAGCACGGCTTGTCTGAATGACTGGAAATTGAGGAATAACCATCCAGCTTGAGATACTCCTGCAGCCTAAAGGCCAGGCACATAAGGCACACTCTCAGAGAGTTCCTTCTTAGGCAATGTATTTCTTTATTTCTTTCTCTCTCTCCTTTCTTTCTTTCTTTCTTTCTTTCTTTCTTTCTTTCTTTCTTTCTTTCTTTCTTTCTTTCTTTCTTTCTCTCTCTCTCTCTCTCTCTCCTTCCTTCCTTCCTTCCTTCCTTCTTTTACTTTCTTTCTTTCTTTCTTTCTTTCTTTCTTTCTTTCTTTCTTTCTTTCTTTCTTTCTTTCTTTCTCTCTTTCTTTCTTTCTTTCTTTCTTTCTCTCTTTCTCTCTCTCTCTCTCTCTCTCTCTCTCTCTCTCTCTCTCTCTCTCTCTCTCTCTCTGCACCACTGTCTTTCTATGTGGTAGTAAATACAGTTGTTCAGGGCAGGATGATGACACACTCCTATAATATCAGCATTTTAGAAGGTAGATTGAGGAGGATCAGGAGTTAAAGGTCATCCTCAGCTGCATGGACAATTTGAGGCCAATCTGTCCTGCATGAGAACCTGTCTCAAAAAAGGCAAGGGACAATACAGTTTGTTCTCAGAGTGTTATGTCATAATTTGATATGTTATAATAATGTTATATAATATGTTTATAATTTAAGAGAAACGTGGTCAAAGCTCACTGACACTGTGTTTGTCATGCTAGACTACCTGTGCGTGTTCACAATGGATTAATTATCAGGGGTTTTGATAGATATCTTTTATATGAATACAGTAATTGTACACCAGTGAGCACAGCTGGTGAGTTCCCAGTCCAATGAGGATTTTCATTACCAAAGAGGAGGGTTGATACTGGGGCCAGTATAAAAGTGAGGTGAGTGATAATGAAAGACATCTTAGGTGGCTTCTCTCTGTTTGTCCATAAGGATGCACAGTAAAAGCAACATTAGCAGCTTGATACCTAGCTTGATGTTAAACACAGTGAACCCCTTGGACAGAATTCCTTCACTTTTCATTGTGTTTAAGGTGTTATTTAAAGACTCAGTTCTAGGTGGATGGAGAGATGGTTCAGTAGTTTAGAGTGCTTGCTACTCTTACAGCACCTATATCAAGTAGCTCACAGCTACCTGTAACTCCAGTTCCAGAGGATCTGGCGCCCTCTTCTGGTCTTGGAGCACTACACACATGTTACACATATACACCATGCAGATACACACATACTAATAAGTGAAAATAATGAAATGTAATCTCAAAAAATGAAATATAATCTCTAAAAAAAGATCTAAAGACATAATTCTATAAAGTTCTTACAGTTTTGTAAAGGTAATACAATTGATACTTCTTCTACATTCTACTCCTCTCTCTGCCCTGGAACCCTTCTTGGTCTCCTAAAAGTTTGGACCATGACATTGATAACTTTCATGTGTTTCAGGATTTGGCTGACGAACTTGCCCTTATTGATGCTGATGCAGACAAACTGAAGGGAGAGACAATGGATCTTCTGCATGGCAGCCTTTTCTTCAACACTTCAAAAATCGTCTCTGGAAAAGGTGGTTTTAGTTTTGGGATTTTAGTTTCAGAGCTTTGTAAGAAGTACTCAATTTGTCACATGTAGTGGTTGGGATACCTTGTAATCCCAACATTTGGGAGGTGGATGTGGGAGGGGGATCAGGAGTTTAGGCCAGCCTCAACTACATACTGAGTTTGAGGCCAGCCTGGGCTATATGAAACCCCATCTCAAAAACTAGAAAGGGAGCCGGGCGGTGGTGGCGCACTCCTTTAATCCCAGCACTTGGGAGGCAGAGGCAGGCGGATCTCTGTGAGTTCGAGGCCAGCCTGGACTACCAAGTGAGTCCCAGGAAAGGCACAAAGCTATACAGAGAAACCCTGTCTCGAAAAACCAAAAAAAAAAAAAAAAAAAAACTAACAAACTAGAAAGGTAATCAAATTAAGTATGAAATTTAAAAATATCACTGAGCTGGGCAGTGGTGGAGTATGTCTGTGTTCAGGAGGCAAAGGTAGGCAGATCTCTGGGTTTGAAGACAGCCTGGTCTACAGAGCAAGTTCCAGGACAGCCGAGACTACATAAAGATACCCTGTATTGCAGGGTGGTGATGGCTCATAATTTTAATCCCAGCACTGAGGAGGCAGAGCCAGGCAGATCTCTGTGAGTTTGAGGTCAGCCTGGTCTACAGAGCGAGTTCCAGGACAGGCACCAAAACAACAAGGAGAAACACTGTCTCGAAAAACCAGAACAAAAGAAAAAAAGAAACCCTGTCTCAAAAAATATCAACATACATATATGTATACATGCATATATATCACTGACACTATGACATAACAATTTAAAGGCTCATTTCTGCTTGATTTATTTATTTTGAGATAGAATCTTACCATATGGTCATGGCTAGCTTGGAACTCACACAAATCTCCCAGCTTCTTTCTCTTGAGTGCTAGAATTAAAGGTGTTTGTAACCGAGCCCAGAGTAAAGGCTTAATGAATGAATGAATAAATGAAGTCATTAATTATTGGATTTTTTTGTTATTGTTATTGCTTTTTTTTTTTTTTCACGACAGAGTGTTTCTCCGTGTAGCTTTGGAGCCTGTCCTGGAACTTGACCTGTAGACCAGGCTGGCTTCAAACTCACAGAGATCCATCTGCTTCTGCCTCCCAAGTGCTGGGATTAAAAGTTTGCGCCACAACCACCTGGCTGTTTCTGTTTTGAGACAGAGTCTCTCTATAGAACTCTGGCTGTCTTGGACTTACTATGTAGACCAGGCTGACCTCAGATTCACAGAGATCATCTGCCTCTGCCTCCTGAGTGCTGGGATTAAAGGCATGCAACACCACACTTGGCAAACCTGATTATCATTTTTGTTAAAGACCAATAAGTTACGAAAGGGGAAATTTGGAGGACAGAATAGTAGAAAACTCCTTGGGGGCTGGAAAGACGGCTCAGTGGTTAAGATCACTTACTGCTCATTTAGAGGACCCGGTGGTGACTGGCAACCATCTGTAACCCCAGGACTAAGATCTGATGCCCTCTTCCAGACTCTGAGGCATTGCACACATGTGGTGCACCAACATACACTTACGTGGTGCAGACAGAACACTCAAACACATAAATAGTAAATTGATAAATCTTAAAATGACTGGCACTGAAGGTAGTTATTTAATTTAAAAGTGTCCTAGAGAGGCACCATAAGCATTTCATATTGACCCAAAACATGTAACTATTCTTATTAATTTGCTGATCTGTCTGTCTGTCTATCTATTTGTCTATCATCTCTCTATCTATTTATCTATCTATCTATCATCTATTTATCTATCTATCTATCTATCTATCTATCTATCTATCTATCTATCTATCATTACTATTATTTGCTTTTTTTGACGGTCTCTCTACATAGTCCTGACCGTTCTCAAACTCATTACGTAGACCAGGCTGGTTTCAAACTCACAGAAATCTGCCTGCCCCTGCCTTCCAAGTGCTGGGACTAAAGGTGTGCACCACCATGCCCTACCTATTTTTAAGATGTTGTGTCTGTATATATATCTACATGTAGTTATGTGCATATGAGTGCAGGTACCTGTGGAGGCCAAAGGCATTGGATCATCTGGATCTGAAGTTAGAGGAAGTTGGAAGCTGCCATATGTGGGTGCTGGGAACTGAACTTGGGTCCTTTAGAAGATCAGTAAGTGCTTTTAACTGCTGAGCCATCTCTCCAGCCCTGAGACCCTGTTTTCGTTGAGGTGGTTCTGTTTGATTTAGAAGTGTGGTAAAGGTCCTTACTACCGAGCCTGATGACCTGAGTTCAATTTCAGAGACCCATGCTGAAGAATGAGAGTCCTGACTCCTCCAGGTGGCTCTGTGACCTCCACATGAATTCCATGCCATGGCACACGCACATACACACACAAATAAATGAGGATATGAATGATATGTCTTAAATGTTTGCATGCTTAGAGGAACTGCTAATTGGAAAAGTGTCTAATAATGTTTAGTAATGATAAGCAAAGCTGTTTTATTAGGGTTGGATATAGTAAGTGAAATAATTTCCAGACAGATAATTACACTTAGTAAATATCGGTAGTTTAGTTACTTGTGTGGGTTAAGATCAGACATATTTGAATACTGAATATGGTTCCTTATAATAATTAGAGGTAAATCTGTTATTGCCTTTAGAATCCTAAAAGAGACAAAGAAATTCTCAGAGTCCTAAACTTTTGTTTGTTTATTTGTAATTGGAGACATGGTCTCTCTGTGTAACAGCACTGACTGTCTGGAACTCACTTTGTAGACCAGGCTGGCCTTGAACTCACAGAAATCCACCTGCTTCTGCCTCCCAAGTTCTGGGATGAAAGGCGTGTGCCACCACCTCCTGGCAAGTTGCAAATGTCTAATTCATTTGGCTATTGCTAGAAAGTCAGGGCACTGGAGATGTAGTTCAGTGGTGGCATGGCCATTGGTTCAAATCCCAGCAACAGAAGAAAGCAAAGCCAGAAGCCAGAGTACTGCTGACTTCCTTGCCCCAGGCCTTCCTGGGACGAGAGTTAAAGGGAATAGCAGATGAGGAGGGGGCTTTATGAAAGCTGGCAAGTGGCAACAAGTCTTGTTTGGCTTATGCAAGAAGCTCCAGTGTGGGGAGTCTGTCTGTTTCCCAAACCAGGATGTGGAGGTTAGTCTCAACAGTGTGGGATGGACGTTTACAGAGTAAGGCACAGTGGATGACAGTCCTGATCCAAATACTGCCCTCTGTTTCCTTCTTAGATTACAGTGTAACTGCCAACTCCAATTTGGTTATCGTCACTGCTGGTGCAAGGCAGAAGGTGGGAGAATCGCGACTTGATCTGGTCCAGCGCAATGTTGTTATCATGAAATCCATCATTCCTGGCATAGTTCAAAACAGTCCTGACTGTAAAATACTGGTCGTCTCAAACCCAGGTGAGGACCCCATCCCCTTCCTGAATGATAATTGGCCCATATAATTCCATTCTAAACTCACTAAGGTTGCATTTGTCGGTAATTAGCTTCGTTCACTCCAAGTCTTGTCATGCCGTAAGGTTTTTGTTTGTTTGTTTGTTTGTTTTTTGTTTGTTTTGTTTTTTTTTTTTTTTTTGTTTCTGTTTTTTCGAGACAGGGCTTCTCTGTGTAGTTTTGGTGCCTGTCCTGGATCTCACTTTGTAGACCAGGCTGGCCTCGAACTCTCAGAGATCCACCTGGTTCTGCCTCCCAAATGCTGGGATTAAAGGCTTTGGCCACCGCCGCTGGCACTATAAGTTTTGATAGATGCCATCACAGTAAGATCTGGATCATCTCTATCACTGCTGCAGGGCCATGGGCTCATTTGTGGTTCATCCTTCATCCTCCTGCTTGAGTATTTTCTGGGACTTCAGAAACAAAACAAAACCCAGCAGAGAGTACAAACTTTTTACAGCACAGTTATTTTGGATTCATCTGTGTCTGGGATGTGTCAGGATTTGTGTCTTTGCATTGCTGGAATGTTCTGTTGATGTTTCCAGCTGTGTGTGGTGGGATGAGCAGATGTGTGCACCTGCAGCCCATGTTGAGGCAAGAGGTTGGTGTCTTCCTCCACTGCTCTCCAGCATCTCTCAGTGAATCTGGAGCTTGCCATTTTGGCTAGACTCTTGACCATTACGTTCTTTGGCCCATTGGTCTCTACATCCCTGACCCTTACCTGCCCATTTTAGGTACATATATTTTTAAAAACCAGATCCTATTATACATGGTTGTGAGCTGCCATGTGGTAACTGAGAATTGAACTCAGGTCCTCCAGAAGAGAAACCAGTGCTATTAACCGCTGAGCCATCTCTCTACCCCACCTCCATGTTTTACTTTTTACATGTGTACTAGGGATCTGAACTCAGGTCCTCATCCTTGGATAGCAATCACTCTACTCACTGAGCCATTTTGTGTCCTGTTTTACATTTCAAATACTCTTTTTTTCACCTGTTGATGTTTATTTTATGTGTATGAATGTTTTGTCTACATGTATGCATGGGTACCACATGATGCCTGGTAACCCTGAAGGCCAGAAGAGAGTGTAAGATCTCCTTGAACGTAAGTTCCAGACAGTTATGAGCCATCATGTAGGTGCTTGGAACCAAACCTGGGTCCACTACAAGAGGAGTTCTTAACTATTAAGGCATCTCTTCAGGTCCTGTTGATTTTTGTTTGTTTTTTTAAACAGGGATTTGGTGTGTAGCTTTGGAGCCTGTCCTGGAACTCACTCTGTAGACCAGACTGGCCTCAAACTCACAGAGATCCACCTGCCTCTGCCTCTAGAGTGCTGGGAAAAAAGACATGCAGCACCACCGCATGGCCCGATCATAGGTTTATAAAAATAATGCAAACATTCATGTGCAAGCATTTGTGTGGTCATACTTCTTCCTTTCTTTGGAGTAAGTGAAGAGGCCAGGGAGGCCCAAGAGTGTAACATACTCTGAAGTGTTTGGCTCTGTTAGAACCTGCTTTCAAAGTCCTGTGCTGTAGTTGAAAGATTTCCTGTGTCCCACCCAGAGCGTGGTCAGGACAAATCTCTCTCACCCACAGTCCCACAGCCACTTAGCCACTTATAAAATAATCACTCAGAGGCTTAATATTAATTACAAACTGTATGGCCTATGGCAGGCTTCTTGCTAGCTAGCTCTTTCCTCTTAAATTAACCCATTTCTATTAACCTATGTATTGTCACGTGGCCGTGGAATTACTGATCTGTTGGTATGTTGCTCCTTGGGTGGCAGGCTGGCATCTCTTCTGCCTTTCTTCTTCCTGTCTCTCTATTGGATTTCCTGCCTGGCTATAACCTGACTCACCATAGGCCAGAGTAGCTTCTTTATTAACCCATCATAGCAACACATATTCACAGCATACAGAAAGATATCCCACAGCACTGTGCCTTTGATATTGTCACCAGCACTCTGTGTTCCCTGTGTTCTTACCAACCCTGCTCTTGTTAGCCTTTCAAATGTTAAACTCCAGTGTCTTATTCCCCAGTGTCTTATTTTTGAAGATTAGTCTAGCCAGATAGAGCTTCACCATCAAAGCCAAGTTGGCATGAGCTTTCTGTATTGCTCACGTACCTGCAGACTGCTCCAGCTGTGTCAATGCATTATTCCAGGGAACATGTTGATAGCTCAGGTGAGGATGAGCCAATGGAAAGAAGAAATCCAGGGACTAAAGAGGTGGAAACTGACCCATTATTAGATTTGTTGAAAAGCCCAGAGTATCTCAGAAGATGATTTAAGATTCTACTAGTGAGTGATTTCACATAAAAAGCCCTACTATGCCTACTTTAAGATTTACGGTACTTTGAACTCTGATGAATCTGCATTTGACTCCAGACAATTCATCTTTTTATAAAAGCAACTATAGGGCTGGAGAGATAGCTCAGAGGTTAAGAGCACTGCTTGTTCTTTCAAAGGTCCTGAGTTCAATTACCAGCAACCACATGGTGGCTCACAACCATCTGTAATGAGATCTGGTGCCCTCTTCTGGCCTGTAGGGATATGTGCAGGCAGAACACTGTATACATAATAAATAAATAAATCTTTTTTTTTTTTTTAAAAAGCAACTATAAAGAGAAATTGCTATGGATCTTTCTCAACCCATGTTTGAAATTGTTCTTCCTAGTGGATATTTTGACTTATGTGGTATGGAAGATAAGTGGCCTCCCTCCAACTCGTGTGATTGGAAGTGGCTGTAACCTAGACTCTGCCCGTTTCCGTTACCTGATTGGAGAGAAGTTGAGTGTCCACCCTGCAAGTTGCCATGGCTGGGTTCTCGGAGAACACGGTGACTCTAGTGGTGAGTGTGACCCAGTCATTGTAAGTGCCCTTCCAGTGTTCAGTAATGCTTCTCTTCAGAACCCATTCTCTGTATAATTTTCATTTTGTTGTTATTTTCTTTGGTGTATGTTTTTTTCTATTTGTATGTTTTTCAGACTATTTTAATTGAGTGAGTCATGGTAGTGTCTACCTGGAATTCCAGAACTTCAGAGGTAGAATCAGGAGGATTGCTAGTTCTAGGCCAGCCTGGGCTACAAAACAACACCCTTCCTGAAACAGTGGAAAACATTTATTGATGCATAATTATGCATCAATGGAGAGTACAGGTAGATGATTGATGCATATATATGTAACCTAGTGATCAATCAGTGCTATCAGCCTCGTGGTCACCTCATCAATCTATCACTTCTGTGTGATGAGAACATTAAAAACCTATCTAGTTTGACATAGACAATCTTCTAAATGTTTTTTACTATTTTAAATTATGTGTATGTATGCATGTCTGTGTGTGGGTATGTGCACCTGAGTGGAGGTGCCTGCAGAGGCCAGAGGTGCTGTATCTCCTTGGAACTGGGGTTACAGGGGGCGGTAAGCTGCCTGATGTGGGTGCTGGAAAGAGCAGAATCTGTTCTTAACCACTGAGCCTTTTCTCCAGCCTGAGACCATACTTGCCCCTTTTAAAGGACAGGTCTCCTGGATGTCAGGCTGTCCTGAACCTTGCTCAGTAGCTAAGGATGACATTGAAGTCTGCTCCTCCTGCCTCTATTTCCCAAGCATTCTGTCAGCTAAACTCTGAGCCCAGAACAAGAGCACATAATCACCAACTACAGTCTGCTTACCCTGCATCCAAGTACCAGCACTCGCCTCTCTTCTGCTCAGAAGTGTGTGCTGCCCTGGGCGCCCTTTCTCCCACCTTCCCTAGTATCTCATGACCTCTATTCTGGACTTTGTCGTGTCTTTTTTAGATTTCATATTTAATTGACATACACTCCACAGATGACTTTCCGTGTCTGGCTTATATTGCTGCATATAATTTCCTGTTTTACTCAGGTCATCACAAATGACAAGATTGGATCCTTTTGAGGCTGAGCAGTATTGCATCACACACATGTACACACTATTATTTCCGTCTGTCTTTTGATGGAATTTTGGCTGACTGTATGTCTTGGAGGGTGCATGGAAGACTGTAGTAAACAGAGGTGGGCAGCTGTTGTCCTCAATATACTGACCTCAATTTCTTCGGTTGTGTGACCTGCCCAGTAATGGGATGCTGGCTCACATGGTTAATTCTAGTTTTAGTTTTTGAGGCATCTCCATGTTGTTTCCCACACATGGATGTGCCATCTCACATTGCCATCACCAGGACACGAGTGTCCCCTTTCTTCACATCCTTGCGGCCTTTGCTACCTCTTGTCTTTTTGACAGCAGCCACTCTGATTAGGGAGAGATGAGTTTCACTGTGAGTTTGTTGTTCTGCCTTTAGCTTTTTTGTTTTTTTTGTTTGTTTGTTTGTTTGTTTGTTTTTTGTTTTTTGTTTTTTGAGCAAAGGACTCACTCTGTAGCTCAGGCTGTATAACTGCTCCCCACTGAAGATCGGCAACATCACATGCTTTGGTGACACAGAGTCTGTTTTCCTTGCCATGTTAAGCATGACTTTGATGTTGGAGGCTGAGGTGATCCTCCTGCCTCAATCTCCCATGTGCTGGGATTATAGGCCAGCTATCATGGTTTTGTTTTAAACTTCCATGTTGACTGTTGTGAAGCACATTCCATTTTCCTTCTAACAGAAGTACAGGTTCAAATTCCTAAACACTTTAGACAGGTGCATCTATTTGTTCTTGTTACTGACGTGTCTGAGCTCCTCATGTTCTCTGAAACTTGACCTCTCATCAATCTGTAACTTACGGATGTTTCTTCTGCTCTATACTACACTCCACTCTATTATTTCTTGATACAATCCCATTCATCTATTTGATATGTTTTTTTCTTGTTTGTGTGTGTATGTGTGTGTGTGTGTGTGTGTGTGTGTCTGTGTATGTGTGTGTGTGTTGGTGTGCATGCATGTGTGTAGACTCAAAGTTGATGTCAGGTGTCTTTTCCCATTGCTTTCCACCATTATTTTGAGTCAGGGTCTCTCATTGAGCTCTACCAATCCTAGGCAGTCCACAGAGCCACCTTGCCTGGGGATTCCATCTCTGCTCTCTTGTTTATACAGAGGTGTTTTGATTTCATATCCTTGGAAAGAGTTTCTATGAGTCTATGTGGCTGTGTATTACTCCTCAGCTCTGTTGCTGTGGGGAAGAGTGGTATAATGTGTAATTCCCTCTCCTCTAACTGATAGCATGTTTCTTAGCAATCCTTTTTCTTTGTAGATTCTGCACATTGCATATTGCTTTAAACTGTTTCCTGTGCCATACAGCTATAAATAATTCAACCATGTGTTTTCTAATGATATTTCCTGTCATTTCTCTTTCTGTTCCTTTAAAACTTATTTTAGGGCCTGGAGAGATGGCTCAGCAGTTAAAGAGTAGATGCTCATTGCTACCTGTAACTCCAGCCTCAGGGGATCCAACACTCACTTCTGGGCTCTGCTGCCATTCATTTGCACAAACCCACATACAGACGCACAGGTACACCTCAGTAAAAATCACAACATACAAACAAAAACAATAAAATAGATCTTAAAAAAAAAAACAAGAAAAACCCTAACACCTTGTTTTTTATATGATGTGAGATTGCATCTTAACATTAAAATCCAAACAAAAAATACTCCTAGGTGTGCTGGTGAATACTTTGTAATGGCAGCACTTAGGAGGCTGGAACAGAAGGATCAGGAGTTCACAGACATCCTAGGGTACATAGCAAGTTCAACACTCTCAACCAACCAAAGCCGGGGGTGGTGATATATGCCTAAAATCTAATAATTTGGGGGTTTGGGGTGGAGGCAGGAGGATCAGGAGTTGGAGGCCACCTTTGGCTATACATTGAGCTTGAGGCTAGCCAGAGTTATATGATACCCTTTCTTAAAAACAAAGAGCAAAGCCTGTCTGTCAACACCAGCCCAGTGTGGGAGCATATGCTTGTCATCCAGCACTCAGGGCAAAGGCAGGAAGACAGGAATTTGAACCAGACCCAAACAGAATAGAATCCCCTCCCCACCCCCAACAAAACAGCCCATCACTGAACTCAAGCCACTGACTCAGCTTTGGCAAGAGGAGCTCACATGGAGACTTGGTTTTTTGTTTTGTTTTTCTTAGTGCCCTTATGGAGTGGTGTGAATGTTGCTGGCATACCTCTGAAGTCACTGAACCCAGCATTAGGAACGGACTCAGACAAGGAAGGGTGGAAACAGATCCACAAACAAGTGGTGGAAAGGTGACAGTAGTTCTGTGATTTTTAATGCCCCAATCATTATTATTAAGAATAAAGCCGGGCAGTGCTGGCACACGCCTTTAATACCAGCACTTGGGAGGCAGAGCCAGTCAGATCTCTGTGAGTTCTATGATGAGATATGGTGCCTTCTTCTGTCATGTAGGCATACATTCCGGCAGAACACTGCATACAAAATAAATGAGTCAAAAAAATAAAAGAATAAAATTTGAGCCAGGTGGTGTTGGCACATGCCTTTAATCCTAATACTCAGAAGGCAGAGGCAGGTGGATCTCTCTGAGTTCAAGGCCAGCCTGGTCTACAGAGCTAGTTTCAGGATAACCAAGACTACACAGAGAAGCTCTATCTTGAAAAATCAATAAAATAAAATAAAATAAAATAAAAGTTAATTCCATCTTGTGGTTCTTATGTCCTAGTATTTTGATTTCATGATACAGATGAACTGATTCTTTTTTTTGTTCTTTTTCTTGTTTTGAGACAGAGTCTCTCTATGTAGACTAGGCCGACCTAGAACTCCTATAGATCTGCTTTTCTCTGCCTCCTAGTACTTGGATTAAAGACATTTGCCACTATGCCTGACAAGTAATAATGACTTATTTTTTTGAGACAGGATCTTATTGTGTATATATATGTATATATACATATATATGTATGTGTGTGCTTATATATATACATATATGTATGCATATATATGTATACACACACACATATATATGTATATGTATATGGTTGGCCCAGAACTCACTATGTAGATCAAGCTGGCCTGGAACTCAAGATATTCACCTGTGCTCCACCATGCCTGGCTGAAGTCTATTTTTAAAAATTCTAAGTCATGCCAGGCGGTGGTGGCGCACGCCTTTAATCCCAGCACTCGGGAGGCAGAGCCAGGCGGAGCTCTGTGAGTTCGAGGCCAGCCTGGGCTACCAAGTGAGTTCCAGCCTGGGCTACCAAGTGAGTTCCAGCCTGGGCTACCAAGTGAGTTCCAGCCTGGGCTACCAAGTGAGTTCCAGGAAAGGCACAAAGCTACACAGAGAAACCCTGTCTCGAAGAAGAAAAAAAAAGAAAAAAAAATTCTAAGTCATGAACACTTCTAGAAGATCTCTGAGAAAATGTTAATATCATGGCATAGACAGAGATGCTTCATAAGGGATAGGTGAGCAACAACGTTGTCTCTGAGTTGACCTCTCATGATTTTGGTTTCCTTGCTCACATCACTGCAGTGCCTATGAGATTGTTCGGCTGAAGGGCTACACCTCTTGGGCTATTGGGCTCTCTGTGATGGATCTGGCAGGATCAATGCTGAAGAATCTTAGGAGAGTGCATCCCGTTTCCACACTGGTTAAGGTATGCCTGGAGGAAATGTGCATTTATCATAGTCCTGGTCACTGGTGAGGTTGAGTGTAAAGTAACTTCAGAATGAGGCAGGTGATGGAGTTGATGCAGGAAGTATTAGGAGAACACAGGAGTGAGGGACCACCCTGCGCTCTTAGGAAAGTTGGAGAGTATGAGACTCTGGTCATGTATGGGAATTTGGGAGGCACTGTCAGAGTCTAGAGACCCTGACCCTCAACGCTTGTACCTGACATGTTTATAGCCAAAGCTCTTCCATTACCATCCACAAATGTAGCCTCAGCCACGGAGGTGTGGAGGTCCAGGGCAGGAAGATGGGAAGAGTTCCCTGTGTGTTTCATCTTCCAGGAGTGGTGGTGGGGTAGGTAGTATGGGGGCTTATGCAGGCAGATGTATAGCCTGACTATAACAGTGTCTCACATCTGTTTTCATAGCCTTGGCTATGGGAATGTAGAGAATGTTGGGCCACTGGCTAGAATTCCACAGCTAAGTAATGTAGTGGCTACACCTCTCCCATGTTCCTGTCTGGCCTTGGAGTTCTAGGGTGGCTCTCCAGGAAAGGTGGCAGTTTAAGGGTACAGGACAGGGTTACATCTCAAGGACATGTCCCCACATACTACCCTAGGCATGTTGGAGTAGTGCTGGGCTCCTCCTTTGGGACTTCGCTTCTGGAGGCTTAAGAAGCTATCTGTAGCAACTGGTGTCCAGACTCAGTGGTGGCCTCTGTTAAAAGGTACAAAGTAGAGGCTTCCTGGTCACCACCCACTTTAGCCTTCCCTGTCCCCTTGGTGTACACAGAGGCTCCTTGCTTTCAGCCCTTCACCAGATATAAAGGCCACATAAAGACAGCACCACATCCTTCCCTTTTGAAATTAAGGTGGTCTGTTAAGGGAGGGAGGGAGGGAGGGAGGGGGATTTTACCTTTCCCTGATCCTGGCACGTTCTTCTTGTTGGTGGCCACCCACACAGTCCAGGACAAAGACGGCTCTGAGCTCTGCCTCTGCACAGCTCTGCTTGGTGCTATAGTCTACTGCTCATTTTCATTCTGATGCTCTCCTGCACAGTGGCAAGAGAATCAAACAATGATGTGACCTTGTATTTTAGGGCTTATATGGGATCAAGGAAGAAATCTTTCTCAGTGTTCCTTGTATCTTGGGACGAAACGGCGTCACGGACATTGTGAAAGTGAACCTGAACCCTAATGAGGAGGAACTTATCAGGAAGAGTGCAGAAACACTGTGGAACGTCCAGAAGGACCTGGAAATATGAAGTCTCAGTATTCTACACTTTTACAGATGTATGATTGCATATTTTGCATTTCAAGTGTTTTCGTATAATAAAAAGTTAAACAAAATATTGGAGACCTATGACATAACAGCAGTCTCTTGAGGTCAGAAAGATAAGTGCTGAAATCATTTCTTCCTCCCCTTTCTTTTGAGACAGGGTCTCACTATAGAGCCTGGCTGGTCTGGAACTCTAGACCTGGCTGGCCTCAGAGGTCTTGTAGCCTTGAAGTGCTGGGATTAAAGGCATGCACCACCATGCCCAGCTGAAATGTCTGCCTTTTATGAATCTTCTGTGTCTGTTCCAGCAATGAGGTCCGTACAGGTTGGAATTATGATTCCGAGGCACCAATGAGTGAATAGCTCTCAACTTCCACAGCGCACATGTGACACAGGAAATCCTCCTTCTAGCTTGAAGTTTCACAGTGTGTCTCTTCCATTGCATCACATTGCTTAATTGGTTCCCATGTCTGTGTATACTCTTTACTAAATATTTACAAGATCATACATATCAAGGGCCTGGAGATATGGCTCAGTGGTTAAGGCACTTGCTGCCTTTCCAGAGGACTTTGGTTCAGTCCCCCGCACCCACATGGATCTCCAGTTCCATAAGATCTCACTCCATCTTCTGCACTCTGATCACCAGGCACACACACATGCAGGTGAAACATTCACAGACAACAGAAAACAATAAAGCTTTAAAAAAACGAACATATGGGCTGGAGAGATGGCTCAGTAGTTAAGAACACTGGCTGTTCTTCCAGAGGTCCTGAGTTCAATTCCCAGCAACCACATGGTGGCTCACAACCGTCTGTAATGAGATCTGGCGCCCTCTTCTGGCCTGCAGAAAGAATACTGTATACATAATAAATCTTAAAAAACAAAACAAAAACCAACCATATATATCAGAAGGAAAACAGGGATACAACTTTTGAAGTGGGGTAGGGCTGGGTGCGGTGACACCAGTGCCCAGGAGGCAGAGGAACGGGGTTTGTTTAGCACACCACTAACTGCATCACCATGCTTTGACTAGGACTCGGTTCCAGTGAGCCAGTGTTCAGTGTGCATCAGCTAATTCATCGCTAATGTTAAAAAACTTCAGTCACTTCCTCTTGACATTCAAGGTGGGAATGCGTGTGTTCTTCCTGATTTACACATGCACGCCATTTCCTTGATTCCATGAAGAATTTGAGGCAGAGTTGGAGACATACAAAGAAAAACTAAGAAACCAAATGCAAGGTGACATACTAATAGGACAGGACTCCTCAGGCAACAAGATAGACGCACAGGCCCTGAGGATGCCTGTGTTTTAGTGATACTCCCACTGGGTCATCTTTTGGCTGCTCAGCCCTCTACTACTATCTAGATAACCCTCATAGCCTTGTAGTCCTGTTGTCCTGACAGTGTTCATTAGTCACCCAGTGAAGATCCCATTATTTTCTTCCTGGAATAAACAACATATAGTTATTAAAGCAGGTGGAAAGAATTTCCCCATGGGCTTTGTTGTTTTAATGACTTATTTTCACTGTGTGTCTGTGTGTGAGTGCACGTGTGCACTTGTGCTTGCTTGCCTGTACACGCACCATATGCATGCCAGGTAAGTGAAGAGGCGTGAAGAGGCCAGGCGAGCAATGTCTCTCCTGGAGCTAAAGTTTCAGGAAATCATGAGCTACCTGATGCTGGTGCTGAGACCACATGCAGATCTTCTATAAGAGCAGCCAGTGTTCTTTAACTGCCAAACCATTTCTCCCGTCACTTAAAAAGTCCTTTTGTCCACCAAATTAAAACTTCACTTTAGGATGAGCCCTGATTGACTATCCAATACCTAATGCTCAGTCCTTAAAAAACATACAAGCAACCCATCGAGTTGTGTAGCCAGGTTTCTTAGGTCCTGCAGCGGTCCTGCAGCTGCTTATAAAATAATCACTCAGAGGCTTCATATTATTTACAAACTGTATGATCTATGGCAGGTTTCTTGCTAGATAGCTCTTTCATCTAAAATTAGCCCATCTCTATGAATCTGTGTTTTGTGACATTACCGATCTGCTGGCATCTTGCCTCTCCTTGGGCGGCGGCTAGGCATCTCCCTTTCCTTTCCTTTCACTGTCCCTCTTGCATTTTCCCGCCTCCATCCTGCCCTGCCATAGGCCAATGCAGCTTTATTTATCAACCAATCAGAGCAACACATATTCACAGTGTACAGAAAGACATCCCAGGGCAGGGTTGTATTTATGTGTAGTAACAATGATTAAAGAAGAGAAGGCCTGGGACTACAGAGACATACATGGTTTTCAGCAGCCACATGTGGTTCACAACTGGCTGTAACTCCAGTTCTGGGGGCTTGGATGTTCTCTTCTGACCACCTGCAGTCACTTCATCACGGGTATGTGTTCATGCAAGCAAACACCCTCATTAAAAAAAATTTTTTTTTCAATCTTTTTTTAACCAGGCGGTGGCGGCGCACGCCTTTAATCCCAGCACTTGGGAGGCAGAGCCAGGCAGAACTCTGTGAGTTCGAGGCCAGCCTGGTCTACAGAGCAAGATCCAGGACAGGAACCAAAACAACACAGAGAAACCCTGTCTCAAAAAACCAAAATAATAATAATAATAATAATAATAATAAATAATAATAATAATAATAATCTTTTTTTAAAGGAGGCCATGACTTTGGGAGGGGGCCAGTAGGGAATGTAAAAGGGAGAAGAGGAAGGGAAAATGGTGGACTGAAATTTTATTATATTTTAATTAAATGCAAAAATCTTAGCTATAAGGACTTGGCTCTACTTGAGAAAATGTTGCTTAATATTCAATTTTCCAGGAGTTGAGGGATGGGTGGTTGTGAGCTGCTGGACAGGGATGCTGGCACCGAACTCTGTTCCTCTGCAAGAGTAGTGCACTCTGGTGGCTGGTTTTATGTCACCTCCACACAAGCTAGTTATGAGAGGGAACCTCTCTTGAGAAACTGCCTCCATAAGATCAGGCTGTAGGCAGGCAAGCCTGTAGTGATTGATGTGGATGGTGCCATCCCTTGGCCGGTGGTCCTGGGGTCTATAAAAAAAAAAAATGCAGGCTGAGCAAGCCACAAAGAGCAAGCCAGTAAACAGCAATCCTCCACGGCCTCTGCATCAGCTCTCGACTCCAGGTTTCTGCCCGGACCACCTTTGATGATGAACAGTGACGTAGAAGTGTTAGTCAAATACACCCTTTCCTCCTCAACTTGCTTTTGTCATGGTGTTTCATCGCAGCAGCAGTTACTAACCCTAAGCAGAAACTGATACCAGGATAGTGGGTATGGTTGTGACAGACCTGGCTATGTTATTGTGGAGAGATTGTGGAAGGACTTGGAAACTTTAGAGCTAGAAAAGCCACCAAGTGTTGAGAGCTCAGTAAGCTACTCTGTAGGCGCTTGGAAGTTAAGAACGTACAGCGCAATCTGGACAATGGAGGTCTGGCTTGTGATGTTTTAGAGCAGTGGTTCTCAACTTTTCTAATGCTGCAACCCTCATGTTGTGGTGACCCCCAACCATAAAATTATTCTCATTGCTACTTCGTAACTGTAAATTTGCTGTTATGAATCATAATGTAACTATCTGATATGCAGCCCCCCAACAGGGTTGATTTGTGTGAGGAATCCATGGTGTCTGATCAGCTGGAGCTGAAGAATCAACTTTGATTAACAGGAAACCAGAACCACCATTTGTTGAGGCAATGGATGCTGGTCAGTGTTTTTTTTTTTTCTTTTTCTTTTTGATGTTTAGAGACAGTTCCTCTGTGTAACAGCCCTGGCTGTCCTGGAACTCACTTACTTTGTAGACCAGGCTGGCCTTGAACTCATAGAGATCCACCTGCCTCTGCCTCCCAAGTGTTGGAATTAAAGGCGTGCTCTATCACTCCTGGTCTCAGTGGTGATTTCTTAAGAGCTTAGCATAACTGAAGTGAAGTCTTCTGGGAAGTGTTTCCTCAGGGTCAGCACACAGAAGCTGTGTTCCAGAGGTGGCTGACGTATTTCATGTTGATAGCTGAACTTGGTAGTATAAGAGTCACTTAGATGGTACTGGTTTTCAAGTCATAGAAGGGTCATGGAGAGCAGCTGAGGCTTGGCACTGTGACAGAGCTGGAGTCCCGAAGAAAAGCCCAGAAGAGACTTTGGTGAAAGTACAGCCCAATTGTTGTAGAAAACCTAGCAGATGGGTTGTCAGATGTCAGTACCCTCGGATGATCACCAAGGTAGACAGATCGAGGTGGAGTGGAGTGTGTGTGTGAGCCTAGGAGAAGCTGTGTGGGCTGCAGAAGGTAGAGCTAGACCCAGGCCCTTTAGAGGGGCCCAGATTATCGTTAAGTGAAACTCAGACAGGGGGCATTAAATGATTTACACTGTTGGAGTCTAGTTTTGTTTTGTTCAGATTGTGACTGTGCACTAGTGTAGGATGAAAAGAGCCAAGGGAAAAACACCCTGCCACAGACCAGACCCCAGGATTAGGGTTTGAAATCTCACCAACTCCCGAGCTTGCTCCACAATCAGACCACAAAAACCGCCAATCCCAAGCCATCCTGGAAAGCCCCAGCCTCCAAGAAAACCTATATAAGCTCTTACCCTGTTCAATTTGCTGCTGCTTCTCACCTTAGAGGCAGCCACCCTCATGGATTCTTCTCTCCCACTAAATCTCTTAAGTGAGGTTTGTTGTGCAGTGTGACACTTTCGCCTTAGGGGAGCCCAGCTTTAACAACTTTTGCTGGAGCAGAGCTGAGCAGAGCAGAACTGTAACACTTGGACTGGGGAAACTTTCCTCTAGGAACAGAGTTGTTATACTTGGGGACCTGAGCAGAGCTGTAACAACTGTGCTCAGGAAACCCTCCCCTGCCCCAGCAGTTTTACTCTTGCATTGGGGAAACCTCTCCACCGAGCAGAGGTGTAAGCGGCTGTTTTCAATGTCTGTGGCATTCCTTGGCTCCCAGTGGCCAGGACAGCTTCCTATCTGAGCTGCAACACTTACAACTAGTCCTTCCCCCTTGAAATAAGAAAGTAATTTATTTTGATTTACAGGAGCCCATAGTTAAGAGACTTGTTTGTTTTCGAGACAGGGTTTCCTCTGTATAGCTTTGGAGCCTGTCCTGGATCTCACTCTGTAGACCAGGCTGGCCTTGAACTCACAGAGATCCACCTGCCTCTGCCTTCTGAGTGCTGGGATTGAAGGCGTGAGCCACCAGAGCCGGGCTGAGACTTTGATCTTTGTTTTTCAAGACAGGGTTTCACTATGTAACAGCCTTGGCTGTCCTGGAACTCACTTTGTGCACCAGGCTGGTCCCAAACTCAGAGATTTGCCTGTCTCTGTCTCTCAAGTGCTGGGATTAAAGGTGTGCACCATCACCCCTGCTAGAGATCTTGGAATTTTAAAGAGACTGAGTTTTAAAGTGTTTGAATTTGTAGACTGTGGGCCTATTAAGTTTGTAATGTTTTAGTTTGATATTTATTAATATGTGATTTGAGGATGAACAAGAAAGGAAAGGTTATGGTTTAACAATAATGTGCTTGTGTGTCAAGTTGATAAGTCAATTGTGCTAGCTAGCTTCATGTCAACTTGACACAAGCTAGAGTCATCTGAGAGGAGGAAACCTCAACCTGAGAAACTGCCTCTGTAAAACTGGGCTGTAGGCAAGCCTATAGGGCATTTTCTTTCTTTTTTCTTTTTAATAATTAGTTTTTGTATGCATTTGTGTTTTTCCTGTCTATCTATGTGAGTGTGTTGGATCCTGGAGTTATATACAGATAGTTGTGAACTGCCATGTGGATGTTGGGAATTTAACCCAGGTCTTTTGGAAAGTGGCCAGTGTCTTAACCTCTGAGCCATCTTTTCACCCCCATCATTCCTGATCTTAATCATTTGTCTTCTCTCTCTCTAGACTGAGTCTCACAGTATAGCCCAGGCTGGCTTTGGACTTGATGCTCTCCTAATGCAGGGACTACAGCTAGTTTAGGTTTCTTAGCTTTGTTCATGTTTCAAAGGACCTGTTTTTAGGGTCAGTAATGTTCTCTATTGGCATTTCATTTTTTATTTTCACCATAATTTATATATTTCTTGGTTTCTTTTTTGCTTTGATGTACTCTTCTTGTACTGTTGCTTCTAAAGGAGAAGTCTGGGCTGTAATTTGAGCTTGTTCTGGTTTTGTAATAGGCATTTGCTGCTGTAGGTTTAGTATTCCTTATGTGAAATGCTTGATACAGGTATGTCACAAGACTCAGAATTAGCCAGATTTTGGAATACCTGATGTAGGCCTTAACCACTCAAGCCTTCATCTGAAATGGATTAAAAATCTAACCCCCTGCCCCCCAAATGTTTTGAATTTTGGAACATGTCAGATTTTGGGCTAGGGATGCACAATGTATATTAATTTCCCTTTAAATATTACATAAACTACCTACTCCAAATTATAGTATCCTATTTTTTATTATTTATTTATTTATTTTGGTTTTTCCAGACAGGGTCTCTCTGTAGCCCTGGCTGTCCTGGAACTCACTTTGTAGACCAGGCTGTCCTCAAACTCAGGTTCACCTGCTGTGTCTCCTGAATGCTGGGATTAAAGGTGTGCACCACCACTGCCTGGCATATCCTATTTTTTAAAAAGTTCATTTCAAATATTTGAAAATTTGTTATGATTTTTCCCCTAATACCACACATGAGCAGTTAGATAATCTATAAGTACCCACTGTGGCTGGACTGTTTAGCCTAGTTAACACAAGAGTTCTTGATTAAAAAAAGTCACAGCTGTTGGTTCTACAAAGAAATACATATCCTCCAATATACAGATTTCTCTGTGTTATACCCCACACTAAAGAGAACTGTCTTTATCCTCCAGAATACTGACCTGCAACTTAAGATGGGCACAGTGCCTTGTTTGTTAATGAGAATCCGGGCTTCTGACTAGGTTGTGTGCATCTTTCCTCAAGTCCAAGAAAGAGAAATTATGCAACAAATTTTATTTAGCCCAGTCAGTCCCAACACAGCACAGAAAGCTTACAGAGGGTAGAAAGTGCATTAATAAAAGCCAGTCTTTACCCAAAGGAAACAGAAAATATATTATTGATTCAAAATATTTAACACTCGAATGAGAAACTGCAATAACTTATTCTGGGTCCTACTGATGAGAGAAAGGAAAAGAAGAAAAGAATGCTTTATGAAGAGGTCCGTCTCCAGCTGAGACCAGAAGTCAGTAGAGGTCACTAAGACCCGCAGTCTTTCTTGCTTTTTGCATAAGTGCCCTCAGCTGGAACTGTTTCCGGGACAGGAGGCGGACATGCTAGGAAGGAGGAAAATGTTAACAGTTTAGAATGGCTTTGGTCCAGGCATGAGGTCAGAGACATCTATCAATCCTAAATATATATAGCAGCCTTTGGAATCCTTATCTCATTACACACGGCTTTTAAAAACTCCACTACACTGCAGGACATGGCTCAGGGTGCTGTGTTTGGCTCTGCAGTACTGAGGATTGAATCCAGAGCGTTGTACACCTTAGATAAGTGTCACACCCTGAGATGTATCCCCAGTCCCTCGCTACATCTCAAGACACCAAGATGACAGAAAAACATACTGCAAGCTAAATACAAGTTACCAAATTGTCCCTTGACTAAGAAAGGAAGAGATGAGGAGAAATGGCGCTACCTTTGCCCCAGGCAATGTCTAGAAAACAGCTTACTTTTCTTACCTCTCTATTCACATCTTATGCCTTGCAACGCAGTCAGAAGACAGCGGTAAAGAGCCTTCTTTGTGATCTCTAGTTTATACCCAGCCATTCATGTTGCTTACAGCAGATCCAAGGGGCATGGCTTAGCCACTTTCCCAAGTGCCTTGCCCCAGCTTGCATGAATGCTGAGCTATCACCAGATGCCAGGTCAAAAACAGAGTGGCTGGTTACTACTGCTATAAGCCCATATTCTCCATGACCCAACAGACAGCAACAAGCAAAGCTTATTAGATCTTCAAGTCTGTTCATTATTAGCAAGCCAGAGATAACTTGCATTAAAAAGGATAGCCACTTCCTTCTAGACTATCTGATCCGGAAAAACTGACCTAAAATGATCCAACTCTAATACCATTATTGGATTAAAACCAAACCAAAAACAGGGTGGGCAGTAATCTCAAATTTAGGTGATGTGACATGGGAAAAAAGAGGAGCTATCTGAGTTGCCTTCTGACCCACTAGGCAGAAGAAGTCTGAAGTGATGCTCATCTCAAGCTGCCCTGCAGTGAACCTGTAGCAGAGCTCTGCAAAGCAGAGGAAGAATGCCTACCTTCAGGAACACATCCAGGTCTATTACTCCCCGCCTCAAGGCTTCTCCCAGGTAAAAGATAGTGTCTTCAATAGCATTTTCCTCTGCATACAGATTTAGAATCTGTTTATATAGTGGGGCTGTGGGAATGATAACTTCATCAATGTCATTATTTTCAGATTGATTTTCCATTTTCTCCAGAGCAGAACTTAGTTCTTCATCCTTCTTTTTCAAAAGTTCTATGTTTTTATCAACTTCAGCCTGAAAACAGAACAGTCCATACGTGACTTTATACTGAATGCCCATGACCATCTGCTGTGACACATCTACAACTCAACCTCAGACAGTATTGTAAGCAGCGGACTGACCAAGGCGTCCAATGACTTACTGGTGAAATGTGTGAAGAAATTGTGGAAATTCCCTGAAATGAGCATAATTGTGAAAGTGGCACATGGTTCTGAGAACTGGACTATCAGACCCGGTACTTTCCAAAAGGAAGACCCTTCCCAGAGACAACCATCAAACAAGACTTTCCCACAGGAGAACTTCCTCCCACCTATGTAGAGGATTCAATGCTCAGAACTACAACACTTTCTCCGGTGAAAACATGTATGTGGTGGCTGTAGACTCTACATTACATTGGCGCCACATTCCTGAACTGAAATGGTTGGGTACTACTTTTGCTCACTTTATACAAACACAAGAGAAAGTCTGAAGAGTGAAGGGGCACAGGCTACATTGATACGAGGTTCTTGAGGCCCCAAATGCCTCTGGACAATGAAACCAGAGAAGCTGCAGAGATACCTTTGTGTGTGTGTGTGTGTGTGTGTGTGTGTGTGTGTGTGTGTGTGTGTGTGTGTGTACATGCATGTCCAAGCAGCGAGGTACTAAGGAGACCAGGAATGGATGTCAGATTCTCTGAAGCTAGAGTTAACAGGCAGTTGTGAGCAGCCTAATGTGGATGCTGGGAGAGTAGTTTGTGCTTTTACCAACTGAACCATCTCTCCAGGCCCCTCAAAGATACTTTTAATAGTGATTCAAACAACATTTAGAAGTATAACCTCTCATAAGCAGTTCGAGGTCTGCAGATCTTTACCATTCATGGGACTCTATAATTCACATTTCCTGGCATCAGTTTCCCTTGGACGAACTGCAATTTTCTAGATAGCATCCACTTTCCAGTAGGAAACCAGATGTGGCTGCACCAAGATCTGGGTGCTCCAGTCTTTCCTTTCCCCATGTCCTCAGTCCCTGAGAACTGAGACTATATATACGTGCATACCTCCACTCCTGCTTAAAGAGCTACATTCATGTGTCTGAAGACATCTACTGTTCACTGAACTTTTACTTTACACATCCAGGGTGTGCACAGGACCCTCTGCCTGGGTTATAATTAACCCAAATATAAGTCTCCAATGTATTACTTACTACTTCTTGATCTAAGCGGGTAACCATCTCTTCCAGTTTCTGGTGGCCCTTTTTCAGATCTTCCTCTGTTCGTTTCAAGGCATTGAGCTCTGCCTGAGCACCATCCATTTCCTCCTTCATCCGCCATCTCAGTTTGTCACTGACTGCTGAGATAAGAGATGCTCGAATGGTGTCCTCACTGATTGTGCCGTCTCTGCTGGGACCTGCAGAGATAAGGCAAAACTCTGGGCACCAAGGCTCAGGTAGGTGTTCAGCATTCAGAACCCTTAGACAGCCCCACAAGTACATAGCCAATTGTAATCTGTATCCTTTTGCTATGAGCGGCTATAACCTGTATGAAAGTTTTCAGAGAGTTGTGTAAATCCTTCTACAGAACACTGGAACTGAAGGTGGCCTTGGAAATGCTAACTTTGAGACCACTGAGCACTTACCACTTAAGCCTGACTATCCTAGTTCAATCTGTGGGACCCAAGTAAAAAGCTGGATGCAGCGGCCCTAATCTGTTATTCCAGTATTCCTATCTTGATAGGGGGAGCAATAGGAGAAGTGGATGGAAGCTCATAGGCCAGCAGCAGAACCAAGAGATCCTGCTTCAACAAGTAGAAGGTGGAACCAACCATACACACACACACACACACACTAAACAAAAATAATAATTAAAAATAAAAGGATTTAACTATTCAGTCATCAGGACAGCATAAAGGCCAAATCAAAATCTCCAGTTCCTTACACTGTACTAATTTGTAAAGTACTTTTTAAAAAAGGAAGAGGGGCTGGAGAGATGGCTCAGTGGTTAAGAGCAGTTACTTTTTTTTTTTTTTTGAGACAGGGTTTCTCTGTCTAATAGTCCTGGCTGTCCTGGAACCCACTCTGTAGACCAGGCTGGCCTTGAACTCAGAGGTCCGCCTGGCTTTGCCTCCCGAGTGCTGGGATTAAAGGTGTGCGCCACTACCGCCTGGCCAAGAAATACTTTATACAAAAGTTTAGTGCCTACCCAAGGGATGAGAAGACCAGTGAAGATAGTTATCTTATTATGTGCCCATTTTGACAAAGATATATTAGGAATATAAGTTTTAAAGTCTTTAAAAGACTCCAGATCTCAGCTGGGCAGTGGTGGCACATGCCTTTAATCCCAGCACTCAGGAGGCAGAGACAGGTGGATCTCTGTGAACTCAAGGCCTGCCTAGTCTATAGAGAGAGTTCCAGGACAGCCAGGGTGGCTACACAGAGAAACCTGTTTCAAAAAACCCAGTTCTTAATAACCTACATGAAATTTTATTATGCTTGTCAGATGCAAAATGCCCTTATCTCAGTGGTCAGGTGCCCAGATGATAACAATAATAGCATGCTCAATTCCATTTATCTGTGTTGTAGAAGTTATCTGAACTAACAAAACTTAAGGATCTTTTTATATGGGCTTTTCATATACAAACACACCAACCGATTTGGTTCAAGTTACTTCATCTGGTTTAATGGATCATGTCACACTGATGTTCAATTTCAATCTCCTATGTTAAAGAACACATTTAAGGACTGGAGAGATGGCTCAGAGGTTAAGAGCACTGGCTGTTCTTCCAGAGGTCCAGAGTTCAATTCCCAGCAACCACATGGTGGCTCATAGCCATCTGTAATTAGATCTGGAGCCCTCTTCTGGACTGCAGTCATACATGCTGTATACATTATAAATAAATAAATCTTTAAAAAAAAAAGATTTAAAAAAAATTAAAAAAAAACACATTTAATTTTGGAATTTATATTGTTCTTATAAACTAGGTCATGGGAATTCCCCATAAAATTCAAACAGAAATGCAAAAGACCACAGCAGTCCAAACCATCCTGAGCAGAACAATGCTGGTGTTATACTTAAAAAGCACAATACTGGCATAAAGTGGGCACGGCGATCAATGGAACAAAGTAGAGAAGCCAGAAATAACGAAGCATCTATTACCATGTGACTTTTAACAAGATGCCAGAACCATGAAAAACCAACATTCCCATGTAGAAGACTGACATTAGGTACCTGTCTTTTATCTTAAAAAACAAACAAACAAAAAAACAACCCCAAAAAAACCAAAAACAAAAAAACTAAACAGGATCAACAACTTAAGATCTAAACTGAAATTTTCAATGGCAAAGAGGGGAAACACTTAAAGATTAGGAATATGCAGTGACTTTCTGATTCTGTCTTCAACAGCTCAGGAAATACCAAGTGACAGATGGGACCGCATCAAATTAAAAGGTCCTGCACAGCAGAGTAGACACTCCACAGAACAGAAGACAGTTGCTGTCAACTCTAGTATACCTAGCATCTATAAGAACTTCGAAAATTAGACAGCAAGGGAGCTACAGATGTAGCTATGATGGTTAATCTTAAAAAACAATGTACTTCTGTGCATATGTGTGTGTCAATATACACCATGTGTGCGGGTGCTTAAGGGGTCCAGAAGAGGGCATCCCCTAGGGATGTAGTTAGAACTAACTACAGGGGGCTGTGAGCCACCTGACATGGGTGCTGTGATCTGAACTCAGGACCTTGCCAAGAGCAGCAAGTGCTCTTAATTGCTAAGCCATTCATTACCCCTGCATCTGTGATGCCAATCTTGACTGTCAATTTGACGGGTTTAGAATTACCGTGGAAACGAACCTCTGGGAGACATGTATTTAATGTGCTTTCTAGACTAGGCTGAGGAGGGAAGGACAGCAGTCCATGGGTGGGAGCCCCAGGCTGAATAAAGAGTGGAAACAGCCAAGCTGCTTGGCTGCAGAGGCAGTGTGAGCAGTAGCTGTCCTACACTCTTGCTGCCCTGAACTCTACCCTCAAACTATGAGCTAAATAAACCTGAAGTGCATCCTGTCAGGTATTTTGTTACAGTTACTAGAAAAGTAACTAACATGATAGCTCAGTTGGCAGAGTGCATGGTTGGCATGAACAAAACCCTGGGGTCGATCCCTGTTCTCTTACAAACTAGGCTGGTGTAATCATAGTACACAAGTTAGAAGGGGCTGAAGTTCAAAGAGTTTTCAAAAATAATACAAATGGGGGGCTGGAGAGAAGGTTCAGAGGTTAAGAGCATTAGCTGTTCTTCCAGAGGTCCTGAGTTCAATTCCCAGCACCCACATGGTGGCTCACCACCATCTGTAATGAGATCTGGCATCCGGCATCCATGCAGACAGAACACTGTATACATAATAAATAAATAAAACTTTAAAAAAATAATACAAATGGCCAATACATTAAAACTGTTCAACATTTTTATACAGCAGAGAAATGCAAATCAAAACTACAATAAGTCAGATTGTTTTTCATCACAAAAACAAGCAGCAAATGCTATTGAGAATGCTGAGGTTAAAAAAAAAAGATTATACAGCAACACCAAGTCCAAGACTCTTCTCAGCCAAGCCAGTAACATTGAGAGTGGGAACAAGCTGAAGCAGCAAAGTGCCCCTCCTGTGAAGGTCACTGCCTCCATTAGGCTGCAGATGCTGGGATGAGACCTAGTCTGAACCTCTTATCACACAGACTTTACTATAAAACACATCCAAGCTTACTTGAAATCTAGCATGCTTTCATGTCTGATAAGAATTCTAATTAAAATTTGAAAGATGGCAGTTGGGGGGGCAAGTAGATCTCAGTGACTTTGAGGTTGAGTTTTAGGACAGCCAGAGCTATACAGTGAGACCTTGTCTCAAAAAAAACAAACAAAAAACCCAAACCAAAACAGAACAAAACAATCTGAAACTAAAAGTCAAACAGAAAATTCCAGGATTTTTGAAGCAGTAAAAATCGTGGGGCAGGAGAGCCAGCTCAGTGGCGAGGGACCTTACTGGAGCTCCGGGTTCAATTCTCGGGGTTAACGTGGCAGCTCACAGCTACCTGTGCTTCCAGTTTGAGGACATCTACACAATGAAAATAATCTTCATAACAGAAAACCAAAACATTTTGAACTTTAGTGCAAAATTCAGTGAGCTGCTTGCCACTGAGACAAGAAAAATACAACTGCTTGAAGCCTCTCAATTTCCAGTCAGTTTTCACACTAGTTTTTTAAAGTGGCTTAAGAGGAACCCTACATTCTCTGTATCCACTACAACAAGCTAAGCCCCCACACAATGACAGTTATCTAAGCAAGCAGAGCCAGACTTCAGTTTCAGGACTGTAGAGTTCTACAATTCCAGACTGGCAAAAGAAAAAAGGTAGGGATAGTGGTGGCTCACGCCTTTAATCCAGCACTCAAGAGGCAGAGGCGATCTTTGTGAGTTCAAGGCCAGCCTGGTCTACAGAGCGAGCTCCAAACAAACAAAAGTCAGACTTTAATAAAATAATAATAATAATAATAATAATAATAGTAGTAGTAGTAGTAGTAGTAGTAGTAGTAGTAGTAATAAATCCTCAAAACTTAACGTCAGATGGTATTCATCACCAAATTTAACCCTTAGGAAATAAGATACAATTTTCCTAGTGTTAGGAAAGCAACACTCAACAAGATTACTCATCAAGTAATTAGGCTACTGTTAAAGCCCTAGCACACAATGCCTGATTTAACACCACTCAGTTCTCTATCAGTACTTATTGATGACTATTTCTTGTAAGTCAAAAAGGAACCATTTTATATTAGCAAATCTATAATTAACCTATCAGAAAACAAAATAAACAGCAGCTTTTCCAATTTTTATTATCTCATTTTTAAAATTTTATGTGTATAGGTGTTTTGCCTGCAAATACATCTGCGTACCACATGAAAGCAGTGCCTGCAGAGGCCAGAAGAGGGTGTCAGATTCCCTGGAACTGGTGTTGCAGACAGCTGTCAACCACCAAGTGTGTGCTGAGAATCAAATCTGGGTCCTCTAGAAGGGCAGCGTGTGCTCTTAACCACTGAATATCACTTTGCCCCAACTTTTCTGATTTTTCATCCTTAACCCATGGTCCACAAAATTGGTTCTCAGACCTGTTTCAAAAAATGGAGCGCAATTAAAGACACCCAAGGTTTACCTTCAGCCTCCCTTTACACATGTACACACATCTGAAAACAGACACCACATAGGTACATACGTACATACATGCAAAACAAAACAAGACAAATAATACTTTGGGACTGGAATTGACAGTGGGTAGAAACTGCTGGAAACAAAACCAAAGATACAGAATACTACTTACTGTACAGTAACTATGGAGCCTGAGTTATCACAAATTATCTACTCAGAAAGTGGATCTATGATAATCCTCAAACCATGAGGATTATTTCTTCTTATATTAACAATGCAAAAAGTTACTTTCTGAAGTAGGAGAAAACCTTTAAACAACCACATGCACAGAATTTTCATTTATAGTATTGAGTGCCAACCTGGAACTCGGCATAGTGCTTATGACAGTTTTCATTTGGACGGACACAGCTTCAATATTATGCTAAGCTTTGTGTAAGCAACAGGAGGCTAAGGCCGTAACAGCCCACCACCCACCAACGTGCTATGGTCAGATTGTACTAGTCTTGTACAGGTGACCACAGTGAAGCTGCTGTGAGTTCATGACTGAAATGGCTAACTTTAAATGTATCATTTTCCATAAAAGCCCATTTTAAGGATAAATGGAAATTTCTAAGCTATAAAATTCTTCAAGTGTAATATTCTGAAATGAATCAACTGCAGAAGCCTTTTATGGGCAAAAGGTAAACTACTAAGACCCAACAAGCTGAGTTCAACCCCTCAACCCATTGCTGGAGGGAGAACAGATTCCCCAACGCCATCCTCTGACCACCAAACCTATGCTGAGAATATACATACACCGACAAAAAAACATTTATAACTGAGATCAAAGTGATTATATTATCTAAGAAATAAGGCAACAGTTCTATTCCCATTTCTCTGCTGCTGCTTGAATCCAAACAGTAGATTTTTTTTTTTTTTAACAAAATGTTATTTTAAGTGTATGAGTGTTTGTTTGCCTGCATGCATTTCTGTGCACTTCTTGTGTGGCTGGTACTTGAGGAGGCCAGGGCATTGGATCCCCTGCAACTGAAGTTACAAACAGATGTAAACCACCATGTGGGGGCTGAGAATCAAACACGGGTCCTCTGGAAAAGCAGTCAGTATTCTTAACCACTGAACCATCTCTTCAGCCCCAAATTTAGTAGTTTGTTTTTTTAAACATACAGACTGAATTAAAGATCTCCCAGCATCCATCCATCCATTCATCCATCTTTCTTTCTTTTGAAAGTTATATTGTTTAGGGCTAGGTGTGTGGACACATGCCTTTAATCTCGGCACTTGGGAAGCAGAGAAATGCAGATCTCCATGAATTCAAGTCTAGCCCGGTCTACAAACTGATTTCCAGGCCAGTGAGACCCTGTCTCAAAATTAACAAAAAGTTTATTGTATAAAGGAAAGTACATTACAGAAAAGACAAGCATATTTTAGTATATCAAAGCCATGTCATTAGATAATGACAACAGAAGCAGACGCTGTCTGGGTAGCAAAGGCATAGACATGAGATCCTGGTACCAGATCTCAGGACATAACACCAGCCTTGCATCAACCTGTATTCATTCAAACACTTAGCAAAATACGTTCGGCTGTGGAGGGAGGAGGTGGTAGCACGGATTGGTAAGAGTCAGTGTGATAATAACACAAAGGAAATAAGCAATGAACAAATTCTATGACATAAGAATAGCAGGAAATAAAGTAATAGAAAGACTGAGGGGCAGGATCCCACAGAGCCTTCTAAGCCTAAAACCTTTATACTGAACTCAGTGAAACGAGGATTTCAGCAGAGGAGTGACATCACTGACTCATGTTTGAGTAAGATCCTTCAGGCTGCTTATGTTAATAACAAATGCAGGGGCTGATGGTTCTCAATAATTTAGAAGAGATAATGGTGACTTGTATTGGCAGTGGGTATGGTTAGATTCTAGATACTTTGAAGATAAGATGATTCTAGAGGAATCAAGGATGACTATAGAACAGGTGTAGAAAGACTTGAGTTCAACTTGAGTCATGTTGAGTTTAAGATGTCTGTTAAACATCCAGTGAAGACAGCAAAAAAGCAGCTGAATATAAGCCTGCAGAAGTCAGGAGAGAGGTACAGACAGGACATTTAAAGCTCTACCACCAGAGTGAGGAATCAAAGTGCCAAGAACTAATCAGGGATTCCAATATTAAGAGGAGGAACCTGCAGAGACTGAGCACAAGTACCTAGGAAATAGGAGGAAAAGAACAAAGTGTGGTTCCCTGGAAAGAGCATCAAGCTGGCAGCAGCCCACTGTGTCAGATGTCGAAGCCAGAACAAGGAAGAGACAGCAGCCACCAGCTATTGGATTTAAACCCAGAAAGGTCACTATGACGCTGACAGAAGCAGTTTTCAAAGAATGGTAGAGGGAAGGCAAGAAGTGCTGAAGATAACAAGGACAGACTGCAGTCTCAAGGAAGTTTGTTGCAGGAGGAAATGGGGTGGTGCAAAGAGGGAAGTGCAGTTGAAGCTTTTAAAGGCTGTCTTAGGGTATGTTTTATGTGCCACGGCAGCAGTCCAGTAGGTAAGAGAGGAAATGGCTGAGACGATAAGCCAGTGTAAGTTAGAAGCTGTACGCTCCAGTGGAGAAACTCTTTAGGCCAAGCAGAGGTAGTTGAGAAGTAGGAGGCAAATGCAGTGACAACAGGGAGGCACACCGAGCAGGACAGGCTGCAGAAGCACTCTTGGTTCAGACAGCTCTACAAAGCAAACAGCACAGGTGTGCAACACCATCTTACTGACCCTTTCATGCAGAACTCTTGTGTTACAGGTGCTCTTCCCTGTTTCCACACAGTCAGACCACAAAGCCCTACCATCTGCTAGCAGTACCCAACCTTACTTTAGGGGCTTTTTCTTTAGAACTCTTCCAGCCTGTTACCTGCTTCTGTGAAGGTGACCCTCAGACCCTTGACTCAACATATGTGAGATTCACCAGTAAAATGTGGCAATCAGGAAAGTGTTAGTGAGCTATCAGTCACATATTTAGACTTCTAAATGTCAAAAGGCTCATTTATAGGATCACATCAAATTTTACATGTAAAAATGAAACACACTTTTCACAGGAGACTTTGACTTATGTAGAACAATACAAATGCTCATACTACTTACCAACAGTGGTCACAGGAGGCTGGGAAGGGTACTGGGAGCTTGTTGTGGCAGGGTATGGGCCAGCAGGTGGGTAAGGACAGCCAGGATAAGCACTACAGGAAAGAATATCAAATATGAAGATGACCCAACACTGCAGTACTATGAGAACCCCACTGAGGAAGTTAAGCTTGACATATTACATTCCCAATTCATGAACTTACAGTTTTAGAGATGAAGGTGTTTATTCAAGGAACAGTATATGCAAATTACACTAATGACACTGGGTTTACAGTAAACTGTAGGGCCAAGCATGGCAGTGTGTGCTGACAATCTATGAAGGAGGCTGAAGCAAGGGGGTGCTTTGAGTACGAGTCAGGGGCTGGGGAGTGAGCTCAATGGTTAAGAGTGCTTACTGTTCTTGCAGAGGACCCAGGTTCGGTTCCCAGCACCCACATGTTGCCTCACAGCCACCAGTAACTCTAGCTCCAGGGGATCCAACACCCTCTTCTGATCTTTGTAGGTACCAGACATTCATATGGTGCACAGAGACTCATGCAAACAAATCACTCATACACATTTAAAGAAAAAAAAAATCAGGTGTGGTGGTGGTGGTGGTGCATGCCTTTAATCCCAGCACTTGGGAGGCAGAGGAAGATGAATCTCTGAGTTTGAGGCCAACCTGTTCTACATAGAGAACTCCAGAACAGCCAGCAAAAACAAAGAGATGAGGCTAGTTTGGGCTACATAGTGAGACTCTATCTCAGAAAACGAAAAACAAAGAAGTCAACCTCCAAAACAGCCTGACAATGTAGCTCACACCTATAATCTCAACATTTGGGAGGCTGTGGTGAATTCCAGACCAGCTGGAGAAATGGTTCAGTTGTTCTTGTAGAAGACCCAGGTTCAATTTCCAGCACCCACAAGGTGGCTCGAAACTGTCTGTAACTCCCGTTTCAGGGGATCCAAAACACTCTTCTGACCTCTGAGCACCAGGAATGCAAGTGATGCACAGATATACACATGAGAAAAATACTCATACACATAAAATAAACACACCTTTAAAAAAATGTGAGCTCCTATATCAAATAACGCCCCCCCCCCCCGCCCCCCAAATAGTAAATGGTCAAATGTTCTTGCTTGGCTCTGATTATATACGGTTACCTTCACAGAGGCAGAAACTACTACAATATTCCTAAGGACAAGACCCCAATAATAACAGAAGAGTAACATTTTCTATTCTGATTTCTAGTCTATTAGAGACTGACAGTATTTAAATTTTGTCTGGTGCTTATTGGTAACCTTCAAAACTTTCAAACATTTAATCTGAAAGCAAATCTTTACAAAATTTAAAAAACTTGTTTATGGGTAGTTTGTGTCATTTGTGTATTCTAAAAAATAGTCTTAAATTTGGGTTCTGGAAAATCCAAAGTTTCTTTGTAAAGATTTATTTGTATTTATCTTACTTAATGAGACGGGGTCTTACTATGTATCCTTGGCTAGCCTGGAATTCATAAAGATCCACTTGCCTCTGCCTCTGGAGTGCTGACGCCCAGCTATTTTTACTTTATGTGTGTACATGTGTGGGTGCCAGTGGAGGCAAAAGGGAATGCTGGACCCCTTGCAGCTGGAGTTCCCAGTTTGTGTGCTGGAAAACAAACTCAGGTCCCTCGGGAAAAGCTGAAAGTGCATGTAACCAATGAGCTATTTCTCTAACTTCTCAAAAAGGAAAAAGCAAGTATTTCAAGGCCCCAAACCAATCAAGATCACTGTCATTACCAACCCCAACCCATCACCTCTCTCTCTCTGGTAAATAAAACAAATCTGCATTTCTCTAGACAACCTAAAACTATTTTGGAATTGTATGCATACCATCTACCACAAAATGCCACCAATAAGCCACAAATGGCAGCCTAGGCCTATAATTCAAGGCCGAACTAGGATTATGAATCTACAGAGCCAGACCTACCTCAAAGAACATCAATAAACCAACCTTTAACTGAATTTCCACTAACTTTATTTAATTCCCCAGTTATCATTATTTTGATTCCAAACATAATAGAATTTTCATTACCTGGGATTGGGAGGGTATCCAGATGGATATGCGGAGATTCCACTCGGCATGCCTGGCATGTAGGAGGCTAAAAATAATTTTTAACATTTGAAAGTCATACGCACAGTCCTAAATATAAAGGCTGTAGAGTAATATGCATCACTGTCAAACCACAGCAAAATTCCACACCAAGAATCCAATCTCAGGCTCAAAACAAAACCAACATCAGCATTTCTTTAACGAACTAACAGTTCTTTAAGGAATAAATATTTTGAAGTCATTTAATTCCCAAATCATTAAACATGAGTGACAACACTCATGCAAATCCCAACAAGAAATGACTGGCAGACAGGTCAATCTGGTCAGCTCTATAGCCTCATATTCATCTGTAATTTAGAAAGTAATGCTGGCCCCAATTTGCTCTAAGACCTGCTACTTAGGAGGTAATCTGCCCTTGCATCTACAAAATTTTGGGACATTGAAGACCATGTTGACTAAAGATTTGCACTGTTGGTTTTGTTGGCTTGTTTGAGAACCTGACACTCCAAATCACTGTAAGAAATCCTATAAAAAAACTTACATCCACACTCATCTAGACCGGTTAAAAAAAGCTTGGAAATGCTAGGGGGAAAAGGTAAAAGTCATTAGCCTTTAAGAATGCTTCATTTATTCAAACCCACATAAGTTCAGTGGTGCCACAGGCTAACTTTGGCTTTGATGGAAAAGGACTTGCCCTCAGAGTCAATTTTACTCCAACTTTCCTTATTAGATACAATGGTGAATCAGCACTTAAGCCAACAAACAAATGTTTTATTGCCTTCTATGTGGCAGGAACAGGGATTTGATGGAGGGGAGATGGACAAAGGGAAAAAGAAAGAAGAGAAGAGAAGAGGATGATAAGAAGGGAAGGCACTAGACGAGAAGGAATCCTTGGCCACATATTGCTGGAATCTAGTTGGGGCCATAAAGAGTCACAAGTAGCTATGTTCTATTAATTGTGCCGACAGGGAAAGCAGAGTGCTACCTATGGGATTATCCAGGAAAGGAGCTAATCTAAATCTAAGAGGTAGAGTAAACAGAAGTGATCTAGTAGAGGAATGGCAGATGACGCTCAAGAAAAAGAGACATGGAGCCTTCAAAGAATGACCTAGAGGACAGAATATAAGCAAGTGGGAGAAGTACACTGGGCTGCTATCAACAACAGGCTTGGAAGCCTTTACCAGCCCAACATATCAGAGTTCATGCCTTCTTGTTAGGATGTATCAGTAGATGCTGGAATACTTTCCCTAAGTATAATAAAGGATGAAATTCAGTATTTAATTAAAAAACAAAAACAATCCCCTCCCAAAGCTCCCAAAATGTCACAATTCCATTCCACACATAGATGCTTTCCAAGCAGGAAGCACAGTTGACATTTATGAGTATCTCTTAGAAAAGGCGATTCCACTGTTAAGTATTAGCAACACACAAGGTCAATATCACTCACTTCCATACTAGTTTTTCCAATGTACACACCAATATCTCAGAGTAGTAACTTCTTCATAACTATAAGCAATTTTCTTTTTTCTTAAAAACTGGTTACTTCAGGGCCTGGAGAGATGGCTCCATGTGTGTGCTTGTACAAACACACACACACACACACACACACACACACACACACACACACACAGAGTTTGAGGGGCTAGAAAAATGGCTCAGTGGTTAAAAGCAAGTACTGCTCTTATAGAGAACCCGAGTCCTACTCTTAGTACCCACACTGGACAGTTCACAAGTGACTGCAACTCCAGTTACAGGGGATCTGATACCTCTGGCCTTCTTAGGCACCTGCACTCACGCGCAAATACCCACATAAACACACGAACAGAGAATTAAAATAAATCTTTTTAAAAAATAAAGTTTGGATATAATGCTGGCTTTAATTTTAAGTGTCTGAGTGTCTTGCTTGGAATTACTTATGTGTTCCATATGCATGCCTGGTGCCTGCGGGGTCAGAAGAAGGCATTGGATCTCCCAGAAGTAGAATTATAGATACTTGTAAACTTCCATGTGGGTCCTCTGCAAGAGCAACAGTATTCGTAAGTGCTGGGCTGTCTCTCTGATCCCATAATGCTGACTGTTTAAAGACTCAGTGTCTCTATGGTGCCCAGACAGGTACTGAACTACTAGGCTCACACAATTCTCTTGGCTAAACCTCCAAAGTCTTTGGAACTACAGGCACACATTATTGGTTTTTTGTTTTGTTTTGTTTTGTTTTTTGGTTTTTCGAGACAGGGTTTCTCTGTGTAGCTTTGGAGCTTTGGTGCCTGGCCTGGATCTCATTCTGTAGACCAGGTTGGCCTTGAACTCACAGAGATCCACCTGGCTCTGCCTCCCAAGTGCTGGGATTAAAGGTGTACACCACAGCAGCCTGGCTATTTACTTGTTTTTTTTTTTTTTTTTTAACAATGTCTCGTGACATGACTCATTATTCAAAAATTACCCTGAGAGAGATAAAAAAATGTTCTAAGTAATGATTTCTCAGTCATTAAATATTTATTCAAATATGTATCAAAGCCTCTTGGCTATTACTTAGGATGTGTATGGGCACAATCCAGACCTTTGTTTATAGACATACTTGATGATAATGTTAATGTCTAAAATGTTATTAAAATTGGACTAGATGGACAGTAGAGTGGTCTCTTAGTGATTTACTTAAACTAGCTCTTCAGTGCTTGATGAGACTGAGTGCGAAACTTGACTGCAACACTGACTAGTGTGGTTTCCTTCCGGAATACTACTGTACTTCCAAAACCAATGTGAAACTGAAAGAAATACAGAAATGTTCCCTCTGTCTTAAGTGGTAACTAAATCTGAACAAATAAATGAGGGGATCAGAGTAGAAAATATTTGGCACTTTAAACTTAAAACATTCAGTCAATAGGACTTACTAAGACAGAAACAATCACTAACATCCTTAACAGAGGAAGCACTGTCCTAAAGGCAAGTTTACTCTGGGAGGGACAGGAAGGAGAGGAAAGGAGTCACTTCTTTTACATTCCCATTCTGCCCATGGATCAAGACACTCTTCAGGAAAAACAGATTAAAAACAAGAGAATGAATGACTTTAGGCAATGGAGATAAAGCTCAGTCTTCAAAGAGAAGTTTGTCAGAATCACAGCTTAAAACGCCATAAAAACAGTACAAAATGAAAATGTCCAAACAAGTAAGTACAACCAACTCCCAATTACCCAGGATGATTCTGAAGTAGCAGCAAGAATCATTTACATAAACAGAACAGGGACAGAGCTGTCCCAGGGGCGGACCAGTACTGTCCCCATGCCCTCATCCTTCCAACAAGGTAGTCACAAATTGGCTGTACCGTAGAGAAGCACCCCAGAGCTAGATGTCCAATTGTGTATAACCAAAATATCTCAAGGAAATGAGCCAGTTCACTGCAATTAATTCTCTACAACACTGATTCTGGAGTCATAGAGATACCTCAGGCTACCTTTCAAATTACATCTGCTTTCTAGGTAGTCAAATAAGGCTTTTCCATGGCATGCATAATTTAAAACTTCTAGCTCTATTTGGCATCTTCTCTTCCACTCCGGAATCCAGAACATCCACACTTTGATTTCTACCCACAGATAGAAGCCCAAATGCCAGTCTTTGGTAGGAACCTGTATATGCGGACATGGGGCCTCAGGATATCTCCCAAAACTCCACTAACATGACAAGCTAAAAAGCAAAGTAAGATATTTTAAGAGTTTTACAAGGCTTCATTTTGTTTCTGCAAATTTTAAAATGAGCTCTTAGTTGTACTTACTATTTGGTGGCCCTGTTGCTGTGTATGGTGGGTAGGATGCAGAAACAGTGGGACGGGAGAACACCGGAGGCTCCTCTCCAAATATCACAATCATGATCTGAATAAGCTCCAGCAACTCTGACCGTGGCTAAAAAAAAGGGGGGGGGGACCCCCAAGCTATAATTATTTCTCCAACAAATAGAAGAGTTTGGCTTTTTTTTTTTCTGTAGTTGTTGCTGTTGTTAGTTTTAACTCAGTCGGACAGTCATGATTCTTTTGGCTTTTTATTATTCGACATGTGTGCACAAGCACATGCACCACTGTGTGCGGAGCTCAGACGACAACTCTGCAGTCAGTTCTCTGCTTCCATCTTAACTGAATTTAGGGATCAAACTCATGTCACCAGGCTTGTGTGGCTGGCCCCAGAAATTTTCCTGAACACACCAATGTTCACATCAGACAACAGGTTACATGAGAGCACAGAAACACGTTTGTATCTTCTTTTTGGTGTTGTGATCACTTGTGAAAAAGTATAGAGCAGGCATAAGCCTTCCAGAAACAGCAACTAGTGAAGATCACCTCAGTAAATGGACTGGGCCAGCTCAAGGCCAGGCTCTCACAAGCTCATTCTATCTCCGAGTTCTCCCTCTCAAGATAAATGTGATGGTTAATTTTGGTTGTCAACTTGACTGGATCTGGCATCAAATAACAGAGAAGACCCTCCCAAACAGGCAGAGCCTTCTCAGGTCAGCCCAGCTACAAAGAGGTCAGAGAGTAAAGCAGCATGGCTTTTTCCCGCCCATCTTCCACTTCTTGCTCGTGAGTGCACCTATGTATCTAGCCCACTGCCACCACCGCTGCTGCTCCCTCCTCTGACACTGGAACCCAGCTTCCTTGGCTTCCTAATGCAGACTGACGACTACTGGATCTCCACAGGCTGGGACTGACTGCTGAAGTATCCATCCTCACCGACTGAGGAGCTCCTGGGCTCTCAGCCTAGCTAGTGGACAGATCGCCACTGTTGGTTTACCCAACACCATCACACAAACCAATCTCCTAAGTCTCCTTGGTGGGGCTGGAGAGGTGGCTCAGAGGTAGCTCAGCAGTTAAGAGCACCCGTTACTCTTGCAGAGAACCTGGGTTCAGTTCCCAGTACCTACACGGTGGCTCACAACTGACCGCAACACCAGTTTCTTGGGCCCTCTTCTGGCTTCCACAGGGACCAGGCACACATGTGGTACATATACACCCAGGCAAAACATTTATATACAAAAAACAAAAATAAATCTTAAAAAAACCCTTCTTTTGTAAGATACTCGTTGTATTGGTTCTGTTCCTCTAGAGAACACCAACACAATATAGGCTTCTGGGTTATTTGTGGTACAAATGCCGCTCTGCCAGTTATACTATCAGCAGCAGAAACACAAGCTGTTATCCTTGACAGCAATTCTTTGAAGAATAAGTGCACCTTTTTTTTTTTTTTTTTGGCTTTTCGAGACAGGGTTTCTCTGTGTAGTTTTGGACCCTGTCCTGGAACTCACTCTGTAGACCAGGCTGGTCTTGAACTCACAGAGATCTGCCTGCCTCTGCCTCCTGAGTGCTGGGATTAAAGGCGTGTGCCACCATCACCCAGCAGTGTACCTATTTTTAAGAATGATATTCTACTTCTGAACTTTGTCTGTTAGATTCTGTTACAGAACCTTTTTAGCTAGTTAGTATTACAGTTCATGTCTGTCATCTTAGGACTTAAACTGAGGCAGAATGAATCTCTACAAATTTGAGGCCAGCCTGGATTACAAACAAACAAAACAAAACAAAAAACAACTACCAGGCCAGGTGGTGGTGCACGCTTTTAATCCCAGTACTCGGGAGGCAGAGCTAGGCAGATCTCTGTGAGTTCAAGGACAGCCTGGTCTACAAAGAGAGATCCAGGCACCAAAACTACATAGAAAAACCTTGTCTTAAACAAACAAACACCCAACCACCAATGAAAACAAAACAAAGGAATAAACAAGAGCCTTTTCTAAATGCCTCAGTTCAGTGACTAGTCCACTCACTGTCTAAACGTACCTACTGTCCTTGGAATCTTCTCTGAGTGTAAACTGAAGACAGACGCTAGTGAGCAGAACATACATGCAATCACTTCCAAGAACCACATAATAGCCAGGAGGTGGTGGCGCACACCTTTAGTCCCAGCACTCAGGAGGCAGAACCAGGCGATCTCTGTGAGTTCAAGGCCAGCCTGGTCTACAAAGCAGATCCAGGACAGGCACCAAAACTACACAGAGAAACCCTGTCTCGAAAACCCCCGTCCCCCCCACCCCCCAAAAAAGAAGAACAAGAACCACATAATACTTACATGTTTCCAGTCATGTAGATAAGGTAGGTAGATTTTCCCATTTGCATCCACATGCTTTCCTGTTTTAATAGTCATTGAACTAGTAGGCTTAACAAAACAGATAGGGGGATTATATGGGTATGTGTCCAGCAGCCACAGGCATATTGGAATATTATATGTATTACCTGAGAGAGAAGAAGAAACCTCAATTACTCTTTTATCATTTTGCAGGAGTATAATATATGAGGTTGAGAGCAACAAACACCATTACTACTATCACCAATGGCGTTATTTATCTTTTAAAATTTAAGATGCTTCTTAGAGCTTTCTTTGGATTGCAAGCCACACCTGAAAGGTAAAAGTGCTGACTGCTTATTGCTGGACAAGGTTCTTTTGACTCAACTTCTGCTGCTTGACTCTTGTCATTCCGCTAAAAAACCTTGCTGGCAAAGGAGAAGGAAGCCAGTCTCTATCCTCCAACAGTCAGCAGACGCCTTGATGTGTCTTCTACTAGACCCATGTTTAGGGCAGTTTCAGTGGTAATTACTCAGAATCAGTGTTGTTACCCTCTCCTCTTGGTTATGAAATAGAATCCCAGCAGAGAAATTTGACTACTTGTAGTCAAATGGAGGATCTCAAAAGATGCAATGGTCACCACATTAAACATAGACCAGTCTTTAGTGCGCTCAAATGTTCTAAGCAACCATTTTAACACTGAAGGAACTTGCACGTGCTTCACCTTTACAAAGTTTCAGCACACAGAAATATGTAAGCATGTTTCACCTAAAGAAATCCGATGCTAGTGGAGCTTCTGATTTTTTTCTCAGCCCCCAGACACACCTACAATGTGTAAGTCTAACACATAAAGCCTTAGGTTTATTACCAACATCCAGAATTCCCTGCTTTTTGGAAAAAAAAAAAATCCCTACAGTAACTTGGACCAATATGCTATGACCCATGAAGAATGGTTGAGGGAAAAAAGCAGGCTTACTTGAGATAAAATCAATATTCATACATACTTCCACAACCTGCATCCCTCACCAGATCTCATTCCCCAGTGCAATGGTGAAGTTAGTAATTAAGTTTCTGTTCATCACAGATGCTCTCAGTTAACTGTTTTTCCCCTAGGACCATGTCAGCCACAAATGACTGACAAGTGTCATTATCCCTGTGATATTCCTATATGCCTTTCTCCTATTTAATCTCACAGCACAGCAATCACAGAAATGCTGTGTAATGTCCCCCACAGGATCATGTTCTAAACTCTCGTTTCCCAGATGATGGCAATATTCTGGGGCCTAGGTCACAGAACTAGGTCATTAGGGGAGGGCCTCTGAAGGCTGTACTGGCCTCTGGCCCCAGCCCCTCTCTCTGGGGACATATATGTCCTAGCTAGCCACAAGAAATAAACAAACACAACTGTCCCAAAGCAGAATAGGCTCTTAAGAAACTGAATGCTTGCTCATCATTTAGTACTTAGCAGAGAGTTGACCGATAAACAGAGACTAGTCATCCAAATGCATCACTACCAATAGTATAACCATAAAAAACAGGTGCCTTTTATTGTACATCCAGGCTGCGTGACAAGCCTTACATTTATCACTTCCATCAACTGTCATACTTGAGCTAGGTACTATTCCATTTCCCAAATGCTGTGGATGTCCATGGTCACAAAATTCAGACTGCATAGCAGGAAGTCAAATCTAATTCTGTCCCAACTTTAAAGCACCACCTTACCGCTACACAGTACAGCTTCTCATGGTCAGAAAGATGCGAATGGTGAGAAAGGCTGAACTAGCAGACACCTAAGATCCCTCTACAGCGCTATGATTCCATGAAACATCAAGTTCCATCTGTATTGTGGGGCACTTGTTTGTTGTTATATCTTGACATAGAAGTTAAAACAAAACAAAACAAAACTGTAAGGTAGTGTTGCTAAATAAAGTTGAATTAGAACTGAAGTTAAAAACCTCTGTTTTGTCAAGAAGGCCATTAGAGAGTAAATTCAATGTACTTTTAACTCCTTGGCAGCATGTTCTTGTCAGCAGATACATCGATCATGAAAACATAAACATGTTCTTTACCTCTGTAACGCACAGGAATTGTTCCAGTGAGGTTCACCAGCTCCCTGGAACTGCCATCATTAAAAACTGAAAGGAAAAAACAAAATGTAATCATGAGCATTTTTGTAGTTACTCTTTCAGAAATACCAGTTAACTGTGAAATGAGGTTAACTTGTCAGTGTTCAATAATAAAACTCCTTTGCTGACTCACTTACGTAAAAAGCTTTGGGTTACTTGTGAAACTGGATCTGAGTACTGTATTCCCAAATACGAGCTTTTGGTCTCCAGCTAACACGATTCTAAGCCCATTTAAAAATCACTCCAAAGAACCAGGCAGTGGTCATGCATGCCTCTTAATCCCAGCACTTGGAAGGAAGAGGCAGGTGGATCTGAGTTGGAGGCCAGCCTCGTCTACAGAGTGAGTTCCATAACAATAAGGGCTGCACAGAGAAACCCTGTCTTGAAAAAAACAAAAACACAAAACCCACAATATTCTGAAGTTTCTGAGCTGTAGGCCTGAGATGGACGCCACTGATTATGCCAAAATCATATTGCCAATAAAGTTGTTTTTAAGAATCTCAAGAATAAATATATCAGTAAATAATAAAAGTCACCATCAAGGCTGAGTATAATTCAATGGAGTATTTGTAGTGCCACTAAAAAGGAAGAAGTCACTACCAAATGATGCCATACTAAAAACTAACCTCCCATCATTTCCTTTTAGAAACCCCCACTCACTGTGGCTGGGGATGTGGCCAAGTTGGTGGAGTGCTTGCCTAGATGCTTGAAGCCTTGGGTTCCATCACCAGCACTGCATAAATTGGGCATGGTGGCACACGCCTATAATCCTAGTGCTTGGAAGGTCAAGACAGGAGAATCAGAAGTTCAAGACCATCCTCATTTACACAGAAATCCTGTCATTCTCAATCTCAAGGTGGAATCAAAACACAGTATTGAAAATAGAGGTACCTCCACAGTTAAATACAGACATGTTCTTTCAACATGTATTTCTATTTTATGTGTGTTTTGCTTGCATGTATTTAAGTGGACCATGTATTTACGTCTCATGGAGGACAGAAAAGAGCATTGGATCCCCTGGAACTAGAGTTACAGGCTGTTGTGAACTGCCATGCAAATGCTAGGAATTAGACATGAGTCCTCTGGAAGAGCAGTATGTGCTCCTAACCGCTGGGCCATCTCTCCAACGTATCACATTTTCCTTTTTTTTCTTTTTCTTTTTCTTTTTTTTTTGTGACAGGGTTTCACTGTGTAGCCCTGGCTGACCTGGAACTCACTGTGTAGATGAGGCTGGCCTCGAATTCACAGAGATCTGCCTGCTTCCCTAGTGCTGGGACTAAAGGCATGGTCCGACACCACCCAGCTCTTTTTTCTCTTTTAAAAAAAAAGTAAGTAAGTAAGTAAGTAAGAAAGAAAGTAAGAGAGAGAGAGAGAGAGAGAGAGAGGGAGGGAGGGAGGGAGGGAGGGAGGGAGGGAGGAAGGAAAAGAGAAAAAATGAATCTTTATTTTATGTGTATGGGTGTTTTGCCTACACATGTGTCTGTGCTACATGTATGCTTGGAGTCCACGAAGGCCAGAAAAAGGTGGCAGATTACTCGGAACTGGAGTCACAGACAGTTGTAAGCTGCTGTGTGGATGCCAGGAATGGAAATGAACCTAGGAGCCTTTTCTATCTTTTGCATAATTTGTGTTAAATGCTTTATTTCTAACAATTGTTTGGAAAGAACACTATTACACAGGGCAAAGGCTATGATGTAGATTTGTAGAAGGGTACAAGGTCCACGTTGTTAAACATGCAGGCTTTTTTCTTTAACAGAAGAAAGTAGCACTTGTTTACATGGAAGACTGCAATAGATACTGTTTGATGACCTGGTGATCTCGTTAGTCTGTGGAGCCAGTTCTCACCCAAGTCACCTAGAATTCTGAGCAGTTTCTCAGTCACTAAAACTCAACCTCATGAAAGAGGTCCCATGCACTTCACAAAATAGTTTGCTATTATGCTTATTACAACTCCTTCCTCCCTAAGCCCTTGTCCTGAGCTTGTTTCTCAGTCAACAGAACCAATTCTTTTCTGTGGAAGAGGTCATAGGAGCTCTGCAAAAGACAAGTACTTTGCAAGGGAGTTTAGATGTAGTCATTCCTTAAGCTTTGTCAAGATAGTTATCATGAAGAAACTTTTTCCCAAAGTTTTACTGTATTTAAATATGTAAAAAATAAGCCGGGCAGTGGTGGCACACACCTTTAATCCAGCACTGGAGAGGCAGAGGCAGGCAGATCTCTGTGAGTTTGAGGCCAGCCTGGACTACAGAGTGAGTTCCAGGAAAGGCGCAAAGCTACACAGAGAAACCCTGTCTCGAAAAAACCAAACCAACCAACCAAACAAATAAACAAATAAATAAATAAACCCGTTGGCATCAGATTCAAGAAGTTTGACCAACCTGGCTAAGTAGTGCTGAAGCAACTTTCATTTTTGCCTCTCCACAGAACAATTTGCTGCCAGCTGTGAGGCTTTTAGGGACACCCACAAGGATTCAATATGAAACACCCTTCAAAGGCTCTCGTGTTGAAGTCTTGGTTGCCTACTGATGGGCTTTGGAGAGGTGACTGGACATTGGAACCACAGTCTCAGCAGTGAATCAATTTACCAAAATGTTCATAGTGATGACATTCCTAGAAGGCAGTGGACCAAGCTGGAATCTCTCTTTCTTTGTTCCCTTGCTTTATCAGGTGAGCAGCTTTCCTCCACCTCCTCTGCCATGATGCTTGGTCCCACCTCAGCCCCACAGTAATGGAGTCAAGAAATCATTGACTGAAGTCTGAGACTGAGCCACAGCCTCTTTCCTCTTTTAAGTTGGTTGACTTTCCCAGATAATCTTTCAGTGAAAAAGGCTGACACACGCCTTTGTTTGTCTATATGAACAAGATAGCACACACAACTACACTGACAACACCAGCTCTTCTGATGACAATTGTCTAATTCTGTGCATTTTAAAGTTAGAATGTGTTCTTGGGCAGAATGACTTATGCCTGTAATTCCAGCACTTGGGGACACTGAGACAGGAGGATCACCATGAGTTCACTGACAGCCTGAGCCATGTACTAAGTTCCAGGACAGCTTAGGCTAGAGTTAGACCTTATCTTAAAATCAAACAAAACAAAAATATTCATGGGTTGGAACATTACATTGAAGTTTAGGGTGTTGTTTGCTCTAAAAGTATTCTGATAATAGTTTAGATTGGGTTCAGTCATATAATGCCATATAAAATCTGTGTGATGATGCTAGAATCTACCAGTTTTGATTAACAGTCAGTTTTAGCATATAGTAAAAACTACACCTAAATACAGGGCTTAGTGGCACACGCCTTTAATCCCAGCACTTGGGAGGCTGAGGCAGGCTGATCTCTGAGTTGGAGGTCAGAGCCTGGCCCATTGGAGCTATGTTGAAATTAATTTTGGTAACAAGAGGAGTTTCATAAGTCAATGCAAAAAATGAACAGATATAAGGCAGACTGAAATGAAGGAGCTTATCCTGGGTTTGAGAGAGGGCTTCATCGTTCACCCTGTTACCTACCACCTCTCCATGGGACCTACTATTTTCAAAGCCCTGCAGTGAGTGTAGTTTACAAAGTCTCAGTGACAAAATCTAGTTTTCTGCCTCCAGAAGCATTCCGTGAGGACAGAAAAGACTGCTATATTTAAAAAAAAAAAACACACACAAAGTTCCAGCCGGGCCACTAAGTGGAGGCCAACCTGGGCTACAGAGTGAGTTCCAGGAAAGGAGCAAAGCTACACAGAGAAACCCTGCCTTGAAAAGACAAAAGACAAAACTCTAGATGTTACTTTTGAAGGTACAAATTTATTTTGTCTCAGTATAAATACAAACTGGCACCTAAACTAAAGACCATTAACAAAAAATTCTCTCTCTCTCTCAATATTTTGGAAAAGAAAAAAAAAAAAACCCCTCTGGAAAATAAACTAAATTATCTTTACAATTTCCTCCTATGGGCTGGAGGTATACATACTCATACAGGGTTCTGGGTTTGTACAGAAAAACAAATATCTCCCAAGCCTAAACTTGTGTAGTATTGTATCAAAGTAATCCCCCCCCCCAACCCCCAGTTGTTTGAGACAGGGTTTCTCTGTGTAGTTTTGGCACCTTTCCTGAAACTCACTCTGTAGACCAGTCTGGCCTCGAACTCACAGAGATCCGCCTGGCTCTGCCTCCCGAGTGCTGGGATTAAAGGCATGCGCCATCACCTCCCAGCTTCAAAGTAATGCTTTTTAAGACTTGGAAGTACTCAACAGACCCTTTTTTTTCTCCAGACTTATATTCTCCTGTTTCCTGACACTTTTGTTAGGTGTAAGTTCAACCCTTCAATTAAATACCCAACAAACTGAAAAGGAAAACAAGAAAATTGTAGCTATAAACACAAGGAACAAACTCAAACAGAGATGGATGTTCTTGGTGCATAAACTTACCATATGAATCCAATACAGGTTTGAGATCTTTGTACATGGCGATGACATTGACAGTTTGACGGACAGTTAGATCTCTGTATTTGTACTGAAAAAAAAATTACAAAGTTGACTTAAAACCAATGTGCATCACTTTACTGTTTGATTTTCTTTTCTTTTTTTTTCTTTTTCTTTTTTTTTTTTGGTTTTTAAAAACAGGGCTCTATGTAGCTCTGGCTGCCTGGTACTCACAGAGACCCACCTGCTTCTGCCTCCCAAGTTCTGAGATTAAAGCCTGCATAGCCACCACCAGGCTGGATTTTCTTAAGATGTTACTTTCTTTGTTAGTCTTCTTGAATCTTCTACTCCTCATTAACATCAACCGCAGGCTCTCATTTCTTTACTGCCACCTATGTGAACTCTTACTAGAGCTGCTCACTACTATTTTAGCACTTTTATTGAAGTTAAAAGACCCCATCAAAAGGGCTCAGTAGTTAAGAGCACTGGCTATTCTTCCAGAGAACCCAGGATGGATTCCCAGCATCCACATTGCAGTTCACAACATTGTAATTCAGTCCCAAGGGAGTCAATGCCCTCTTCTGGCTTCTGTAGCTACCAGGCATGGACAAAGTGCATGGACATAAATGCAGGCATTTAAAAAAAAATGTTCCCATCAAGTGAATTGTTTTTAATGGGGTTTCCTTTTGTTGCCCAATCTGGCTTCAAAATAATGATCTGTCTCAAGTCTTGAGAAGCTGGGGAATTAGACTACTCAAAGACTATGCTGCACTTTTCTCTCTTTTAATGAATTTTTTCCCACACTTCACTCATTCTCAAAACTGTAGCCTTCACTGTCAATATCCACTATGTTGCAACAAATCACTCACTGTATTGTTTCTCACCCTACTGGTCTCTTCTCTACTATAGAATGAGCACACTAGTTTAGGCACATATGGCAGAAGCTAACTGATCATAATACACTGACACGCACAGGTTGACAAGCTCTATCCATGCAAAGCTAATTGCCTTTTCTTAAAAAGCAGAAAAGCAGTTAGCTGCTGAGAATGTGACTCAGAGGTAGAGAGCTCACCCAGCATGCCTATGGTCCTGGGTTCAATTCTCTCAGTACAGGGGAAAAAACATAAATAAAAAGCAATCAGCTATTCCAACAGAGACTCTAATAACAAGCAGAAAGCAGAGCATCAGTATGGCATGGTTCTTTATTGCTAAATTATATTAATCATATGGAGAGCCCACATTTAACCTGGTATGCAGCTGATAATGACAGCCTCATCTCTATTTTAACTCATAGAACTTCTTTGTTGCAAACCTGTCCATCTGACCTATCAAAGGCCCCATTATTTATAAATGGCTTCTCACTTCATTCTCTTGGTATATTTTAACATACATGATCCTTTGAGTTAGTTTTTGGATCTAAAACTTGTGATAGTCAAGATTTTTATGTTATCTCTTCTCTTTAGCAAGTCCATTGCAGAGATGTTTGGTCATGCTTCTTCACTGGGAAGAAACATGTCTGGGTATTCCTGTGGTGTCAGCAATCACTGTTTAATGTTTAGAATGATTCTCTTTAAACCTACTACAGTTTTGGACATTCCACCATGGAGATAGTAAGATGTGATCAGATATGGATATGTTTGAAGGCAAAGCTTGTAGGATTTTTTGTGATGTGAAAAGTGGTCTCAAAGGAGCTTCTATGATTTTTGCCTCAGCAACATCAGCCTTCATCAAGATTGCTTATGAAAGTCACCAATGCCTGTTATATGGTGTGCCATGCCCAATTCTGTCTTCATTTTATTTATAAGTGGTATCTGACCAAGCTGATTTCTTCCTCTTAAAATGTGTTCATGGGTTGGTAAGACGGCTCAGCAGGTAAAGGCCTGAAAATCTGAATCCAATCCCCCAGACCCACAGGGTAGAAAGAAGGAACGGACTCCTGCAAGTTATACTCTCATGTCCATATGCTCGCGCGCGCGCGCGCGCGCACACACACACACACACACACACACACACACAAATGTAATGAAAAAGTAAAAAAACCCAAACCTACAATCTTCATTTGGTTTTTAAAGTATCAAAGCTTGGTTTCTTTCTCATCCTTTCTGTTGTTTCTCTCCTTCTAGTCAATTATTATTGAGCCACAGGACTCACTCCTTTACCTTCTTCATCTAATTTCACTTCTTTGGTGTTCTCTCTTGGGTTTTCAAATATGTCAAAACCCCCACATTACACACACACACACACACACACACACACACACACACACATATGGCTGGCAAGATGGCTCAGTAAGTAAAGGAGCTTACTGGCCAAGCTTACCACCCATGTTTGATCCCTAGAATCCATGAAAGCAGAATACTGACTTCAGTGGCTTGTCTTCTGACCTTCAAATGCTTGCCTTGGCGTTATGTGCACCAATACACAGATGCACATCTTAAAAAAAAAAAAAAGCTTTCATTCTGAACCTCTTCCATAAACATCAGACACATGTAGTAGCCCTTTCTTCAGTGATCCATGGTCAAACTCAATCCCCAGATATTTAACAGAAAATTCTAGCAATAAATAATTCATATAAGTTAAACTGCATTCTTTCTTTCTCTCTTTTTCTTCTTAAGATAGGGTTTCTCTGTGTACCCCTGGCTATCCTGAAACTCGATCTGTAGACCAGGCTGGCCTTGAACTCACAGAGATCCACCTGCCTCTGCTTCCAAATGCTGGAATCAAAGGTGTGCACCACCACCACCTAGCTAAATTGCATTTCTAAGTAGCATGGCATCTTGATGAAATCTCCAATCCCATTGTCCTGCCAGGAAGTGAGTCATCTCTTTATCCAGCATATCCATACTATATTATAGGCTACCCCACCTGTTAGTGACTGACAGGCCTAAGGTCAACTGTCCCAGTGCTTGTGTTCAAAGAACTATTTTACTCAACGGGCCGGAAGTTCAAGAGTGGTAACATCAGACACTTTATTAGAATATATTGTATAACTGGTCTACCTTATTACATTTATTATTAACCTCTTACTGTAATTAACTTGTAAGTTAAATTTTCTCATAGGGATGCATGCATAGGGAAGAGCACAACATATACGGGTTCATTATATCTGCTTTGTCTTGGAATATATCGCCTGTGGGTAGAGGAAGAGGGAGTACTGTGTATATCCAGTTACCATTTGACAGCTGCGTATCTAATGAATGTTAAATTGATCAGGAACAAAATTCCTTATCATCCTCCCAATTTTATTCTTCTCACATCCTAACCTTTGTAGCTATACTAAACCTTGGAAGTTATCCTTGAGCATCTCTCTCTCAATCCACAGCAAATCACCCTCAGCAATACCTTCAAATGTATCCAGAATCTTGGGCTAAAGAGATGGCTTAGTGCCTAAACGCACTTGCTCCTTTTGCAAAAGAACCAAGTTCAGTTCCCAAGACTCACACTGGGAGACTCAGAACTGCCTATAACTCCAGCTCCAGTGGATCCAACACCCTCTTCTGGCTTCTGTGGGCACCCACATGTACACCACATGTACATACACATACATACAGACAGATGTTTACTTAAAAATAAATCCTTTAACAAATGTATATATACTTCTACCTCCAGAATCTGACTTCTACCTTCATAGTTATATCCATGCTCTAAGCAGCAGCAGCAGCAGGCATTGTCTCACTTCCACTCTATAGTCTCAATAGAGCACCCAAGCAGTCCTGTTACAATTTACATCAACTGGGCTGGGTATTGTAGCTCATGCCTTTAGTCTCAGTGGCAGAGGCAGGTGGATCTCTGCTAGAGCTAGAGACATGGCTTAGTGGTTAAAGGCACCTTGAAGAGGACCAGAGTTCAGTTTCTAGTACTCGTGCTTAGGGGGTTCACAAATACCTGTAACTCTAACTCCAGAGGGATCCAATACCTTTGGCCTCTGTGTGCACCTGTATTCATGTGCACATACACAAACATATGCTTTTTTTTTGGGGGGGGGGGTGACAAGCGTTTCACCGTGTAGCTTTGTCTGTCTGGCCTTGAACTCACAGAGACCTGCTACTTAAGGTGTGGGCCACTACATCTGGCTCCATATACGTAATTAAGTTCAGGAGTACAATTTTAGCCTAACTGTTCACACTGTTGTATCCCAAAATTTATGGTACAATAACACCTTTTTTTTTTTTTTGAGGTAGGGTCTCACTATGAAGACCAACTCAGATTTGCCTGCCTTTACCTTCCAATCAATAGAGGCGTGCACCACCATTTTCAGCTCAATAGCAACTTTTAATGTGACCACTTTCATCTACCCAGCTAGTAGTGACTCATCTTCTATTGTAAACAAAATATTGTGCATAAAAACAGAAGGTTACTGGTATGACTAAAGCATAAAGCAAGATGGACTAACAGTAAAAATATCCTTAATTGATAAAATCACAACCAATGTTAACGAAAACCTGTTTAGGATAGGAGCTAAGATAAAGTTCAAAGGAGAAAAATGTTATGTAGTAATATTAAACTCTCTCTTTCTCTGCATGAGCCAGAATATCTCGATAAGGGTAGAGACTCTCCAATCAGATGAAGTTATTGGGCTACATCAGGGTCCTCTAAAACAGTGGTTCTCTACCTGTGGGTCACGACCCCTGGAGGGTTGTCAAATGACCCTTCTAAGGGTCGCCTAACACCACTGGAAAACATAGATATTTATGAATGAGCCATAACGAGCCAGTAGCAAAATTACTGAAGTAACAATGAAATAATTATATGGTTGGTGTTCACCACAACATGAGGAACTGTATTAAAGGGTCGAAGCATTAGGAAGGTTGAGAACTAATGCTCTAAAAGTTTAATTGGAGCTTTGAAAAAGAAATGAAGATAAACGTTATTAGATAGATCTTAACTGGGCCTAGCCCTACTCTGTTATTAGGGATAACGACAGGGAAAGAAGAATCAAGACACCTAGAAGATATGGTTAGACAAGGAAGACACAGAGGTTTGGTCTTCAAGGAATATGTGCATGAATTTACTAGAAAAAGTCTACTTTTACCAGGTGTTTGTTTTTTAAAACATAATGTTTTTTTTGTTTTGAAACAGGGTCTATATATCCCAGGCTGGTCTGGAACTCACAATCTGCCTGCCTCCGCCTCTAGAGTGCTGGGATTAAAGGCCTGCGCCACCACGCCCTGCTTATTCCTGTTTCCTTGTAAACTGGAAACCTCTTAAATCTACGATCTCTATCCTTCTTGCTTTGATAACAAGTATCAAAGCCAACTCGATGAATTGGAGAAGTTAGGGCTCAACCACATTACACAGATTTTATTAAATGTGGCAAATTATAAGAGGCATTGTGGAGTCAGGTGCCCCGTGTGACCATCAAACTAAGAAATTAATATGCAAAGTATCTAAAAGCCCTTTTAAAAATTCAAAGTAAAATCCCACAACACCAGTCAAGCGGTGAGAATTTTAAGTTCAACTCAAAGTAAACAAGCAAACAACTGAGTTAATCACAGTTAATGCATGCAATGACTCGGAATTGCAGAGTTCTCCGGGGTGGGGAGGGGCCGGCAGTCTAGATCTTCTGGCCGCTCTACTTCAGCGAGCCAATTGCACCAACAGTTCCCGAGCTCCGGCGGACCGGGCTGGGCCGGGGAGAGGCGTGCGGGGACCGGATCTGAGCAGGGGCAGCCTCCGGCCCGTAGGACCAGGCGACGGCAGGCCCGCTTGGGACGGCAAGCAGCGCCGGGCGAACAGCAGCGGCCGCGCCAGGCACGACCCCGCTTTTGTTTATGGAGGCGAAGGCGGGAAGGGCCGCTCCGCGGAGGGAAGGCGGCCTCAGCCCAGCCCACGGGGCCGCCCTTTAGGGAGCCGGCTCACCTTGGACATCATCTTCTTCAGCTGACTCTCGGACACCGCCATGGCGCGCGCCTCCGTCCCCGCAGGCAGAGGGTCAGCGCCACGGGGCCGCCCCAGGCCGCCAGACAATCGCCGCCGCCCCGCCCCCGCCAAGCAGGAAGCCGGCGCGCCGTGCTTCCGCTTCCCCCGCGTCACTTCCGAGAACGCCGCTCTGCGGCTTGAGGCTGGGCTTGGGCTTTTATCCGTTCCCACAGTTGCCGGCCGGGCAGGTACTGACGCTAAGCCTTTCGGCCGGCGGGCTAGCGAGCCTCGCCTCGCAGTGTCCCGCCGAAGCCCGGAGTCCGCGCCAATGGCTTGACTAGCTTGTGGGCATCCTGACCCCAGCAGTTGCTTTAGGCAATGATGCCTGAGGCCCCTCTTGGTGTATCACTTGCGTATGTGTTAGTTACTGTCTTTTTGTTTTGTTTTTGTTTTTAGAGACAGGGTTTCTCTGTGTAGTTTTGGAGCCTGTCCTGGATCTTGCTCTGTAGACCAGGCTGGCCTCGAACTCACAGAGATCTGCCTGGCTCTGCCTCCGAGTGCTGGGATTAAAGGTGTGCACTACCACTGCCTGGCCTCTATTTTCATATCTTAATTATCTTGTAGAATGCAAGAAGTGGTATTCGAGCTCAATTGAGTTTCTATTTCCAATAAAAACTTGTTATAGGGGCTGAAGAGATGGCTCAGCAGCTAAGAGCACTTGTTGCTCTGGCAGAAGGTTTAGGTTAAGGTTCCCAGTTACAGGGGATCCCAGTGACCTCAGTGGGCACCAGGCATGTAGGTGGTGCACGTACATACAATGCAGGCAAAACACCCATAAAATAATCTTTAAAAAAATTGTTAGTGACATATCATTTATTAATTTTATAAGCACAGTCATTGGGCTTAGTGGTTAAAAGCACTTGTTCTACAAGTATGAGGGCCAGAGTTCAGACCTCACAGGGCATTCCTACCCACGCCTGTAACATCTATAGCATTGGCTTCAAGAGGGGTGAAGAAGGATCTCTGGGCTTGCCGGCATCCAGCTTGGTAAAGATGTGAGTCCCAGGTTCAGGAGAAGACCGTGCTTCAAAGAATAGGATGAGAGTGATGGAGTAGGACACTGAACACCTCCCCCATCCCCATGTCTTTAAAATACTCAAAAAGCACGATTTTAAACTGTTCTTAAAGTTGTAGCTTACTTAGAAATGCCTTTAACTAGCAACTGTTTCTATGAATTGGAGTACTAAGTAACACACTGCTTTAGAAGTTTTCTTAACTAGGTGTGGTGATCTATAATTTATAATTGAAGTCCTTGAGAGGCTGAGGCAAGATAATCAAAAAATCAAGTCCTGCATAGGGCTATATAACATTATCCTGTTTCAGAAGTTTTCTATCTAAAATATATATTTTTAAATTTGGAAACAACTGATAAAGGTCATTTTCTTCATTTTGTACTTAAGCCACTTGAATGAATAATGGACATGGGTGCCCTGAGAATAACATAAAAAAAAAAAAATAAACCTTTAATCTGAATGTATTTTCTTTCATTTAATCAGACATCACATGGTCCTTTTAAAATCAAAGTTTATTTTGTTCATTATTTAAGGAAAACAATGTAAATTGGAAAATGAAATTTTACAGTACCAAAAAGTACCTTACAGTACCAAAAAGCATTTTAATCCATGTCCCAATAAAAACTATGAAGTACCGCATGATTTTAGAAAAGTGAACGTTTCCCCCTCCTTGTCAGATGGCAAGAAGAAAAAACATTTTATTTAACATAGTGTTTTTAAAATGAGGAAATAAATATTTCACTAGCTTTTCACAAAACCTGAATTTCAGAACATAATAAGGTAAAAACAACAGGTTATTAATTTGATGTATAATTGATTGAAATGTATCAGATGTTAGATATTATCTAGAAATGAACACTACTGCAGAGCCTGTACCTCAGAGGAGAGATTCTCAAACACTGTATATTTCCCTCTGGTTTTGAGACTGATACAATATATAGGTTAATCAAGTCAACATCATCTAAACCATTAAAAAATTTGGAGAAAATGAAGTTACCAGACAGAAGCCCTGTGATTGTTAAATAATCATCAAATCAAAATGAAGTACCACCTGACTTACAAGGAATTTATGATTGTTACTTAACGGATTCCAAACACTCTGGACTTCACTGCACTTAGCACACTTGCATTTACATGATATTTTGTTATTGTGTTCCCCTGCTAATCTGTAAGTACCAGCAAGGCTTGTCCCTAATCTGGCCATGTTCTCCAATAAAGTTTCCTTTGTGAGAAGTTCCTAATAACCACTGGTTGAACGACTAAATAAATAAACATTGTCTTTAGCACATACCACCTGTGTTATCTGTTGAGTCTCTGGGGGTCAGGCTAATCAATCTTTGTAAAAAATACTGTTAAAAATATAGCTGGGTGTGGTGTTGCATGCCTTTAATACCAGCACTTAGGAGGCAGAGGCAGGTAGATCTATGAGTTTGAGGCCAACCTGGTCTATAATAGTGAACTTCAAGACAGCCAGGACGACATTAAAAAAAAAAAAAAAAAGGCTCCCACATGAAAATGAAAGTAATTCTTTCATAGTGTCCCAAGCCTCAACTTTATTTAGTGTCTTGTGACAGCTTGGCTTTTAGGCCTCTAGGCCTCCCCACAGCCCTCGTTGCTGCCTATAAAAAGTAAGAGGTTGTACAGGTGAGCAGTGCTCCTTAGAACCCATGCAATCTCAGACACCAAAGTTGAACTTCCTCCTCTGTAATGAAGAGAAACAGTCCCGACCTCAGCCAGTCAGTGTCAGGACTCTACAAATAAAGAGCTCACGATATAGGAGCTGTGCCAGCACTGTGTCACAGCAGTCACTGAGCTGGCTCTCCCACGTGGAGATACTGACCAACCAACCACCCAGGCACAGTCGGAAGTACTTCTTCTGGATGACTAAGGCTTGCTCAGAAGCAGCAGACCAAAGCCTCTCTCCCTTAAGACCAATGGTTTTTTTTCATGAAAACTTCGTATTTTGGTCTCAAAATATACTGTTTGGCTGTTATTCATTATCTAAGGCCACAGAAAAACACATCTCTCCTTTTCTACTAACACAGTTTTAAGATACATTCAAGATCTTCTAGCCCAGGAAGAGATTATTATAGAAATTTTCAGAAAGGAAGTCTCATTGGAAATTAAATAAATAAATAATTTTTCATATACTTAAAATTCCATTTAACCAATTTAAAATGCATACTAAAATCCTTTCTAATGTTTGGTAGCTAGTGAATTTGAAGTGGGAAAATAAAATGCTTTGCCATTACCATCTACTGGATCTTGCAAAAGAAGCGAATTAATGGGTAAAGCCACGAATCTCTGCATGTACACCTACCACAGATTTGTGCCCATCCCACCTTCAGCTCACCATACTTAGAATAAACGTCCACAGCAATCTTTAAGGAATGAGTTTCTTTCAGAATATCTCTAAAGTGCTAGATGTGCCTTAAGTTAGGACAAATGCAATTTAAAATGATACACAATGCAAATGAATATTTATCCCTGCTGTAGGTAGGTCAAAAACTCCAAAAGAAATTAGATCCGTTCCCATTCTCTAACTTCTCAAGGCTTCAAATTACAAAGCTAGCTAAGAAGCTATCTACCATAAAGGCTGTTTGTAAGAACCAATAGTAAGTTGTGTAAGTTCCCAAAACTATGTGTGCTGGCAAAATTAAGCAAGCTTCCCCCTTCAGGTGCCTGTGCTTGGGAATCACAGTTTCAGCTGCTTCTGGAGATCGTGGATTGAGGACCCACTGTTCTGGAGTGTCTCAGTCACTGTGTCTTCTGCTCTGGTTTTGACGACTTCAGATACTCCACTGGTTCCCAGGATGCATGGCAAACTTAAAAACACTTCATTATCTAAACCATAATATCCCTGAAATGAAAAGTTGGGATTATAATAAAGCTGAATTAACACAAAATATTAGAAATCATGAGGCTGGAGAGATGACTCAGCAGTTAAGGGTCTGTACTGCTTTTTCCAGAGGATCTGAGTCATTCCCAGTACCCATATCAGGCAGCTCACAAACTGCATATAACTCCAGCTTCAGGAGTTATAGCCTCTATGGGCACTCACACACACACACACACACACACACACACACACACACATATATATATAATTAAAAATAATAAAAACAAATTTAAAAAGTAAGATAATGAAAAGAATTCTCCCTTGACTTTTCTATTAAAAAGTGATACAAGTTAAACTTCATTTGCTTACTGATTTTTGAAACTTGAGTTATGGCTCCGGAAAATGTTTGAGCTAGGAAGAGCCTGGTCAAAGACACCCTCTTTGCAGGGAGTTAAACTAGCTGTCTGCAATGTGGTCAGCAGACTGGAGGCTAATCCAGAGATGGACAGTAGAGTCCTTGGGGAAAGACAGCATGGACTCTGGGCACAGCCACACACACAGTAAGTTATTTTACGTTTTCTTTCCATATTGCATTTCTCTTCTGGTGTTCAAAAAAATCTGCCCCAGTATTTATGCCTCGTGTTAGCTGTGTTTTGGGGGGAATTTATGCTCTGGTAAAAGGCAGAAAACTGCTGGGGTGACTTGCTGGCCTAGGGGGATACATGACAACCAGGAAAAGCACAGACTATATGAACACCTTTGGGAAGGCCCCCAAGTTATGTGCGAGTGAAAGGACAAGCTGATCAGGCCCATTTCCCACACCAAAGCTGCTGGTGCTGACACCGCAGCCCTGCTGCCTTTATAGGATTACTACCAAAGACACCGAAGTCTAAAACACATGAATGAAAATAAGTTACCTTTGCTAGAGTTGATACAGAATACACTTTCTTTTTATTATTTACAATAGTGTCCACCAGGTCAGCCACAGACAGTCCGACAGACCAAGATCTCTGACCTTTTACCCTCAGTAGTTCCATGGCTCTAGATTATAAAAGAGAAAGATGTCAGAAAATTTAAGAAGGCTTGCAGATAAGATAATTATTACTTAAGTTCTTCCTAAAATGTGAGATTCATACATAGTTCACAGAGAAAACACAAATACCCTCATAGCATAAAAAAGATGCTCACCATCATGAATATTTAACTAAATATTACCTAAACAGTAAGTATCATCTGGGCATGGTGGCACATGCCTTTAATCCCAGCACTTGGGAGGGAAAGGAAGATGGAACTCAGTGAGTTCCAGGCTAGCCAGGACTAACTCTGTCTCACAACAAAAACAACTGAACAAAAAGCCATATAAATATGAGTTCAGCCTATCAACGCTGAGAACAATGAAAAGGACTGACAACTAGTTTTGGGAGCTGTATGAAGAAAGCAGCTATTATAAGTGCTGCTCAGAGTATAGAGTAATATCAGAGAAAACGGGCAGCAATGATCTAGAAACCCCTTTCTCACCCTTTGTCCTGTGGCTCAACTGAGCCAAGGTATACATATGAGCATGTGTGCTGTATTTCAGAAAAAGTTATCCAAAGGGAATGGTTAAATAATTAATTGCCAAATGCCACCCCACATAGCTCTTATGAAAGTAAGGTTGGGGGCTGGTTGGCTCAGAGGCTGGAAAGCACACGCTGCTTTTCTAGAAGACTGAGTTCAGCTTCCAGCACCCAAGTCAGAAGGCTCACAACTGCAGTGACTCCAGCTGCAGGGAGCAGACTTTTTCTAGCACACAGGCACCATCTGTTTCCAGACCATTTGCTATTTCACCATCACCAACAATGCTCTCAAGTCTGGTGTGGTAGTAAAGTGTAGATTTTTAAATCATCAACTTGCGAGTTTTAGCACATCTAACAGTTGGGAAGAGTAGTGAGTGAGGTAATTTAACCTGACTAGGTAATACTGTGTTAATAGGCTCTTCCTCGTTGTTTTGTTTGGATGGTGCTGGAGATTAAACTCAGAGGATGTGCCAAAAGACTAAATTCCCATGTCCTACACCAAAGCTGCTGGTGCTGACCCAGCAGTCTTGCAACTTAATAAGATCAGAGTCTAAAATGCAGGAATGAAAATAAATAAGTCACCTTTCCTGAAGTTGACAGAGAACGCACTCTTACAAGAGTCCACTAGGAGAGATGGCGAGATGGCTCAGCAGTGAAGGACACACAGGACCCAGGTTTGGCTCCCAGCACCCAATTGGCAGCTCACAACTGACTGTAACTCCAGTTCCAGGGGATCTGACATCCTTGTCTAGCTTCTGCATGTGTCAGACACACATGTAATACACATACATACATGCAAGCAAATCTTTATACATATAAAATAAAAATAAATCCTAAAATAAGAAGGTAGACTTAGATGTACAATACAGAAAGATATTTAATTTTATAATTAATCAGTTTGCAGGATGGTACAGATTGTATAACCTATTATAAATGAACACTGTGGGGCTGGAGAGATGGCTCAGAGGGGGGCTGGAGAGATGGCTCAAAGGTTAAGAGCACTGACTGCTCTTCCAGAGGTCCAGAGTTCAATTCCCAGCAACCATATGGTGGCTCACAACCATCTGTAATGAGATCTGGTGCCCTCTTCTGGCCTGCAGTCATATATGCTGTATACATAATAAATAAATCTTTAAAAAAAATGAACACTGTATTTGCAGAAATATTACAAAGTTGGGGGCATGTTAAACTGGTTGTTTCTAGAAGATGGATTATCTCAGCTTTTTACTCTCTATAAACAGCTGTGGTATTTGAAGTTTAGAATAGGCATAAATTTTTTTGTTAAAAAAAAGTATGTAAATTAAACCTGTTTAAATTTATTCCATTTAAAAACTATAGGGAGCATAATTCAGTGGTAAAACACATGCTTAGCACATCCATGGCTCTGAGTTTAATCTCCAGCACCATCAAAACAAACAAACAACAAAAAACAACAAAATAGAAGAATGTATAATGCAATAATGCAGTACTATTTTACATTACCTTGCACACTATTCTTTCCAACTGTTATGTGTTCTAAAACTTACAAGCTGAAGATTTACAGATCTACACTTTACTGCCACACCAGACTTGAGGAGAGTATTGTTTGTGATGGAGAAATAAAAATGGCCTGAAAATAATCTTTGTGTAAACCCAATGTACGGGGCAAACCCCAGAAGGCCTCCAGACAGTGCGTCTGTGCACTGCACGCTCCTCTGACAAGGATATGGAAAGCTTTGGTCTTAGACTGATTTCCCAATGTATTCCTGTATACTTATTCTATATCCATTTCTAGGCGATTGTGGAGATGAGTCCTCTTCCACACTAACTTAGTATTAGATGATTAGATATAAAGGAGGCAAATCATTGTCTCAAATCACGACACCGCTCTTCCCTTTAAATGTCTAAACAAGCTTGCAAAGTCTAGGCCTACATAGCACTGCTCCTTGTACCTCGGTACTTCCTGTTAGCTAGTCCTGTTTACAGAAGCCTGGTAAGAACCTGCCGTGTAAATAGCTGCTGTGTCAGCTGTGAAGCACGTGACTTAGCTGGATATTCGAAAATTTACACTTTACCTGCTGGACAGCTGTGCCTGAGAGCTATGACTCATTACTCCGTCTCGGCCACTCCATGAGCACACTAAAATTAAACAAAGAAGTGGTTATATTTTGCCAATGATTTTCTAAGGCTAAGATGTGGCAAATGACTGAGAGTGATGGCTTATGCTTTTAAATTGCAGCCATCGAGAGGCAGAAGCAGGAAGATAGATCTCCTTGAGTTCAAAGCCAGCCTGATCTACACAACCAGTTCCAGGACAGCCAGGGCTACACAGTGAAACAGTGATTTAAAAAAAAAAAGTGTGTGTGTGTGTGTGTGTGTGTGTGTGTGTGTGTGTGTAACAACCGTTTTCTATTGATGGCACTGAATTTTCTATGCTAGGACAAGATTTTGACCCTAAATCTCCTAAAAATATGATCCCTAAGATCTACTTTGTGGCTTCTTTACCTGTTCTCACTCATCAGCAAAGATCCACAGGGGCCACTTTACTGTTCACACAGGAGGAGCTCTTTCCTCGGGCGGCTGCAGATAACAGGCTATCCAGTGTTATAAGCACTTGACATTTGTTCTGCTGGGAAGCACACTGACTATTTGAGGAATAACTTGGTAACCTATTTTCAGATGGAATTCTACAACTGTAAGAGAAGCCACACCTTCCAGGTTACCCAAATCCAATAACCATAGTGTTCGTAAGATAATTAAAAAATCTGATTCAGCACAAAGAAGCCGAAATTTTTAAAGCATGATGGGACTTGAAACCTCCTTTTTGTACATGCCAAGCACGCACTTTGCCAAGGCATTGCATCTGAAGTGCCCACAAACTGGATATTTGTGCTGTTTTTTAATATTGGCCTGATATTGTAACATTTGAAACCAATTCCAATATTCATCTATATAACGACTTTTTTTTTATATATATATAATTCTATTTTAGGGTAGGCAAAGCAAAAATACATTTGGCTATAGAAGAGTATCTTATATCACATACTCTAAACTGCATTAAAATCAACCAAACAAACCAAACAAACAAAGCCAGACTATTTAGTGGTGTGTCAGCAACAACGGACTTGGTAGAACGCAGACGCCTCCCTTCTTCAAGCTGACTGATCGTAAGCTGCCCTGGTGCAGGGGCCACTTGCTCCTCTTTTTGGTCCTCTGCAGTCTCTCTTCTACTATGATGCTGAGGACAGGAGCTAACACACAGTCAACCCTACGCACCATTCAAGATTACATTAGTAACCACACCACCACTGAGGACTCGTGTAACGGTTAAGGTGAAAAATATGAGGAAGCTTCAGGCTTTTTCTATAACGCTGGGATTGAACCTAGGGCCATGCTCATTCTGGGCAGGTGCTCTATCACTGTACCCTACACCTCGTTGTCTCCGCCTCCAAAACAAACAACAAAAAACCCACAACCCTTTTTGCAAATAAAAAAGCACAAACCTAAGAACTGTTATACAAAAAATATAAATATTTATAGAAAGCTAAGAATTTTTTAAAATTTAATTTTACTGGATTTTTGTTGTTTTGATTTTGTTTGTGACAAGGTCTCACTATATAGTACTGGCTTGCATGGAACTCCTTTTGTAGATAAGGCTAGAACTCCCAGAGATCCTCCTGCCTCTGCTTCCTGAGTGCTGAGATTAAAAGTGTGTGCCACTATGACAGGCCTAAGAAATGTTTTAAATGTTCTACTTAGAAGGGTTATATAAGAATTACTTACGTAGGTTTTCTGTTATATTATTAGTATAATATTAGCAATAATTAAAAACTGGGGCATGAAGAACAGTTGCTAACTGCAATACAGTATTATAGAACTTGAAAGGGTAATTAATAGCAGGGTAGGCATGAGAAAAAAATCACAAAGGAGATAAAATAATCAGAAAACTATGAGTATTGCTATCAGTATGCATAGTTAAGATGGAACAGACGGATATATAGGAATCTCATATCCTTTTTTTTACTTAGTTTTTAAAAAAATTATTTACTTATGCATATCAGTGTTCTATTTGCACATATGCTTGCGTGACAGAAGAGGGTATCAGACAGAACAGAGCATCAGATCCCATTACAGTTGGTTGTGAGTCACCATGTGGTTGCTGGGAATTGAACTCAGGACCTCTGGAAGAGCAACCAGTTCTCTTAGCTGCTGAGCCACCTCTCCAACCCCTTAAATTTTTTTTAAGGTTTACTTATTTTATGTGTGTTGCCTGCACCTATGTATGTGCATAGAAGCTGTGCCTGAAGAGGCCAGAAAAGGGCATCAGAGTCCCTGACACTGGAATTCCAGGCAGTCGTATGCCACCATGTGGTGCTCAGAACCCAACCTGAGCCCTCTGCAAGAGCAACGAGTGCTTTTAACCACACAACCAACTCTCTAGCTCTATGCATCTCACATCTTTTAATCTTTCCTCTATATAAGCCCTGACTCATAAGTTAAGAGAGAAAATGTTTAGTGTCCAAATCTGCTTGTAACAAAATAAGTAAGTCAGGATTCATTAATTATTTCCCGTTCTGTTTTACTGCCCAGCCCTTTACATCCTGATGTAGATCCATTCTTGGTTAAGACATTTAAAATAACGCATTTAATCATCTTCATCCTCTATTCTGCAATCTTCAGAAACAGGCTCCAAGAACTTTAATGAAAAATGTCCATAGGGGACATGGGCTGAAGCTTAGTGGCAGAGGGCTTGGGTTCAACTCTCAGCACTAGAGAATTATCACTGAGTGTGGTGACACACGCCTGCAATCCTGGCACTAAGGAGGTGAGGGAAGGAGGATCAGAAGTTCACATGGCAAGTTTTAGGTTACCCTGGGTGTATGAGACCCTGTCTTATAAAAATTAGTAAAGTAAAAATACTGCCTACAGGACTGCTCTTTCTTATTACATACAAAGCCAAACCTGTGCCAAAAGAGATAACAGATTCTGTTCTGAGATCCAGCCCTCAGACTGCTAAAATACCATTGCAGTGATCTGTGTTTACATATGATTTCAATAACACGGTTAAAAAGAGCAGCTCTTGAGCAAATGTTCTGCTAACCGTATAACTTGGTGCAGAATAAATGATTAATTTTTGGTCACAACAAGGTGATGTCAGGATCATTCATTCAATCCAAAATAAGCAAAGCATTCCAAGCTGAAGGAGATGACTTGTTGTATGAAGAACAGGTGTGTAAATAGCACAGTGGTGATGATACAACAGACAAAGGGTAACTCGGTACGCTACTGCTTTAACGCAAGCACAGACTTACCTAACCTGGAGTGCTTCTAGGAAGAGTGGCATGTAAGCAGCCATGGCGGAAAGCAGGAACTAGCTAAGGGAATGGGTGTTCCGGGAGAGTGCATGAGTCACTGCAGGTGACCTTCTGGTTAGCCCCGGACACCTGGCAGAACAGCAGCTGAAGCTGAGGAAGGAAGCAGGCAACAGAGCCTAAAGCTCTTATTTGCCCTGGGGCTCCTCCCTAGGCTGTGGCTATCACTGGAGAACTTGAAGAGGAGGATTTTACTTAGACACTTCTATTCTTACAACTGTTCCCAAGACCTAACATTGCTTCACTTCAAAGTGTTCTTTTACGTTTCCTTTTGCTAATTCTTATTCACTGCCATCTTTAAATAACAATCCACTGAGTGTTTACTCTGCACCAGGCATGGCATAAAATATTTAAGTGACATTAAGTGACAGCAAGAAAGAATACATCGTTAGCATCAATTTAGGGCTGCTTTCATTGGATATATCACCCTCAGCAGCTCACTCATCCTTACTGGGCTGTGTTTCCTCTTCAATACATTTAGAAAACAGGTGCTCAGCAGGTGGTGGTGGCGCAGGCCTTTAATCCCAGCACTCGGGAGACAGAGGCAGGCGGATCTCTGTGAGTTTGAGGCCAGCTCTGTCTACAGAGTGAGTTCCAGAACAGCCCAGGATACACAGAAAAATTCTGTCTCAAAACAAAACAAAACAACAACAACAACAAAAACACTGGCTACTCTTCCAGAGGATCTGGGTTCAATTCCTGACACATACATGGCAGCTCACAACCATCTGAAACTCTAGTTATAGGGGATCTGACACCCTCACACAGACATACAGGCAGGCAAAACACCAATACATATAAAATAAAAATAAATGAATTTAAAAAAGAGAAAACTGTTTCTTCCTTCCCAGGGTATTTGTAAAATTTAAGTGAGATACCTGTATGAAAAGTACTTCATAAAAATGGTAATAATTAAAAATCAGTTCTATCACATTACTGTTGTCACTGGTGCAAAAACTACCAGTTGGTCTCTAGCATGCAGCCAGCAGAGGGAGCTTCTGATCCATTTCTGCCTTTAGGGACATGTAAGAAAACCTAGCCATGGATATACCCCACTGTGGAGCAAGAGTTGAAGACTACAAAGGCGAGAGCCAGGGGTGTAGCTCTGTGGTTGGAGTTTTTCTAGCAAGTACAAGGATCCCTGGGATTGATCCTAGCACTGTAAAAGACAAACGTCTGATGCATTCCTAGACAGTAAACAGGACGATGGCCTGGGAAGTGTGAGCCACTTCCGAGGTGCTCATGATGCTCCTGACTGAGTGTACATTCATGAGTGCTTGCTCTATTAGGTTTCAAAATTTGCACATAGCTCTCTCTATATAATTTATACTATATATGTCAAATATTACAACACTGTATTTAAATAATCCCAATTTGCATCCTCCTCTATTCCCGTTTCTAGTTCTCAGCTGAAAACCCAAGTTACAAGTGCCATGTCTATTCCCTATGTTTTCACTACCTCTTGGCAACAAACCAATCCTGCCTTCTGGTCATTCCTACATGAAACCCCAAGCTCCCAAGAGATGGGTCAGCAGAGCCACCACAGTATCTTAGGAACACAGGTGTTCATCAGAACTTTCTGAAATAAATCCCTACATTTGGGGCTGGAGAGATGGCTCAGTGGCTAAGAGCACTGACTGCTCTTCCAGAGGATCTGGGCTCAGCACCCAGCACCTACCCACATGGCAGCTTACACCTGTCTGTAACTCTAGGATCCAACAGACATACAGGCAAAACACCAATGCACATAAAATAAATTTAAAAAAAGAGACATGCTATAAATCCCTACATTTGAGATAAAAGGCCATTTAATTAAAAAAACAAACTACTTTTAAAGGAGATTTTAATTATCCTTGTTTAAAGACCTCAGATTCTATTAAATTATTACTTTTCTTCCTTCACCTACACATACTAGATGAAGATATACAGCCATATTTATTAAATGGCACCATCCTATTTTTTTGTTTTTGTGATTTTGTAAGTTACTACACATATGTATGTATTATGTTGTTGTTAGGAAATTTATTGACCACACTACAAAGGAGGAATAAGTCAGGCAGTAACTACAATATTGCCTGCCTAATACAATATTTTGAAATGTTCTTATTCAACTCTACATTTATTATATGTGAAAACTTATTAGGAGAACTAGTTAAATACATTATGATATATTCTATACTTGAGAATGTACCAGTGTCCATATTTTAACACCATCTGCAGGCAGTTCCTAGCTGGTGCCTCTGCCTGGTTCTGATCTCCCATTCCCAGAATGTGTTCATCACTCTTTACTGTCTATTCAAATCCTACCCATTCTTCCAATACCTCATTCAATGACTACCTTTACTATCAATCAAGGTACTATAGGTATAGTATTCTTTTTTTCCTAGTGATTTCAACACATGTCAAATGCATATATAAATGTCTAAGCATCAAAATAATAATAATAAAGAGTATCATGTACCTTGTCAGCTAAAATATCTGCTATTTTCTTCTCTCTAAAATAGAGACTGTGTGCACACCTTTCACATTACACGGAATCTAGTGAGCACCGAGTAGAGCACAGACACTTGTATTCTGGTTTATGTGTGTGTGTGTGTGTGTGTGTGTGTGTGTGTGTGTGATTAACTTAGGGCAGCTGCAGTGCTATCTCCTGACCAGCCTGGCTTCACAACACGGAACAAGGTGTAACGGGAGGCATCTCAAATACAAAGGCCTTCTTTGGGGAGAAGAAAAGGGATTCATTTTTGTTTCCATACAAGGAGGTGAAGTGATGCTTTTATGATAGCGAGAGAACAAGCAGCTTGTTAAAAAGGCCACAGGCTGAAAATTCTTTCAGAAAAAAAAGAAACAAACCAGAGGCATGAATTTAGGAGGGAAGACTTAGCTTAGGAAAAATAAACAAAGTTGGATGTGGAGAGAGTAATGGGGATTTCTAAATGCTTCAGGTGTATTGAAATATTTAAAAAGAAAATTAATACTTTAAAACTAATTCTAGACTCCAAAATTCAATTTAAAATATAAAACCTGACTAAGAGGTCTTTCATTAAGCTCAAGGAAAACAAATATATGAGTATGACAGAGGCCAGGTTGTAACTCAGTGGTAGTGTACCTGCCTAACACACATGAAGCCCTAGGTTCAATTCCCAGCAACACACACACACACAAGCACACACAGGTGCACATGCATGCACACCAGCAACACACACACACACACACACACACACACACACACACACACACACACGGACAGCAAATGATCCTCATAAAGGTTCGTTAACAGAAGGCATTCACTAAGCTCCACAATTCTAAGGTCCCGAATAGAAAAGACTATTCCCAAATAGTCATGACTTCAGAGTATAAGCAGCAAAATTAATAATGACGTACTTACCTTTATTTTCTCCCTGTTCACCAATAACCCATACTTCTTTGCCTGAAGTCTGTGCCTTCAAAACATTTGTAATAATGTATTGTAATCTCTGTGAATCCAGATTGCATCCAATCCCAATCACTTGATTTGCAGGAAATGTGCTTAGTTTCCATGTCACATAGCTCATGATTTCCACTAAATGTTACACAAAGAGAAAATTTAAAGATTACAAAAAAATATGCTTCTATCCAAGCTCACAAGGAAAGTACTATTTCACTAGTGGAGCATGTTAGAGCCTCCACAGACTCTCAAAGTCTTAAATGCACTGAAGCATTACACTCTCTGAGGCAGGGTCTGCTACATAGTCTAGTTGGCCTTGAACTTCCAATCTTTCCCCCTCCACTCCTGAGTACTGGGATTACAGAAGTGCACCAACATGGCTGGTAGTATGTTTATAAAGTGTATTGAAAACACTAGCCAGGTTAAGGCATTTTTATATAATTTTCTCATGAAACACAAATTGCTAAGGGTAGAAAATAAATAAGTTCCCAGACAGTTAAGCAAGAAAGGTGAAAACTGGGTATAGAAAGCAGGAAAATAATAATTTCATTTCAATGAAGCATTAATTATCTGTGTGCGTGTGTGCCCATGTGAATGTGCAGGGTTTTGAACCCAGGGCCTCATCATGAGAGGCAAGCACTCTATCACCAAGCCATATCCCCAGCCCAATAATCTCATTTCACAGATACAATTTATTTAATGTTTTAGGCTTACATTAAAATACCTATTCATGTATTATTATGAGTCTAGCACCTTGAAAAAAAAAAACTCCCCTTTTTCTTATGTGACAAAAGGATCTCAGGATTTAAAGAGACCAATGTCTCTGACAATTATAGATGAAACACAGAACTCTGGAACATTTCTAACAGGTGCTTAGTTATTGAGCCCACACTACCTAACTCTTTGGAAACACTTATTTCTTTAAATAATCTACAAAATATAAAATGTTAAAGATGACAGTGAGGGTGGGTGAGATGGTGCAATGTAAAGGTAGTTGCCATTAAGGCTGACAATCCGAGTTCAATGCCCAGAAGCCACGTGGTGAAAGCAGAGCTGTCTTCTGACATTCACACACATTGGGTATGTGCACAGACACACACACACACACACACACACACACACACACACACACACACACAAAACAATGTAAAAAAGTTTCTTTGAATGTACAATGATACGTTTCTTCACATCTTTGTAACACCAGAGACTTAAGTTATCTTACACATAAATGCCACTACATGTTTCCCTTGGGGGTTATAACCATTTTCTCACGGAAGGAGGTATGGCTAACAACTGGAAGACAATATCACATTTTGTCGGTGGCCATGTCAAAGGAGCTGCAGTCAGCAATGGAGCTTAGGGAGTTCAATTCACTGAGGAGCAAAGCTACAGCCAATAAACCCTAGAGAAGCAAAGGCCCGGGAGGCGGGGACTGTCTCCAGGATGCCCTTGCTTCTGCTGTGCTTCCTCCTGCTGGCTGCTACCCGGTTCCTGCCGTATTTGGCACGGTGATTACTACGTGAAAGGATCCCACTGTATCTAGTACAGTGTGATTGTTCCATAAGAAAATCCCACTCCTCACTGGGCAATTTAATTTCAGATTATAATGAAGATGATTTTTATAAGAGCAATGATACTTAGTTGAATCTATGATTTAATTAAACATTTTGAGTCAGCCTAAAAGATACAGGTGATTGGGACAATTAGTAAAGATGATTATGAAAATGGTTTAGGTTATTCTGCCTGTTGCTCCAATAAGAGATGCAAAAAAGACAAAGATAGGCTAGACGTAACCTTCTCCTTTGTTAGATGTGAGATTGCAGAGGATGGAAAATAAGAACAAGGAAGTTTCATGCATTATAGAGCCATGAATTCTGCCCGTGGAAAAGGCTGATGATCAAAGAAAGCAATTAAGCCCCTACACCCAGGGTTAGGCCTGAGTGCCTTGGTCATGTAGCTTGAAGAATTAATCACAGGTTTCAGTATGCACCTTGGAAAAAACCAAAATCGTGAAAGGAAATTAAATGACCCTATTGTGTGTAAAGAATAAAGAAAAAGATGGTTAGCTAGACCACTTGTTTAAAGTTTTTTATAGGATAGAAATCTGCTACATTGAAACTGTAAACAGCCGCCTGCCAGTACAAAAGGAACTGACTGAAATAAATTTGCCTTGCTTAAAACTTTGTTAATCAGTAATAAAAGAATCACTGCTTTGGGGTGAAGATGTTATGGTGGGAAAATCAGTACAAAGGAAAATTTTAACTACTTGTGGGCTTCTAAGGAAAACATGTGATCTTAACATGATTTCCTCTTATGTAAAGATTTTAATGTGTTTTTGGAAAATATGTAACTTGTAGTTATGATGTAATCTTTTCTTACATAGAAATCTTTGTTTTAGGTGGTAAAAAGAGGATTAAGGGGGAAATACAGAACAGAAAAAGCAGCAGAAAGAAAATAATGAAGAGTTAAGCTTTGGTCCTCAGGAAAGTCTCCTATGCGTGTATGCAGTCCTCTTCAGTTTCTCTGACCTGCTGAGAGCTGGTTTTCTCGGCAACATTTCATGAAACGCTGGGTTGTAACCTTGGTAATAACAGTTATAAGGAGTAACCGTTACGAGAATACGGATGTATGTACTGTTCATTGTAAGAGCAGTCTTACTGAATATCTCTTTATTTACCACAGTGCTTTGGCTTTTTTTTTTTTTTAAATCAGCAATAGCAATTATACTGATGATCTGGACCATCATTTGAATTTAAAATAAAACCCTTTACCTGGTTGAGATGCAACAAGGAAGACAGCATGTTGACTATAATGTCCCAGAGCTGGGACAAGAGCTCTGAACATGTCCACGTTGCTTTGCACGGCATGCAGGTAGGACTCGGAACCACCCAAAGAGTTGGCTGTGAAGATCACCACCTTGGAATGAGCAGAGGCAGACAAATCTGATGAACAAAAAGAAACAGTCTGAGTTCAAGACAGTATACACTAATGCTAGTACATGATAAAAATGTTCCTATTCTATGAGCAAAGAGCCTTCAGGCATACATGCCCCTATAGCTATCCATCAGAACACTGAAGAGCAACAGCATGGATCCCAGGGCCAAGCATGGTGGTACACAGCTGTGATCCAGCACTTGGGAGGTAGAAGCAGAATGGCTTCAAGTTGGAGGCCAGCCTGGGATACATAACGAGACAGGCAGGAGGTTAGAAAGAGCCAGCACCAGCACACAGAGACTGAGTTTTCTATGTAATTCACAACTCTTAAAGGGGAAATGAATAATGTGCTATAGGTAAAATGAACTGACAGCCACTGGCCTCTGTACTGTGAGTCTGGGAGCCACAGGATTCCTTGAAAGTGACTGTGCTAGAAGCGGGGAGAATGGGAAGAGGACTGAGCACAAAGTGAAGTGACTTGGGTAAGTCAGCAGAGGGGCTGGAAGTCAGGCCCAGGCAGGCTGGTTGCAGACTCTATGCTATTAACCCCCCTTGGAAGAATGAAAACTGGTACCTGGAGAGGTTAGGAAGCTTGTACAGAGCATCAAAAATCAGTGACCAGTTCAATGTACAACACTACGCCTTGGCTTCAACCTGATTTGCCAGAGTCCTCCTCTTCCTTCTCTGGCTTCCTCTGCCTTGAATGATAAAAATGTCCTCATCCTCACAGGTAATTCTGAGTCTCTGCTTGGTGGCAAGTACCATGTACTGTACATTTCTTTCAAAAACTCTGTTCTTTCAAGTATTCAATTATTTCACCACTTACCAATGGCTAATGAGACACACGGGGGGAAAAAAGATTTCCTTAGGTCCTAAACAGTCTCTTCCTCTAGGGACGGGTACTAAAGAGTCTCTCCTACAGGATCTGAAGAGTTAAAAGGTCCCTTAAGAACTTCAGGACTGGGAACAACTGGCACACGAGAATATCCAGCTCCCTAAGGAGCCTTCCGTGGCCATTAAAGCAACTACAGTGCTCTCTCAGATGAGGAAAATGAGCTAACTGTCTCCTCTAGGGATCCGAAAGCTTGCTGAACTGTGACTTTAGAACAGACAGGCAAGCCAACTTCTCTGACCACCACCAGTACATCCTAGTTTGGGGAACTGCTTGATACATTATTTGGAAAACAGTCTTTTGAATATAAGAGACCTAAGGAAAGACAAAAGATGCCCACACAACTGTGGCATGTACAAGCTGGTCTTATATATAACAGGTAGAAATGTTTTAGGAAACACATTTGTTCAGTGATCTGTCTTTATTATTTTGATTTTAAGTTTTATTTTTAATGTATGCATCTGTGTGTGTATGCCATGTGTGGGTGCCTGTGGAGGCTGTCGGAACCCCTGGAGCTAGGATCACAGGCAGTTGAGAGATGCCTCATCTGGGTGCTGGGAACCACACTTGAGTCCTCTGCAAGAGCAGTTTGTGCTCTTATCCACTGAGCCAGCTCTCCAGGCGTGGTGGGCTTGTTTTTAAAATTATGCATTCCTGGTCAAATATTTTTAAACCCGCATCCCCAAATATGGTATTTATCTAGGTAAATATATCTGCACTAATACGATGTTAATATACAATAAAATGACCTAGCCTCAGTGGCAGGTGCCTAGTTACCACTAAGTGGGAGAGGCAGGACGGGCAGCGGGGAACTGCGAGACTGAGGCCCCCACACACACAAAGGATGAGACAGCAAGAAGAACTTTTTTTTCTTTTTCTTCTTGTGGGTGTGGGATTGAATCCAGGGCCTCATACATGATAGGTAAGTGTTCTACCATTTACTGCCTAAAATAACATTCCAAATCTTATTTATTGGACAACAACCTTTTTGTTATTAGAACTCGTGATAAGTACGGTTTGGATATAATCAAAGAGAACTGAGTGTCTTCGTTAGTCTCGGCTTAGCACTTCTATGCACCACGGCAGACAGTGCGTTCCCGGTTACAGCTGAGAAACTGAACTTACTTTTTTTTTTTTTAATGTATGAGTGCTCTGTCCATGTGTATGCCTGCATGACAGAAGAGGTCAAAATCCTGTTATAGATGGTTGTAAGCCACCACATGTGTGCTGGGAATTGAACTCAGGACCTCTGGAAGAGTAGCCAGTGCTCTTAATCTCTGAGCCATCTCTTTAGCCCCGAAACTGAGCTTTCATTGTTGAGAGATCATTTAAACTGCGAATGCCAGACTATAATGTGGCTGAGCTAAGGTGCAAACCGCATCTGCCTGACTCTAAAGTCAGTGCTCTGAACCATTATATCGCGAGAAAGGAAGTGACCATAGAAATGCTTATTTGGAGATGTAAGTCAGAGAAAAAGAATAAAAATTTTGACCAATTAGAATGAGTCTGAATGATATTTGCTCATTTGACTCCTGCTAATATATCCGGTTACAACTGGTGTAAGACTTTTGATAAATCCACTGATTTATTTCCAAGTCTTTGTTTCGAAACATGTAAAACAAGGGATTTGGAACAGGTGATCTTCATGGTACTTTTCAGCCTTAAAATTCTAGGACCTGTACTGGAGAGACTACTCAGTGGATAAAGGCTCCTGCCACTGAACTTGACAACCTGAGTCTGATCCCCAGGACCTATATGCAGGAGAGAACCAACTCTTGAAGGTACACAATGCTATGGTACATGTGTGCCCACATCCCGACCAAAGTAAGTGAAAATATAATTTAAAAAATCTAGGACTTAATTCTCAGTTCCAAAAGTAAATAAATAATCTAAGAAGCAATTACTAGAGCAAGTAACATAACCATCTTTAAATAGAATAATCAAACCTTTGCTGATCTCTACATTAGGCAGGTTGAAGATATCAAGGTCCATCGTCCCTTGGTTAGTCCCATCGGAGAGGTCTAAAAGGATCAGCTTGTCTGCAATGCCCTGTGTGAAAAAATTGGAACAAGAGCAGCATTCTACAGATTTAGCCAGCTCCTCAATATGAGCTCACTGAGAAAGACCAAAGGAAGCCTCCTGAACTACTTGAGAATGACAAATAACACAATAGCAATGAAGGAGGTGTGCAACAAGACACTATTATGTGAGAGACACTACCCTTCAGGCTTGACTACTGACTAGCAGACCTAACATGGCTTACTCAGGAGGCAAACTATCTTCTAATGGAATGAATGAGAAAGGGGACATGGTGCACTAGGTAGGCATGCTACTGTTCCTCTTGAGTCAGATATTTGCCGTAGTATCTTGTTGTTATTCTTCCTTCCTTCCTTCCTTCCTTCCTTCCTTCCTTCCTTCCTTCCTTCCTTCCTTCCTTCCTTCCTTCCTTCCTTCTTTCTCTTTCTTTCTCTCTCTGTCTCTCTTTCTGTCTCTCTCTCTCTCTCTCTCTCTCTCTTTTTTTTTAAAAAGTTTTCCTAAGACTTGGTTTCTCTGTCTAGTCCTGGCTGGCTTTAAACTCACAGAGATTCACCTGCCTCTGCCTCCCTGGTGCTGGATTAAAGGCATGCACCACCACACCTGCTTAGTATCTGTTCTTTGTTGTTGTTGTTGGTTTTTCAAGATAAGGTTTCTCTGTGTAGTTTTGGTGCCTATCCTTGATCTTGCTCTGTAGACCAGGCTGGCCTCGAACTCATAGAAATCCACCTGGCTCTGCCTCCGGAGTGCTGGGATTGAAGGCATGGGCTACCACCTGATAGTATCTGTTCTTATCTTAAACAGTCTAGAATGATTTGGGAGTCTATTTTAGCATATCATTCCTTGCTTAAAAGTCAAAACTCATGCCAGGTTTTTTCAAAACAAACAAACAAGTACTCTCTATGTAGAGAAAGATAAATAGAAGAGAGAGTGTGTGTACCACAAACCTAAGGTCAAATCCTGCTGTCATGCATTATTTTCCCCAAAGATGTCCTAGAAAACTACTCCCCATGCCTGTGAATGGCTCCCTGGGCAGTATGGTGAGCAGACTGTAAGTAACAGCCAGTAAATGCCTAAGAGTCTCTGTAGGTGGGAATGGGAGCCCTTAGGTCTAAAGGACCCAGGGACCTACTAAGCATCACCAGAAGAGGCTAAGAAAGCAACTCCATTTGTTGTCTGTTAGCTATACACTGGCCAAGTCACTGAACTTAGCCTTACTTCTGGTGTTTGTGAGATTAGTAAGTATATGGCACAGGGCCAGACATGATAGTCCTTTCTAAATCATAGCTATCAATCTTATTATTGTGAACCACACTAGGAAAATGCAAAGAAAGTATGTATTTCCGTCCTCATTTAGTACACACAAAGATCCAAAAGTGTGAGAATAAATTAGTACAGCTGACATAGCAGAAATTTCACACACACACACACACACACACACACACACACACACCCGCTCTTAATTGAGGCAGAGTTTCTCTGTGTAGCCCTAGTTGTTCTGGAACTCTCTATGTAGATCAGGCTGGCCTTGAACTCAGAAATTTGCCTGCCTCTGCCCCATAAGAGGTGGGACTAAAGGTGTGTACCACTTACATTTAGCTCAATTTAACAATTTCTATCAAAAATTTAAAACATTTTAGAAATTAAAAAAATCAGCCGGGCGGTGGTGGCGCAGGCCTTTAATCCCAGCACTCGGGAGGCAGAGCCAGGCGGATCTTTGTGAGTTCGAGGCCAGCCTGGGCTACCAAGTGAGCTCCAGAAAAGGCGCAAAGCTACGCAGAGAAACCCTGTCTCGAAAAACCAAAAAAAAAAAAAAAAGAAAAAAGAAAAAAAAAAGAAATTAAAAAAATCAGTAAATTATGTAATCCACTAGTCTCATTTATAGGAGTTATCCTACAAAAGTACTAGCACACGTGAAAAATGACACAATATGTATAGATACTCAAGATGAGAATCAACCCAAGGATTCACTCTGAAGAAGAAGGGCTCAGGCTATATACTGTACCGGTGTGTCATCAGTGAGGTGCTGATCACCAGGCTGCAGTAAAATGAAGATTTAGCAGAAGACTATGCATTTCTAACCAATTCTTAGGAGACAGATGCCAGTGTTACCGCTCTTCAAGTCACACTCTGAAAGCCAGGTGTGGCTGAAATTGCCTGTAATCCCAGCATTCAGGAGGCTGAGGAAGCAGACTATTTAAGAGCAGGCTGGGTTGCACAGCATCACCCTGGTAATGATCTAGACAACAGGTTACAATCCCCAGAAACCCATGCAAATAAATGTGGGGTGGGAATGGCAGCCCACATGTAATTGCAGCCTCAGAAGGCAGAGACAGAGGATCCCAGAGTAAACTGGCTGGTGAGACTAGCCATATCGTCCAGCTGTGTGTTTGACTGAAAGATCCTGCCTTGATGCATAAAGTGGGAGAGCAATTGAGGATAATTCCCCACATCAACCTCAGGTTTCCACATGCATAAGCACAATTGTGCACACATACCCACAATGTGTACTTACACGTGCCAAAAATGCATATACACATAAGCAATACACACATACATGAAAAAATGGAAAAAATTAAAATTCAATGGAAGTATAGCTATGCTTCCAGCCACTAGGTTTACATACCTTTGCTGAAATTGCCAATGTGCAGGCAATACCCAAATCTCCACTTCCAACCACAGTAATTTTATTGTGTATTTTATTCTCATGATTTGTCCAGCCCCTTGAATTTATGTCTGAGACACCTATGGGGGGGAAAAAAAAGATCATCCTGAGAATTAAAAAGTAATATTAAAAAAAACCTTTTAACATTTTATGAGCTTGGTGAGGTGGCATACATTTATAATCCCAGCACTCAAGAAGGTGAGGTAGAAGGATTGCAAGTTCAAGACTAGCCTGACCCACACAGTATGACCTTGTTCCTCTGTCCTCCTCCCTCCAAAAAACCCTTTCTAGCATCTTCTTAAAAATAAAACAAACTTCAAAAGCTCGGATAGAGATTCTATAGATTAATTAAAAAGCAAAACAAAACAAAAAAACCAACCAACTTGCTGAACTAAGGAGGGCAAGGACAGGAGCCTGAAACTAAGCATGGCAGCTCACTCCTACAAGCCGGGCAACCAGGAGACGGAGGCAGTGCCTGGGTCACACAGTGACACCTCGTCTAGGGAGCAGGAGGCGTAAGAGGGGGAGGCTGGGCACTTCTGTGCATGCCTGTAATCCCAGCAACTGCGAGGAGGCAGAAAGGTCAGGAGTTCAGGGTGATCTTCAGCTACACGGTGTTTGAGACCAGGCGGAATTACCTGAGATCTGGACTCAGACTGAAACACTGCACTCCCCCGCCCCGAGAAAAACAGTGTCTTACAGTGAATGTTGTTTTACATAGAGGTTCTCCTTTTTAAAGACAGTGTTATAAACATTTAAAACTTTTTATTTGGGGCTGGAGAGATGGCTCAGTGGTTAAGAGAACAGGTTGCTCTCCCAGAAGACCTGGGTTCAATTCCCAGCACCCACATGGCAGCTCACAACTTTCTAAAACTCCAGTTCCAGGGGATGCAACACCCTCACATAGAAGTACATGCAAGTAAAACACCGACACACATAAAAAATAAAAAGGAATCGTTAAAAAAAGTGTGAAAGAGCACAAGGGAAGGGTTCAGGGTGAACAGGATAGAAATACATTGTGCACATGTATGGGAATGTCATCCTGAAACCCACTATTCCGCATAATTGTTATATGCTAGTAAAAGACTGAGGAAGACACTCAACATTGACCTTGGACCTCAGCATTTACAAAAATCCTACTGAAAATTTCTACATGAATATATGGCTTTATCCCCAATAAGAAACTCAGACTTATACACTTCTGGTCCCATATACTGAATAAGCCAAAAAGCTACAGAAACAAGTAATGATAAAGGTTTGGGCCGGGCGGTGGTGGCGCACGCCTTTAATCCCAGCACTTGGGAGGCAGAGCCAGGCGGATCTCTGTGAGTTCGAGGCCAGCTTGGGCTACCAAGTGAGTTCCAGGAAAGGCGAAAAGCTACACAGAGAAACCCTGTCTCGAAAAACCAAAAAAAAAAAAAAAAAAAAGATAAAGGTTTGGATAATTAATTTATGAGGGGCTCTGAACAAAGCAAGAACTATTTTATCCATCTATGTAAGAGTGACATTTTTACATTTTAACAAACCTTAATTGGCAATACCTTATGACTAATGTAGAGGAATTTTTATTAAACATATATATACATATATATATACACACATATTCATATACTTATATACTGAATTTAAGTAGCAAAGAGTGTGGAACACTAGTGAGAAATTCTAACTTCTCAACTGTTAAGGTGATCTGACTGAGAATACAAACCTTCCGTGATCTTTGCAATATATGCTAGCAAGTCGACCTGCTGCGCTTCATTGGATGATGGCACCGAATAAAGAGGAAGTTCCTCTTGAAACTTGGTGATCATTTCTTTAATTAATCCAACAATGACAGATTTAGGCTGAAGAATACAGGCAAAGGGAAAGTTACACACCATTTTTTCTAAAGAATACTAGTTTGACATTGTCAGTCAGTCAGGTGACCCTTGAACAATGCGCAGTTGAAAACTTACATTACTGACTCCCCCAGACTTCCTTCTGAGAGCCTGCTCTTCGTCTTCAGTATAATCCCTGCCTGTTTCCTTTCTTCATCAGTGCTGGGAACTGAACTCACAGCCTTGTGTGCGCTAGGCAAGTACTTTACACCGAGTTGCATGCTCAGCCTTGGAGGCCATACCAATAACAAAAATAACACATGCTTTGTATGCTATATCTACTATATAGTGAAAAACGCATGGCAGACATCCCATGTCATCTTTTAGTATTACACAGAATGTTAAATAATCAGAGAACCATGAGAAACCTCACATGATAGAAACAGAAGGAAATGTCAATGGTATAATAATACGCCACATGGTACAGCTCACTTTATGCAGTTTTAATACTGTGTGTTTATTCACACTGTTGTTACATGTAAATGGTACCATGTGTGATTTATTTATTTATTTATGTATTTATTTATTTATTTATTGGTTTTTCGAGACAGGGTTTCTCTTGTGTAGCACTGGCTGACCTGGAACTCACTCTGTAGACCAGGCTAGCCTTGAACTCAGAGATCTGCCTGTCTCTGCCTCCCAAGTGCTGGTATCAAAGGCATGTACCACAACCATGTGGGATCTTTGAGAATCAGAGTACATTGTGTGGATGAACACATACAAGCTTGCTTCTTTTTTTTTTTTTTTTGGCTTTTCAAGACGGGGTTTCTCTGTGTAGTTTTGGTGCCTGTCCTGAATCTTGCTTTGGGCAGAAGCAGTAGATCTCTAAGTTTGAGGTCAGCCTACATGATAGACCCTGACTCAAAAACAAAACAATAAATAAATAAGGAAGGAAGGAAGGAAGATGCAGTATGTTTACTTGTACTACTAAGATCAAAGACAAACATTCAGAAAACAAAACTTAAAAGAAAATCCAATTTGATCTTACATGGCTCCAGTTTTGGAGGTAGGGCAAGTATATTCTGCCTTTGGCATCCACATGTTTTCCAACTGAGATTTCCATGTTTGCAGTTGGCTTCAAGAAGCAAATGGGTGGAGCAAAAGGGTGAGAATCCAAAATCCAGAAGCGAATAGGTATGTTGTATGTATTACCTATTTGAGACAAATAAACAATCATGACACATATGTAGGCATGTATAATGCAGCTAGATGGGATTTTAGGAATAGGTAGATATGCACAGCAGTCAGAGCTTATAATTCTACCTAATGATGCTGAGGTAGGAGGATTGTAAGTTTGAAGCCAGTCTAGATATCAAGACCCTACCTCATAATAAAAAAGGGGCTGAGATGTAGTTCAGCAGTAGAGGCTTTGCCTAGTGTGTGTAAGGCCCTGGGTTCAGCTCTAAGTACTGATATAAAAGGAATAAAAGGTTGCCAAGCTTGTACATAAAGGATGAATGTAAACCATCCTGCTTTTCATTTTCTCTGCATTGGGAAGAGGGTCTGACCACAGCACAAGAATACCACAGTGAGACTGACAATGGCCAGCTTCTCAATTCAGAAGCCACTGACAGGATGTGCCGTACCATAAGCTTGGGACACAGAATCTTTTCTATGCAGTTTCCTTTGCTCGCCCCAGGCTCCTCTACTGCAGCTTCTCTACTTTTGTATTTATTCTACACGGAAATTATTCTTTTCCCCAGCCTGCTTCTCTACTCCAGCGTAAAATCTACTGTGGATTCTCTCTCGTCCCTTTCTACATCCCCAGCATCAGGTATTACGCCTAATACACTAGCTGCTAAGTAAGTCTGTCATATAAATAAGAACAGACAAACAGATGAAAAAGAATAAATGAACCAACTGTAGCCAGATACTTGCCCTCAAGCAGCTCAATAATCACAGGTACCATGAACCATAAACTGAACTAGACACACGGAACTTAGAAGAGAAGCTGAGTCACCTTTTCTTAGTGACCCTTAAATCCTAGTGTATGTCAGCCTGACTCCACAAAACTGAAACCATGCAGGTTCATGGAGCTTAGATTGGGGTAGGGCCAAAATGCTCTGCATTTTCAACAGCCCAACAGACCCACACCCCAAAAATGAGAGTGGGGTAGAGTTCTGAACAACCCCCCCCCCCGACACACACACACAAATGGTCCAAGAATCTTTTAGTAGCACTATTCTTTAGAAGTGCTCCATATTCTTTTCAGAAAAAGAAGCAGGCTTATGGTAACAGGTCAAAGATGAGTCAATGGGTCTAACCAGTTGCCTGGTGTATGGGGCCCTGGGTTCAGTCGCCAGCGTTGCAATTATGTTAGCTCAGGATTGATCGAGGCCACGTGAAAATGCGAGACTGAGCTAAACAGAGGCGACTGTCCTCTGCCTAGAACAATGAAGGAAGGACTGTGCCCAGGCACAGGCGGCTTGAAGAGGGAACTTTTAGGGTAGAAATTTTTATTGGTAGACTTGTTCTTTGTAGTCTCAGGGCCAAGTAACGTCAGTGGATATTGTTCTCACATCCTGACCTGGTCAGTCCTGCTCCTGGCTGCCTGCAGGCAGGTGCTCTTATCACCACCTTCGAGTTCCTCAACTCTTTTGAGGCTCTTTGTTTAACCCTTCACAACAAAATAAACCACTCTGGAGGAAGAAAGAGGTAAGAAGGAACTTGACTGCATGCTCTTTCAATTTTAATCACGTAGGTAGGTCATACCTCCCAAGAATCGGTGTCTGCCTTGGTTACCACAAAACCCAAAGCTAAATCCAATGTAAGTGAAAACCAAACTTTGACTAGACATCTAAAAGTACACTTTAACTATTTTATCCTTAACACTTATTCCTGCTTCACAGTCTAACTATGTCTTACACTCTATTGAGAACCCTCCTCTCAGAACCAGGATGCCTACTTCTACATATTAGCCGTGTGATTTTACCCGTTACTTAACTTCTTTCTGCCTCAATCCTTTCCTCTATAAAATGAGAGTAATATTTGTTCTTATTTCATGGCATTGTTGGGATGAAATCCATCTATATAAAATGCCTGTTACTGTATCTGACATGGCAAACACTATGAGTTGGACTTTTAAACCTACTTGGAAGTAAATCAAATGCAAATAGTTCTCTTCTTCATTATAATCTTTTTCTCACTATGGAAACCCTCTTTCAACTGAAAGCTACTTTTCTCATCTTGCTTCCTTCCCACTAAGCACAACACTCAGCCATAACTATATATTCTATAAACACGGAAAGCACTTTGGCCATATCTCTCACGATTCAGATGCAACGCAACAGGGTCTAGACATTTCTTTAAAGCTTCCCTTACCATGCTGATATGCAACCAGGACTGCAATTAGCACATTATAGACATGTTAAAACCTGGCAATGTACTGATTTTATATTGGCCTTTCTCAGAACCATCCCCTGTGGCTTTTACCTAAGTATTTACAATGTGGGTATGGGCATACTCCTATCTATTGATCCATAGAAAAATCCTATGATTACAAAACCATGTGATCACAGACTATAAAGGGACCAACAAGTATAAAGATACACCATCATGCTCTTCCAGAAGGTAGTTACTGGCCAATGGTGACATATCTGAGGTAGGGTTTTCCAAGTGCAATAGCTAGTCATGAAATGTGTAGAGCCCTAGGTTTGATTTCTACTGGAGAAGGGGAATTTTGCAAACAGCTCTTCTGATGAAGACTTGGCATAAAGATCAATGGCCTAACCACAAGACTATAGGAAAGGCAGAGTATCAATGAACTCCACAACAATGATGGTTTTAAGATAACCCTTTCTTGGGTTTGGGGTGTGGAATGTAGCACAGTAGTAGAGGGCTCGCATGTGAGATGTTTAGGATTTAAAACCCAGCTTTGTGAGGGGCTACCACAATACCTAGAAACTGTGATTATTAAAATGATAAAACTGAAATCAGCAGAGTATTAAGAATTATCCTCTTGCCTCAAAACCAATGACCTGAATCCATTTCCTTCCCCGTCTTTTCTTTCCTCATTCCCTTCCCTTTCTTCTTAATGTCTAAGGAAGGAAAGCAGAGAACACAAGCCATGACTCTCAGGTGTGAGTGAAGTTCCAACAGTCAGAAAACTGGTTGAGATCCCGGCAGGAGAGAGGTAAGGAAAGCAAAGACAGGTGAGCTCTGTCTGCCCTGCCCCCCACCCTGCAGCCTCTGCAGAGCCCATGGCCAAGGCTTTCATCTTCAATCACAGGCAGAAAAAGCCTCTGCGTGCTTATGGAAGGTCACCACTGGCTGGGGAGACAGGAATTAGGGAGGCTTGCTATGGTCTAGGAATTAACACAGGGAAATGACTGATATTTAAAGAAGTCTTCCAAAACCTCACTGTCCATTGCTGAACCCCTTCTTAAGAGACTTTTCTTCTATTTGATTGCATCTCCCAAAGCCTTCTTCTCAGTCCATCAACTCTTTCTAGTTCATTTATTCCTATGCCTTCTAGTCAGTAATCAAGTAAACTACATCAGGAGAAACACTTGCTGAGGATTTCTAGTAAGTATTAGTTACTGTGTATTAGTCCCTCCAGCTGGTACTCTTTCTGGGCTGATCTGCACTGTGAATGAATGACATTTTGTTTTGTTGGAGATGGGGCCTTTGACTCTTCTGTCTCAGCACCCTAAGTTCAGGATTACAAATGTACTACTTCACACACAGCAACAACAAATGCTGAATGGTGGAATTGTAGGCACTGCTTCAGGAACTATTTTGATTTATTTATTTATTTGGTTTTGTTTGGTTTTTTCGAGACAGGGTTTCTCTGTGTAGTTTTGGTGCCTGTCCTGGATCTCGCTCTGTAGACCAGGCTGGCCTCGAACTCACAGAGATTCACCTGGCTCTGCCTTCTGAGTGCTGGGATTAAAGGCGTGTGCCACTGCCAACCAGCCAGGAACTATTTTGAAAATAGAGCTTTGCTGGTGTTTTTCAAATAATATTGTATAATCCATCTTCTACTATACCAAAGGTTACATTGTTGAACATAACAGTAAATAGGGAACAGTTGAGTATAGAGACTGTTAATGATTTTATTCTTTCTTTTTGAGCAAATCCTTACTATCTCAACTTGTCACTGAACTCTAAAATGTCTATTAATGCACCGTAACACTAGTGGTGTTCAGCCAGTCACGTGACCAGGCTGAGCTTCCGTTTTACCTACAGAACAGGTAGAGTGCCACATCACAGAAAGCAGAGGGACAAGCACAGATGTCAGCAGGAAAACACAGGACTCTGATGCTCCATTACTGAGAGCAAGGCCCCCTTTCTCCCCAGTGCATGTCTCCATTTGTCAGGCTCTCTTCTATCCTCAGACCCCACCAACCTCCTGGACACTGTTCAACAAGTGTTTGTTAAACAGAATTAACATTAGTCTAGGCCTTCCTTGATTATACACAGGATCCTGCCAGATCTGGTAAGGTCCTGAACAAACTCAGGCGTACGTAAAAACAGAGTGGTGTGCATCAAAGAATTAAGTTCGTACTAAGTCAGCTGCTCCTGTAGAGAAGTCCCACATTCTCTCGGCTTCTGTACTTACCCTGATACATCACAGGAATGGTACCAGTGAAATTCAGCAGGTCTTTTTGGGAAGTATCTTTGAAAACTAGAAGAAAGAAAAGTTCCAAAAGATCAGTGAGGAGTCGAGAGAACAGTAATCAAAGTGTGCGACTGCACACAGAGAAATGCCAAAAACAAACAATAAATAAGGAAGAGGACACTGAAATCCACGTTCGAAGCCCACCTTCCCCTCTTAAGAGGCATGTAACTTGCCAGATATGGTGTCCTACGCCTGTCACCCAGCACTTGAGAGGTAGAGGCAGGACTGCCATGAGCTCAAAGCCAGTTTGTGCTCTACAATGAGTTCCTGGCCGGCCAGGGGGACATTATCGATCCTGTCTCAAAACCACAAAAGGGCTGGAATGTAGTTCAGTCGGTAGAATATTTAGCTAGTATGCATGAAGGCCTGGCTTCAACCTCCATCACCAAAGAAAACAGGCAGTGGAGGTGCCTGCCTGTACTGCTAACACTCAGGAGATGGAGGATGGGGATCAGAAGTTCAAGGCTATCCCTGGCTACATGGCACGTTCTGAGATTAAAAAAAGAAAAGACACATAATTTGGAAGCTCTTTAGACCAAACACTTAGTAATCCAAATAATGCAAGAAGGGCTAGAGAATGCTACTCGTACCATAGGTGTCCATGGAATATCTGAAGTGCGGGAAAAACGAGTTCAGGTTCTTCAGCTCTTCTACAGTCAGATCCCTGAACTTGTACTGAAATGAGAGGAATGAGCATGGCATAAAAACAAAGCTGTGAACAAGACTAACGCCTGTTGTGTGCCAGGCCCCGAGCAGGACTTTATCATCACAGGTGTCACCAGTATCCGATTCATTACTAGTTCATTACTAATCAGCGTCTCACTGTAGAGTTCAGGCTGGCCTCAAGCTGGCCACCTCTCTGTCTCAGCCACCCAAATGTTAGGAATATAAGAGTGCATCACTAAGTCTTTCTGATCTACTCTTTTAAACCATGGTGCTAACTAGAGTTTATAACTGCTCTACTTTATAAAATACAATGAAATCTAGAGAATCTATGCAATTTGCTAAGTCGGATACCAAGTAAAGTAGCAAACCCAAGCTTAACTCCAAGCCTTCGTTAGTTAAATCTAAACGCCTTCAAATAACCTGGAAAGCCTAAGGGACAGCACAGGATGTGAATAGTTCATCACTATTGAACATCCACTTAAAAAAAACTTATTAATTTTAATTTATTTAATGTAGTTCTATATGTGTGGGTAGACATGTGGATGGCAGAGGACAACTTTGGGAAGTTGGTTCTTTCCTGCCACCATTTGGGACCAAACTCAAGGTTGTCACGATGGATGGCAGGTGTCTAACCAGCCCGCTGGTCCCTAACTCTCTTCTGATTGCCTCCTTCGCTAGAGACACCTCGACTTCCCCTCCCACCTTTAGTCCTGTATCCTGAGTTTCAAAGGGAACATAAATACAAGCAAGAGTTTGCTACCAGCAGGTGAACTGCCTCTTCCTGCCTTTCTTCATGGCCCTGCAGACAACAACTTATTTTCTTCCCTGCTAAGAGAAATAATATCCCCACTCCCTAGACTTGATGAGGATTAAAGGAGGAGAGAAATCTACCAGTATACTGGAAACAGAATCAAGATACTCAGAAATAACTTCAGAAGGTACGAAAGTGACGTTGAAAACTTAACACTGGAAAGACATAAAATGGGAAGATATCCTGTCTTTGTGGATCTGAAAACATCAAGATAGTAATATTGCCCAAGAGATTCAGCAAAATCCCTTAGTGAAACTTCAAATGAATTTTTTGTTTGTTTGCTTCTTGTCTATCACCCCCCCACCCCACCCACCCCACCCCGTCACCACCCCCCCAAGGCAAGGTTTCTCTGTTTAACAGCTCTGGTTGTCCTGAAACTCACTCTGTAGATTAGGCTGGCCTTGAACTCACAGAGATCCACCTGCCTCTGCTTCCCGAGGGCTGGGATTAAAGGCCTGTACCACCACTGCCCAGCCAACTGAGTTTTTAAATAAATGTCTAAAACTTGGGCCAGAGAGGTATCTGAATGATAAAGCATTTGCTTAGGATCTCCAGGAGGCCTGGTTTCTGTCTGCAGCACACACATACCTCAACACTAAACTGCAACTGACATGGAAATTCATGAGTCTTAGAACAGCCAAAATAATCTTATAAAGGAACAAAAAAAAGTTGGAGGACTCACAGCATAGTCAAGATACAAACCATAATCAAAATGAGACAACAGCAGCCGGGCGGTGGTGGCGCATGCCTTTAATCCCAGCACTGGGGGTGGGGATGGGGGGGGGGGAGCCAGGGGGATCTATAGAGCGAGATCCAGGACAGGCATCAAAGCTACAGAGACACCCTGTCTAGAACACCCCCCCCCCAAAAAAAAAGACAACAGTAAGAGCTGGAGAGGATGGAGAGAAATCAGAATGCCCCCATACCTATCTGCACCGCTTTGGGGATATGATAAAGCTGCACTGGAAAACAGAGCTGCTTAATTAAACAAGCCAGGTGTGGTGGCGTACGCCTTTGATCCCAGCTCTTAGGAGGCAGAGGCAGGAGGATCACGGTAAGTTTGAGGCCAGCCTAGTTTACACAAAGGGTTCCAGGACAGCCTGGGCTACATAATGAGACCCATCCAAAAAAAAAAAAAAAAAAGGTATGCAGGTTCGTGAGATAGTTAAGAGTACTTGAAACTCTTCCAGAGGACCTAGGGTTCAGCTCCCAGCACCCACACTAGATATCTCAAAACCTCTTATAACTTCACCTCCAGGGGTTCTGACATCCTCTTTTGGCCTCCATGGGCACCACACATAGCAAGTAGTATATACATGCACACACATACACATAAGCATAAATAAAAATAAACCTTCTTAAAAAGGAATGTTGCAGCTAAGGACAGTGATAGAGTGCCTGCCAAGTATGCATAAAACCTTAGGTTCAAGCCCTAGTAACACACACACACACACACACACACACACACACACACACACACACGCATGCACGCATGCACGCATGCACGCTGGCTACATTGGCAACATCTAAAAATTAATAACATTCACATTAAATATGTTTTAAGGTGATTCATCAGGGAATAGAACATAGTAATTAGGGAACCAGAGGTTTTTTTTTTTGTTTTTTGAAATACATAAACTACAGAACATCCCTGTTAAAAAACACTTGGATTGTTTCTGATACTTTGTTTTTATAAATAAGTCTGCTATAAACATTCCTGCCCGAGAGTATGGTGTACACACCCCTAAAAGAGAGACAGGCAGCGCAGTGATCCTACTTTTCTTTGTTTGTTCTTTTTCTTCTCTGTATTTTGAGAGAAGGTCTCATTATGTAGCTCTGGCTGTTCTGGAATTCAACTAGTAGACCAGGTTGGACCTGAACTCACAGAGAGATGCCTGCTTCTGTCTCCTGAGTGCTGGGATTGAAGGCGTGCACCACCACACCCAGCCCAGCGTAATGAATGGTACTTCTCTTCCTTCAAGTCAGACGTGGTGTCTCAAGCCTTAAATCCCAACACTCAGGGCTGAGGCAGAAGTGTTGCCTTGAGTGGGAGGATAGCCTGGACGACAACGCCAAGACAACCAAACTCAATCAACCTACACCGATAAGTGTAAACTAAATGATTTCGATCTTGGGGCTCTTAAAACTATTACAGGTGTAAAAACTGTCCCAAGAGAGACACCTCCACGTCCAAGAAAACCAGTTCTTCCCAGGGGAAATCTGCCCCACCAGGGATCGCTAACTTCTGAACGAGAGGGCCCCTAACTGCACGTGGGCGGGAATCAGGAATGCTGAGCATCCAGCCTCGGGGACCGGGACGCAGGTGCGACTCGAGGGTGGAAGAACCCTCCACCTTTCTACCGTCCAGCTCTGTCTGGGCCTGCACTCGCGTCTGCAGAGGCCTTTCATCGTGAGCACCTGAGCTGTGGCCACAGTCTAGGTGAGCGGAACACAGAAACCAAAGCAGTGAGGCGTGTAGTCACAAGCGCGCACAGGAGGAAGACTGCGGAGAATCGCTTCCACAAGGGGATAATCGGGATTTTTTCAAAGCAGGCAGAGTTGCTGGGAGTGACTCATTCAAGGAGAGGCGAGTCACGCCAGCACCGGAAGGCTGAGGCAGGAGGACTGCCGCAACTTCCCGGCCAGCCTGGGCATCAGGATGAGTCGAAGTGTCAAGGCAACAATAATTTTTTTGGAGGAAAAAAAAAGGATATGGGGGCGTGGGGGGAGCGTAGAGGGAGGGTGTGAGCTGGGGCAGCGTGCGGTGAGGAGAACGCTGGGGCCCTCCCGGCCCGCCGCCCGTCCGCACCTTGCCCAGCAGCCGCCTCACGCCCTCACAGTCGAACTCCATGGTCTGCAGAGTTGCGGTGCTCCGCCGCGGTCGCCGCGCCTTCCCCCGAGCCCGCTGCGAACGGAGGCCGCCGAGGCCCAAACCTCCGCAGAGGAAGGGCCCCGCCCCTCCAGTAGGCGGACCCCGGTAGGATGCACGCCTAGGCGGTGCCCAGAACCGGACGTGGACGGGAACCCGGAGCCTAGGAGACCGCAGCGACCCGTCCCACCCCGCTCCTTCCATTCAGCCCACCCGGGCGGGTTCTGGGCCCAGGCTTCGCCCAAAGCCGGAGATTGAAAGCAACCCGGAGCTCCGGGGACCGCAGCGTCCTGCGAGAAGGAAGAACACCTCGGCTTGCTGAGGGAAACTTAGCAAGAACCCATGTGCAAACAGGTGCAAGCTGCGTGCGAGTTTCCGGGAAAGACTTGATTTCAGCCCAGAATGCGGACGGGGTGGTGGGATGCGGTGGAGTGGGGGGACACGGACGGACGGACGATCAAAGCCAAAAATTGTAGCTGGATGTTCAAAATCAAAGTTTCGGAGTAGAGAGGAAGAAATCGAGTGCAGTCTTGTTAGATAACTGAGCTAGTGAGGAAGATGATAAAAAGACCCAAAGGCCACGATGACGTGGGTAAGGAAAAAGTCCCCTCATTTATCTGAATCTGGTTAACTTCTACTAAGAGTCAAGAATTTCGACACAGGGCTAGGGAGAAGGCTCAGCGGTTAAGAGCCTTTGCTGCTCCTCCAGAGGACTTGGTCTCAGCACCCACGAGACAACCGTCTATGACTCCAGATGCACAGGTTCTCACGCCCCCTTCTGGCCTCCACGGGCCCTGCATGCACGTGGTGCGCTTACATACTTGCAGGCAAAACACTGAGACACATAAAGTAAAAATAAATTTAAAAAATGATTTTGACATGAGTGACCAAAAAATCAGCTGCACAGAAATTATATTCTCTTTCCTGACAAGCATCACAAACAAGATTATTAAAATGGCTAGTAAGCGACGCTTAGGACGCCTTATGTGACCTATATAGCAAAATTGCTTTTCATTCTTTTGATCCATGCCTACACATGACATCTCATAAATCACCTTATCACTTACCATAGGAGAATTCTATGAAGAAATAAGCATACCGCCACATTTAAAAATCAGTCTTATAGATCATCCTTAAGCCTCATAACATTTTAATTGTGCCTTGTATTTTTGCTTAATAAACTGTCTTTTTCATTCTAACTTCTGAAAGTCTTTTGTGCAGCAGGATTTCTGCTGCACCCGAGGGAGATCCCTGTTGGTGAGGTTCCTCCAGCTTCATAGCTAGCAAAATCCATCTTTGTTTCTGGCATAGTGCCCTCACAATATAGAAATGCAAATTCCTGAGGTTGGAGCTATGGCTTAGTTATGTCAAATGTAACACTGGCTCCAGGGGTATAGGACAACTCTGGCCTCTCAGGGTACCTGCACTCATGTGCATAGACATACATATATATGATTTAAACAATGTTAAATGCAGGTGGAGTGGAGAGATGCTTAGCTCTTTGCTGCAGTTTGCTACTCTTGCAGAGGAGCAAGGTTCTATTCCTAGTACCCACAAGGCAGCTCACAACTACTTATAACCTCAGCTCCGGGGAATCTGATGCCCTCTTCCAGCCTCTTCAGACATAAGGCACTCTCATGGTACATATACAAGCAGCTGAAACACTCATACACATAAAATAAAAACAAATCTTTATTTAAAAAAATAGAGGAATTTTGAAGAACTGATTTGTTGACACAAAATTGTATATATTGTGTATAGTGTGATGTTTTGAAATACTGACACATTGTATGAGATGTGAGCTTATCTAACATGAGAGATATAGACTTGGTCAACCAGAAACTCTAGGGATAGCCTGAGAAAGCGGTTTGTTCTGGATGGTGGGGATGGAAATCAGGTCCCTAGCTCTGTGGCTGACCTTTGCTCCCAGCTGCCAGCCAGGCAGCCTGTTTCAGCCAGCCTTCCAGACCGTCCTGAGACGATGACGTCAGGACACTGCAGTGTGGGGCCTTCTAAAGATACTTCTCAGGACTCTGGCTTGAGGAGACTTTCCTGCCAGAGGCTGGACCATAGCTGTAGTTAAGAAACTAGGTTTACTGCTCCTCACAGTCAGGGAGCAGGGTTGGGAGGGACATTGGTACAGCTCAGGGAGATGGTGTCTGAAGCTCTGTTGTGGGATTCGGACACTTGGTGGAAGGAAGAAGGAGAAGAGGCTCACTCTGGACTTCGTGCTCTCGGAAGCAGAGACACTGCAGTGGCTAATTTACTAATGAAGATCTTGTGTAAGATAGGCACACTTGGACCATGAGAAGGCTGTCCTGGCAAAGCAGCAGTGGGATCGAGTCTTAGCAGGGAGGAGGCTGTTTGGTGTTTCATTGTTTTCATCTCAATTTTGACAAAACTGTCAAGTGGTCCTGTTGTGTTTCGCTTTACCGTGGTCTCAGTGACCTTGTCTAATGTTAATATTCTGTGGGATGTCTCTGTCCAGTAGAAGAACGAACTGATCTAGCTCGGATCCACAGGGTGAATTCTGCCAGTACTGAGAGCTTAGCTATATGATAAGCAGCTCTGTGTGTGTATGTAACAAGCTGCATAGGTATCATATACGGCAGGGATTGCTGTTTTCTTTCTCAGGCCATTACTAAGAAAGAGAAGCCGCTGGAAGGTTATGAAGAAAAGAGTGATGTAATCTGATTGAGCTTTTTTTTTTTTTTTTTTTAAGATTTATTTGCTGGGCGATGGTGGTGCACGCCTTTAATCCCAGCACTTGGGAGGCAGAGGCAGAGGCAGGCGGATCTCTGTGAGTTCAAGGCTAGCCTGGTCTACAAAGCAAGATCTAGGACAGGCACCAAAACTACACAGAGAAACCCTGTCTCAAAAAAAAGATTTATTTATTTGGGGCTGAAGAGATGACTAAGTGGTTAAGAGCACTGGCTGTTCTTCCAAAGGACCTGGGTTCAATTCCCAGCACCCACATGGTGGCTCACAACAGTCTCTTAACTCCAGTTCCAGGGGGACCCAATGCTGTCTTCTGGCCTCTGTGGGCACCAGGAATGAATGGAAAGTGGTGTACAGATATACACGCAAGCAAAACATCCATACTGATACAAATAAAATAGAGCAAGGATTTATTCATTTATATGTGTGTATATGTGCCTGTGTGAGTTTATATTCCCCATGTATGTAGAAGTGCCCTTGGAAGGCAGAGGGCATCAAATCTCCTGGACCTGGAGTTACAAACAGGTGTGAACCATTTGATATGAATGTTAGGAATCTAACCCCAGTCTTCTGGAAGGGCAGCCAGTGCTCTTAACTACTGAGCCGTATCTCCAGCCCCAGTAATCTGACATACTTTTGATCCCATAACCCCACTTTTTTTTTTTTTTTTTTTTTTTTTTTTTTTTTTTTTGGCTTTTTGAGACAGGGTTTCTCTGTGTAGCTTTGCGCCTTTCCTGGAACTCACTTGGTAGCCCAGGCTGGCCTCGAACTCACAGAGATCCGCCTCCCTCTGCCTCCCAAGTGCTGGGATTAAAGGCGTGCGCCACCACCGCCCGGCAACCCCACTTTTTTTAATATAATTTTTTATTAAAAATTTTTTTCTTTCCTTTTATATACCAACCTCTGTTTCCCTTCCCTCCTCTTCTCCTGCTCCCCCCCACACACACACCTACTCACATCCTACTCCCATCCCCTTCTCATAGAAGGTGAGGCCTCCCTTGGGTAGTCAACACAGGCTGTCACACCATGTTGGGACTGGACCTAGCCCCTCCCCGCTGCATCAAGGATGAGTACGGCATTGCACCATAGGGAATGGTGTTTAAAAAGCCAGTTTGTGTACCTGGGATAAGTTCTGGTACCATTGCCAGGGGACCCACAAACAAGCATATCAAGCCACGAAACTTTCACCCACATTCAGAGGGCCTAGTTCAGTCCCATGCAGGCTCCCCAGCTGTCAGTCCAGACAGAGTCCGTGAGCTCCCATTAGCTTGGGTCAGGTATTTCTGTGGTTTTTCCCATCATGCTTCTGATCCCCCCTTGCTCTTACAATCCTTTCTCCCTCTCTTCAACTGAACTCCAGGATCTTGGCCAAGTGCTTGGCTGTGGTTCTCTGCATCTGCGTCCATCAGTTACCGGATATAGGTTCTATGATGACAATTAGGGTAGACACCAATCTGAGTGCAGGGGAAGGCTAGTTCAAGCACCCTCTCCACCATTGCTGTGAGTCTTAGTTGGGGACAATCTTGTGAGTTCCTGGGGTTTTCCCTAGCTGCAGATTTCTCCCCATCCCCTTAATGGTACGCTCTGTCAAGATAGCTCTTTCATTGCTCTCCCTCCCCATCTCTCCCCCATGTCCCCACCTCTCATCCCCTCCCCTCCTCTCCCCTTCCCTCTCCTCCCTCCCCCTCCTCTTCCCTCTATTCCCCCTTTCAGTTTATCCAGGAGATCTTAACCTTTTCCTGGGGCAATCCATGCATATCCCTCTTAGTGTCCTCCTCTTTACCTAGTTTCTCTGGGGTCATAACCCCATTTTCAAGTCTATCTTACAAAAAAAAAATCTATTTTACAAGCCAGACATAGTGGCACATACATTTAATCCCTACACTCAGGAAGTAGAGGCAGGTGGATGTCTGTGAGTTCTAGGTGAGCCACAGATACATAGTGAGACCCTGTTTTGGGGGCAGAGGGGCCCGTCTTACAGAAATAAAAGTACTCAAGATTGGAGGTTGGGGAGAGAGTCGAGTCAGTTATGTGCTTGCTATACAAGCATTAAGGATCTGACTTCATTCCCTAGAACCCACTAAAACAGCCATGCTTGGTGACCTGGTCCTGTAATGCTAGTGCTGGGAAGGTGGAAACAGATGGGTCCTTGGAGCTTTGTTTACCAGCTAGTCTAGACTAATCAGCAAGTTCTGGGAACTCAGTGAGAGACTCTGTCTCAAATAAGAAGGGGGGGGGGGTTGGAGAGAAGGCTCAGCGGTTAAGAGCACTGACTGCTCTTCCAGAGAAGAGGACCCGGGTTCAATTCCCAGCTCCCACATGGTAGCTAACAACTGTCCAAGATCTGACACCCTCACATAGACATGCATGCAGGGAAAGCACCAATGCAAATAAAAATAAATAAATAAAGATTCTGAATTTATTTAAAAAAAAAACACAAGAAAGTGGATTTCTAGCACTCACATAGTATCTCACAACAATCTATAACTCCAGTTCCATGGATCCAGTGCCCTTAACTGGCCTCCACAGCACTTCATGCAAGTGGTACACAGACATACACACAGTCAAATCACCCACATGTAATAATTATCTGGAGAAATTTGAAAGATAATAATAATAATAATAATGGTGATAGTGCATGCCTTTAATCCCAGCACTCAGGGGTCAGAGGCAGGTGGAACTCTATGAGTTCCAGACCAGCCTGATCTACAGAGTGAGTTCCAAGACAGTCAAGGCTACAAAGAGAAACCCTGTCTCAAAAAAACAACAACACAAACAGTTCAATTCCTAGCACCAACATGGTGGTCACAACTGTCTGTAACTGCAGTTATAGGGACCCCAATGCCTTCTGCTAGCCTTTGTAGACATCAGGCACTTAAATGGTGTATAGACAGATATGCAGGAAAAACACCCATGCATGTTAAACAGAACAAAATATAAAAATTAAAAAAGAAAACACAAAAATGCACAAGTGGTCTCCAGAACCCAGCAACTGAGGCAAAATGCACAATACTCCTTAGAGGTAGTCAGAAACATTTTCATTTTGATGGTGGTGGTATAAGACTGATGATATATTTTCCAAAACTCAGCAGCAGTTTTTTCCCCTTCACAAAAAATTAGTAAGTTTTATCATATGTAGATTATACTTCAGTAAACTTATCATTAAAAAAAAGAAGAGAAAAGAAAAGAGCCAGGTGGTGGTGGCACATGCCTTTAATCCTAGCACTCAGGAGGAAAAGGCAGGCAGAACTCTGAATCCAAAGGCCAGCCTGGTCTGCAGAGTGAGTTTCAGGACAGCCAGGGCCACACAGAGAAACTGTCTTGAAAAACAAAAACAAGACATGAAGAAGAAGGAGGAGGAAGAGGAGGAGGAGGAGGAGGAGGAGGAGGAGGAGGAGGAGGAGGAGGAGGAGGAGGAGGAGGAGGAGGAGGAAGAAGAAGAAGAAGAAGAAGAAGAAGAAGAAGAAGAAGAAGAAGAAGAAGAAGAAGAGGAAAGCTAGACATGGTAATGCATGCCTTTAATCCCAGAACTCAGAAGGCAGAGGCAGATGGATCTCTATGAGTTTCAGGGCAGCCAGGGCTACACAGAACTTGTCTAAAAGAGTGTAGGTTTTGTTGTTGTTTATTTTGAGACAGGGTCTTGCTATAGAGCTCTGACTAGAAGGGAATTTACTAAGTAGCCATACTGGTCTTAGACTCACAGCAGTCATCCTGCCTTAACCTCCCTAAAACTGGGATTCCACGGCATCACACATGGTTTTGTAAGATTCATTTTAATGACTTGGGTGTATTGTTTCAAGGAAAGTAAGTTTCCCAGTCATATGTAAAGTATGATCACCTTTAGCAAAACAATTTAGGGAGAGTACCTTCTGTGTCTTTGGAGTTGCACGCATGTAGAACTATGGTAGAGTGTGTACGTGGAGGTGTGTTGCTATACTTGCCAAAAATGAGATCTTTGATGATGTCTGAGTGAGCATCTAAATTCTGAACTCGGGGCTAGATCAGAATGAAACACGTGGGGAAAGGTGTAGATTGTAAAGGTGGGATCTGGGTGTAGACCACTCATCTAGGAAGTTTGAACATAAAAGGAAATTGGCCACAGGACAGTTGGGAAGAAAACCATTGTGCCAACTGGAGGCTTTTTTGGGAAAAGGCCAGGGATTCTTTTGATAACCTAGAAAAGAGGACCAGTGGAGAACTGACCATGGGTGTTGAAGACTATAAGTACCAAGCGGTTTTGAGGAAGTATCCCTCCTCTTAAAGGAACCCCATCTTAAAGATAGGAGAGGTCCTGTAGGAATAAAAATAGAGGTAGATGGAGGAAATGGATTAAGGGTTCAAGGACAGTGTTGGCTATATAGCAAGTTTGAGGCCAGTCCGGAATACGTGAGACCCTGTCTCAAAAAAAGTAAAATAAAATAAAACAAAATAGATGTGTCATTTTCCTAGACCTCAGTTTGTTTCATTGGCAGCTGTCAACAGTGTCTCACATCAGTAGTGTGCCCTGGTGCCCCCTGGTGTAAGTACTGTGGGCTTTCTGAGCTTTGGTTTTCTCCCTAGTGAAATGGGGTTATAGTGATCGTACCTACCTTGTAGTAGTGCTGTGCAGTAAGGTACACGAACTTACAGTGCTGAGGTACTGTCAGGGGAAGTATCTATGGAACAGTGAATCCAAGTCACATGACCAGCGATGTCACAATGCCTTCCCAGACTCCAACTTCTTCATTAGAGAGTCTCGGATCCTTTAGAACCAAGGAATGGAACTAACATTTGACACGTCTATCAACTGGAAGGTTTCATGAGTTCGCTCCTTCGCCAAGATCTCTCACCGTGTGATTGTAGCTCAGAAATTATTTTTCTTTTGGTGATGATCGTGCTGGGCTGGATGCTTTTTGTTGGACTAGCTTTCTACATGGGTACATTTCCAGAGGCGATGGTAAGCACCAGCCTTGCATCCCTGCTATCTCTGGCTTGGCCTCATGCTCCCATCTGGGGTTTCTGACCAAACAGGAAAGGCAGCTGAAGGTTTTTAACAACAGAAAGTGAGCATGTGACAGAAATGAAGCCAGTATCTTCTCATCCCATTGGGGCATCCTTATTTGGAGAGTTTAATATCCCCTCTGCCTGCTTTGATAATGTCACTTGTATCCTGGCTTTATGGCCTCCTCCTCCTCCTCCTCCCGCTCCTCCTCCTCCTCCTCCTCCTCCTCCTCCTCCTCCTCCTCCTCCTCCTCCTTCTTAACAGCTTTTTTACAGTTCTGTTGGTCACTGTGACTAATTTCATATTTTCAAGCCAAGTAGATGAGGAGTTTCTGTTAGGGACATTGGGATGGGGCGTTCTTTGAGCATTCTCTCCATTCACTACACAGAAACACTGATTATCATGGGGTCAATGAGTGGGGCCATGTCTACCTCTAATTTTCTTTCTGACTCAGCCTCCAACTCTAAAGTGGAAAGAGAGGTTGCCTGTTTGGGAGAACAAGGCACGACGAAGGAGCCAAGCCTTGGAGGAGGAGCTGCTGCTGTGAGTGAGTGGTCAGTCTGTCGGGCTGGGTCCCTCTGTTCATAGAATGCTCTAACACCCTGCAGGCGCCGGGATGTTTTATCCTTCTGGGAAACAGGCAGACTGGAGGGGAACGGCTTGAGACTTATGTTAAAGGAGAAGACTCAGGGGTTCTGCTGGGAAAGCAGGTTGAGAACCAGCTGCCTGTCAATAACCATGCCTCACAGGGTTCCTTCTGAACAAATCCCATGTAGTAGTCCATTCTTTCTCAAACACTATTTTATATCAGCATATACTAATTATATAAAATATTTTATCATACACACACACATGTAAGTTACATGTGTACAGCAGACTTTGACTATAGTATCCCTCCTCTCTACTTTGTTTTCCTCCCTCATCTCCTGTCTCTTCCTAAATCGATCCTTCTCTTTTTCTCTTCTTTTTGAGACAAGGACTCACTATGTGCCCCTAGCCGCCCTGGAGCCCACTATGTAGATCAGGATAGCCTTAAACTCTAACACGGAGATCCGCCTGCCTCTGCCTCCTGAGTTTTGGGGTTACAGTCACCTGCCACCCATATGTGGCTCAGACTGAAATGACTAAGGCAATACCGTCTTGTCACAACTGTGCTTGCTTAGACACTTCTCAGCTTCCTATCCCATGACAGCCATAACAGCCGTATCTGGCAACACTTTTGTCTGTGACCCTGACCATGGTCCAGACAGACTAACTAGAGTAATTAACGTTTGTACAAGCTAAGATATAAAACTAAAATAACTGAAAGGAAGTGTAAATCAAAGATAATGTCATGTGGTATCTTGAAAACATGCTGAGTTTTGCAAGAGAACAGATGTTATGAGGCCACCCCAAATCCTTCACTGATGTGACCCCCCTCCACTGACGTAATTGTTGCTTTTGTCTTTAAAAATGCTGTACTCCTGAGCTTGGGCACTAAGAGACATTTTGAAGGCATAAACCCACTCATGGTATGGCCATTATTAAGACTCATATGCTTTTTTTTTTTTAAAGATTTATTTATGGGGCTGGAGAGATGGCTCAGAGGTTAAGAGCACTGACTGCTCTTCCAGAGGTCCTGAGTTCAATTCCCAGCAACCACATGGTGGCTCACAACTATCTGTAATGAGATCTGGCGCCCTCTTCTGTATACATAATAAATAAATAAATCTTTAAAAAAAAAAAAAAGATTTATTTATTTATGTATACAGCATGTATGACTGCAGGCCAGAAGAGGGCACCAGATCTCATTATAGATAGTTGTGAGCTACCATGTTGTTGCTGGAAATTGAACTCAGGACCTCTGGAAGAGCAGAGCTCTTAACCTCTGAGCCATCTCTCCAGCTAGACTCATATGCTTTTAATTGGTTTAATCAGCATAGTTGTCCATAACTATCTTGCATGGATCATTTTAAGATGAGCACTTTTAATACCTCTTCTAGAGAATTGTGAAACTAGAGTTAACATAAACTTGAAATCAAGACCTAACTTTGCAACTTACTGCATGAACTTGAGATGTTTAAATCCTCTGAACGGGTCAGTTTCTTCATTGGTACAATGGGAAATATTTTGGCCTTTTACTTTTTTTGTGAATATCACATTTGGGTGTGTAATGCAAAGCCTGAAAATTAGTAAACTACACATTTGATGAAGTGAAATGAGAAGCTATCAGGAAGCATTTATTGGTGACAGCGGCCTTGGGTACACACACCACCACATAACCAGCTCACTGTTGTGTGTGTGGGGGGGTGCAAGCCAGACCTGTGAAATCTCCCACTCCCCTCACTGGAAACAGAGGGTGACACCCTTTCAGCAAACCCTCTGCTGGGCTTCCAGCAATCCACCCATTTCATCCAGATCTGCTTTTCAGAGCAGTCGCCATTGTTAGAGCAAGTTTACTCTTGGTAGTCTTTTACTTTTTTTTTCTTTTTTCTTTTTTGGTTTTTCAAGACAGAGTGTCTCTGTGTAACCCCAGCTATCCTGGGACTCACTTTGGAGCCCTGGCTGGCCTTGAACTCACAGACACCTGTCTGCCTCTGCCTCCCGCACGCTGGGATGGAAGGCTCGTGCCACCACCGCCTGGCTTCTCTTGGTAGTCTTAATTTGCTGACTCAAGAACAAAAGGATGGGGTGGGGGTGGGGGTGGGGATGCTGCTCCAGAAGGCAGGGGGTGGTAGCCCCAGCCCCAGGTATAGTAAGAGCAGGAAACGATAACTAGCTTCTGGTTCTCCCCTAGCCTCTCTGGTCCAAAGCTGCCACATTGTGTGGGTGTGATAGAAGTGACATTGTCTAGAGTCACTTCTATCACACTGCCACAGAGCGTGACTCTAAGCCACTGAAATTATTTTGTGCTTGTTTCCCTAGCTGTGAAAGAGCCCCATAAGCAGCCGACATCTTCATTCTGTTCCTTTCCCAGGGAAGTATTAGGTTTAGCCGGCTCGAGGGCTGAACAGATGTTTTCCAAAATGCAAACGTATTTGGGTAGCCTAACAATAGCCTAAAGCTGTTGTCCACCTAGTTTGTTAATTCCCCCAATAAATCCAGGTGGTTTTGATGTGTTATTCACAACCATCTTTTCCTGCCTATCAGTATAAGCCAACACATATCTTATCATGTAATGGCTTACTGAGGTTCTAAGCAGAGGTGTGCGAGTAGCAGCCTTTTGAGTTTCTTTCATCCAAACATGCCTATGTCCCGGCCAACCCACTGCTGCCCTCACCCTTGAGGCCCTGGTGTCACAGGAACTGATGTCATAATCGGTGTCTGAGCTTTGCCTGCAAAAATGGCCATTTTAGTTTAGACTAGACCGCAAAGTTCACCAGTCAGGAACTGCCATGCTGGGCCACCCACCATCTGGTCTGGAATGAAGCCAGACAGATTCCCAGGACTCTGCAAATAGAACCAGGCCTTCCAATAACCACTCCCCACCATCACCAGCCAAGAAGGCCCACGATGATCGTTGTCTTATGGATGGTTCTCATTGCAGGAACGATGTGGAAGGGATATAAATATCCCCCAGGAGGGGTAAGTGTACTTTTAACTTCTTTACTGCCAAAGAGTCCCTGACATTAACACAGGAAGCATGAAAATCTATCTAACCCTAGTAACTTTAGAAACAGATTCTCTTCAGTATTTGAGAAAAAGATCTCATAACTTACCTGCTTCAACTGTTAGCTACCCTACTTAGAACTGGGAGCTTTCTGGGTTTCTTTCATGTACATTTAAAGAGCCTAGGATGATCTCGAGCTACCAAGGCAACCAAGATTGCCTTGGTCCTTCCGCCTCCACCTCCTGACTGCTGAGATTACACGGTGCGGGGATCAGACCCAGGGCCTCCTGCAGCTAAGCTACCATGTGGGGGTACGACACCCAGGCTTCTCATGTGCTTTCTTACACATGTGTTATTTTGTAAAGACCGGAGGTTAAGAGTATTTGTGGCCCAGGGTCAAAGCGAATCTCTGTAATGCTGACAAGACATTCAAAAATGTTGAGCCTTCAATATCATTTCCTACATCAGCCCACTTCTGAAAACTGACCCAAAGTGGGGTTCTGGGGGCAGACATCTCTGCACTGTCAGTTCCCACAGTGCTGAACACTTCTGGTGGAGAACATCAGAGCTTTGGGTAACGGGATCAGACAGCCTCCTCCTCCAGTCCTTGGCAACCGCCTCAACCCTACACCCTAGCGACGCTAGAGCCTCCTGACACATGATTTTTTTTTTTTTCTCCCTGCCAGACCCCTTTGGAAGTAAACAAAGATGACCCTGGTGAAGTCATGCAGCTATGAAGATCACCCAACTGCACAGTTCCTGTTGTAGGTTTCACATAAAGTAATCGCACATTATTTTGTCATATTGTGTCGTTACCACACTTTTTAAGATGAACAGACAAAGACAATATTCTCCTAACAGAGATAGAGGGTGAACTGGTAGGTGGGAGAGAGTGGGTGAAGACCAGGTCCTATTCATTGAAGCCTGTAAGGCTGAAACACCTGGTTTAAATTGTCCACTGTTGGGTAATAATAAGTAATGATTTTAGACCCACTTCTTAAATATTACATCTATAATCCAGAATCCAAAAGTAAAAATTACCCCATGGGGGACTCATTTTAATAGAGATGCTAAAGTATTTTAATCCTTACCCAAACATGCTGAAGATGGGTATTGGCTTCATTTTATAAAGTGACCAAAGAGAAGCTAAGAGGCTCAGGTGTCTTGCCAGCACAGACCTGGACACAGTAGAGATGTAGATGCAGGTTTTCTCCAGGAACACCTATATACCTTATGTGCTAAGGCAATGGTCAAGCAAGAACAGTGTTGCTGCCAAAGTATCTCCCTCACCTGAAAGGCAAAGAGTTGTCCAATGATCCTTTTAAAAGATGTATTTTTACTACTTTTAATTATAGGTATATGTGTAGGTCTGCACTGGAGTGCAAGTGCCCTTAGAGGCCAGAGGCCTCCGATTCCCCTGGTGTTTGTTATAGTTGGTTGTGAGCTGCCCAATGTGGGTGCAGGGAATGGACACAGGCCCTCTGCAAGAGCTCTTGGGTAGTTTGTCCATTAGCCTGACCCCTATCATTTTTAAAACATTTGTATAAATAAAACCTAACTTCAGCTCTCAACATGATGCAGTGAATTTGAGTCCAGGGTTGGGAGCCTAAGCATAAGATAAGCAATTAATAAATCAGGAGTCTGAGCTCCAGGATCTTAAACTCTCTAAAAATGAGATTAAGTGAGGTGGTGGTGGTGGGGAGGCAGGGAAGAATATTGTGATGACCAATGGTTCCACTGTTCAAGAGAATAGACACGTCCAGCAAAGAAGACCTGTAGTTTACACAGACAACACTGGTTTTTGGTATCCTTACCATTGTTAGGAGGTTCTGCACCAAGAGTTATGTATGCTGTTTGCATGCTCACCTGAGACCAAAGGTCTGGTGTCTTCTAATATCCTCAACCTTATTTTTTAAGACAGTCTCCCATTGAACCTGGAATTTGCCATTTTGATGAGACTGGCTGGCCAGCGAGCCATGGGAATCCACTCATCTCTGCACTGCCAAGTGCTGGAGTTACAGATATATATCACCATGTCTCCCTTTTATGTGGGAGCTGCAACTCTGAACTCAGACACTCATTTGTGTGGCAAGCACTTTACACAGGGGTTCATTTTCCTAGCCCCTAAGACTACACTTCCTATGGAAAGGAAAATGAATTCAAAATCCACAAATACAATTCTTGGTAATTTAGGACTCTAGACACTATTAGTACTTCCTGTACTTCTCACATGACCTAGACTCAGCATGTTGTAGTGGATCAAGTTATCTATATTCTCTGTATGCATGGGTGTGTCCACTAGCCTCATGTACATTCCTAAGGGTTCCTCTTTTCAATATCACCTATCTATAAGTCCACGTATGTCTCTGTGAGTGTATGTACCCAGGGAGGCAAGAAGGCATCAGGTGTCCTTTTCTATCACTCTGCCTATTCCTTCCAGGCAAAGTCTCCTTCTGAACTGGAAGCTTTTGTTTTCTAGGCTAGGCTGGAAGCTAGCAAGCTCCAGATATCCTGTCTCTGCCACTGTCTTTTGGAGCTGGGCTTACCAGTGTACTTTTTGTTGTGTGTGTTACATGTTACTCTAACCATTGAGCCATTTCTCCAGCTCAAGCTCGTTTGTTATAGGTGATTAGAACCTGATAATTCTGATAAGAATTACATACCAGTTCTGCTGTTTTTCTTTCAATTCAATAAACCTTCAAAACCCCGGGGCCACAAAGCTAGATTTCATTGCTCTAACCACTTTGTTACTATTTAAAAATTATTTTGTTTTGAGTGTTTTGCCTGCATGCCTGGTACCAGTGGAGATCAAGAGAGGGTGTCAGATGCCCTGGAACTGGCATTATGGTTGGTTGTGAGCCACCATGTGGGTGCTGGGAATTGGACCTGAGTCCTTTGCAAGAGCAACAAGTGCTCTTAACTACTGAGCTAACTCGCCGGCCCCCACTATCAGTTGTTTTAACTTGATGTCTGAGAACACAATGGCACTGTAGCTGGTGGTGGAAGAGAAATCAGTGGTAGCTTTAACAGTCACAAGTATATAAGGGACAAGCCTGACCTCTGAACCTAACAAGTCTACAGAGGTTTCTAGCTAGCACAGTGTTCCAGGTGATATGGAGTATCTTCAAGTTTTGATCAATAAATGAAAACCAGAAAAAATATCAATAAAATATTTTAATGCCTACAATTTCTTATATACATAAATTGCAAAACATTCACCTGTATATGCAAAAGTATATTCTTCTGCAGGTCAACAGCACCAGAAAACAAGCTAAACTATGTCAAAGTTTTCTTCTTTTACATTTGATTTGTCCATTATGTAAAAGACATCATGGATTTAATAACTTCAAAGAAATCTATATTCCACTCTTAATCATACACTAAACACCTGAATATGTATTTCATCACATCCACTCACAAAATAAATAGTCTAATCAGCACACTGAAAATAAAACAACCAGTCTCTCTCCATATATTTATTCTCTTTCCAAAAATGTTTTGGTCTCCTGCTATATCTCAGAAATGTATTACTAGCTGCTTTTAAGTTATAAAATACAAAATAATTTATTTCTTGGAGAAAATCTTGGGGGTTACCATTACAAAAATGAAATTCCGAGTTCCCTTAGACTTTCTGTTAACAATCTTTGAACTTTCTTATGGCTCACACAGGGCTGCCTGTGTGTGACATGTGGTACCCTGCCTCTAAATGGACATGACTGCATCCATCGCATAGAGAAAGTACAAAGACCAGTTCTGAAGTAGCCTTAAAAGAAAGTGCCCTTTGCTTTAGCAAGTGGGACTGTGCAATCAGAGCCACGAGTTTTATGAAAACTACTTTCTTGTCACATAATTTGTTAGAGAATGCCACACCCATGATCATGTAACATTACAATTGTGAAACAACATTACTACATTCAAGAATTAACATCACCCAATAAAAGGCACATCTTCAAATATTGAATCAAAATCTGAAAATCAAAACAGTAGAGAGCATACATTAAAAATCAAGCACTTAATTCGTAAACTTTGAAAAAAGAATAGCCTGCTCCTGTTTCTTCATAGGCTTGTGAGCTTTTCTAAGTGGTCAGAAAATACAGAAGAGCAAAATGGAAGACACAATTTGGACTTACAATCTTTCTTTCCTTTGTTTTTTCAACATAAAAGTTGATGCATATCTGTTACAGAAATGCACTCAGACATAACAGACATTACAACCTGACTCTTTCCCAAGTTCTGAAACTTTAATCTAGCATAATGGCTCTTTTCTGTGCAAATAGCTGCACCCTGTAATTGAGTACAGTACTTTCAGTCACCAGAAATCTTGACTGCAATTATAGATTCCAGAGTATGAATATTGAAAAAAGGTTATCCAAGAAAAATCATGGAGGGGGAAACACACAAGTGATAGCAAAATAATGATAAAATGTTTCAAACCTATTTATCAAGTGGAATATCATACTCCCTCTAAAGTAATGGTGGGATAGGAAAGGCTTTTCTGTGGCCAATGTATAGAAATCTACATGGCAAGTTAGGGTGCTATATACCCTCTAAAATTAAATCCTTGCACTTTCAAAGTTTAAAACTTAATTCAAAATGAGTAAACTTTAAGAACTGGGTCAAATGGTCCCACAAAGGAAGGCTAAAAATGATCACTCATAATGCTCAAGCTTAAAGAATGAAGACATCATTGACAAAATACATAAAGTCTGGACCTGTTGAAAAGGAAGAGTTCTTTGTAGAACAGCCTCTCCAGCACCCCATCCCTCATGGCTTAACAGCTGAAGACAGCCAGGTTCACTGCGGAATTGTCCCCACACTGAATTCTGACTGCTTCAACCTTCAGGTCTCTAGCATCCCACTTCACTCTCTGTTGCTGCCTGTCCTTGAGACATGGCTTCCTTCCGGCCAGACCCTGGATCAGCCTGGATGCACTCTAGGCTCGTGACCAAGCCTGAAGGTCTGCCTTTAAGAAGGACAGAACTTGAAGTTTCCCAGCTCAGTACAACACCAACAACAGGAAAAACACCTCGTCACAGTGCATAGTTAGAAATAAAAGTGCAATGCGGACAGAAGAGAAGGTGGTACTCTCAATACACCAAATATTTAGTTTTTGGTTTTTTGGTCATTAACATTTTCTAAGGAATTTAAGCTTAAAATGCAATGTTATTAACAGCAAGAGGTACAGGGGCACTTTAGGGTCCCCAAATATCTTTTTATAATGGGGGGAATAAAGCAGAGGGGGCCACAACACATGTCACTTGTTGATTTTTAAACTATTACGCTTTCAAATCTAATATTTGAATAACCATCTTTCTTTAATAAAAGGAATTAAAAAAAAACAAAGACAAAAATAAAACAATCAATATAATAGTAAGGGCCCTCATCTACTTCATACTAAGGTCAATGTGACAGGAAGCCTGAAAGGAAAAATAGAAAAGAATATTTCTTGTTCTGGCAAAATTTGTATTTTAACTTAGAAAAATTTTATTACCTAATCATATAAATTAAGAATGCTTAGCATCCAATCCACAAATAACGCTGAATACAATATAATTCTATTTTGTATGTCAAAGTCACAAGGATGACATCCATGTAATTATAAAGCCTACTCTTTCCTGGGTTTTCAATTCAAACATAGACTGGGACAGGTCACTTTATTGCTGGCAGCATTCACAGAAGGGCTGGGCCCTTCATAAGGACAAATCTGACTGGGATCTGGGTAGTACCCTACTCACACATCAATCTTTTTCTCCTTTTAAAGTAGCAAAGGAACAATAAAAGACCAATCGACTGGTGAGTGACCCCACATTAGCGTGCATAGCTCATCAGGATCAAAGCCGGCACCTGTGAATGGTTAACTTCATCAGAGCACACGGCAAGCATCGTATCATCTGTATTACAGATTCCACCCTGGACTATTTGAAAACATGGTATACTCAAATGATAGCCTGCAAATGACAGTATGCTTTCCTTCATTCCTTCCTCTTGAGTGCTCATGTGTAAATCTAAACTGATAAGGGGCTAGTTCAGTCTGAAGGCAGGAAATCCTTGCAGCAGTAAACCAGAATTCACAAATTCAAGAGCAGCTAATGGCGCTTCAGCTTCTTGGCCTTTCGACGTTTCATTTCTTCCTCTTCACGTCTCATTTCTTCTAAGTCCTCTTGCATACCTAGTCTTAAACTATGGAGAAATTGTTTTAAAGGGTATTTGTTAATGTACACGAAATTACAACTTTAAAAAGCAAGACTGGCATCTTTCATGTGGATTATGCTGATGAATGAGTTTGTTCGTGTGACAGGGACACACACACACTTTAAAGATTTTACAACAGGAATGACAAAACCCCCTTAATATCCACATTTAAAGTAATAAAATATAAATTTATTTCAAATAAAAAAAAAAAAAAAAAAGATTGTGAGGCCATGCAAGGTGGTGTACACCTTTAATCCCAGCACTTGCGAGGCAAATCTCAGAGTTCCAGGCCAGACTAGTCTACATACTGAGTTCCAAAACAGCCAGGACTATATAAAGAGGCCCTGTTTTTTTGTTTTGTTTTTTTAATTTAAAAAAGGTGTAGGTATGTGCATGTGAGTACAGGTGCCTGTCTAGGCCAGAAGAGGGCAAATGCTAGGATGGTGGAGTCACAGGAAGTTCTGGAATACCTGATGTGGGTGTTGGAACTGAACTCAGGTTCTCTATAAGAGCAATTCTCCTTAACCACTGAGTTATCTTTCCATCCTTCTTAAAAACATTTAAAAATAAAGAAAACTCATAATCTTGATGTTTGGCACCCATATAAAGGTAGAAGAATACTGACCTACCTACACGCACTATAAAAACCCATTTATTTATCAGTAATTCATTTATCAGTAATAATCCATATTCTCCTTTCTTAATACTTATTTTGACATTTTAAGTAGTTATAGGAGGGTCAAAAGAAAGAAAGCTGTTTTGTGTTGGGACTGAGGTGAATTATTTCTCTATAAAAGGAAAATTATTAATACTATAAGCAAAGTAATTACTACCCCTACCCAAGAAACTCTCAGGAGTTCATGACTGGGCAGCTAAAGAAGGAGGTGGAGAGAATCTAATTTACCCCCACTAGGTCCCTGAGGCAGCAAAATTACAGGTTCCAAGACTGAGACAAGTCTGATGGGCAAAGAAAAACAAACAACCCATGGCAGACTCAGAGGCCTCTAATTTTACTGTACTACATAGGAGACACTGCAGCCTTGGCTACATATTGTCTTAATCCCTGCAATGCATCAATGAGTAAAGTAGTAGATTCTCATTCTACACATGGGAAAACCTTAGAAAGGCAAGAGACTCTGTCTAAGGCTTTCATAGCCAGCCAGCAGCACTATCATCCAGAGAACTGTGTGGTCCGACCACCTTTCAAACCCTGCAGCTGCAGGCTTTTTATGATTTTATATAATGTACGAGTCTCCTGCTCACCTCTTGGCTTCCTCCTTCTGCTGCTCCTTCCAGCTGCTCTCCATGTAACGTAAGGCATAGTCACTTTCATCTTTATACCTGCCAAGAAAGCAAAGTCTCAAATGAACAGAAACTCCATTTTCTTAAAAGCTACATCCTCTCATTAAACAAACAAAGCAACATGCTTACAACTAAACCACTCAGTTTTAGGATTCCTCCCACCTGGTTTGGGAGTGAGAAGGCCAGACAATGGGCAGAAGTCGGTTTTGCAGTAAAGAAGTTAGATAAGCCTTAAAATCTTACACGGCAACTCTTCCTGAACCCAGTATTAACAAAAGAACCAAACCCAGTAAGGCTTCCTCAACCAGCTACATTCACTTAATACTCACATTAAAATCCTGAAAGCACAATATGAAAATGTGTGTACATATTAATCTCATTAGGCCTTTATGACCACCAGGAGATGAGAACTTTCCAACAGTAACTGAGGCAGGTAAGTTAATGGTGTGACCAGAAATGAGTGTTACTGCTTCACAGGCTGCCCTGAACTCACCAGCTTCCACTGCAGCTCTAGAGCAACTGGTTCCTCCTCTCACTGTCCAAGTGTCTCGGATGTTAATGCTTTTCAGATGGCCTACTTTCTCAGAGGGGCTTCTAAAGATGTGCAATCACTTAGTCGTAGGAAATGTGACAGCTCTCATCTGTCTTACACACATACGACAGTGCTTCCAAAGTGTTTACCTCACTAGTGTATGGTGAAGCTCTGCTTCTTTACATTAATGGTTCACAAACTTTTAAACACATGCAGCACCCTTACCTGGGGACTGTATAAAACAGATGTGCATTCAGTAGGATAAGGTTGGGGCCTGAGAGCCTGAAGTTTTAATAAGTAAGCTCCTAGGCACATCAAGGATGGTGATGGTCCCATACTGGTGACCAGGGCCCACATTCTCAGGCAGCACAACATTACACCAAAGAAAAGCAGGTGCCATAGCAGAATGACTTTTACTGTGGCTCTGTGAATGACTTTCTGACTTCAAAGCCCATCTCTTTCTATTATATGAAGCTGCTTCACGCTCTCTTTTAAAGCAGTTTACAAGCAAACACCACAAAACACTCTGAATCCATGAGAAACTACTATGTGCATTGTCTTAGTTAAGATTACTATTGTTGGCCGGGCGGTGGTGGCGCATGCCTTTAATCCCAGCACTCGGGAGGCAGAGGCAGGCGGATCTTTGTGAGTTCGAGGCCAGCCTGGGCTACCAAGTGAGTTCCAGGAAAGGCGCAAAGCTACACAGAGAAACCCTGTCTCGAAAAACCAAAAAAAAAAAAAAAGATTACTATTGTTATGACCAAAACCAACCCAGGAAGGAGAGGGTTTATTTCATTGTACAGCTTATAAGTCCATTATCTAGGAAAGGCAGGTAAGGAACTATAGGCAGGAACTAATGCAGAGGCTGCTTAATGGCTTGCTCCTCATGGCTTAGCCTCATTTCTTTCTTTCTTTTTTTTGGTTTTGTTTAGTTTTGTTTTTGAGACAGGGTTTCTCTGTGTAGTTTTGGCACCTTTCCTGGAACTCACTCTGTAGCCCAGGCTGGCCTCGAACTCACAGAGATCTGCCTAACTCTGTCTCCCATATGCTGGGAGGCCACCCCCGCCCGGCTTTCTTTTTTTTTAAGGTTCTTTTGGAGACAGGGTTTCTTTGTGTAGCCTAGGCTGGCCTCGAACTCACAGAGATCCGCCTGCCTCTACCTCCTGAGTGCTGGGATTAAAGGTGTGCAACACCATGTCTGACTCAGCCTGCTTTCCTCTAGCACCTAGGACTGCTAGGCCTGGGGTGACACCGCCCAATGAGCTGGACCCTCCCACATCAACCATCAACAAAGAAAATGTACCACAGGCTTGCCCAGAGGCCAATCTGGCAGGGGGTATTTTTCTCAATTCAAGTTCTCTTTTCCTAAATGACTCTAGCCTATGTTAAGCTGACATTAAAAACTAGTTGGCACCTGCTCTAAGATTAAATCTTTTTAGGACCCCCACCCCTACCCCCACAGGTTTCTAATTAAGCATTCAATGCCTCTACTGTTAATGTTTTTCTTCTATAAATGATAAAAAGTTGACATTTAGATAAATCTTCAGCTTACTTTTTTCGGTCATAGCCAAAGATTTCCCGAATGTGCTTGGATATTTCTTCCTGAGGTTCTCCTTCATCGTCGATGAAGTCATCCATTTCTGAGTCATATTCATCATCATCTTCTTCTTCATACTCTCGGGGCCTTTTGTAGCCAGTAGGGAAGGGGAGCCTTTGAGGACCTAAGTACAAAGGCCATGACTTATAAGAACATTGTATGGTATTTTTGCAGAGGACTATGTCGTCTGGAAGTCAGAGGAACTGACACTAAGATGGCACCCACAGCTGGGTGGTGGTGGCACACACCTTTAACCCCAGCACTCGGAAGGCAGAGGCAGGCAGATCTCTGAATTCAAGGCCAGTCTGGTCTACAGATCGATTTCCAGGACAGCCAGAGCTACATAAAGAAACTCTGTCTCAAAAAACCAAAATAGACGGCATCCTTGAAAGCAGAGCACAGGGCTGGCTCTCAGCATAGCCTGCAGCACCCCTGCTGGAGAGAGTGCCCGAAGGGACTGCATTCTCCTTTACGGCTCACTTGGCATGCATGCCATGGTGCCTTGTCACATTTTCTAGCTTAGCTATGCACACTCCTGGGATTTAAAAGATCAGTAAAATTTCTGAAACTAAGTCAAGTTACAAACTGCCACAGAATCATTAATTTTTAATTCTATCAAATAAAGATACTGAAAGTAGTTCCTTATTTTTCCTGTATTTCTCTTAAAAATCCAAAGCCCTGCACATGCCTGTAGCTACAGCTATCTGGGCCTGGAGCTTGAGCCAGCACTTGAAAGAAGCTCTGGGTAACATGCAAGACCATACTTTAGAAAAGAAAAAGTCCCAAGTATAAAACATTTTCAGAACTACAATTGTTTAAAGAGAGGTATGAGTGCAAGAAAAGCTTATTTTTGCCTAATGACTGATAAAAACTGAAAAAACTGGAGAAAAAAAAAAAAAAAAAAAAGACCTGGACATGCAGCTCAGCAGAGAGCTTGCCAAGATATATGAAGCTCTGGGCTCGGATCCCAGCACTACAGCAGACCAGTCAGACCAGTACAGTGGTACACACTGTAATCCCAGCACTCAGGGGGTATAGACAGGGTATCAGACATTAAAGGTCACCCTCAGCTATACATTGAGATCCAGGCCAACATGGGCTGCCTTATCTAAAAAAAAAAAAAAAAAAAACAACCAACAAAAAAAAAAAAAAAAACAAACAAACAAAAAAAAACTAAAATACTAACTTCCTCAATCCCTAAAAAAAAAAAAAAAAAAAAAAAAACAACAACAACAACAAAAACAAACAAACAAACAAAAAAAAAACAAATGGAAAAAAAAAAACCCAATTTTTCAAAAGACAGGTATTCATCAACAGACCAGTGTCTGAGAACAACCTTCTAGGCTCTGACATCTAAAGCAAGGTATTTGGGCATTGGTTTCTTTTTATCCTCTCCATGGATCTCAACAAATACTTTCACAAGTGCCTATGCAGCATGTACTATCTACAGAAAGCAGCTGGTGGGGCCATCAATGACTCCAAAGTTGGAGATGGCAGATTCCTAAAGCACCATCAACAAGGCTCTTCACACTGCCTATTAAAGGAACAGAACTCAGGACAGTCTGAAATAGCTGCTGGGACACGACAGGTGTTAACAAACATCTCATCTTTAAGTCTCCTAGTCTTCATGTAAAACACTAGCCTATCCTCCAAACCACCAGCCATGTAGTTACTTTCTCTCACAAATCAGAGCCAAGTTTACTGCATGTGAGAGAACCAGGTGGGGGTGTGAACAACAGATCCTAGATAAGTATCTTCTCTACTATCAACAGTGAGTATATTACAGGGCATGTAGAAGTGGTCACAGGGTTCCTGGTTCTATAAAGCTAGGTACTTTCCTGATGGCTTGGTGATAACTATACTGTTTAGGAGGAAGGTCAATTTTACCTTGGGCAGGTCTGTAGCCAGACAGGAGAGGCTTCATTCCATTTATCTGTCCATTGCTTGACCGACTAACAATATTTTTCGAAGAAATCGTTTCTGAGACAACAGTGCACTTGGGTTTTATGGGGAGACCTGGGCTACTAACTGTTCGTCCAGGTCCTAAGCTGCTCACTGGTCTTCCAGGACCTGAACTGACAGTTCGTCCAGTTGGAATGGAACCACTTATGGACCTTCCAGGGCCAGTGACTGACTGCCCAGAGGAGCCTAAGCTGCTCATTGGTCGTCGGATGTCATGTGGACTGTTTACAGGCCTCCCAGGACCTCCAGAACTGCTCACAGGTCTTCCAGAAACACTAGGGCCACTGAGGGGTCGCCCAGGGCCAGTTGAGCTGCCTGCAGGTCGTCCAGGCCCATTTGTGCCATTGACTGTTCGTCCGGAGGGATGTGCATTGCTGGCCAGCTTTCTGATCCCACTGACTGACTGCTCAAGTCCTGACCTGGAGCTGCCATTCTGGTGCCTGGGCACAGTGCCAGAACTAACTGTAGGCCGAGCTGTCCCTGGGCTAGGTCGCCCAGGAGCTGAGCCAGAGTTGCTGCCTGGCTGTCTGATACTTGGACTCTTAGCTTTGTTGTGCGAGAGAACTGTGGGGCCAGGCTTGGAATGGCTGGGATGAGAAGGAAGAGGTTTTTTGGCTTTGTGCTCAGAAGCAGATTTCTGAGTCCCACTAGCAGAAGTCTTTGGGACACTTGGTGAACAGGTGCTGGGGTGAGGCTTTCCAGCCCCATTGAAGACAGGTCTGTTGTGACCTTCCCGAAGCGAGGGTTGGGAACTACTACCAGATCCTGCCTTGGTCCTCTCTCCTGGCATGGATTTGGATGAAGACAAAGCTACTTGTCTTTCATTGGCTGTGCTGGGTCTGGATTTCTTCTCAGCATGAGGCAAGGGCAATCCTTTGGAAGAAAGCTGCCTGTCTGCAGAACCCTTGCTGGGTTTTGTGCCCGCGCTGTCTTTATGAGACGGTGCCCTTTTGGACACAGGCGGAGGTAGTTTGGCGTCTGTTTCAGGTTTCTTTTTCTTGTGCTTCCGTTCGAGAAACTCTCGCTCCCTAAGTTCCTCAGCAGTCATGGGCCGCTGCTCTGCTTTCTTCACGACCTTGATCTCCACAGGTTCAAACTGCTTCTTCTCAGCTAACCTCAGTAAGTCAGTGAAGTTCATGGGTGGAGGGGCACTTTTAAGGGGGGCCTTTGGTTTGCTTTCAGCTTTGGGAGGCTCTGGCTCCTCCTCATATTCCTGCTCCAACTCAGCTTGACTGTAGTCTAGGAACTCCTCCTCCTCCATCTCATACTCTTGGTCAGTTCCCTGGTTCAGGTGGCTTTCTACTGCCTGCCTCTTCTTTGACTTTTCCTCAATAGGAGTCCCGTCGTAACCGTGAAAATTGTCCTTTGTCCTCTTGGCCATAGCTCTTGCTTTCTTGTCATGTTTGAGCTCAATTCGCTTTTTCACTAGCTCTTCTTTCCTCCTTTTCTCCTCTAAGGCTGAAATGAATAAAACAAGAACACACTGTTTCAACTGTCTCAGGATAGCTCATATGACACCAGTCCACAGTCAAGACACAATGTTGAGTTATAGTTTCTAGGAGTCAAATGAGGAAGTCATCTAACAAAATGAGAGATTTTTACACAAGTGGGTCATATATAAGCTTCTCTCTATGAACAAGCAAGTAGGGACTTGGTTTTTGCTTTAAATGTAAAAAAGGGCTCAGAAATACACACCAAGTTAATGGAACACCAGCACCCACTAAAGTGGTTAAGAATGAATCAGTGAATACCTAAAACAATGTCAGGACCAGGGTAAAGAATGGAGACTTGTTATGGAGAGTTACATGGTCACTACACCAGGCCTTTTCACCTTTTCCCTCCTCCCCTCAAGAGATAAGGCCTTGCTATGTTGTCCAGGCTGCCCTGAAGCTCCTGAGCCCAAGGAAGTATCTTGCCTCAGCCTGGTGAATACCTGAGATGACAGGTGAATATCAAAAAGCCTTGGGGGTGGGTGAGGTGGGGGTAGATAAAACAATACAAATAGCCAACCTACAAACACCCCCCCCCATGTGTGCATGTGTACATGTCCATAAAGTTAACCCAGAGACACATACACATCATCCCCAAATTTATTAGCCTGTTAGGATATTTTTACAAACACACACTTTGAGTCCAAGATGGGTTTGGTGCAGACACTGAGACTGAGAAGAGGCACAAGCACATACCTTTCCGTCTAAGCTCCTCTTCTTTCCTCCTAAGGAAAGCCTGCACAGCTGCCGACTGGACACCTTTAACTTTGGGGTCTTTCTTGGGAGGCCCCACTGCCAAACTATACCTTTTCTAAAAACAAAAGCAGAATTAAAGCTATAAGCAACTCAACTTTCAGAATATATAGTCTGTTTGGGCTGGGCTGTGTGGCTCAGTGGAAGAGTGCTTGTCTAAAATGTACCAGCTCTGAGTTCAATTCTCAATATTGCAGAAAATGTAGAAAGAAAATGAGGGAGGAAAAGGAGGGAGGAGAAAGGGAAAGAAAAATAAGAACTCTACACAAAGGGCCCAGTTCTCTGTAATCTTTAACAGTAGCATTTAAGTTTATGAAATATTAATTCACTACACAAGTTCCTTTAGACTGGTTTCCGCCTCACCAAGATCACCAATGCTGCCTAGGAACAGATGGTGTTTTTCTGGACTTTGGTTGTTAAGTAAATGCATAGAGAAAAAGGACTAAAACAGGAATGACTGAATCTTTAAAGAAAAATATTTCAATTTCTTAAGTATCTACTATTAAAGAAGCATGATAAACAGCTAATCATCATGTCTAGGACCATGGGAAATAATCTATGGGCCAGCATTTTATTTCATTTTTTTAATTACAGAGCTGAAGAAGACAGAGTCTCACATATGCCAGGCACTCTACTACTGGGCTACATTCCATCCCTGAAAACAATAGTCTTAAAGTGTCCCCCATCTTCTGTTATATGAGACAGACATCCTTTTTATGTACTAAATCTTTGTCATGATAGTAAAAGAAAGTCATCTTTGTGGGAAAAGCCAGCAGTTTGTAACCTCCAATGCCTCCCCATCCTGTGTATGACAGTTTGTCAACCCCAGTGCTCTCCCATCCTGTGTATGACATCCTTGGAGGAAAGCCAAGGGATCTGCTTACTACAGGGCTGCCAAATACAATGTATCTTGAAACAAGCTCAAGTTCCAGCTAAATCAGTCAACTAAAAAAGCAGCTGGCCAAGAAGGCAGGCCTCATCCAACCTGAAAATCCTGCGTGATGGCAGTGTTGACAACTGACTCATCCCTGACAGAGAAATCCCAAGACAGTTCCAGTTGTTTTCTAGTCACCCAGGCTAAGACACAATCAGACCCCTTAATTAGTCCACATCTTTGTAAACTGAATTGAGAGCTCTTTCCCTCCAGAAACTACCAGGAATATGATGACACTTGATTCAAGTTTACTAAGACACACAGCTCACAGGCAGCATCACACAATTTAAATACTTTTTGGTATATTCAGAGTTCCATAGCAATCATCATTGGTTTTCAGAATATTGTAACCACCTCAAAAAGAAGTCACTTAAGTGATGAGTCTAGCAACCTATCACTATTAGTGAACTTTCTATCTCCATGCATTTGTCTATCCTACACATTTAAAGAAATGAAATCTTACAGTGTTGCTGTGACAGTCAACTCTGTGTGCTCACCTGGCTACAGTCCCAAAACTATTTAACCAGGCGCTTATCTTATGCTGCCTGAAAGAATTTTACTGATATAATTAACATCTGCAGTCAGATTAACTTCCATAAATGTCTATGGTCCCCTACTTAGTTCAATGACTTCAGGTCTGGGGGTCAGCAGAGAACTACCTCAAGAAGACGGTACTGACTCCAGGTTGCCTGGCCTTCCATACAAATTTTGAATTTGCCAGCCCCACAAATAATCACAACTCATTCCTACTTGTCTGTTTCTCTGGAGAACACTGACTGATAATGGAGTGAATATGTTGCATTTATCAGGAGCTCATTCCTTCAAGAGCTGAGTAATATCGAAGGGTATAGATACATAGCATATTATCTGCTCACCAGTTGGCCAGCTGGAGAATTTCCATTTTTTTTTCTTCATAAAAAATGCTGCTGTGACATTTGTGTGTAGTTTTAGGCAGATATATGTTTAAATTTCTCTTGGGTATATGATCATATATATCTTTTCTTTCTTTTTTCGGGGTGGGGGAGGTTCAAGACAGAGTTTCTCTGTGTAGCTCTGGCTGTCCTGGAACTCACAGAGACCCACCTGTCTCTGCCTCCTGAGTGCTGGGATTAAAGGCGTTGATCACTACCACCCTGCTATGATCATGTTGATGGGTTCACAACATGCCCCCACGGTTGGGCATGTTTGCATATGCCCAGCGGACCTGGACACTTCCGCCTAGCCAGTTCCAGGTCAAAATAACCATTTCAAAATAGCCATTTCTGGGTCAAGGCATCTCAGATGACCAGGATCCGTGACTTTGCAAGGTTACGTAAGTGTGCAACGTAGCCATCTGATCTACGCACATGCGTGGAGTAGTTACGTCGACCTGTGCATGCCCAGCCTTTATAAGCCAGCGCCATATTCCCGGCTTTCTCTCTCTCCTCTTCTTCTTCTCTACACACGTGTCTTCCATAGGCCTGGGCACTCTCTGTCCCTTTCATCTTAATAAAACTCTTATTAGCGGATTCTGTTGTGTTTCGTGACATTTCCTTGCAGGGTAAGAGCGCCGCAAAATAACTAACACATGTATCTTAACACTAAGTTCAGTAGACCTTTCCAAAAAGGGCTGCACACAGATCAAAATATGTTTTGATGGAAGATTTCCTCTACCTCACAGTAGAGAATGATGCTTAAAAAAAAAAAAAAAAAAAAGCCGAGGTTGGAGCACACTGTGTTTTCTTTAAGGCAGAAGAGTCATTTGACTCGTCCCTGCATCAGATGGCCATGCACAGCTATAGAAACAGCATACCAAGACGCACCCATTGATTCTGACTCTTGATTCAAGGCACCAGGCTGCTTCATTGTCTGGCCTTCATGAGAAGCAGCTGGACAAGTTTCTTTTATCCTAAGCATATCCATTTTATCATCCTGCAAAGCCAACCTCATCACTTTGTTGGACCCTGATGAATGATCCACAATAGGGGCACTTCTGTCATTTAGTATAGCACCAGAGATTTTGCCAAGATTTGTAATTCTAAAGTCAACAGGCGTAGAAAATACCAAGCCATTTAAAAACATATTCCTCCCATTGATTCCATCCTGTGGAGATCAGATTAAGAAGCAGCACGCAGTCTGGAAACCTTGCTCAGCAAGTGTGCTCAGTCAGAACCAGCATGTTACTCCCCCTCACCCCCCAAACTGCTCCTTAAGAGAAACAAGACTGTTGTAATCGTAGAAAACATGAATTTTCTGAAGATTTTACATCACTTAGTATTGGTTAGAGTAGTCAAATAATATATTCTTAACTTGAACCAACACCACAAAGTTTTAAACACCTTCTCAAGACATTAGTCAGGACCAAATGCAGGAAAACAGCTCTTCACATTAAGCAAGCTCAGCAGGATGGCGAAAAGGGCAATGGGAATAAAACATCCGGAGAGCATCTACTCAGGCTGGCTATGGTGTTAAACGCCAAAATCAGCTATTATAAGGTTTGTAAAACATTTGATTAGAGTTGGAGTGAAACTCAATAGTAGAGCCCTTGCTGGCATGCTGTAGGCCCTGGCTCAATCTTTAGCGCATCATTCAAATCTAATATAAAATCACCTATCAAATGAGTTGTTTGTTAGAAATGGCCTTAAAAAAGGATAGCTATGTTTTCCTGGTACTTAGTTAGGCACAGGCTTTGTAGCTGAATGCACGTTGAATGCAGTTTTTCTGACTCAGGACCAAACGTTTTCACACTTCACTTTCTGTTTGATTCCAACACTTTTTCTTAGGCTCGCACCTCAATCTTAAATGAAGTTCCCTAATTTCCATGCATATCTACCCCAAACAGGTCTAACTGATCTTCCCTATATTCTCCTTTCCCTTCCTTTGGGACAGCGATTACTCTTTTAGAACAGACTTCCAATATCCCTCTGTCTACCAGTTTTCCATCCATGTACTAAGCAGGCCCAATTCTGCTTAGCTTCAGAACAGATAAGATCAGGTGGGCCCGTTCAGGTGGTCTGGTCATTGCTGTCCACTGGTTTCTAAATGCTGTTGGTTTGGCCTTTATATTATCTTTCCATCTTTACACTGAGAATGTCATAAAAATCCAACAGTATTATTCCTTAAAGCTGTATTAAACAAGCGCTGAGGCAAGGAGCTTGAGTTCTGCCTAGGAAGATGACAAACTCAATACACTGCCTCCACTCAACAGAGGGACAGGGTTAAGAGCAGGAACTCTGAAGTACTGTGCTGGATTAGGTCCCCTCCTTCATTATAACCAATCCTGTATGACCAATATAACTCACTGTGTGGCCTTGGGCAATTTCTTTACCTCACGAGGCCTCAGTTTTGCCATCTCTAAAATCTTTCATGTGCTCATTATGGTGACTAAATTAATTAACATACGAAGTGCTTAGAACAATACCTGGCACAGGCTCAGCACAATGGATGTTAATTGCTACCACCATTATTCAGAAAGAGATTCTCTAAGGTGTTAAGGGGAAGAGAGACAACAGAATCCCTGTGGGGAAGAGGGAAGAGCAGCTTGTCCATAAAGCACTGGTTCGGAAGTACTGCTCTATACCAGAGAGCAGCTGTCAGACAGCAGGGATGTCACTGCCAGCTCTTACTGCAAGGCCAAGCTCCAATTTCTGTAGAGCAATCACTACTGCAGCAAAAACTTTTGTTTGCCCACACTGTTCTTCACAAGGAACCATTACAATCCCAGCACTTGGGAGGCAGAAGCTGGCAGATCTCTTTTGAGGTCAGCCTGGCCTACATAATGAGTACCACAGGCCAACCATGGCTACAGAGTGAAATCCTACCCCCCCAAAAAAAAAAAAAAAAAAAAAAAAAAAAAAAAAAAAAAAGCCAGTGACAATGGTTGCATCATCCTGATAGGCTGTTATTTTTGTATTCAGAATTCCATTGAGAAAAGAGTGTATGCCTAATACTTTCACACATGATGCAATCCTATCTTTGTTTTAACTAAAACATTAAGATGATTGTTTCATTTAAAAACAACAATGAGGGAAATGCTAGTAAAAGCTGAACATCCTTAACACAAAAATTCAGAATCCAATATGCTCCAAAATCTGTGATGTTTTAAGGACTGATAGTGAAGTCACATAAAATCATAGGAGACAGCTTAGTTTGGGATCCCATTTAGTTTGACTTATTCATAAACCCTTGGAATAATGTACTTGGCAGCCCGCTTCCTTTACTTGCACATGCTATGTACACATACCCACTGCAGACAATATACCTAACAACCTCAGAACCACACAATCCCCCACTTGCATGGGCTACACAGTCTCTCATCTCTGAACAATGGTATATTTTACCAGCCCCAGCCCCCTGGTAGCAATTAAATTTACTCTTTTTATTCAAAAGTATTTCCAGTTTACCAGCTATGACAATTAGAAAGACCAATCAGGCTTAAACTGGTTTTGAGTGCATGCACAGTAAGAAAAAACTGCATCATCTTGTGATCTTTTAGGAAGAATTTCTATTTACCATTTTATGCCTATGCATAATTGGGGGATGGACAGGATTAAAATCAGATGCATTATGGGGAGGGACATGCACAAAGAAATGACTATATAACATATCCATCAATCAAAACAAAGAACTATCCTAACTGTATCCATAGTAAACCAGGCCCCCTTTCCACAGGCTTCATCCTGAGGCCCTGAGTATCTTTCTTTACTCTTGTTCTTTCACGTATTGTCTTTAATCTGTACTGTTACTGCCTTGCTCTAAATAAAATTATCGTGCTTCTTTTGCAAATGTTTGTGTGTGCCCTTATTTTCAACTCTGGATAAAAAGCCCAGGACCTGGAAACACCCAATCAAACTCTGATCCTTCTAACAACAGGACACAAGAAAATTCATATTTGTTTTCACAGCATGGGTTAAAGTCAATGCAGAGGCACTCTAAAGTGCTCAGTGATTAAGAACACTTAATGCTCTTGCAAAGGACCCAGGTTCAGTTCCCAGCACTCACACAGAGGCTCACAACCCTATGTAACTCCAGTTCTAGAGGATCTAATGCCCGCTTCTGGACTCTGGAGCATGGCATGCACATCATGCCCAAACATACATGCAGGCAAAACACCCATATACATAAAAAATTGAAAAAGAAAACCGTTTAAAAAATATTGTACAAAAGGAATCTTCAAGCTGTGATTACCTGTACAAAATCTACACAATATGGAACCGATATTCCCAAAATCATGTGTGGGAGAGGGGCTCATGAGACCTGTGGTAGTTTGGATGACAATGGCCTCTGTAGGCTCACATGTTTGAATATGCAGTCCCCAGTTGGTGGAGCTGTGTCACTGGGGTTGAGCTTTGGGGTTTTATAAGATGACATTCCCAGTTAGCTCTCTACTTCCTGCTTGTGAACCAAGATGTAAGTTTTCAGCTACTGCTCCAGCACCATCCCTGCCTGCATACTGCCATGCTTTCTGCCATGCTGGTCATGAACTCTAACCTTGTAAGCCCCCAGTAAACTGCTCTGCAAGTTGCCTGGTCATGTATCTTATCACAGCAATAGGAAAGTAACTTAAGACAGGGCCCCAATGCTCCTTGAAGTAGGAAATAAAGGGTGCAGAGCTAGGGGGTAATGGTTGCTCAGGGAGGAGGAGTCTGGTAAACTGCCCATGCCTCACCCATGCTCATGCAAGTGACCCTATTGAAAACGCACGCACGCACGCGCACACACGCACACACGCACACACGCACGCGCACACACACCATGAAAGTAGGAGGGGGACTTGGGAGGAAGAGGCATAGCGGGAGAGAGGGGTGAGAGGATAATGGAGGGTAATAATAATTAAAAAATTGTAAAGAATAAAAAATTAAAAATACCTCCAAACTACATAAATTTTATATATATATATATTTATATTTATATTTATATTTATATATGAAAGAGATGAATTTGTGTTTAGGCCTCATTCCTATCCTCATATCTCATTATATTTATATAACCATCACAAAATTGTGGGGAAAAAATCTGACATGCAGAACATTTGTAGTGCCAAGCACTCCAGGTAAGGGGTACACAACTGTAGCTCTGCAGCCAGATACAACAGACACCTACACCTGTGACAGGCCAACATGTTAACCTCTTGGCTTTTAACCCATCCTAGCCACTCTGGCTTTCTTCAGTAAAGGTATGGTCTAAGAGCTCTGAAGCTGAAGTCTGAGGGTCAACTCTGATAGGATCCAAGAAGAAGGTGAGGGGAGAAGACAGCTAAAGGGGGAGAGGACCAAGCGCACAAAGGGATGCTGTCAGTTACTGCAAAGGCCTTGATTCCCTAAGCAGGTTTAGGCCAAGTAGGTCATGTTATGCATGACATACAGGGGTGTGTGTGTGTGTTTACCAAAGTGCTTCCTGAGTTGGATAGTAGTATTTTCTTAGTTATTTAGAAACATGGTCTCAGGTAGCTTAGGCGGCTTACAAACTACTCTGTAGCTAAGGATCTTGAACACCTGATGATGCCTGTACCTTTCAAGTGCTCTACAGAACGAGATCCAGGACAGGCACCAAAACTATAGAGAAACCCTGTGTGTGCGTGGGGGGGGGGGGGGCAGGGATAAAGAAGTTAATGTTGCAAACTAAGTCAAACTTCTAAGTTTACTACTTCTTTTGGGGGAAGAGGATGATTCATAAAATGTGTCTATTATTCAATTATTAAATTTTAAATTACGAGGGGTGGGAGAAAAAAATTCAAATTACTTCACCAATTTACCTTTCTTCATTTCCTGTTAGTGCAATCACAGAGCAACAAATAACATGAACTCTGAAATACCATGTATTTTGAAATTTTTGGAATATTAGACTGCTTTTCTCCCAGCAGTTATTGGCTTTTAATTAATTAATTAATATTATTATTTGAGGCAGGATCTCTCTATATAGCCCTGTCTTGGAACTCATGGTGCAGACCAGGCTGGCCTTGAATTCGATGAGATCCACGTGCCTTTTTAAGTGCTGTAACTAAAGGTGTGAGCCACCACACCAGACTATTGGCTTTTAAAATCTGGGTTCTGATTCTTCCACAAGACAAATCTTGGCCATTAAAGCTAGTAACTTTTATTTTATTTATTTATTTATTTATTTATTTATTTATTTAGGTTTTTCGAAACAGGGTTTCTCTGTGTAGCTTTGCAACTTTCCTGGAACTCGCTTTGTAGACCAGGCTGGCCTCGATCTCAGAGATCCACCTGCCTCTGCCTCCCAAGTGCTGGCATTAAAGGCATGCGCCACCACCGCCCAGCAACTTTTATTTTTTTAACCTTTCTCGAAATTCAGGAAGATCTAAGATGAAATAATTATTCAAATATGAATGGTTATTAGACTTAACACTGACTTGACTAGAAAATCTACAAATGCATAAAGTATTGTTGCTCTAGGTTCCAAAGGCTTTGCACCCACAACTTTAACCTGCAAGGCTTATGAGTTGTGGTGTAGAGAAAGGCTTATTCTGAGTGACTATTATCAGGATGGGAGATGACTGTTCATATATATATATATATATTATATAAACCATATGTGTATATGCAACATATATACAAATAACTACTCATTTTTTAGATTAATATATTCAAACGAGTAAAAAATAGGCTGGATTAGACAAGAAGTGGCAAGAGAGGAAAAAAGATACTGCAATATACAAAACTAGGAAATGCAGAGTCCGCATGAAATCTCAAATTCTAGTTGACTGACTCTAAGAGAGGTGTTTTGAGTCGGACACTTCACTGATCAAACCGCAGGTATCACAACGCGAAATATCGGTTTACAGCTGTGCTGTGGGGACCTTCTGATGATCCAGAAATGATTAGTTTATGCAAAACAGCTGTAACCCCAGAAACCAGACGTCCGACCACTTCAGCATTTAGCTCTGAGACTATCATAATAGAACTGAGCAAACGGAATCTATAAAAATCTGGAAGTCCACTAGGAAATGAAAGCTGAAATCGGCTTTGCCTAACCCGCTCGAACAGGGAATTGATCCGAGGACCTTACGCACCTTAGGCAAATAAAAGGTCTACCACACATCCGCAGGCCACATAACCAAACCACCTCACAGTCGGCCTTAGGTCTTCTGAAATACCCTGAACTTCTCTTTCCAACATAAGATACCTCCTTGGCAGGTGATAACATCTTTGGCTCAGTGGGTGGGGCCACGAACCAGAGAACCTTTTCAAGAAATTACGCTAAAACCGGCATTAGACCCGCAAAAAGACCCAAAAGGCTATATCATGCGAAGTCCTTGAAGTCCCGGAGCTTCCTGACTATACTGGTCCTCAATTTAGGGGCTGAAGTTTTTTTGAAGCCGTATGCTACTACTGCTAGACAGCACTCTGCCAGGCGCGGCTCACTCACCCACTTTGCGCAACTCTAAAAACCCCCCCAAGCCGCAAAGTCCACCTTTCAGGGAACATGATTCCGCGAAACCAACGCCAAGAAAAGCTCCCCTTTCGCATCGCCAGCCCCTCTGTACCCAAATCTCCCCCATAAACTCCAGGAAAGGGCGTCGTCCAAGTTCTCCCCGTGGCCGAAAGACGCTCGTCGAGAAGTTCCACCCGCCACAAACGAACTTGACGGCCGGGTTTCCTACTGCAAGCCGGGAGACTCACCGGTACGTGGTTGACACCTTGTCCTTTGGAAGCGATCAGGAGGATTTCCCTGAAGTCCATGTCGGGCCGAAGAGGGAAGCCCGGCTGGGCCGGGGACTCGGGACGCGGCGGACACGAGTCTCACCGCTGCGCCTAGCTCCGCTGACTGGCTTGCTTTAGTGGCTCCTCTCCCGCCGCCCCTCGACACGGACACTTCCGGCGCCTTCTAATGCCGTGCGCCGCCCCCGCGCTGCCGCTGAATGCAGTGCCTATGTGTTTATACACACACACGCCCAGCGCCGCCGCAGCGCTTGCGGGTATCGCGCAACTTCCGCTCTCGGGGGCGAGACACGTAAGTGGCGTACGTGGCTGTTGGCGTCGGCTCACATGGGCGGGGCTGAAGCTCTTCCCAGCCAATCAGACGCAATATAGCAGCTAGGGGTGTGGCTAAGCGGGAGAACGCTCCGCCTGGCGATCTTCGCAGCCCGAGGGTCTCCGGGCGAGATCCGGTGCGGGGAGAAGAGGAGGTATCTCCTTCCAGGTGTGGGCTCTGTAGGTGTCACGCGTGGGTGTACAGATCCCAGGTGGTGGCGTTCTAACAGCTGACCTGACTGACGGGTCTGGACAAGGAGATTTCGGTTTCGTTTATCGCCTCCCCCCCCCCCCCGCCCCGAGCTGCGCGTGCGCACACGGCTTCGCCTGGTCCTCGGATGCCAGTTACTCAGATCACAGAGGCGCCTGCTGCTTTTTGCCCAGGGAATGAAAAAAGCCTTTAGTCACATACCGAGCCAGCCTTGACTCTGCAGAACATACGTGCACCCATTGGGAGCCTAGCCTGGCTTTCGTTTGAGTTGTCTTGAGCTTGCAAGGTCATTTTGTCTCAATAAAGCACACGTGAATAACTAGGTATACCTGGTTCTGGGGGTGGGAATGGGCCATGGATCATTTTGATGTGATGGAAATACCCCAAACTGGACTGTGGGGGTGGCTGCACTCGTTACCAATTCTTGTACCGTTGAAAGGGGTGAGTGAACCCAAAGACCTTATTCTGTGAACTGGTGTTTGACTGCTGTGTCGGAATGGCAATCACTTGAGGTTTGGATAAGAGACCAAGATGAAGCCTTCGCCATATCACAGAATTGAAATTCTTAATTTTCCTCTTCCTCAGCCCACAGGCATCTTAAGAACTCTTTTCCTAGCCTAACATATTTCCTTTTGTAGGTGCTTTAAAAAGTATATTTTATGTGTATGAGTGTTTTGCTTGCATGTATGTCTATGTACCATGTGCATGCAGTGCCTATTGCCCATGGAGGCTGGAAAAGGACACCTGGTCCCCTGGAACTGGAATTACAGATGGTTGTGAGCTGCCATGTCAATGCTGGGAATCCAGTCTGGGTCCTCTGGATGAGCAGCAAGTGCTCTTAACCACTGAGCCACTATCTCTCCAGCTATTTTTATTATTTTTTATTTATTTTGGGTTTTTGACACAAGATTTCTCTATGTAGTTTTTTGATACCTGTCCTAGATCTCGCGCTGTAGACCAGGCTGGCCTCGAACTCACAGAGATTCGCCTGGCTCTGCCTCCCGAGTACTGGGATTAAAGGCGTGCATCACCACCGCCCAGATCCAGTTCTTTTTATAAAATCTTACAACTACCAGTATTTTCTTTCACAGTTTGTAATTAGATACTTAACGCGTGTTCTTTTTTTTTTTTTTTCTTCGTAATTACTGGCTCTGAGGCTAAATGTGAAGATCTGTGAAAACAGGAACAAACCCCTTTACCCATCACTGTTCCATCTCCAGAATATTTTTCTCTGCTCATGCACATTAGTGAATGGATAAGAAGTTCCTAATTCATGTTATGATATCTGGCATGCAATATGCTAAGTACTTCATGGGGATTGTCTGATTAAATCTTAGGTGATTTAATCTTTTTTTAAAGAAAAAATTTTTTAAAAAAAAAAATTATGTGTGTGTGTTTACTTTTGAATATGTGCCACAGACCACATGTGGAGGTCAGAGGACAATTTATGGGAGTTGATTCTTTATGTCCACCATGTGGGTCCTAGAGATTGAACTCAGAATTCAGGCTCTCAGGTTTGGCAAGGGCACCTTTACCTGCTGAACCTTCTCACGCCCGGTAGATTCAATCTTAACTAACTCAATCTACTTATTTGCTGCTGTAGATAAAGAGCTGAAGCCGGGCAGTAGTGGTGGTGTACACCTTTAATCCCAGCACTTGGGAGGCAGAGGCAGGCGGATCTCAGTGAGTTCAAGGCCAGCTTGGTCTACAAAGTGAGTTCCCGGACAGCCAGGACTGTTACACAGAGAAACTCTGTTTCCAAAAACCAACCAAACAAACAAACAAACAAAACAACAACAACAACAAAAAAGAGCTGAGACTCAAGAGATAAAATAACTGCATTATTATTGACTGGCACATAAGAGTGTGGCTGTGTTCCTGCGGAGCTACTTCTGGCCAGGCTCCAGAGAGCAGCACCCAGCACTAATCCATCCTTTGTTTAACCCATACCTTTTGTTTCTCTAGTCCTATGTGACTCTTGTCTGAGAGTCTCCCGGGGATCAAAGGCCTATGCAAAACTTGGTCCAGGAAACCAGAAAACCGTGGTACTTGAGAAACTGAGGAATTTGCACTTGGTGTTGTATCTTTGGTAGCTCCTTTCAGGTTGTTTTGAGCGTACAGAAATTAACTGGCTAAACTGAAAGGCTTCAGTCCTTTGAGGCTGGACCCCTCGAAGCATGAATCTTAAAAGGTCTTATTAATAAAAACAAACCCTGAGCCAGGTATTGGGGTGATCGCTGAAAGAAATCAGAGAAACAGAACAAGCCACATCCAACCTTACCTTGCCAATTTCTCAACTGATCTTGTTTCCTCAAACGGAAAGCCTCTGAGTCCTCATCCGAATGGATCTCAGCTGAACTGCTGCTAAAAGCTAAAAGCTTAAAAAGCTTAACCAGGCTCTAGTTCCTGGTCCTCATGATTTATATACCTTTCTGCTTCCTGTCATCACTTCCTGGGATTAAAGGCGTGTGTCACCATGCCTGGCTGTTTCCAGTGTGGCTTTGAACTTACAGAGATCCAGATGGATCTCTGCCTCTGGAATGCTAGGATTAAAGGTGTATGCTACCATTTTCTGGCCTCTATATTTAGTGGCTGTTCTGTTCTCTGGCCCCAGATAAGTTTATTGGGGTACACAATATATCAGGGAACACAATATCACCACAACCCCCTGCAGCCGTGAAAAGGCTAGATTCATTCTTAGGTGCCTCTGAGTCTTCTTTCCACGGATCCACGTGAACCTGCACACCCATGTCTCAACAATGTGCGACATAAGAGTTTAGCCAAACTGGATTGCCTCCTACTGTTGTGGAGTATCCACCAGAGAAGATACTCAGACACAAGTTTAAACCAATAGAAGTCTTTATTAGTCAGCCAGTGTCCATGTGTAGTCCTGAGCTGTTCTCAGGGTGAGCTTTTAAGCACAAAAACCTTATCCTGGGTTGACATGCTTAAGTTAATAAGAACAGTTAGCTAGAATTGGAACTACAGAAGCCCAAGTTAGTACATTTAGGGTCTTTCCCAGAACTTTTCCCAGACTTTGATGGATTAGGCCTTTGTTTTCAATTTGGCAGGTGATGCTCTCAACGTGCTGAGTTTTATGGCCCGAATGGTACTTCCATCACAGAATCAGTTGTGCTAAGGTCTGGGGCCTGTTACACAACCAGCCCCCAGCCCCTTTTGAAAGACAAGAAAGGTCTCACTATATAGCTGGAACTCATTGTATAGACCAAAGTAGCCTCAAATTTATGGAGATGTGTTTGCCTCTACCTCTTGAGTTCTGGTGCCAAAAGTATGCACCACTAAACTGGGAATGCCTCTTCCATATATTAACTAATCCATTTGAACTGCTGTAAATATGTACCAATGAAGATAAAATAGCTATCAATAGCTAATAATATAGTAGTAATGATTATGAGTGTGTGTGTGTGTAGGACACACAGTAGGTAATATTAAATCACTGCTGTTGGTGGTAATTCAGTAAGGAGTAAGGGAAAGGCAGAATCCCCACCTTTACAAATTCAGCAGCTAGTTCCAGAGAAAGCACTCTGTGCTTACCCCGATGGACAGTACAAAGCTCCAGCTCCTGCCCAATCAAGGCTTTAATAACTGCAACAACACAGAAAGTAGTAACTACTGAGTAAGGAAAGTTCAGAGTGGAGAGTTGCTTGAGTTTGCAAATAAAAGGGCAGTGAAAACATTTGTTACACTTCTGAAATTAGATTTAATTGGGTCTCATACTTCAGCTGGCAAGTTTAGAAGTAATAGAGTCGCAGTTTGAAATATAAGCTCAGAGTCAACACATAATAAAAGGTTCTGAAAATTAGTAGGTATATTTAGGATGGTAAGAAATAAGATCAGAAAAGTTACATAGTTTGAGAAGGTATTGAGAACCAGGGTAGGAAGGAAGGAAGAAGCATTCGAGACAGAGCTGTCGGAGCTGGGCATAGTGGCACACGCCTTTAATACCAGCACTCAGAATTCTGGGCAGAGGCAAGTGGATCTCTGTGACACCAGCCTGGTCAACAGAGTGAGTTCCTGAACAGCCAGAGCTACATAGCGAGAATCTGAGCAGGAAGGCAGGCAGGAAGAAACTAAAGTCTGAATGGCATGGTCTTCTTTATTCCCTTCAGATCGACACAATCCAAAAGCTTTTGCAAAGAAACAATGCTCATAAGGGTCAGGGACATACACCATCACGGGAATATTTGAGGTCAGTCTGGTAAAGTGTAAAACCTAATGCTGCAGGTATGCTTACTGTGTGCCATACACTCTTCTAAATACATTCTACCTATGAAGCAGTTGGAGTTACAGCAGCTCTACTAGGCAGTAGTCATATGAGTTGTCTAAGTTCTCTCAAATATTGTCTGTGCCAGCACTTGACTTCAGGTTCTATCATATATTATTATCATTATTATTGGTTTTTATTTTGTTTTTGAGAAAGGGTTTCTAGACACCCTTGGCTGTCCTGGAACTTGCTCTGTAGACCAGGATGGCCTCGAACTCATAAAGATCTGTCTACCTATGCCCCTCGAATCCTGGGATTAAAGGTGTGTGCCACCATGTCTGGTCTTATTATTTTAATTATGTGTATGTATGTGTATCTGTGTGTGGATAGACGTACATGAGCACAGGAGGGCATTGTCCTCTTGGAGCTGAAGTTACAGGTAGTTGTGAGCTGTCTGATGTAGGTTCTGGGAACTGAACTTTCGGCCTTCAAAAGAGCAACAGGTGCTCTTAATGCTGGACCACCTCTCCAGTTCCACTCTCACTACTTTTGATTTAAAATGTTAATATAACTACTTGGATGTAGAAATTCTTTTTCTCGATCTATCAAAATATGCACATGTATATGCAGAGCCACTTGGACAGTTATTTCCTGCAGAGGACTGGGTCTGTGAGATGGCTCTTGCCACCAGTCCAACCTCTTGAGTTCGATCCTCAGGACCCACATGGTGAAAGGAGATAGGTGACAGACTCCTGCAAGTTGTCCTTCAATCTCCACACATGCCACAGCATGTACACCTAAACTCACCGCCCCATACACACTAGAATGTAATTCAAAAAATGTAATGAAGGAAAATAAAAGTTGGAAACACTCTGAATGTCTGTTAGACACTGGAGTGGAAAAGTTTGTGACCCCTACAAAGAAGGATGTATATATATATGATATCCCTAGGATGATCGCTTAGATATATTGTTAGAGGGAAAAAAGCCACAATACATACAGTACAATATGTTCTAAAATAAGGGGAATCTGAGGTGCTGGTGGTGTAGCTTAGTGGTAGAGCCTGTGTAGGGCTCTAGGCTCAATCCCCACCAGCAAAAGAAAGTTAAGTTTTTGGGTTTTTTCCCCCCAAGACAGGGTCTCTCTGTACAGCCCTGGCCATTCTGGAACTTGCTCTGTAGACCAGGCTGGCCTCGAATTCACAGAGATCTGCCTGCCTTGTCTTCTGAACGCTGGGATTAAAGGCTTGCGCCACCACCACCAGATTGAAAATTAAGTTTTTTTAGAAAATGAGCTTACAGTATATTCATACAGACAGGCTTGTTTACATAAGGGTTATAGCTGAAAGAAAGGCTGCGGGCCAGAAGATGACCTAGAAAATGGAGAGAATCAGTCCCGGGCAGGAAGGAAGTGGGTTTCCTACCACATCTCTACTGTCTGAATATTTTTCCTTGTGTGAATATTTCCATTTCTATTTTTGTGTTTTATCTTTTGAGAAAGAGGCTATCATATCCTGCTGTTTTATAGTGCTCTCCACTTCTTAATGGGCTCTTCTATGAGTTTCTCCCTCAAAGAATCCTCAAGGACAACATTAACAGTATTTGCTCCTTTTTGAGACTCATTTTACAGTAAGAAACAGGTTCTTTGGGCCTCAGAGTTGCCGTGGTAGAGGAGCTTTTATTACGGTTTAGTGAGAGGCAGGAGCAGGGGCAGAGCTTGGCACGGCAGGGTACAGCCGGGCAGGGCAGGGCTGGCCCTGTGGGCTCAGCTGTCTCAGCATCATTTCTCCATAGTTGAGTAACCTCACCCCGGCACAGGTTTAAAGAGCCCTCAGCAAATGGTGAAGGAAGAACAGGTATTCGTGTGTGTGCATGCCTGTGCGTGTGAGTGTGCGTGTGCGTGTGCGTGTGCGTGTGTGTGTGTGTGTGTGTGTGTGTGTGTGTGTGTGTGTGTATTTTAAGCTATTTGAGGATGAAGAAAAGAGAGAGAGACATGATGCAATTAACGCGGGTGACCTTGAGGGCTGTGGGAAGAAAGGCAAAGAGATAGGGCCAGAAAAACTCCTCCAATCCCTGGTGTTTAGAAGCCTGCCTAGCTGAAGGCTGAGAGCTGGAGGTCAGCAAGGAAAGCACAACAAAGACCCTGTCTCAAAGAAAACAACTAACTGGGATGTGAGACACACACCTGTAGTTTCAAGGCTTTGAAGCAGAAGCAGAAGGGTCAGGAGTTCAAGGTCATCTTCTTCCAGGGCTGATCGGTCCTTAAGTGGAATCCAGAGGCTTCTCTTAAAAGATGATTTAAGAAGTCACATATTTAAGAAACTTATTACTTCAATGTAAATATACAAATAAGTTTATTCGAAACTATAATTTGTGTCCCTGGCTTATATATAGAAACGAGATCCATATCTCATATGAGATCCATATTTTATGGAAGGAGTCTGTAATCTTAGCATTTTTTTTTTTGAGACAGGGTCTAAATAGCCTTGGCTATACTGGTGCTCTCCTAGGATGTAGACCAGGCTGGCCTGGAACTCACAATGATCCACCTACCTCTTCCTCTTGAGTGCAGGGATTAAAGGCGTGTGATACTATGCCTGGCTAATCCTAGCACTTCTGAGGTTGAAGCAGGAAGATTTAAAAAAAAAAAAAATTAGGGCCAGCCTGGGCTATCGATGAGACCCTGTCTCAAAACATAAATCATATAAATGTTTGGTCTGGGGTCACACAATAAGGGGGGACAGACCATCAAAGTCTATTAAACCAGAAGCAGACTTTATTCCAGAAACAAACAAACAAACAAACAAAGAAAAGAAAATCATGGTGGGCCACAAAGGCTTATCAGCTAGCTCAGAGCACAGCCAGGGTTGGGGTTCTGAGGCTGTGGCAGTTCGAGGGGGTTATGAGCCCTTTCTATAGTAAGTGGAGAGGTCAGGCATGGACGAAGGAATCTTTACAATTTTCAAGTTAAACTTTCAGAGACAAATTGCTTTTAGGTTTTACGGTTTTCCATTAACAAGGTTTTAGAGGGTTTTAGCTAAACAATGTTTGCATATCCCTGCAGCCCTTCCTGACACAGATAATTGATGTTTGCCCAGACCTGCAGCTTTTCCTGACACAGCTGGGTTCCCATAGCAGGAGGAATACGAAACAGTGCAAAACAGGTTGTCACACAGAACTCGTTAAAAGTTAACTTTGTTTTCAGTAGTGAGGTACGGTAGGGGTTATCGAAAAATAGCTAACCCCAGGGCTACAGAGGGCACTCTTTAGTAAAGACTAACATTTGGGTTGCTGACAGAGCTGCCCATCGTAAAACATGGAAGGGCCCAGTTAAAAGTTAATCCCTTTTTGCTGGCCAAGCTGATGGTTGTCAGTTTCTGACTCTTAAGCTTATTCCTATATTCCTATCTTGTTCCTGTATTCCTATCTTATTCCTATATTTTGAACCCTTCACAAACAAAAAGAAATGACATATGTACAATGTTTCTACATGTGTTAAGGTCTGCGTTCTGCCCATCCTATCCTTATCTCCAGCACGAATGTGTTTGGAAACAGGCCCCTTAATGATAATAATCAAGGTTAAGTGAGGTCATTGTGGAGCCCTAATCCATATGACTCATAAAAGAGGAAGTTAACTATAAATGTAGATGCTCAGGGACATCAGTATCATGATGGGGAATCATACAGAGACAGCCAGGCCAAACTAGTGGGAATTCATTAACTGTGGACCAATAGCTGTGGAGCCCCCATGGGACTGGACTAGGCCCTCTGCATAGGCGAGACAGTTGTTTAGCTTGAGCTGTTTAAGGAGCCCAGTGCCTATGATGGGACACCTTGCACAGCCTTGGTGTAGGGGGAGAGGCTTGGACCTGCCTCAACTGAATGTACCAGGCTCTGCTGATTCCCCATGGGAGACCTTGCCTTGGAGAAGATGGGAGTGGGGGGTGGGTTGGGAGGGAAGGCTGGGGGGCGGGAGGAAGGGGGTGAGGGGGATCTGTGGTTGGTATGTAAAATGAATAGAAAATTTCTTAAAAAAAAGAAAGAAAAATGTACATGCTCATTATGAAGAAGGTCAAGTGAGAGTCAGGAGGATCTCTGTGAGTTTGAAGCCAGCCTGGTTTACAAGTGAGTTCCAGGACAGCCAGGGCTACACAATGAGACTCTATCTCAAAAAAAAAAAAAAAAAAAAAAAAAAGAAAGAAAGAAAGAAAGAGTGACAACCGAGATACTTGAGATGGACTAAAGGGCCAGTGACAATCAGGTGACACAATAGCATTTCCTCACCCAAACTAAAAGGCAAGGTTATTAACTAAAAGCAAAGCGCAAGGAGAATGGGTCTGGCAGGTAGTGGCCTGCGGACACTTTTTTATTTTGCGAGGCTGTTGAAATTTTTTGGCACCTGTGAAACAACAATCCTTGTGTAGGAAAATCCATAGTTATAAAAACCACCAACACACATGGATACGTGTACAGTATTTATTGCAGGCTTATGTGTTTTGGCAAAACCCTGGAAATAACGTGGGTATTCTCAGGAGGAGGACAGGAGCGCTCACAAGGACGCACTCAACCTGTGGTGTTGTAACAGGGGAGTTTAATGTTTAAGAATGATGGAATATAACGGGCTTTGAGTAATGAGGGATTGGTTAGCAAGAAGTAGAGAGAATTTCTTATAATTCACTTTTGCGTGAGTATGGGTGTGCCCCTTAGGCGTCCTTCCTCAAGTGCTACCAGCTTGGGTTTGGAGGCAGGGTCTCATTGGGACCTGCGGCTCCCTGGTGAGGGTAGGCTGTTTGGTTAGAAAGCCCCATAGACAGACATCCCCGTCTACTGGCCCAACGCTTGAATTGAAGGCATTCTCCAACATGCCCACCTTTTTACCCGAGGGCTGGGGATGACTCTGGGGAACTTGTGCTGGCACGGTAAGCCGCTTAGGGCTGAACTACTGCCCCCAGGTGAAGGAAGGAGAGTCCTCTAAGGACTACAAAAGGTCATCAACCATCTGAAACACCATCTGAGAAAGAATTCCCTGTCCCCACAACTGAGATCCAGACCTTGTTGGAGGTGATGGGACTATGGGTTGCTGCTGAGTAACGGAGGAATTGATGGAACTCGCTGGAAAACTGCCTGGTAGAGTTTGACATCTGTCTGTTTAGGGTGCTGGGGGTAGTCGCTCTGTGGTCCCTGCTGCAGGGCTGCCTGAGGATGCAGGAGGAGGCTGCGGAGGGTGCTGCTGGTTCTGCTGACTGCCTGCCCCACGCTGCAGGCGCCAGGGCCCCAGAGGCCGTGCTGACCGTGGAGTTTATAAACCCGCGGGGGCCACGCAGGATCTAGGACATCAAATACGGGTTCGTTCCATTTTCTCTGGCGCCCTCTAATGACAGAACTTCATTACTGCCAAGGGAAAATATTTAAAAGGCTCAGACTGTTTTCCATTGAGCAGTCAAAAGGGGGTAAATTTGGAACTGAGAAAGTCGATAATTGAACCGGTAAGGTTCTACTTACAAGGAAATTAATTGTAATGGCTAAGAAGTAGAAATGATCTGGATGTTCTTAAAATGATAATGACCAATCAAGACCACGGAGCGCTCATTCCATGAGACGCATTGGCAGATACTTTGTTGTTGTTGTTTAATTGATGTTTTGTTGGGGGTGTTGTTGGGTTTTCCTTTTCAGAGTCTCACACTGTAACCCAGGCTGGCCTGAACCAGGCTAGCCTCAACTCATAGAGATCCCCCTGCCTCGTAGTGCAGGGATTACAGGTGTGAGCTGTTGATTGATCAACAAAGTGGCCGATTTATATCCGTTGTTCTGGAGGGAGTTCTGGTTGTTGACATTTTTTTTTCTTTCCCCGAGACAGAGTTTCTCAGTGTAGCTTTTGGAGCCTGTCCTGGAACTCACTTTGTAGACCAGGCTGGCCTCGAATTTACAGAGATTCATCTGCCTCTGCTTCCCGAGTGCTGGGATTAAAGGCGTGTGCCAACATTTTTTTTCTTTCTTTTTTTTCTTTTTTAAAGATAGTGTCTCAAGTAGACTATTCTGGCCTTTGACTCACTATGTAACAAAGGTTGGCTTGCATAATCTTGAACTCCTGATCCTCCTGCTTCCACCTCTCTAGTTCTGGCTTACAGGCATATACCTTCCACACCTGGCTTCTGAAGCTTTTAGAGAAAAGCTCACGATTGTTTTTGTGAAGTGAAAAGGGACAGAAGAAAAGAAAAAAGGGTGGGGCTAAAAATGCCTCCAAGTGGGGCTGGAGAGACAGCTTAGTGATTGCCGCACTTGCTGCTCAGGTGCCGGGTCCCACATGGAATCTTAAAACCATCTGTAACTACAGTTCCAGGGATCTGGCGCCCTCTGCTGGCCTCTGAGGGCACCAGGCATACACAGTACGCTTACATGCAGGCAAAAGACTCAGACACCTAAAATAAAAATAAAGTCTTGAAAAAAGTATCTCCAACAGAGGCTGGGAAAAGAGCTCTAAGGTCTAGCTAGCACTTGCACGGCATTCACGAGGCCCTAGGTTTAACAAAGGGCACTGCACAAGCCACCACCGACAAAAATACAGGGGGAATGGCAAAATAAGACAAAAAATTTAAATTCATTTGTTCCTTCTTCTCCTACTCTCTTTCCCAGAAGGAGTCTTGCAGGCCTTGAAATTTTTTTTTAATCTCCGTGCCTCAATCCCCCTAAGGTTGAGATTACCTGGGTGAGCCACCATGCCCACCTGCCTTGTGTTTTTTGTTTGCTTATTTATTTTGTGGTGATGTGGATTGAAGCCAGGGTCTTCCACATGCTAGGCAAGTGCTCTACGACTGAGCTACACTCCCAGTCCACCGGTGCTTTTTTATACCGGCAAAAATGGAGCGATAACTTACACGTTTAGTTGTTGCAAGCTGATTCAATTAATTAGGGTATGCACATGCGATGGACAAGCTTAGGACACTTAAAGTATCACATGAGTGTTGAAAATGTATACTGGTAGGTGGGGAAAGGTGAAAATAAAAAAGGACACGAGTTCATTGTTTAAACGTTCATGTATGTGTAGAAGTTTACCCAGATGAATCTACCTCAAAATGATAATGGTAGCTATGTTTTTTTGATAGATTTTTATTTTTTTATATGCATGAATGTTTTGCATTCATATACATCTGTGTACCACTGCATGCCTGGTGCCTGTGGAGGCCAGAAGAGGTCATCAGATCCCCTAGAATTGGAGTTACAGATGGTTGTGAGCCACCATGTGGGTGCTGGAGAATGAACTGAGTTATACCCCCAAACTCATGGCAGCTATTTCTTGTGATAAGATAGATCATGGATGATAATTCTTTCTATTTTTGACATTTAAGCAATTAAAATTATTATTATTTTGAAACAGGATCTCACTCTGTAAGTCCTGGCTGACCTGGAACTGACTATGTAGAACATGATGGCCTTGAACTCACTGAGATCTGCCTGCCTCTGCCTCCCAAGTGCTGGACCTATAGGTGTGCATCACCATGCCCACATATTTTCATTATTTTTAGTAGGTGTGTGCATCTCTGTATGGGTATGGGCATGTGAGTGCCAGTGTCCTTAGAAGCTAGAGGATGCTGGATCCTCCAGAGCTTAACTCAAGTAGATATCAGCTGCCCAGCTGTTTTGGGAATCTTTCTGGAATAAGCACTCTGATACCAGTGAGAGCAGAAGAGAGATGTTACAGTAGACTGAAGCCAGGACAGCTCCTGAAAGCCTTCCATCTGGGTCTAGTTCTCATTCTCATTTTATACTCTAAAACCACAAGGTATGACAGGCAGGCAAGCAAGATCTTACAGAAGCATAAGTGGTAGTCAGCAGGTTGTTAAGGGCAACCACCCATTGTTTCAACTATTCCTCAGGTCATTCTGTTCCAGGTAGCAAGTGAAGTCATGCTTGGGAATTGGCAGTACAAGAAGTGCTTTAAGTAAATCACTAAATAAATCAATCTCTAATAATTGGCCTTTTCTACCTTATTCTACTTCACAACATGGGTGCTAGGAAGTGAACTCGGGTCCTCTCTCCAGCCCTTACATAATTTTTAAATTGTATAATCACAAACAAAGCATAAATACAATATACCCCAGTAGGTGAATCAAGCCAGGACCTTGAGGGTGCCCTGGAACCTTTGATCAGCTCATGACCCATCTCTAAAGGAACAGCATTATCTAACAGTGCAGATCAGCTCTGCTTACTCTGGAATTTCATATAAATGGGCCCACATAGCACTTAGTTTTGTTGCTCTGTTCACTCAGTGTCATGTTTGTGAGGTTTGTTTATATTTCTGTAGGTAATAGTTTATTCTCACTGTTGTGTAGTGATTGAATGGATACATTATACTTTACTCCCTGTTGACTGACTTGTGGGTTGTTTGAAAGAACATGGCCTTACCTCTAACAGTGATCACTTTTACACAGCCGTATCCTGCAGCCTTCCTGCAGCTCTTTCTGGCATAGAGAGTTACTGCATCCTTCAAGGCTTGGGTCCTAAACCCTGACTAGAGGTGGCGAGGGAATGAAGTAAGGACAGACACACAGACACTTGCAGAAAGGCTGGGGTCAGATGGGAGTGTGCACACCCTGATAAAGTGGTACCTATTGCTGTGCAACCCAGAATCTCAGAGTGTTTCTGCTTTAGGGCACAGTGGAAAGGGGGTAGCTAGTCTCAGTAGGGGGTATCTGCAGGTGAGCAGTCCCAGGCTGCAAACGTCAGGGAGGAGAAAGCTGCAATTGGTAGTTTTTGTACACATTGGTCACCTCCTCATACTAGGACCACAAAGGAAGGCTTTGCCATCCTCCTGAGCCTTACCTGGGGAAGGCTTTTGCGCACCCTTGAGGCCGAGGCACTGGAGTCCTGACAGTGCCCATGTCAGCAATACACATTCACTCAGGACTTCACTCGCTCAGGGCTTCCTCTGCTCTCTACAGAGGATTAAGAAGCTGTCTGTGCTAGGCCTTACAGCTGCAGCCCCTGATGAATGGTCCTGATGAATAACTGCTCCTCAGTGCTCTTCCTCAGACACGCTATGTTGAACTAAGTCTTGTGATATAAACTTTCTGCCACTCCTAAAGGTTATCAAAAGTCAGATTTCTCCTTTGTTCTGGGATTGGTTTGGAGACTCCTCAAGTGAGTTTTGCTCAGGTACTCACTTAGAAGGTGTTCTCTGAAGAGGCTACTCCCTCTGTATCTCTCTTGGTCTCTCTGTCTTCTTATGGCTCTTATTCTTATTCTTAATGAAATTCCTCTCCAGGTTTTAAAGCCATGCCACCTCTTCTCTCTAAAGCCTGGTCATGTTTAGACAGGTCTACATATTGTTTCTGTATAATGCTCTCCCTCCAGCCATCATGGCCTGGGGGTCCTTTCTCCTAATAAATTACATTCTTCTGGAGGAAATCACATGTCATATTCCTTTCTGGACCAACTGCTGCTGTATATATATATATATATATATATATATATATATATATATATATATATTAGAACAGTTTCTAGTATGGACTCAATATGAACTGTGTTGCTATGAATCTTCTAGAAGAGGTGGTTGGGGGCAGGGAGAGGTCTGATGACTGGAGCTTGATGCCCAGATCCCATGTGAAAAGCTGGATGCGGTGCATGTATCTGTAATCCCAGGACTCTGCTGTGCAGGACAGGAACTGAGACAGAGACAGATGATTGGATGGAAACTTAAGTGTCAGGTCGGCCGGAGAAGCAGCCTAGAGAAGCCCACTCCCATCATCACCTGGCCCCTGTGCCCAGACTCCTCCCAGGATGAAGGATGTTTTTCTCTTGCGAGTGATGGAGCCCCAGGTGTGTGTAAGTGCTCTACCACGAGCGGCACCCCAGGCCCCCATCTTGTGTTAAAACAGCTTCCCATGGGGCTGGGAAGATGGCTCATTTAGTGAAGGGTTTGCTACACCTGAGAATCTGAGTTTGAACCCTAGAACCCACCTAAAAAGTTAGGTACCTGCTGGGGAGGCTAAACCAGGCAGCAAGAACCCCGGGGCTCACTGGTGCATTAGGTTAATGTAATCAACGGTTTCCTGGTTAGTGAGAGAATCAACAAACAACAATAAGGAACTAACCCAAGTATGCTCTTTTTCTTGCTCCTAGAGCAGTCCTCTGAGCCCCCAGCTCTGCTGCCATAATTACGGACACCTGGCACCTTCCTGTCCCACAGCCACAGTCCCATGTGAAACACTCACAGTCCCCTGACTTCCCCTCCTCCAAGTGCCGAGTCATGAGAGTTCCCCCTTGAAACTGAGGACACAAAGGGCAGATACTGTTTTGATTCAGTAGATGTTGGGGGTCTCTGTTCTGGAATTTGCTTTGTAGACTAAGCTGGCCTCACAGAACTCACAGAGATCTGCCTGCCTCTGCCTCCTAAGTGCTGGGATTAAAGGCATGTGCAACCACTGCCCAGCTTCTTCTGGCCTCTTAGGGCACCAGGCTTACATGTGATGCACAGACGTACACGCAGGCAAAACACCCATACCAAAAAATAAAAATAAATAAATCTTAAAAAAAAAATAACTTAAGCCAGGTGGCGGTGGCACACACCTTAATCCCAGCACTCGGGTGGAAGGGGCAAGTGTGAGTTTGAGGCCAGCCTGGTCTACAGAGTAAGTTCCAGGATAGCCAGGGTTACAAAGAGAAAATCTGTTTTGGAAAAAAAAAATTAAAAAAAGGTTTTTAGGAGCAAATAAAAACTCAAGGACAATTTTATTAGAGTTTAAAATAGCCACAAGACAGGCAAGCTACAAACTTCAGCAGTCATCTGGAGGAGGGGACAGAGGAGAGGATGGAAACAGACATGTCATTTAACTTGGCATAGAGGCCAGACAGACACATGATAGATAGACACCCAGCCACAGGGCAGGCAGGGAGGCATTAGAGAAAGAATAAGGGAGCCCAAAATGTTGGGGTGGGGGGAGTCCAACGTGTTGAGGAAAGCATGCTTAGGAAAGAGAAGAAAGAAAAGGAAACATTATACTTCTCTGAGTAATTCAGAAAACAAGGCGGAGTATGCCCTCACACAGCTGCACTAGGGCAGCTGTTCTCAACCTGTGGGTCAGAACAGGGGTTGCATGTCAAAAGCCTGCATACCAGATATTTACATCTCGGTTCATAACAGTAGCAAAGTTATAATTACGAAGTAGCAGTGAAATAGTTTTATGGTTGGGGGTCACCACAATATGAACTGTATTAAAGCATGGTCGAAGCATTAGGAAGGTTGAGAACCACTGCATTAAAGGACTAGTTACTCCACCTATCTCTTTGGCATGGTGAACCCCCTTCCTAGTCCCTTAGTCAAAATTCTCTTGACCAGGAGGAGTCTGTTTTAGATTTTTGCCTGGCTGCAATCATTCATTCTGGAGGCGATGTTGAGTGACCGTGGCCCAGTCACAGATACTGCTTGCTCCAAGTAACATGTTCCATTGTGGAAATGGCTTCATGGAGTCTTTTTAGTTGTGGAATGTAAGAAAGGCACAAACTCCCAGGCATGGTGACACACACTTTTTATCCAAGCACTTGGGAGCCAGAGGCAGGAGGATTTCTGTGAGTTTAAGGCCAGCCTGGTCTGAGAGTCCCATGGGTTTCAGATGCTGGCTGGTGACATGCCTAGCTTTTGGATTAATGTAAGAGCATGGTCTGCTAAATTAGTGTATGATAAAAGTGTCACCCTATAGTGGAAAAGATGTTATGCCAGGCACAGAAATGGCCAATAAGTGGTTACTAAGGGGACTAGAGACGGCCCAAGATGATATTGGCTCCAGATTTGCAGCATCCAAACTCTCCAGTCAGCATGGAAGAACCTGTCAGTCAGCTTTGTAGAATCTTTAACACAGGTGTAGCTGTTTTTCTGGAAACTTCAGTTCTCAGAGCCCTTGAAATAGAATTCTCAGATAAATTACAAGCTACCTCATTAAATCTGGATTTCAGGTAAGTGAACTACTTTTTAAAAAAAAACATAAGTCAAGTAAAAAGTTATTTGTTGTTCATCCCAAATTTAAATTTACGAGTGTCCTATATTTGGATTTGCCGGTATCAGCAATCCTACTTAGAAATCAAGGGCATGATTCCATCAGGAAATGATAGCCTCAGAGAGGGCCTGTGGTAACTTCTCGCCTTAGCACTGGGTGGCGGTAGAGCACTGAACAGCACAGGGGGCTCCTCCATATCCCATGTAGAATCTCAGATCACCTTGGGCTGTGGGATGGCTCAGTGGGTAAGGATGCTTGCTGCCACCGGGTGGTGGTGGCACACACCATTAATCCCAGCACTTGGGAGGCAGATCTCGGCAGATCTCTGTGGGTTCGGGGGGGAAAAAAAAAAGATGCTTGCTGCCAAGCCCAATAGCATAAGTTTGATTTCTGGAAGAACTTAGAAGAATTGTCTCTCACAAGTTATTTTGTGACCCCACACTTGTGCATGTGTGCATGAACACACACACACACACACACACACACACACACACACACACACACACACACACCAAAGCCAGAAATACATATTGCCTTTAATTAGGGAAATTAGTGAAACCTTAAGTTTTACCCAGCAGATTTCCTTTTTATACTCAGAGGCATGTACATAGATGGATATTCATTGTATTTTTGTACCAGACAAAAGCAAAGCACACAGCCTAATAATCTACCCAAGGGCTACTGGTTGAATAAACGATGACATACTCTATGACAGAATTATAATTATAGAATCCTGCAGTACTTTAAAGAATGATGCAGACTTGGTAAGGAATGCAATAGTCAAAATGGGGCAGCGCTGGCTCAGGGCCCTTAGCAAGGAGTCAGGAGGTCATAGTTAATAAGCACTCAGACATTTCCATAGTTAAACCTTTGAACTGAGCTTGGCCTCCTACCCACAGTCAAGCTGACCTGCGAGCTGAGCAAAGCAGCCTTTTCCAGAAGCAGTCTTGGTTCCTTAATGATCTTCCCTATAGCAGACCCCTTACTCTGAACTACGCAGAGACTGAGACCTCATTTAACTCCTTCTTACAAGATGCTCTCACTTCCCCAGAACTGGTCTCAGTTCCTTGATGTCCAAAGCCATAAACACAGCTGCCACTCTGTCAGACCTCAGAGCACACTTTCAAGGTTGCTTGAATTAGTGATTTCCAGGATTCAAGTAGTCCTGCATAAATACAATTTTTTTGGTTCTTGACAATGTCAGTTTTATTCTCAGTTGGTAGATCTATATGTTAATGAAAAGAATTCTAAGATATTTTGGTAATTGAAAAAGCAAGGTACAAGCTGTAGACCACTACACAGTTTGTGTGTGTGTGTGTGTGTGTGTGTGTGTGTGTGTGTGTGTATGTGTGTGTGTGTGAGAGAGAGAGAGAGGAGAGAGACATAAAAATTCATTGAACATTTCCCAAAGGGTATTTAAGATATTTTTCATCTGTGAAGGGAAGCTTTTATGTGCTGATTTTGAAAAATATTTATTTTTATTTTGTTTATGAGTGCTTTGCCTGCACATATGTGAGTACACTGCATGTGTGCCTGGTGTTTTTAGAGGTCAGATGAGAACAGTGGATCCCTGGAGTTGGAGTTGGAGTTACTGGTTAGTAAGGTACTATGTGAGTGCTGGGAACCGAACTCAGGTCCTCTGCAAGGGACTAACCCCCATTTATACTCTTTTATTGGGGGCCTCTGAAGATTTGCATTAGCAGGAAAAGAAAGACCGAGGGGGCTAGTCATGGGGCAGGTGTTAAAATTGGGGAACCGAAAGATGTTTTTAGAATTTGGTGTGAGAACAGCAGTTCCCAAAGTATGGACCCCAGTCAAGGCCCTAACTACTAAACCAGATGCACTTTCTACTATATATGTAGCTGAAATAAAGGTACAGAGCAACGCTTTTACTCAAGTTACTTGCATAGCTCAAAGTGTCCTGAGAAATAAAGTTTAGTGGCAGTGCACACCTGTCACCTCAGCACTTGGGAGTTCAAGGTCATCCTTGGTACAACGAGTTTGAAGTTAATCTGAAATTCATGAGACCCTGTCTCAAAATCCCTAAAACTCCAAACCAAAAAAAGTAATGCCCTACAACAAACACAAATACAAACAAAACAAACAAACAAAAAAGCCTTAAAAAAAGGATTTATACCAGGCAGTGGTGGCACATGCCTTTAGTCCCAACTCTTGGGAGGGAGGCAGAGGCAGGCAGATCTCTCTGCCTGGTTTACAGAGCAAGTTCCAGGGATACACAGAGAAATCCTGTCATGAAAAACTAGAAAAAACAAACAAACAACAACAACAACCAAAGAACCCAACTAACCAACCAAAACAAAATGACAACAAAAGATTTATTTGTTTATGTATGTGGGCATTATGTCTGCATACCTGAAGAGGGCATTGGATCCCATGGGACTACAGTTACAGACTGTGAGCCGCCATGTAGGTGCTGGGAATCGAGACCTCTGGAAGAATAGCCAGTGCTTTTAGCAACTGAGTCATCTTTCCAACCCAAACAGACTATTTTCCACTGACTGAGACCATCTGGTCATAGTGGTGCACACCTTTAATCCCAGCACTCAGGAAGCTGGCAGAGGCAGTAGATCTCTGAGTTTGAGGCCAACATGGTCTACATAGTGAGTTCCAGGCCAGCCAAGGCTACATAGTGAGACCCTGTCTCAAAAAGCAACCAGCTAGCCAGCCAGCCAGTTAACCAGACAACTAACCAACCAGTCAACCAACCAGCCAGCCAGCCAACCAATCAACAAAAACAAGACTAGCAGGTCTGGGTGGAGCACACCTCTAATATCAACAATCAGGAAGTAGAGGCAAGTGGATCTCTGTGAGTTCCAGGCCAACTTGTCAGGGTCAGTGAGACTATCTCAAACAAACAACCCTTACACAATCCCAAACAACAACAACAACAACACATAAGTATGGAAAACTCTGAATTTTCGAGGGTAATGATTTCAATATTAAAAAAAAAACACCAAATCTAAAATATTTTCCTAAGTTTTTTGTTTCCTTGATTTGCTGGCCCACTGAACTCTGGCTTTAGTCATCTGTTGGATGATTCACCCATCCGTTTTGGTGGCTACTGCAGTACTTCCAAATGAGAAGCCCTCGGGTTGGGGCCAGAAATCCCAACTCAAACAAGAATTACAGTAAGCAGTGTAGTAAGTAGCCTCCATGATGGCCTCCAAATGGTTCCTGTTTCTGTAGCAGAAGCCCTTGTGTAGCTTTGTACCACACTGTACAGAAGCGGTCTGTGTGACCGGAAGCACAGATGACCTATCATTTCTGACACAAGGTGATAAGTGACCATGGCTTTGGTCCTTTCGAATTCTTTGCTCTGGGAAACTCACTTCACTGTGCTTTGTGGAGACTGTGGGGAAGTTGCCTTGAAGAACAGATGTTTCTGCCCTGTTAGTAGCTAAAGCTTGCCCATCCCCACCCGAGTGAGCTTGGAAACCAAGTCTTCACTCAGTTCAGCTCTGGCATAACTGTAGACTCAAGTCCCCAGCTGACAGATGGACCACAACAACCTCATGAGACCTGAGCCAGAGCCACTTCAGAAACAAGATAATCAATGCCTATCTTTAAGTTGCTGAATTTAAGAGTAATAATAAACACAGAGATAACAAATAAAGCGCCATGTGTTGAAAGCTTTCTAAACAACCACACTCTTTCAAATGTTCAATACACGTTACCACATGCAGATTTCACAATATATTTTTACATGAATGAAATGAGATGATGCCATTCTACTTATAAATCATAGAAGAGAATGTCCAACGTACAGGTGAACATACTATAAACCGTTTTTCTATTTTAATGTAGCCCAGGCTGGTCTCAGATTTGCTACGTAGTTGTGGATGACCTACATCCACTTTCCAAATGCTGGAATTACAGTCATGCACCCAGCTGAAAGAACCGTCTTATGTCTTTTTGAAAAAATGCACTCCCAAATGTACTGAGTAATTGGACTACTTGGCCATTGGCCACAGCATTTGCCGCTTAAATTTTGGAAACTTCCTGTCAAAAATGACATTTAAAATTTAGCCATAATAGGTCCAGGCAGCCTTTTTGCCAGCTGGTGCTGTGGCAGGCTCCTTTTTTATTTTATTTTTTAACGTGTTGTTTACTAGTCTGTGGTGATAAAATCATGCCTCCGGCACAAATGAGAAAAAAGGAAGGAGAAAGGTTACATGAGTTTAAGGGCTCTGGATGTTCCCACAGTGGTTAGTCAACTTGCTGAGCCAGGGTCCTTGCTTGGGCCTCCAGACTTAGAGTCTTCTGGGTCTCTAGACCACTCTGAGTCTGGGTTCTTGGCTTCTGGTCCTCTAAACTCCTGGTCCTCTGGATTTCTAGGCTTCTAGGCCTCTGGAGCTCTGGCCAGGGCCACTGCTTCAGCTTGTGGCTTTCTCCACTTTGTGAGGCCATGCATGGCAGCCATGTTGGCGTGCGGTGGAGCTGCTTGCTACTTCTGAAGTTTCCAGAGACAGCGGTGTTGATTTGACACACTGTCGCTTGACTGTGGGGGAGGGGCAGAAGCTGGAGCTCATAGAGCTAGATGTATCCACCCCACTGTCACAGCAAATAGTTGCAGGTTCACGGAGAAGGAAGCTGAGGCCAGTTACCCTCCAGAGAGGAGCTTTGCTGGAAGAAAGATCATCCAGGCCACAATGTGTGTGAGGCATGGTTGGAAGCGGGAGAACATTAGGAAGGGACAGTGTATATCAGAGGAAGCGTGACGGAGCCTCAGAGGGAGAGACTTCCCCTCAAGAACCTAGAGAGGCCGGGCGGTGGTGGCGCATGCCTTTAATCCCAGCACTCGGGAGGCAGAGGCAGGCGGATCTCTGTGAGTTCGAGGCCAGCCTGGACTACCAAGTGAGTCCCAGGAAAGGCGCAAAGCTACACAGAGAAACCCTGTCTCAAAAAACCAAAAAAAAAAAAAAAAAAAAAAAGAACCTAGAGAGGAGGCTCAGAGGTTAAGAGCACTGGCTGTTCTTCCAGAGGTCGTGAGTTCAATTCCCAGCAACCACATGGTGGCTCACAGCCATCTGTAATGAGATCTGGCGCCCTCTTCTGGCCTGCAGTCATACATGCTGTATACATAATAAATAAATAAATCTTAAAAAAGAAAAAAAAAAAAAGACGTATGTACGGTGATGGGGGTCCTGAAGATTAGAGTCTGCAGAGAAATTCCCTGAAAAAAAAAAAAGGACTTTCATAGCTTTTCAGGGAGTGGTGGGAAGTTTCACACCATGTGGTTTAGTATGGCTTCACCTATACGACCAGGACTATAAACTTACCTTGTAGTTGTCAGCGAGAGGGGCTGGTTTGACCCTCCTCTATCTGAATGCTCCCACTTTTATGGTGAGGGCCTGTCAGCAGCAGGCAGGTGTGGCCTAATCTCTGGGAAAGAGAGAAAGCAGTTAGAGCAATGGTTCTCAGCCAGTGGGTCACGACCCCTTCAGAGGGTGGAATGAACCTTTCACAGGGGTCTCATATCAGATACCCTGCACGTCAGACATTTACATTATGATTCAAACAGCAGAAAATTTACAGTTATGATGTAGCAACAAAAATCATTTTATGGTTGGGGGTCACCACAGCATGAGGAACTATATTAAAGGGTCGAAGGTTGAGAACCACTGAGTTAGAGGGTCTGATCTGAAGCCCACTCTTCCCAGGAGTGCTTGTTGCCTGGGCTGCTCTGGGAAGCAGCAGGGGAGAATGTCTGGTTCTTCCCGTCATGGGCTGAATGACTTTGGTCTCATAACTTTGCCTCTCCGTACTTCAGCTCTTCATTTTAATTAATTAATTAATTTTCGAGACAGGGTTTCTCTGTGTAGCTTTGGTGCCTGTCCTGGATCTCGCTCTGTAGACCAGGCTGGCCTTGAACTCACGGAGATCCACCTGGCTCTGCCTCCCGAGTGCGGGGATTAAAGGTGTGCGCCACTATAGCCCAGCTCAGCTCTTTATTTTAATTAATTCAATTATGTATGTACTAAAACATTACTGACACGCCCCCCCAACCCAGTGATTTTTGGAGTGAGGCTTGAGACAGTCTCAGTGTGTAGGATCAGGCTGGACTTGAAATAGGTGATCTGTAGCATTAGCCTCAGGAATGCTGTGATTATAGGTGTGTGCCATCATGCCTGGCCCAGGGCATGGGAATTCTGTGTTGAACAAGAAAAAGTTCCTTATCATTGAGAGCTTTTGGGTGTGTAGGGTTATTCTGAAAAAAAAAAACAAAAAACAAAAAACGTAATCAGTATGAAAATGTCATTTGGGAAGAATACTGTGCGCCAGGCTCTCTATTAAATGTCAGTGATGCACTGGTGACCCTCCCCTCAAATCCTCAACCATCCTCCCCAAGACAGGGTCTCACCGCACCCCACAACATCACTTTGTAGCTCTGGCTGGCAGTCCTGGAACTCACTAGGTAGGCTAGGCTGGCCTTGAACCCACAAAGACCTACCTGCCTCTGCCTCTGCCTCCTGAGTGCTGGGATTAAAAGACTGAGCCATAACCAGCTTCCAACTATTTTTGACACAGGGTCTCTCTACACAGCCCAGGCTGACCTTGAAATGTCTCTCCCCCTGTCCCAACTTCCCAAGTGCCGGGATTATAGGCATGGGCCACCATCGATTATTCTCATCCATATGGAGCCTATAGGTCAATTTGAGAGCAGATAATAAAATAACATACTTAATTTAGCTTAGAATTACAACTTGAGATGACATCTCCAAAAGAACAAGATGACATAGCTATTATGTATTGAAGGCAGTGGTCATGATGCTGTCCCAAAACAAGTGAAGTCACTAGTAAAGTGACTTAAGGAAGACATTGAGAGTCATAGAGAGTTAGTTACCGTACATTCATGGATGAATTCAACCTCTTCTGATAAACACAGTGTATGACCTCCAGCAAACAGTTCAGTTTTCCACAATAAACATTTCCCCACCAGCTGGGGTCTCTTTCAGCCCAGGCTGGCTGCAAACTCACAATGTAGCTGAGGGCAACCCTGACCGGCTGGATTCTCCTGCCTCCATCTGGCCAGTGCTGGAATTGCAAGTGTGTGCCACCATGACAGTGCTATGTGGTGCTGGAGGTCAAACTCAGGGATTTATATATGCTAAGAAAGCAACTTAGCAATTCAGTTACATCTCTACCCCCAATAAACACGAACATTTTGTTATTTTTTGAAATTAATCCATCCTGGGAAACACTAGCTTTTCTTTTCTGTCTATCTCTCCCTCCCTCCCTCTCTGTATTTTTGTGTGTGTTCATGTTTGTGCACATACATGTACATATAGAGGCCAGAAGTTAGCCAGGGTGTCATGCCTCAGGAGCTGTCCACCCCCTTTTATTTTTAAACGATTTGTGCATTTTTGTATATATGGATAAGTGTTTTGCTGAGTGTATGGCCGTGAACTGTGTGCTTGCCTGTTGCTGCTGAAAGTCAGAAGATGGCTCTGGATCCCCTGGACTGGAGTTACGGCCACTTGTAAGTGCCAGGAACCAAACCCTGGTCCTCTGCAAGAAAGAGCAGCAAGTGCTCTTAACTGCTGAGCTACCCTCCTGGCCCCTTCACCTTGCTTTTTGAGAAAGAGTCTGTCACTGAGCCCTGGAGCACAATGGTGAAGGTAGGCTGGCTGGTCAGTGAGACCCAGGGATCCACCTGTCTCTGCAGGCCCAGTGCTGAGATTATCAGTGCAAGGCAGCACGCCTGGCATTTTATGTGGGTTCTGGGATGACACCCAACTCCTACGCTTGTGCATCAAGTACTTTACCGACGGAGCACGAACCACCCCAGCCCCAAACACTTCAATAAAAGGAATTTCCTATGAAAATATTTATGGAATCTTGAGCAGAGCTGTTTAAGAGACTGAGGCAGTAGAATCCCAAGTGTGAAGTCTGTTTGGGTTAACATAGGGAGTTTAAGGCAACTTGATGGGGTACTGTCTCAAAGCAAAAATAGAAAAGGACTAGAGCTATAGCTGAGTGGCACTGAACACTTGGATAGCAATATACAGGTCCTGGATTCAAACCCCAGAATTATACACATAAAATTATAAGCCAAGACTGTCAGGATTCAATAACATCTGACACTGTTAAAGTCAAGTTGAATTATTACAGGGAAGTCCTTTGCCATTATTACTGAAAATCTTGGACACTGTCTTAGCTGCTGTAACAAAATTTTAGACTGTGTGGACTAAACACTGCTATTTTCTCCCAGCTTTGGAGGTTGGAAGCCTAGCTGGCATGGTCAGGTTCTGGTGAGGGTCTCCATCCTGGCCTTTCATTCTCTCATGGTGAAGAAGAGAAACTTTGATCTTTTCTTTTTAGGTACTGAGCTCATTTTGGGGATCCAACCATATCATGACTTGATTAAAATTCAATTATCTCCCGAGGGCACCATCTCTGAGTACTATCACAAGGGGGGGTTAAAGCTTTCACATGGGATTTTGGGAGAGACATAAATATTCAGTCCATAACAGAAACTCAACATTATGACAGCTTGCAGTGTACACACACACACACACACACACACACACACACACACACACACACACACACACACAGAGTGTGTGAGCTTTCAGGTAGATGCATGGAAGTGTAGTACTTGCAGAGGCCAGAAGAAGGTGTCTAGTTCTGTGGAGCAGAAGTGACTGATAATGTGAGCTGTCCAACACAGGGTCTGGGAACGACCTTGGGTCCCCTGGGAGGGTGGTATGTGCTCCTAACTGCTCAGCCACCTCCCCAGGCACAACTTAAACACACTTGGTAGTAACTGACCTGTAAGCACTCTCAATTCTTCTCATTATTTGCCCGGGGTGCACTGCCAGCTGGCACCCTGTCTACTGTTTTCTTTTTCACAGTTCCTCATTAAATGAGGAACTTTCTGAAAAAGGCTGATTACAGAATTATTTGGCATCTTTGACTTTCTGTTTCTTCATTTGTGACTGAGGGCAAATCTCTTAGCTGGCTTCTCGTAAGGCTTCAGTTCCTCATCTGTAAAATGAAAGTAATAATAGATCCTATGTCATAAAAGTGTTGTGAAAATTCAAAGGGAAAATGTGAGCAAATCAAACGGCATGCTGTCTGGCATATAGCACACACGAGGAAATATTTGCTGTTATTGATATAGGAAGTAAAGCTTGCAGAAAATTAATTGAAAAGGGAATGTGATATTTAAATGCTTAATGGGGCTGGAGAGCTTGATTAGCAGTTAAGAGCATGTCCTGCTCTTGCAGAGGACGTGAGTTTGGTTCCCAGGACCTAAGCTGGTGACTCACAACTACCAGTAGCTACCTCCAGCTCCAGGGGATCTAATGCCCTCTTCTGGCCTCCAATGGCCTCTTCTGGTACATGCATGAAAGTATGTATACTCATACAAGCACACACATAAATTTAAAATTATTATGTTTAAGTAAAGCTTTCAGTCATTAATCAGATGAATTAAGGTTCTTCAAAGCTGTCACAAAAGCATAAACTATTTTTAGAGAGTAATTTGGCAGTTTATCTGGAGAGTAATTTATGATTCACAATACAATGATTCTGTATTCATCTTACTTCCAAAGATCTGTACTAAGAACAAAACAAAACAAAACAGGCACATGCCTGTCATTCCAGAATGGAGGAAAATGAGGCAGGAGGATGACAAATTTGAGGTCAGCCAGGGGTGGAGTGGGTGGGGTGGGTGGGTGTGGTGGTGGTGGCAGTGGCGTAAAATGAAAAGGAGGAAAGAAAACAATAAAGACAAGGACTGATGTATGTGGTGTTTATTGTTGCCTTTTTATAATAGGAAAACTTGCATATCCACAAATATGGCTATATTAAATAAACTATCATAAATTTGAGTTTTAAAGCCTGATATTCATGTGTAAAACCATTGGAAGAAATATGCTAACTCATTCCAATGTGATTATCACTGGACTGTGGCATTAGAGGGTGTCCTTAATATATTATTTAGGCTTTTCTCTATTTTTCAAAGTTTTCACGGTAAATGTATTGTATTTACAAGCAGAGTTAATTAACAGCAGAGAGAAAACTGTTTCCAGTAAGCTGTTGAAAGGGTCTCACAGAGATACCACTGGTGTAGTGGATCTGCATCCCTTCTAATCTTCTCAGTTCTTTATAAAAATTTACTAACATGTATTAATTATACAGGATAGTGGATTTCATTATGGCATTTCCATACATGTCTACAACGCATTTTCATCATATTTTCCCCATATCACTGTATCTTGTCCGTCCCCCCCCCCCCCCCCCCCCCCCCCGCCCCACTACCCAGCTAATCCTCCTCCTATTTCCATGCCTTTTATTTTTGTTTGGTGAACCAATGGGTTTCCTTAGGGTATCAATTCAGCAGTGGCTACACCATTGAACACATCTTCCCCTCCCCCAGTCATCAGTGACTGCCTATAGCTCCACGGGGGGGGGGGGGGCTTGTGAGACCCTCACTGCTCAGTGATGGAATGTTGATGGTCCCGGTCTTACCCAGCTTATCACAGTTGCTTAGAGCCCATGAGCACAAAGGCCATGCCATCCCTGAAACAGACAGAGATGGTATTCTACAACACTAGGCGGCTGCTTCTGGCCCTAACATCTTTCCTACCCTCTTTCTAATGTTTACAGCATCTTGGAGAGGGTAAAAGAGATGTTCCAGGATGAACGTCCAATGTTACTTGTTCTCAGCACTTTGGCCAGTTACTCTCTGCAGTACACCGGACTACACCTGACAACAGCACTAGTTGTGGGAACGAGCACAGATATTTAGAAGGTGGTTTGACACTCATATCATGTCCATTTGGCAGAAAGTAGCAATAGCTTCTTCGGATCGCCTGACTCTCCAGCCATGGGCTGTCAGCTGGGTCACCTCCCTAGGTATGACTGTCCTCCTGTGGACCGGGCTTCAAACCCAATCAGAGAGCACTTGGTTACCCCATGACAGTCACCACTGTTGCACCAATGAGCGTGTCTTCCCTGGCTGTCCAGTATTTTTGCAGACATAACTCACTGCTAAGAAGGACTGTCCACAAGTCTCCCTTAGCAGCCCGTGCAACACCTTCCAGCACTATGAAAGTTCGTCCTAGGGGAGGAAGCTTCTAGCTCAGTTCTAACTTGATGTGTCTGTCCTGCAGTATGGTGTCTTCAGCAAAAAGGCCTTACCAGCCTGTAGACGAAATTATAAACAGTCTTAGTAAATAAGAAACACAGAGCCAAATACACAGGTAAACAGCCAAAGAGATCAGAGAGCTGCGACTACCTTACCTTACTACCTCGCTGTCGTCGCTACCCCAGAGAGAGAGTTTCTTCCCGCCTGACTTGTGTTTTTATTGCCTTTCCGTTCTGCCTTCTCATTGGCTCTAAACCCAACCACATGACTTTCTCGTTACTGCCTGTCTATACAGACCTCCAGGTCTCTATGGTTAGTCCTGGGAGAAAAGGTTCGTGTCACCATGCTTGGCTGTGTCCTTGACCACACAGAGACTCTGCCTGCCATGTGATCAGATTAAGGGCGTGGACTACCACTGTTGGACTTCTGCTTAATGGCTGGCTTTTCCCTCTGATCTCCCGGCAACTTTATTTATTAACATACAAATAAAATCACATTTCAGCACAAATAAAATATCACCATACCAGCCAGTTTTGGTGGGCAATCAACTGTGGTGGCAGTACCCTATCTTGTTTGAGGAATTGGTCCTCAGAGGTTTCCCTGGCCAACAACTTGTAGTGAGGTAGCCCACTTTTGGAACTGGGATTTTCATTTAATAACCTTACGGCTTCTTGGAAGTAACGCTGTTCACTTATGCTTGGCACCTCAATTCAAACCCTCTGTTTAAAAAAATTTAAATAATTTTGTTATTTATTTGTACAAGTGCGTGTATGCCACAGGCATGTGTGGAGGTCAGAGGACAACTTGGGAAGAGTTGGTTTTCTCCATCATGTGGGTTCTGGGGGATCAAATGCAGGTCATTAGGCTTGGTGACAACTATTTTATGCTTGGAGCCATCTTTCCAGTTCTTAATTTTAATTTTTAAAGGTTTTTGAATCTTAGTTGTTTTTTTCTTATTCAGGTTTTAGTCTTATGTTTATTTTTTATTTTGAATCTCATAGCTAAAATTTTTGCTTTTTTCTTTTCTTTTCTTTTTCTCTTCCTTTCTTTTCTTTCCCTCCCTCCCTCCCTCCCTCCCTCCCTCCCTCCCTCCCTCCCTCTCTTTTCTTTCTTTCTTTCTTTCTTTCTTTCTTTCTTTCTTTCTTTCTTTCTTTCTTTCTTTCTTTCTTTCTTTCTTTCTTTCTTTCTTTTTTTCTTTCTGACAGGGTTTCTCTGTATAACAGCTCTGGCTGTCCTGGAACTTACTCTGTAGATCAGGCTGGCCTCAGACTCACAGAAATTCATCCACCTGCCTCTGCCTCCTGAGCCTTGGAATTAAAGGTATGTGCTATCACTACCCAGCTTTAGCTCCTTAGTTCTTGTGTAGGTCTTTTGGTTGAATCTAGGAACCCAATAAATACAAGAACTGGTTTTATTTGTTTACTTTTTGAGACAGGGTCTTACTATGTAGTTCTAGCTGGCCTAGAACTCACTATGTAGACCAGGCTGGCCTAGAATTCACAGAGATTCTCTTGCCTCTGCCTCCTGAGTGCTGGATTTTTTCCTGAAGACATCGAGTCTCACTATGCAGCCCTGGCTGGCCTGGCACCACCACACCTGACTTGATTTTATTTTTTTGAGACAGGGTTTTAAGCTCAGGCTGGTTTAGAACTTGCTATGTATTTGGTGATGACCTTGAGCCCATAGGCCCCCTCCTCCACTTCAAGTGGATAACAGAAGGCTTTTATTATCCTGAAACACATCCCTGGTTGTTCATCTAATCCAGGGTCTTGTTTCCGGAGATGAGTAACTCAGATCTCACTCACTATATTGCTACTCTGTTCCTTTTTCCGAAACACAGATGCCAAAACTTTCTGATGTCCTTGTTTTAGCTTTTCTGACTTGTTGGATCAAATCCCTTGAATTTGAAACAAGTTCACTATCATTTTTAAGGATTAATTCCTTTGTGAGAGACAGAACAAGCAATACCTGTCCTCATCTGAACCCTATGGATGTATTTTCACCCCCCTCCCCCCCAAATTTCAGATTTCAATCGAGACAATTTAGAGACCCATTTTTCTGACTAATAATGTTGGTGGGAAAGGGAGCATGTGTCAACCTGGCACCTTGTCTTTTTCCCTCCAGGGAGACTCAGCTCTCCATCAATAGATGGAAGTTCCTCTGAGGCCAGTCATAACTGTGTGTCTTTTCAGAGAGGTGCTGACATTTTCTGGAAAGTCAACAGTCTGATTGCTCAGAATGATCTTCATTCCCAAAGTAGATGCAGCAAAGAGCTTTTTTTTTTTTAAATTAATGCTATGTATGTATGTATGTATGTATGTATGTATGTATGTGCATGTGTGTGTGTGTGTGGGGGGGGAGATGGTGAGAGCCTGGGTAGAAGGCCAGAAGAGGCTTTAGAGTTACAGGTGGTTTGGTTATGAGCCACCAGGCTGGGAACTAAACTCAGGCCCTCTAGAAGAGCAGCAAGTGCTCTTAAGCACTGATCTCTCCAGTGATTTTTTTCTTTATTTTATTTTTCCTAAAGACAGGGTCTTACTATGCAGACCTGGCTGGCCTGGAACTCTCTATGTAGACCAGTTTGGCCCTGAACTCAGTTATCTACCTCTGAGTGCTGGGATTAAATGTGTGCACCAACAAATCCAGAGAGAAAAAAAGTTTTTAAAAATTAATTTTACAAGTATTTAGAGATTTTCACCACAGTGAAACCCGAGGACATGGCCAAGGATGATGCCCTTATACCTTTAAGAGAAAGAGTTATGCCAGGTGGTGGTGGCTCATGCTTTTAATCCCTGCACTTGGGAGGCAGAGGCAGGAGGATCTCTATGAGTTTGAGGCCATCCTGGTCTACAGAGTGAGTTCCAGGACAGCCACGACTACACACAGAGAAACACTGTCTTGAAAAAACCAAAAACCAAAACAAACAAACGAACAACAGCAACAAAAAACCCTCAAAGAATTATAAATTTGTGAAGAAATAACAAAACAAACAGATATCTGGACTTGGGTAGTAAATTCTGGGGGTAATTCTGTCCAGTAAATACACAGGACTAGAGGAGGTTAAAGGTAGTGGAAAATAAGGGTAATTTAAAGCATTTGTTTATTCAGTTTCCCTGAGGCCCCAGTTACCAGCCTCTGATGACCAAAGGCATTTTCCATCTTGGAATGAGAGGGACTTTCCTCTCAAAAGAATCTTCCTGGCTTACCGCATGTAAGAAAAGACAGCGCAAATGATTTTGTAGCTATAGTTTCTAATTGATTTCAGTGGGAGACAATCAAGATATCCATTTGACATTTTTGGAGCTCCATGTCCTGGACAGTTTTATATCAACTTGACCCAAGCTAGAGTCTGAAAGGAGGGAACCAAAATTGAGAACATGCTTTCATAAGATCTGGCTGTGGGGCATTTTCTTAAGAAGTGATTGATGTGAAAGAGTCCAGTCCATTGGGATGGTGCCATCCCTGGGCTGGTGGTCCTGGGTTCTATAAGAAAGCAGGCTGAGCAAGCTAAGGGAAGCAAGCCAGTAAGCAGCACTCCTCCATGGCCTCTGAATCATCTCCTGCCTCCAGGTTTCTGCCCTGATTTGAGTTCCTGTCCTGACTTCCTTTGGTGATGAACAGCAACGTGGAAGCGTAAGCCAAACAAACCCTTTCCTCCCCAAGTTCCTTTTGAACATGGTGTTTCCTCACAGCAATGATAATCCTAACTCCATCAGGGGAAGGAGCTACTTAACAGTCTTTGGAACGATCCCTCCACAACCTACTGACATTACTCCGAATGGGTCTTCTCCAGTAACAGCTTCGTAATGGTTCTCTTTGCCTGCTGTTATGGCCCGTGTTACCCGATGGACTTCATTCCAGCTCTGTGTCTGAATAAACCTGTTGCAATCCAATTCTCAAACCCACAGACCGCTTCCAGCTGCGCTTCCCACCACATTCCCTGGTACCCTAAGATGCAGACATACCTTGTCACTCTGCCACACCCATAACTGTTAGCACACATCTACAACTGAGGCTCTAAACATTATCCTTTAAACCGCCAGACATTCTTTCCCCTAGGAAACCTTGTCTCATATCTTCCCTTGGCAAGCATTTTTTAAAAGAATGTTTATTAGTTACTTGAAAATTTCATGCCATGTATTTTGACCATATTCACCCCCACTCCTTTCCCTGACTCCTCCCAGATCCATCCCCCACCTCCCTACCTCCTCAAGATCACCATATCTTTTTAATAAGCCATTGACTCCAGTTTGTGCTGCCTGAGTGTGGGGCCATCCATTGGAGCCACACTTTTTTTTTAAAATTTCTCTCAGAATTTTATTTTATTTAAAGACTTTTAAAATTCATTTTACATACCAACCACAGATCCCCCTCTCATCCCTTCTCTCGCTCCCCCATCTCGCTCTGCCCACAGTCCCCCCACCAACCCATCCCCCATCCCCTCCTCCAAAAGGGTAAGGCTGTAAGGGAGTCAGCAAAGTCTGCAACATTCAGTTGCGGCAGGACCAAGCCCCTCCCCAATGCATCAAGGCTGAGCAAGGCATCCCACCAAAGGTAATGGGCTCCAGAAAGCCAGCTCACGCACCAGGAATATATCCTGATCCCATTGCCTGGGGCCCCTCAAACAGACCAAGCTATATAACTGTCTCCTGTATGCAGAGAGCCTAGTCCAGTCCTATGCAGATTCCACAGTTGGTCTAACATTTGTAAGTTCCTATGAGCTTGGTTCAGTTGTCTCTGTAGATTTCCCCATCATGATCTTGACCCCCCCCCCCCCCCCATATAATCTCTCTTCCCTCTCTTCGACTGGATTCCTGCGGCTCGGCCTGGTGCTTGGCTGTGGATCTCTGCATCTGCTTCCATCAGTAATTACTGGATGAAGGTGGAGCCACACTCTTCCCGCTCCAAGCCATCAGCTGTCCACAGTTCCCCAATCAGGGGTAGGGGCTCATGAACCCCTTCCTTACCCATGCTAGAATGTTTACTGGCTTGTTCTTGTGCAGGTCTTGTGTAGGTAATCACAGCTCCTTCGAGCTGACCCTTTCTTTTGCAAGCAATTTATCTATAGATTTATGTCTGTTGTCCCTAAATGATACATCTTCTTGAAGGCTTTTTTCGGGGGGTGGGGGGGCAGCCATTTAATTAGGGCTCACGGTATGTCAGGCCCTGCATGAGGCAAGAGTTTCTCCCAGAGTTCATTGCTTTCGGCCAGTCCCAGGCACACGCTTGCTGGATGAACAGGGCAGTGTGTTATCTGACACAATGCACCTCAAGCTGCATGTGCACAGGAATAACTCCAGGGAACTTGTTAAAATGCAGAGGTTAGAGCTCCACCCCGAAGCTTTTGAATCAGAAGCTTGTGGGCAAAGTGTGGGCACCCATGTGTTTAACGAGCTTCCTAATGCTTCTGATGTGTCCTAGACTGTGAATATTGAGAAGTTCCACCTGCTCTTCAGAAAGGATCATCCTCACATCATTCCAGGAAGACAGAAGCCCGCCCTGAATTTCAGCCCCCTAAAAAGAAGAAAAGCAACATTATAAAGTACTAAGTTTGAGGAATTTCCTATTTCAATGCCGTATGCACCGCTTTCATGTAGTTCCTATAAGAACTGTGCACGGAAACTATTTGCCTCCCCATATCAAAGGAAACTGAGGCCAGAGTCAGGCACTTGTCCAGGAGGAATGGCTGGTGCTGGAAATCCAGCCAGGAGCTTCTGTTCTTTGATGATGTCCCTATGACACTGGCCTGCCTTCCCACACCTGCCGTAACTAATGTCTCTTATTTGTGTCTAGTTTCCCACTGTCCTCAAGTACCCATAGCATACTGATGCTGGCCTTGGTAGGGTTTTGACAGGCCTAGGAAAAATGTGAAAAGATAAGACAGATGCTATTTTTCTCATTACCATACCTCAGAAAATTGAGGATGTCAAGGACTCTCTGATGATGGCCAGGAAAAAAGGATGCCAAGTCGGTCAAGACCAAGAACAAGGGTAGTGTGAGGTTCAAAGTTCAATGCACCTGAAACCTTTATGTTGTGGTTACCACAGACAAGGAGAAGGCAGAGACACTGTGGTGGTCCCTTTGGCAGTTCAGGAGCAGAAATGAACCAGTCCTCTTTATTTGAAATGTATTAAAAATCCTGGAAAGTCACAAGAAAGAAAAGGAGGGGAGGATTAAACACAGCCTTCCAAAATAAACTTCACTGTAAAACTTAAAAAACTTAAAAAAGAAAAAAAAGGGTTAAATTTTCAGTTCTGGAAGATAGAGGGATGGGGAGACAGGGCTGAAGCCCCCACTTTAATTAACGGCTGCCCTCTTCTTCCCAGTTAGAGCAAAGAGGGGTTTATGGGCAGAACTCCAGCACTTCCTGCTTTGGAATTTCAACCCTATTGTAACACACGAGTCTGACATGCTTCCAAGGCCTGTACTCCTCCGGATGGGAGACAGGAAGCTGAGCTGGAATAGGAAAGGGTTTTGGGAGAGCTGGGGTAATATAAATAACTCCCTGACCCCTGCACAGCGTTCTTGCCCCACCCCCAGCCTCACGGTCCCTGTCCACTTTCCTAGTCAGATCTTAGGAGAAAGAAGTTACTGTGTCAGCCTCCCCAGCTGGACTGGGGGCTCCATGGTGGCAGAGGAGCTCTGCTGTGTTCGTGTCTGTATTTCAGATGCAGCCTGTTGTGGTGTAAGTGACCAGTGAGTGCCATTTGTACGCCTGACTGAAAAGGAATAGCCATACCGGAATGAGGATACCTAGAGCAGTGGTCTGTGCAGGGGAGAGACTTTGGGCACTCTGTTCTTCCCTGTTATCCTAAGACTGGCCCTCAGATGCTGGCATCGGGGAGACGATTACTAATTTAGAGTCCTAGGGTGTAATGAGTAGAATTTCATGTTTCCCCGCTAAGGCCACCTTCTCATTCAACTCTTGAGACACTGTTTTCTTTGTCCTCCTCGGGGAGGGAACAACCCCAAAGCCAGCCTTAAACACTGTAGGATCTAACAGGGTGTGTGAGATTGAGGGGGCTGGGATGACTAAAACACCTGGGGGCTGCTGAGGTGGCTCAGGGGATAAAGCTGCTTGCTGCCAAGTCTGAAGACCTGCGTTCAAAGCCCAGGATTCACATGACGGAAGCAGAGAGGAAGGGAGGAAAGAATTGACTTTTAGAACTTGTCCTTTAACTTCTATATGTGTGTTATGGCACACACACACACACACACACACACACAAACACAAACACAAATAAATATAACAAAAACATTTCAGAGAACCTGGAATTCTGCAAGCTTCAGTGCTGGTGGTCATCTAATCCCACATATTCTTCTGGAAGAAAGGGAGTCCCTCCTGGGGCATCCCTGGGACTGAACATTCCCAGAAGACCCTTCGGTTGACAAATTTTAGTTATGAAAATCCACTTGGATCTTAAGGCCCAATGATGCCATTGTCAATGAACAAGAGAGAGCACGCACCTTCTGGAAGCTGGATATGGAACATATACTAACAAACTTCCATTCACAATAGCCTGGACCTAAACCAGCCCCAAACCCAGAGTCAAATCACAGAGCCCAGAACATCTTTACTGAGATCACCCTGATCTCACATATTATCTCCAACAGTATCAAAATTCGGCCCTCAATGAGGGTACAGAAAGTAGTTCTGCTAGGTTCTTTGATCCTGAACCATGGATTACATTGTCAACTCTAGGGCTCACCTCCCTGCCTCCATGACACAGGCATTCTGGAATGGATGTTCTCAGATGATTTGGCATTCCTAGGTCAGCTCCTGAAAATAGAGAGGGAAGCAGTGTGTGTGTGTGTGTGTGTGTGTGTGTGTGTGTGTGTGTGTGTGTGTGTACACTCACTTGTGCATGCAGAGTCTCACATAGACTTGGGGCATGGAACATAGTTAGGAATGGGGATGGGTTGTTGCTGTGGGATGGTCTGTATGTCAATTTACTCTGATTGGTCAATAAATAAAACACTGATTGGCCAGTAGCTAGGCATGAAGTATAGGCATGACTAACAGAGAGGAGAAAAGAAAGAACAGGAAGGCAGAAGGAGACACTGCCAGCCACCGCCATGACAAGCAGCATGTGAAGATGCCGGTAAGCCACGAGCCACATGGCAAGGTATAGATTTATGGAAATGGATTAATTTAAGCTATAAGAACAGTTAGCAAGAAGCCTGCTACGGCCATACAGTTTGTAAGCAATATAAGTCTCTGTGTTTACTTGGTTGGGTTTGAGCAGCTATGGGGACTGGCGGGTGACAAAGATTTGTCCTGACTGTGGGAAAGGCAGGAAAACTCTAGTTACAGGTTGTGGTTCACATCTTTGGAGCTTCTTCCACACCACAAAAGAGAAGTAGAGTCACCATACATCACCTTTTCTGGATGGAGTTAACCAAATCAGAAAGCCACATTACCTCGGGGTGGGGGGCATATCCTCTGAGTGTGCCTATCTCTTTCCTTGTGAGTGCATTTGTAGCTGAGTATATCAGAGCCACATCTTCAGTATATGTTTACCTGTGTTTGAATCTTTACAGATTTTCCTTTGTATGCCAGTCCTCTAAATGTCATTGTCCCTCAGAGCTTGGCTTGGTACTTCTTTTCTACTCTATCAAGACCCTTCCCTGGTTAGTCACATCCATATAGCTGTCAGTGTGGCTATTACTTATGCACTTGATCTTAGACAAAAGCCCAAGAAACAATTGGCTGTAATTTGCAAGTCTATACTCAATCTTTACTTCTGGTCAGAGCTCTAGATCTGTACCTAGTGCTTTCCAAACACTCCCCTTTGGCTGATATACATTTATCTCTTTAAAAAAAACTTATCACTTGGGCCAGGCATGATGATATAAACCTTGAATCCCAGTACTAGGGAAGTAGAGACAGGTGGATCTTTGGAAGCCAGTGTAGTCTATATAGTGAGTTCCTGGCCAGCCTAAGCTACAGAGTAAGGCCTTGTCTCAAAAACAAACAAAGCAAACAAACAACCCCCCCCCCCAACAGCCTTATCAACCTACTCTCACATACGTTCATCATAATTTTATGTAGCTCCCTTGTGACATTTCTAACATTTCTTCTCCAGACCTGCAGGTTAAATGGAAGTTCTATTTGTTTGTTTGTTTTTTGTTTTTTCTGAGACAGAGTTTCTCTGCAGCCTACAGGAACTCGCTCTGTAGACCAGGCAGGCCTGGAACTCACAGAGATCTGCCTGTCTATGTCCTGAGTGCTGGGATTAAAGGTGAGCGCCACCATCATCGGGCTGGAGTGAAGATTCTTAGAGCTGGTTAGGTGTGCTCTGGGGAGTCTGGGCCAGACCTAGAAAGCCAGAACTAACCAGAGAAGTTAAGAACAGAAAACAATTGGCATCTCCTGGGCCAAGTCCAAGCTTATTAGAACCTTCAAGATCCGTCCTGACTTGACTTCTCTTATTTCTTCTCCAGTTTCTCTAGATCACAGGCGTCAGCCTCCCTCTCCCAGCTCCAGGGCTACAGGTTTGTCCCTAATTCAGCATTGTCTCTCGTGCTGTTCCGTACACGTCCGAGTCCATTTTCCTAGAGTTGTACTCACTGGTGTTTGCTCAGTGAAGGCTAACTTATTCTCCTAGATTAAACCCTACCTTCCTCTACTGTGACAGGAACAATGAATCATTCTGATGTCTTCTGTTCGTCACTTGTGACATACATTCATTTTTTTCCTGAGGCTATGTTGACCGTACTGGTCTTGACTTTGTGAGCACAAGGCACACTTCCACATCAGCCTCCTGAGCATCTAGGACTACAGGTATGTGACACCACACCCAGCTTCACATCTCAATTACTTTAGTTGCTACACTACCTGTTTGTTTACTTGCCTGCTTGCAGTCAACTGTGAACTCCATGAGCTCAGAGGCTGTTTCTGACTCAATATTTATAACTCCAGCATTTAATGTGATAGCCAGCACATATGCAGGTACACTTTATATATTTGTTGGTGGAGTGAATCAATGAATGGAATGAATAAAATTAGAATAAGTTGTTTCTTTGAGAGAAAGCAAAATTTTTAGTGTCCCTGTCCATGAAGACTCAACATCTATAGTATTGAAGAGAATCAATCACTACCTGTAGAAGCTTGGGCAGATTAGCCAAACTGTTGCTAATACCTGGTTCCTTTGTCCCTCTTGGAGTTATAGAATCCACAATAAAATTGAAGGCTCACTGAACAGTGAAGGGAAATTTTAATTTTGGTGATGAATAGGCATGGAAGATAAATTTGCAAAGTGGCTGCTCCAGGGGCTCGGGCCAGGAGGTGATGGCCATCAGGTGAAAGAAACAAGGGCAGGATAAGCTAATGAAGGACAGGAGGAACCCTGTCTTTCTGGGGGTGGACAGGGATTTTCCAGGAATCCAGATGCCCTTATTTTTTGTTCCTTCTATGGTTCTTTTTGGATGGTGCTGAGAGGTGTCATTCAGCACGTAGTCAGGATCTTAAGGAAGTTAGGAGTCATGGGGCAGTCACTCTAGAATACATCTTAGATCGGACTGGTTTTAGTTAGCCACCTGAAGAGGGACTTCTGGCCACCAAGCATCCTGTCTTCAAAGATAAGATTAGGGCAGGGCAGAAATTTTGTTAGTTCAAGTAGGCAGAGTGAGATGAGGATTAGGTAACAATACTAGTCATTGGTCCAGAGGCACACTGCCAAAGGCCTGAGGTTTGAGGAAGAGAGTCTGAGTTAGGCAGGGAGGAGCACAGCTTCTAGAAATGCTGGACTCTCAGCCTGGTCGAGTGGACCTCGTCCATGCTTTCCTCCCACTCTGACAGGCCTCTGACTCTCAGCTGAACTCAACTGGAAGTGGTATTCCTGGTGAGCACTGTACTTAAGTCTAAGGCTTGGACTCCCAGGGCAGAGAGAAGGACCAAGAATGGTTCTGGGTGGCAGGTCTCTGTGAGTTCAAGTCTAGCCTGGTCTACACAGAGTTCCAGGTCAGCCAGAGCTATACAGTGAAACCTCTGTCTCAAAACAAAACAAAACAAAACAAAACAAAACAAAACAAAACAAAACAAAACAAAACAAACAGCTCTGACTGGTAGGAGGGCAGACTGAGAAGCGGCACGGAGGAGAGATGCAATGGTTCTGTGAGCCAACTATTTATGACATTACTTTGCTCACTGGTAGTCGTATCCTGTGAATGACATTTCTAGACCTTTTTTTTTTTTTTTTGTATATTTAGGTATTTGTATATGAAGCTTATGAAACTTGCTGAATTGGTAGGGCTAAGGTAGGAAAATGATATGTTTTTAAAAGACTTCCAAGCAATTCTGGTTGGCCCCAGTGTTTGAGACCCACTCATAAAGTTGACATTCTTGGGGGCTGGAGAGACGGCTCAGTAGGTAGAAGCACATACTGCTCTTGGAGAGCTCTGTTCCCAACATCCATTTCAGACAACTCACAGACACCTGTAATACCACCTCCAGGGAGTTCCGACAACTCTGACCTCAACTACACCTCCCCTCCCCCCACCGCCACCCCGATGAGTCCTTTTAAAAGCTCACATTTTCATCTTTGTAGTTTGGCAAACTGGGGTCCAGAGACACAAAAATGCCCTGACTTGAGAACTCCCTTAGGTGACAGGGGAGGGCTTGGCTTGAAGCTGGAATGTATTTTGTAACTTGTTGATGGGGAATTGAGGCTCCAAAGACAGAGTGGCAGATGACCAATTGCAACACCAGTGAGTCCCGGGACAGGCGGGACCACGGCCATGCTGCTTTCAGTTCTTTCCCAGGAACACATTTGGTAATGGCGTTCATGACAAAGCCTTGGGGACAGCTGTTCTCATTTCTCACTCTGATAAGGTAGGTGGTCTCCTCGAAGCTCCTGACTGAAAAAAAACCAGACCCTGAATTTGCCTAGAGAGGAGGTGGTCGACCCCCCTTCCCCAAACCTTGCCTTCTTAGACCCTATTTGGAATTTCAGGTTGTCAATTCTGTCACTAGAAGGGGGCTGTTCTTCTCTGAGGGGTGTCAGGTCAGCAGTTCAGGGCTTAGGGATACCTGGGGAAGGGCTGGAGGACAAATGACGAGAGTCACCGTGGGAAGGGCTCACTGGAGAGTTCAGCTTGTGTCTCTTCCTGGCCAGCACCAGGCTGGGGTCCAGCATAGGGCCTGGCATCCCTATCTCAGAGGTCAGTGTTCCTCCCTTTCCCAACAGCTGACACCACAGCCACAGCTCTGTGTATATATCACAGACCACATACCTATCCCGTGTCATTTCCATGAAGTCAGCTAGACAGACTTGCATTTCCTGAAGCCAGCGACCTTTTCCCTTCCTCATCCTATGCAACAGGTCTGGATTGGGTAGAACCTTAGAGGTCACCCATTCATTTTACAGATGAGGAAATCTAGGCTAGAGAGGGCAAAGGCCACGGGAGCTCTAGCACACAGTCCGTTCGACTCCCTGCCAGTCCATCCAGTTTTGAACACATACTTCTAAACACGCTCCAGCCCACCAGTATTATAACCATTTACATTGGACTTCTGGCAGTCAGCTAACATTCCTTTGGTTCCTTAATCATGCTTGGGTTTGCTTACCATTCCTGCTTTGCTCTGGTCTGTGTGTCACTGTTCCAGATGTGAGGGGTGTGTGACTAAGGCAATCTAGTACCTGTAATTTGTTTACCTGTGGCGGTCATGGGGTCCACACACAGGTTGGTGCTTGCTTTCATCCTCGGCTTTCAGTAGTACGGTGAAGGATGGTGGTCAAGCCCCAGTTCCCGTCCATAGCTCTATTTGTTCAGTGCACAAGTGTCCACGAGCGCTTAATGCAACTACGATTCTGTATAGTTTATGTACACTGTGTGGAAGGTTGAGTGTCTGCTGACCCTCCCATGTCTACTGTGGCTACACTGTTAAAGCCGTGTCTTATTGGACTTGCGTTCGCCTAGACTGCATGTTTAAAGACTGACAAGAATCTGTCTTTGCTTTTTCTGTTCGAGAATTAAGAGATGCGTCTCGTGATGCTCCCGGGGCAGCGATGTGCTTGTCTCCTAGCCAGGCTGGCTCCTCAGCCGTGGGGGTCCTGGTCACGTTCAGGGATGCTTGGCACAACTCCCGAAAGGGCGTGGCCTTGAGGCCCCGCCCGCGCCCGGGGTGGGAGGGAGGACCTCCTTTTCAGCTCAGAAACAGTGGGAGCCGGGCCGGCGCCGCCAGCCGGACTCCGCCCATCCGAGGCTCCGGCCCGCTCATTGGCTGGATCCGTGGTGACGTCGTGAGGTTCACAGACAGTACTCCAAGCGCCCGGCGCGCGGGAGGTATTGTACTTCTTCCCCGGCTTTGTTCCTTCGTCTGCTCACCTGGCCCTAGGTGCGTCCTGGCCGTGCAACCCGGAGCGGGTGCCAGCAGCCGCCGCCGCCGCCGCCGCCGCCGCCGCCATGGTGTCCCCGGTCACTGTGGTGAGTGCGCGAGCGCGCGAGCCGCGGCCGGAGCCCCTCCCGGGCCTGGGAGGAGGTAGCGGCAAGCCGGGCCGCCGTGGGAGCCGAGGAAGCTGGTACCCCTCCGGGGGAAGCGGCGGCTGTCACGGTTCCTTGCTCTTCACTCACGCAGCACCCCTCCTCCGCGCGCCCCCAGTCTGCCCGCAGGAGGGAGGAAAACATTGTGCACGTGACTCGGAAGCGTGACTTTGTTGATCCATGTGTGTCTGGAGCGGGTCTGCGGGTCTTGGCCTGGGAGTGGACGCAGCAGGCCTCAGGGTTCTGTGTGGAGGGACCTCAGAGAAGCGTTCGGGAGTGTGTGTGGGGGGGGGGTTGGGGGGGGCAGACCTCTTGGGAATCCTGCTCCAAGTTGGTTTCCTCGTCATCTTGGCGGCGGCGCAGGAGGCGATGTCTCAGTCTAAGCAGCGCTGTTAAGGCGCTAGGTGACAGTGGACCGCTCTCTATTGGCTTGACCTCCTTTTTCAGACTGTCAACTCTAACCTTTGGCTTGTCTCCCCACCCTTATCAGGCTGACTTCTCCGTCATGATTTCACCACCTACTGCCTGTTTCTTCTAGAAAATATGGGCCTGGGGGGTGAGGGGAGAGCAAAGTTGATGTTTCGGAGGGCTGGCAGGTGGAGCTGGTCATCCCCTCGGGTCTCCTCCCTTGACTATGCCCTCACCCTGACTATCCCTGATAAGGGAGTTTCCATGGGGAGGGAGTGTCAACTCTGCTCTCATCTCTCACCTCTGGCAGAGCGAGAGCAGGCTTATCTCTGGACCCACTATATGTCTCTTCTCTACCCTTCCCAAGGGGCATCAGGTACCTGGTAGCCTGGGAATCTGAGTGTGTCCTCAGAGTCCTCTGTGGAACAGCTTCCTCACCCAGCCAGAGCACTTTAGGTGGAGCTTGGGGTCTATAGGGGACCCTAACTGCTCCCATTCACCCTCAGAAACTGTGAACTAGCAACCCAAGAGAAGGAGCTTCAGGAGACCGAGGAACATCTGCAGACTCTCCTCCCCCATCTCGGACTGTGCCTGCAGTGGCCTTGAGTAAAACCTTTCTTTAGCTGCCCTCCCCCTAATCCAGCTGAGACCCAGTCAGCTGGGCCAACTTCCCCCTCTCAGTTCCCCATCTCCTCCCAGCCTGTCTGCTGGCTCCAGATCAGAAGCTGGGACAAGAAGCCCTCCCCACCCCCCTTCCTGTCTCTGGTGCCTCAAGTTGCTCTTGTTCTCTGGGAAAAGAAATGGCCAACACCCCCTTTCCCCAGCCCTGGAAATCTTTGGTGTTTCAAGCACTGTTTATTGCTCCCAACACAAATCTGTTTCTCTTCCCAGCATCCCTAGCACCTCTCTTTGTCCTTGATGCTACCTTTAGTCTAACACAGGTAGAGTAGGAGCTGAGGGTCAGGCTGGGCAGAAGGGAAAGCCTGTGGGGTGGAGGTGCCGCCACTTTCTACATTCCTGGCACTCACCTGGTGTGTTGCTGGGGCTCTAAGCCCGAGTCCTGGCTCTAAAGCTGGGATCATGAGTTGGTCAGTCAGTGTGTTTCTGTGGTTTTCCTCTGACATTACTCCAGTTCCAGACAGCTGGGAGCTGACGCTCACAGGGAGAGGTGCTACGGGATCCCTCGAGGAGGGGGAAGGGAGGAAGCTAGAAGGGACCAGCACTAAGTTGCAGAAGGGAATATCCCAATATTTACTGTTGGTCCAGTGAATGACTATTCTGGCCTAGTCCCAGGGCCAAGAGTGGACGAGAGTGACAGGACAGTGGGACCCTTGCCTGTCCTGGTAAATTGAGCCTCGGGGTGATAATGGCTTTGTTCACATCCTGCTGGCTGGTTGGAGCCGGACAGGCTAGGTTTCTCTGTCAGTCCTCCTTGTCCTGAGTGGTAGAGGGCTAGTGTATGCACTGTAGCCTTGGGGAAAGGTACTGGGTTTTCCATACCACCATGGACTTCTGTGTCCCCAACCTCTGAGTGCTGCCCCTTATCCTGTCTCTTCCAGGTGAAGAGTGAAGGACCCAAACTGGTACCCTTCTTTAAGGCCACCTGTGTGTATTTTGTGCTCTGGCTGCCCTCGTCCAGCCCATCGTGGGTCAGTGCCCTTATCAAGTGCCTGCCCATCTTCTGCCTCTGGCTTTTCCTTCTGGCCCATGGCTTCAGGTTCCTGCTGGCCCATCCCAGTGCCTCCCTCATCTTTGTGGGGCTCGTCTTCTCTGCTGTGGGTGATGCCTTCCTCATCTGGCAGGACCACGGCTACTTTGAGCATGGTCAGTAGTTATAGGAGTTGCCTGGGAGGGTGCCTGGGACTGGAGAAAAGAGGGTCCTGGGGTTGGGATAGGGGAAGGCTTTGGAAGAAGGGACAGGGAGTCGGAGGGTTTCTGAGGCTGGGGACTTTGGTCTTCTGTTGGAGGAGGACCAGTTCTCTAAGGGAGAGGGTGAGTTTAAAACTATAGATCTTCCCAACCCTCCTAGTCCCAGAGCAAAAGCTGCTGGGTTATCCCCAGTCCCGTTCTCTTGCACACAAGTACTCATTAGTCACCAAGCCTGCCTTTAGCATTCTTTGTCCCCTCTCACTTCCAGGTCTCCTGATGTTTGCTGTGACACACATACTGTATGCCTCGGCCTTTGGCATGCGGCCACTGGCTCTCCGGACAGGTCTGGTGATTGGAGTGCTGTCAGGCCTGTGCTATGCTCTACTCTACCCAGGGCTGTCAGGTGCCTTCACCTACTTGGTAGGGGTCTATGTGGCCCTTATCAGCTTCATGGGCTGGAGAGCTATGGCAGGGTTGCGGCTGGTTGGGGCAGCCTGGCGATGGACGGAGCTGGCGGCCGGCAGTGGGGCACTGCTCTTCATCATCTCAGACCTGACCATCGCTGTCAACAAGTTCTGCTTTCCTGTGCCCTACTCTCGGGAGCTCATCATGTCCACGTACTATGCTGCTCAGATGCTCATTGCCCTGTCGGCTGTCGAGAGCCGAGAGCCGGTGGAAGACTATAGACTGAGCAAGGCCAACTGAAGGGACTGGGGTCTGCTCCCCTTTCTCCTGGGGCTGGGGCCCAGACTTTGGGAGTGTGCAGGAGCTGGATCACCAGGCACCTCCTGGGAAAGTGGCAGGCTTGAAGGGGTCAGTGGGAGGAGCTCCCAGGAAAACTGAGCTCAAAGAGGCAGCCTCACATCCCTCGCCTAAGTCAGAGTAGACCTGTCCGCATCCCAGCAGGACTGTCAAAGCCCTCCTGGAAGACGATGGTGCTTTTTGACGCCTTTTTTTTTTTGGCTAGCTGGAAGAGTGTGACTATCTCTTATGCCCAGGACCAATGGCAATGCCAGGCTCATCTTTTCCCACCTTTTCTCTCCCAAGATGACCCAGGACCAGGGCTTGAAGCTCCTTCCCCAGGCCTCCCCGTTGGGAAGATTGGTTGAAGGTAGTCTTGTTTTCCGTTGTCTAGCCTTGTTACTTCCACAATCTCAGTCTTCAAGTGGTGAATGTCCATCTGTCTATGAGAAGTAATAGAGGGAACTTCCTTGGTTTGGAAGCTTCAGGGGGCCAAGGTTTCAGGTTGGTCCCATTTCACAGGCCAGCCCAGAGCTCAGGCCTCATACGGTCACCTTCAGACTATCCCCAGGGCTAGGGTGAACCATGCCAAAGGAAGGGGCTGGTCTCCAGCTACATGTCTTTGTCTTGCTGTCTGTAAAAGACTTAAAGGGGTGAGCCTCAGAGAGCTCCTGGGGGGGGGTGCTTAACCTGGCTCAGAGCTGGGGGCCCTTCCCTGGCAATGCTTTCTTCCTGCCCCGGGGAGTGAGTTCTGAACGACACTTTGGGGTCTTAAGACCTGAGGCACAGTCAATGCAAGGGGAGTAAGGATGGGGTCACTCCACCCTCTACTGCCCATGTGAAAAAAATAAAATAGAATAAAAACCCAAGGGTCATTGGCTTCCTAACTTGTCTGCCTGTGTGGCACGTGCCTGTCCTGGACCCGGAGTGGAGGCATGGTGCCAGGAGCCCTGGTTGTCCTCATAGCCTGGGTCACAGTTGTCTTGGCTCAGGCCTCTTGGCACCTCGCTGGCTCCCTGGCTGTGCTGATACTTCAGTGTTCACTGTGTGTGTGTGTGTGTGTGTGTGTGTGTGTGTGGTGGGGGTGGGTGGGTAGTGACTTGCCATTGTCTGCCTTTGTCCTGGGCGTAGGTCCCTGTGTATCGGTGCTTAGCAGTCTTGGTAACCCTTCATGCACTTGCTGCATTATCCTCCCCTGTCCCCAGCCCAGACCTGCTGCTTCTCTAAGTGGTGCAGACTTCTATTCTAGCCTTTCCTCCTTGGACTCTGGGTTTAGTTGAGCGGCCTGGAGGAGTGGAATTAGATGAGCTGATTCTTACTTTAGACCTGAAACCTCAGCAGACTATTGTCTGCCTTACTCCAGCGGCATTTGGATTTTAACAGGCAGTGCCTAGTCCTGGAGTAGAAAGGGTCAGTGGTGAATTATGCCATTGATATTTCTGCTGTACCTTTGCGGGGAATGTAATATAGGAGATTCAAACCTCATGGGTGTTGAATGAATTGATTGATGACTTTCCAAACTTTGTTTTTGGTGCTGGGGATCAAAACCAAGATATTTCGCATGCTAAAATCACGCTCTACCACTGAGTTGTGTAATACTATGAGCTGTTAAGCTAGACCCAAACTAAAGTTTTTACAGACACCTCTCATGGGGATAGAGAGCAAAGAAATATGGGGGTGGGGGGACCCGGAGAGCAGGACGCAGGGCTCCATCATTTCAAGCCTCTAGTTTAAAATCCTTCAAGGCAGTATTCTACTGTAAAACATGTTTAAAACTAGTAAACTACACGAGCAGTTCTGTCCTGCTTTGGCTGGATACTAAGGGAGTAGGGTCCTGATCCATTTAAGCTCTAGAATGCTGAACACAGACCCCTATGATGTGAAGAAATGGAAGGGAGCAGGATGGGGAGGAGGAAGTTAGCAGAATTTGTCTTTCTTGCTGAGGGGAGGGTGAGAGTGAGTGTGGGGATGGAGAAGGAAGGGAAGCCCCAAGGGGACTTCATGTGCTTGGGTTGGCTGTGTCCATCCCCAGGGTTCCTATTGCACTCCACTCTCAGGAGCAGGGAGGGTGAGCTCCGTGAGTTTCTTGTTCCACACCTTCACCTGCACGCTTACAGTGACGCACGTCCTGGAAGGCAGACTGGCCGAAAAGCCCCACATCACCACAGCTGACGCTGATGCCTCCAGCTCGCATGAGGTCCTCCACCTTCCGAAGATTCTCAGTGATGGATGCTAGGCTTGACCTGTCATCTTTGAAAGGTCAAAGCAAATATTTATTAGTGCTCATGAAAGATCTGAAATTGCTGGATTTAGAGTCGCTACATAGGAACTGAGAACTGGTCCCTGAGTCTCCCAAGCTGGATTAGCTGGGTGTGGGATCAAAAGCTGCCATCTAGTCATACTTGGTATTTTCCAGGAATTGTGTTAGGCGCTTCCTCATCACCCAGTAGGTTAGCAAACCAGAAAGGTGGCTAGACAGTGGTGGCACCAGGGCTCGGTTCCATGTTCCCAAAACCAATGAGAGTGACTGTCAGGGATCTCTGGTTGTGGAGTGGAAGCTGGATCCCCCACCTCCATCACCGTGCCCTCCTGGCTTAGTTCTGACACAGTTCAGCAGAGCTGTTCTGGAAGCATGATCTTCTTAGGGCCAGACACTTAGTTGAGCACTTAGGAGACAGAGCAGTGGGACACCATCTCTCTCTCTCCCTAAAGAAAGTCATCTCTAACTGGCCAAATAAAGATCTGTAGCTATGGAGACCACAACCATGGAGGGGCATCACCACAGAGAATTTGAGGGAGTGATAGATCGTGAAGCTGAGGAGATAGGAAATGGGGTGCCTGGCCTGCTAGGATATTAACATGAGGATTGGGAGAAGCTGGGAGGAACCTGAACAACAAAGCATGGCAGGTTGGCTTCACACTGGAGGGGCCACACTGCTAGCCATGTAGCCATGAAGACAGTAGATTGGGTGACAAGGAATAAAGTATCGCCTCAGACATGTTCATCACAAGCCAAAGCAAGCAGGCATATGTGAGAGGAGTGGTCTGCTTCACACTTCCCAGTGTTTGGGCCTCTCTTCTGCCCTTACCCTAGACCAGTGATTTTCAACATCAATGCATATCAAAGCCACTCGGGAAAATTTGCAAACATACAGATTTCTTCCAGAACCCTGCTGGATAAATTGTGGTGGGCCAGTCTGGTTTAAACCTGATGACCAGTATCTTTTTAAAAGGTGGGTCTCAGTCCAGCCGTATATGCTGTCACAGTTTAGCAAGGGATTATGAACTCTCCATATCTGTAGAGGCCAGGAACATTATATAAGACATTGATAAGATGGGAGAATATTTGTATCACTTGAAAGCAGATCAAATGAAAAGACAGCCCTAGCCAATTGAAGAGAGTGATGAATGGATTGGGTCCCTGCCCTTCGACAAGATGGATGTGTCCTCCCTGCAGGCCATGCCTGGTGGTGGTCTCACCATAGACAGTGACCATGCAGCTGCTATGGTCCTTGCCTAGCTCATTCTTCAGTGCAGTATTCACGACTGTCCTTCAGTGTGCAGGTGGGGATGACCAGGGTACACACAGTGCTGCTGGAGTTGTGCCAGAACTTGGAATTGGCAGTGATGTTGACATCACCCTTGTAGGTAGTCACCATGAGCCATGGGTTCCCAAGGAGGTGCCAGTGATGGTGTAGTCCTGGCCACAGATCACAGTGGATCGGAAAGAGGAGTGCATAGTGCCTGTCCTGCTGATACAATTTCAGCATGGTGCTCAGGTCCTCCTTCCTCCCTCCCTCCCTCCCTCCCTCCCTCCCTCCCTCCCTCCCTCCCTCCCTCCCTCCCTCTCTCCCTCCCTCCCTCTCTTCCTTGAGAGAGTCTCACTATACAGCCTGACCTGGAGCTTTTGTAGACCAGGCTGTCCTCAATCTCACAGAAATCCACCTGCCTCTGTCTCCCAAGTGCTGGGACTATAAAGGTGTGTGCTATCGCATATACACAGTTCTTAAGGACTTTTGTACACTCTCAGTGCCCCTCCCCACTCCAGGATTTGACTAGCTGAAGCAGTCTCACGGGTTTTTATGCTTTCCTAGACTGGGGGGAATCTAGATGCCTTCGCCATACCTACTTCTTGGATCCTGGTGTTCTCAGCTCTTTCCCTGGCATGGAACTCTTCCTCCAGACTTCCCCTATGCCAAGTCAGCGTTTAGGTTGTCCTCTTTGCCCCATTGAACCCTCATTTCCAGCTTCCTGATGTTATCTATATCTCTTCAGAGTTTACCACTGTTTTCCAGAGTCCCAGCCCTCGCCCTTAACTGTCCCTCTCTCTAGCAGGCTTCAAATTGGCTCTGTAATCTTCCTCTCCCTCACTATTATCTGGGCCCCCAAGGGCACCTTCCCATCTCCGTATCAGTCACATCACTGAAAGCACCCACCAGATAACATCTCTGCTGAGTTTCTCAAAGGGCTTTAAGTGATAACCGATCTCTTGGCTCTCTGACCTTAACACTACCCTTTAGTGACCCTATGCCCTCTTCACGATCAGGGCTTCCCGAGCAGGCCCCCAGTCCTGTATTCACTCTGGTCCTTATTGACAAGCCAGGTATTCTTGGAGTGCAGTGGGTCGCTGTCAGCCATTTCATTTTGAACCACCAGTCTGAAGTAGCATTTCCTGCCTGGTCACCATGCACTTGTTGCTGAAGACACGCTTGGCTGCAGTGAACCAGCCGGTGACATAGTGGTCATCATCGTCTTCCTGGACATCAGCATTGTGGTTCCAGGTCAGAGTCACTCACGTGTGGGCACACGGCCATAGGTTTGCAGGAGGTCTGGAGAAATCTGGAAGAATTGGAAGTTTGTTAGCTACCCTGGGGACAGAAGTTGGGCCTTCACCCTAGCCTCCCCACCCACCTGCCCAGCCTGTTGGAAGATGGAACCACACACTTCCCTTCTGTGAGTGGTAGGCAGCAGATGTCCTGCAGTCAGAAAAACCTGTTTGTGAAGTATCATCTTGCCATTTAATAGCTTGTGACCTTTGGCAAGTCACATGTCTTTTATGATACCCATTGCCTCATTATTATAGACTAACAATGGCTGCTTATTTTACAGGATTAAGGGATAACGTGGCCACCATGTAGTTAATAACCACATAGTTAATAGTCAATAAAGGTTCATCTTTTTCTATTTCTGCACTGTTCAGACCTCAGCAGTCACCCCCAGTTTTCAGTAGATTCCTCTGCACTGGTAGCTCCTGCCCTTCACCCCTTCTCAGCTTCTTTCCTTGCAGATTGTTCTCTGTTTATGCTTCATATCTCATCAGATATGACCAGCCACAGACTCTGAAACAAGGGCTGTGCCCTGCGTCAATGTCTCCTGGGCTCCAGGACTCTGAGATAAAAGGGTCAAACCAAACCAAACCATTTCAAAACCAAAAAACCTCTCTACCAGTCAAAGGCTGATGAAGCCTTGGTTTGTGGTGTCAAAGTAGGCCTCCCAGCCCACTCGCCGGCAAAGGTTGTGTCTTAGGTTGGTAAGGAGCCGTGGGGAGTTATGTTTGGTGGAGTGTGCAAGGATAGCTACAGAAGGCCTCTGCCACCACCTGCCCCTGCCCCAAGCACACGGGAAGTGTGCGATGATACCTCCCAGAGGCCGCTGCTCACTGCCTCCTGCACGTACCATATGCATGTGGTGATATGTAAGGAGCGCAGCCCCCCGGGCCTCTTACTGTACCTACCACTGGCATGTAGACACCATAGTGTGCGCCTCCACACTCATTCTGGAGCAAGGTCCGACACACTCCTTAGTCGGAACACTTGGTGCTGCTAACGAGGAACTGGGGATAGTTTTTGACCTTGGTGGTGGTTTTCCAGCCCTTGATAGTAATGCTGTCTTTCTGCCAGGTCACAGCAGGTAGTGGTGAGTCCTGGGTGGTAATTGGAGACAGCATAGTCAGTCACCGGGAGAGTATTTGGAAGAAGGCTTTTCTCGTTATCAAATAGTCTCCTAGGCTCCAGGGACCTGGTGAGTGGCAGAAGTAGCCTCAGACAATAGTGCCTACAAAACCCAGCTTGCTGCAGGGGGCTGTATGGGGAGCAGAGTCGGGGACAACCCAGAGAAGGCTGCATAGGCGCAGAGGGCCGTCCCAGCACCCACCACTGTCTGGCTCTAGCTAGGTGCTGAGGTCAAACCTGGGGACAGCTGGGGTGGAAGGGCATGGATTGCTCTTCAGCTTTAAGCCTCCCCTCCAGAGCCTTTCCCAGCCCCTTTAGTGGCTGCGGTACAGGCCATACAAAGATGTCTGGCTGTCCTGGAACACTGGGAAACATTTACATTTTCATCTGTGTCTCCCAACAAGTAAGATCTTGGAAGGCAGGTCCTGCATCTTAATTTGTTTCTATTTTCCTTACGCCTCCAAGGACACACAGAGATACTAATTCGGCACAGTGTTTGTTTCATATTTTTTCAAGCAAGGGATCCCAGAGATTACCCTTGGCTTTGTCCAGGCATAAGAAGTATGGATGGGTTTTCCTTGATCAGAACATCGCCACATCTTTCTCTGTGGGATGAAGCCTCAGGGGAAAGGTTTGGAACTGGGATGTTGGACCTGGACCTATAGTTCTGTGTGCTCACCTGATAGTGGTGTCGCGTGGGCCCTCATCTAGCTCCACAGGGTCTCCAACCCCAGCCTCATTGATGTCTCGGATATGGAAGAAGTATTTCTGCTTCTTGGTGAGGATCCCTGCTGTGTAGCAGATATCAGAGATGGGGTCGTCCATGTACTTGCTCTTCTGTTTGCTGCCTTCAGTTCTCATGTCAAGGATGTAGCTGGATGGTGGGTCCCTTCTACAGGCTCACACCAGCCAAGGGAGATGCTTGAGTTGCAGGAATCAGACATACTTTGGCCCTGTACCAGGCCCGGAGTTTCTAGGGTAGCACAGATATCCAGTTGATCTCCAAATTCATCCATCCCAACCCCATGCCTAGTTCTCACATTCAGTATGCCGGAATCCTAGTGTTCACCACTTCTACAGCGGCTCCCACAGCGACCACTCTTAATATATAACTTTAATTATTCAACAATGTGCCAATTTATTAAAAATTTTTTTCAAGACAGATTTTCTCTGTGTAGTTTTGGTGCTTGTCCTGGATCTCGCGCTATAGCCCAGGCTGGCCTCGAACTCACAGAGATCCACCTGCCTCTGCCTCCTGAGTGCTGGGATTAAAGGTGTGCACCACCACTGCCTGGCGTGCCAATTTATTTTACCAACTCAGTAGTTTCAGTATTCTCAAAATTCAATACACTCTATGCATTCAACTCTCCTACATTCAACTCCCCTACATTCAAAATCCAGCTTTAATTTAGCCATTTCCACCACATCCACTTACAAGCAGCATTCCCACCTCACATCCTCAACTCAAGGCCTCCTAAGCATCCATCCGCTATCCTCACTCAATCTTAACACACTTACTCACTTCCCCAACACGAGACAGCAAAGCTTGATAAAAACTCTGCTCACCCCGCCTTCTCACTGTCCCAGATGCTCAATTTTTATTTGCTGGCTTTCTCTTGAGTGTGAATCCTGCTCCTCTATGAGTCTGGCAATTGCCAGAGAGTGAGGCTGTAGCCCTTCCTGTCAGACTTTTCCCAGTGAGGACATCCTCTCTTAAAGGGGCTTGTTCCACTAACGTGTTGGACTTGGCCTCATACCAACAGGGTCCTTGGCTACCACTGAACTGATTGGCATGCTGGGATGTCCTTATACACAGCTATAACTGGGAATTTACATTCTGTGTCCTCCATCCAGAATATACTCTGTACCTGAGGTGGGAAGATGAGGGGTCATGAAGCTAGGGGCATCTATGAGATAAGAGACCACAGAGTGGGACGCTACAGAAGAGGAGATAATGGGATGTTGAAACTCTTCAAGGAGCTTGAGGAGGGAGTATGCTTACTCGCAAGACTTTCCTTGTCCCACCCCCTCCTGACTTAGAACCTCTGTTCCAAGCACCTCACCCTGGATGGGGTCCTTGTTGACTGGCATCCACAGATTATTGCCTTTCTTTCTCCACTTGACAAAGTAGCCAAGCACTGCCCTGCCCCATCCTGGGCAGGGATATTCTATGTTATGGTCACCAATTCCCTGGTCACATCAGCCACTTGAGGCTGAGAGGCAAGGCCAGGGGGTTCTGTAGGTAACACACAGAGAGAAAAAGTAAAGAAGGGGAGCATGTAGATATTTCCCTAACCCATGTTGATTTCTGTCCCTCTTTAAAACACCTTAAACCTATGATTGTTACTGCTGGTTAAACATTAAAGGGTCAATGTGTGGAAACCCACCACCACCAATTAGTGTCTGGGTCCTAATTCAAAATTTCCTAATTGGATTTTCTTGGGGGTAGAGGGAGGCGTGAGCATTTACTAAAGCCCAAATGGTTTTATGTGTAAGATGTGGCAGTACAAGTCCTCCAACTCCTGCGACTCTGGTGCCACAGTTCTCAGTCTCGACACACTGACCCCTGAAATCAGTTGGGAGGGGTGCAGCCGGTAATTAATTGAGAGTCATAATTAAAATGCCGGTACTGCCAAGAGTTTTCTTTGGAAAAGTGAAAGTGGTTTCAAGCTTATCCCCAAGTTGGTGTCATGCACCCCGCTTCCAAAATGATCTCTGGAGTGAAGAAAGAAGTGGAACTGATTCTTGTAATGACATTTGCTTTTCATCTGCAATCAGAATGCCCGACAGAACAGTTAGTGGGTGAGCCTGTGGTATTCCCTGCAGATCAGCATACCTCAGTGGCCAAAGGCCCCCATCATGACCACTAGGTGCACCCATTAACATGAAGCAATCTTTCAACTATTGGATTTGCTGCAAAGACTTTCTCAGTCTCAGTTGGGTTACTGCCACCCTCTGAACAGAATACAGAGTGTGTAAGTTTTCTCCTCTTTTGCTTGGGTGGTGAAGTTGGCCACTTTGTCATCCATCTCTCTTGTCTTAATCCAGTACTTCTACTATGAACTGTTTTACAGGTGGGCCTTCCATTTCCTGTGCACACAGTTAACCAAGAGCTCCAGGAACTGCACTTGGCCTTGGCGAGGCTTTGGACAGTCTAGAGACAGACAACAGCTTCACAAATGGGGCTTTGGAACAAAGGGACAGAAGGGCATCTCACTGACCAGAGGTCTGGCTAGCCTGGGGCATAACTCAACTGTGAATTTTCTGGATTCTCCCTTATCCTGTGTCCAGCACTCCTAAGATATGCCTAGGGAGTTTGATCCTTGCCTCTCTGAACCTCCTGCCTACCTGGAAATCAGTGCTCTGTAGCCCCTGGCAACCCCTGTTTAGCTGCCATTCACACCACAACCCTCTCCCAGACAAGGTCTCTCCCTTTCCTGAGGCTCCAGAATACCCCTGCTTTCTAGTGTTACTGTCGTCTGGGGTTACAGTTACTTATCTGTCTACTAGTTTTACTCGTTTGGGTATACTGCATCCGTGTGTCCCCAACACCAAGAACACAGGGGTGGTAAACTGAATGAAAATGCAAACCTTCCCTGACCCAGTTTTGTGGCATGATGGTGTGTGTGTATGTGGTGGACTTTGAAGGTCACAAGGCCAGCTCCTCATCACGTTCAAACCCATCTAAAATTCCCTTCCTATCCCAACTCCAGTTTTCTATTCTCATTTTATCCCAACCCTCTGCCCTCCCATCTCATTGTGTTACTTCTCACCTCAGTGCTCTTTTTGACCAGCCTAACCTCTGCTCCTCAGTCCCATCTCCCTCTCACCTCATCTCCTTACCTCCAACCTCATCATTGTTTAGTCCACAGCAACACTCACGTGATCACTGGAAGATGTGTTACGTGCTGTGCACTTGGCTGCGCATTTGAGAAGCATTAGAAATAGATGCTAGGGTAAAGCTCTACCCTTCTCCTGGTGGGAAACTGAGGCTTAGAGAGGTCTACTTGACCAAGGCCGCTTAAGAAATTAGGCAGGTTGGGTGGTGGTGGTGCACACCTTTAATCCCAGCACTTGGGAGGCAGAGGCAGGAGGATGTCTGTGAGTTCAAGGCCAGCCTGGTCTACAGAGCGAGATCCAGGACAGGCACCAAAACTACACAGAGAAACCCTGTCTCGAAAAAACAAACAACAGCAATGACAACAAAAAACAAACAAACAGCAATAGCAAAAAAAAAAAAAGAAAAGAAAAAAAGAAAAAAAAGAAAGAAAGAAAGAAATTAGGCAGTCAGCTTCTGGTCACAAAGCCAGTATTCCAATTCCACTCCTAGTCAAAACTCAAACAATGTCTAGGGCCTCCTTCCTAGTCACCCACTCTGATTACTGGCCAGCTGGTGCTCTCAGACAACCCGGTGACCATGCCTTCACCTAGCATATTGAGGTGCACACCAGGAGCAGTTGCTGTGTGACTGTTATTCTTGAGCTTGAGCAGGACCAAATTGATGTCTTTATGTACACAATCGGAGATGGTGTACTGGTTCTCTGTGCTCCACCGACACATGCTCCTTCTCGGTCACCTACATAACATCTTATATCAGGTCACTTTGAGCAATAGCCTTGCTTGTAAGCTGTGTAGCGTACTTTCATGGTCACAGGGAAGCTAGTGTTTCCGGATGGATGAGTCAATAGAAGGAGATCTACAGGGCAAGGCATCAGGGGATGGGGAGGAACTGGTGGCAATGGGGTGGGGGCTATGACCATATGGGCTGGCCCAGCATCTTTGAACCTTTCTATTTTCAGAGGTCCTTACATGCAACAGATACTTGGGCTTATCTGGGGGTGAACAGATGTGGATTCATATTTCCACAGAGAATGTCACACAGCTAAAAGCTAGCAATTTTTTGGTTCATGATTACCCAGCTGAGAATATGACCCCAGGGTGTGTGTTAACTTCAGGTTAGTGACTATTATAATTTCATTTTCACACTTGTCTCCCCTACTAGAAGATTGTTCTCTTTTCAGTACCCATCACAGAGCCTTGCCAAGAGCAGATAGATGGATGGGTGGATGGATGGATGGATGGACACATGGGGGCTGCCGTGACATGAATTCTACCCCTCCAGCTCTCACTGAACCACTCATAGTGATATGAGTGATCTGACATGTGATATGAGCCTCTGTACGAAGCTCCTGCTCGGGCAGAGAACTTGCCACTGTTGCCGAGTCTAGCATCTTTGATCTTAAGTGTCTAGGTCAGACCAACCTCACGGCCTGAGATCTCCTACTTGTCACCCCTCTTCAGCTCATTCCTGTTGAACTTCCGCACAAAATCAAGTCTCTTTCTCGGTGTGGCGGGTCTCCATCACCAATGTCTGTCATTGTCACCATCTCTAGTTTCACTTCTTCCGTGAACTTCAGTGGCTCATTTGCAGCAGAGAGCAGGGAGGTGGACCGTGAAGGAGAATGCAGATGCAGGGGTCACTGACCTCCTGTGGCCCACGGCTGGGGAAGCACCCTTCCTTGCCTTCCACTCGCTAACCTCCATCTGCTCTGGAGTCTCATCTTGTGCTAGTCACACGGTCTCTCCTCCAGGAATATTAACAGCCTTAAGAAACGTATGTAGTATGAGAGATCTGATGGGCACTATTGTAGCTAATTTTCACACATTGATTATTCTAATTCTCATCTAGGTAAGGTTCTATTATGATTTTTCCATTTTACACAGAGAGAAACTTGGGCAAAGAAATAAGACAACTTGCTGTATGTAAATCACGCATCCATACGTAGCAGAAGCTGGGACATGGACCCCAGTAGTCTAACTCCAGAGTCTGTCCTCTTAACCACTATGCCACACTGTCCCATGACACTATTTCATAATTTTTAAGGAATATCTACACCTTATAGCTCATGTTTCCTTTTTATACTAACACCCATCCCCATGTAGTCCTTTCATGCATAGACCACAGTCCTCTCTCCAATATGGCCATAAACCCTTCAAGGCCATTCCTCACCCTGACAGGCCTTTTGGGCCTAGATGCTTACTTTCATATGCCTACTTTCCAGCATGGTGAACTGTGCACTTATCTTAGTCACTTTTCTATGGCTTATAAAAGGAAGTACTTATTTGGGACTTACAGTTTCAGAGGGTTAGCTGCCATAAGTATCACAGCAGGAAGCATGGCACTAGAGCAGTAGCTGAACCCTCACGTCTTGAGACATAACTACAAGGCAGAGAGAGCTTACTGGAGATGACATGGGCTTCTGAAACTCCAGGCCGTCACCAGTGACACACCTCCTCCAATAAGACCACACCTCCTAATCCTTCCCAAACAGTTCTGCTAACTCGGGACCAAGTATTCAAATATATGGGCCTATGGGTGCGGGGGGCGGGGCATTCTCATTCTCAAGCTAGCACAGCACTCATCCAGTTGTCTCCCACAGTCAGGCTGTAGACACTGGCATTGCTCATGTTTATGTTGGTAATAACCAGCATGTACTTGGTACCCACCTTCCTCACATGCTCCTTTCCCAGGGAATGCTGGATCCTGAAAAGCTCAGTGTCCTGCTTCATAGAACAGTGGGGAAGGCAATGAAAGGGTTTAGGAAGAGACCTCTGAGCTCCTCATTCCCCAGAGTCAGCATGATTGACTCTGGAGAGTGCATGCTCATCTCTCTAAACATACCCAGACCCATAAATCTCTCTAGCTTTATCATCCAGCTTGGTGAGACCCAAAGTCTTCCCATAAGGCCCACATTCTTTTTTAAAATTAATTAATTTATTTATTTTACATCCAACCGCAGTTTTCCCTCCCTCCTCTTCTATTCCCTCCCCTCTGCCCTCCTCCCCCTCAATCTACTCCTCTTCTGTTTCTGTTCAGAAAGAAACAGGCCTCCCATGGGGTATCAGCAAACCAAGTTGCCATAAGTCTAAGCACTTTCCCTTGCATTTAGGCTGGGCAAGGCAATCCAATATGAGGAATAGGTTTCCAAGAGCCAACCAAAGCATTAGGGACAGCCCCTGCTCCCATTGTTAGGAGTCCCACAAATAGACCAAGCTACACAACTATCACATATATGTAGAGGAAGGTCCACATTCTTAATGTGTATGAACCCATTAGATACTTTTTCCTAGGAGCAAGATTTCAGTGACCTTCAGAGTTATTTACTTCAAGCTAGATTCTGTTTGAAGGTGGGTAGACTAAGTCATGGAAAGAGGAAAGTGACCGCTTCACATCAAAATGGAAATGGTAGAATAACTAGAAACAAAGTCTAGGAACCAGCCTCTTTCAATGTTCTCAGAAGATGTCCTCTTGGTTGGCTAGAAGAGAGGACCTGGCTTATAGCTAATGAGAGGGTCTGAGAAGGCAGAAGGTGCAGCAGCCATGGTGGAGCCAGGGTGGTACCTGGCTAGGTGCTCCCCACCATGACCCCTATCATTTCAATGTTGGGGTCCTTCAGCTCCACAATGCGGTCAAAGACCGCGGTGGTGTCAACTTTGGTCTCTATGTCTTCTGGTGCCTTTAAAATCCTAATGACCTGAGAGATTGTTTCGACAAAGTGCAAGGATCAGAGGCATTTGTCTAGGCTGTGCCCACCGTCCTGGAGGCAACCCCTTAAGATCCACACTCATTCGGTAACACTCCATGCCTCACCAAGTTCATTGATCAACTGGAAGATGGAAGAGTAGGATTGTAGGAGATGAGGAAGGAACTGCCAATCACAGAATAGTCATTATGTGCCTGGGCCGAGGACATTCTCTATAATTATATGGTCAGTGCTTAGCAAGAGTTTGCTGAATGAGCAAGTAAATGACAACTGAAAACAAATACAAGAGAGAAATATAATTTTTGCTGATGTAGAAACTGAAACTTGGAGAGATACCTAAGACAGTAGAACCCAGATCTGTCTGAATCCACATGCGTGCAACTGGGGTGTGTGTGAAATGAGTAAAGGTAGGAGGGTGACAGGTTCTCTCTCTGCATTTCTGGTAGACAACCTGCCTTTGAGTGTGCGTGTGTGCGTATGTGTGTGTGTGTATGTGCACGTTTGTGTGCAGGGCAGGGGAGAAGTCCAGGTCTGAGGCCCAAGCCCCTGCTCTCTGCTGGGCACTGACCTCCCTCACCCCTACTTCCACTTTCCTCTATGCCTTTGAGCTTTTTGAGCAGCTCTCCCAAGTCAGGGAAAACTTAACTCCGTGTAGACCTTTGCAAAGTCCTTCTTGGGTACCTCAGCCCAAATCCCCAGCATCCTTCTCTTCTGTCACCCTCTGCTTCTTTTTCTTTTTTTTTTTTGGGGGGGGTCAGTGAGTCCTAGATTGTTAGAGGGGGACTAAGATTGTTACTCACTGTCTCCCTCTGCACCAGCCTTGAGATACCCCTCTACACTCTGTGAGCTCTTGAACTCAGGACTCTGACAAAGCCTTTGAGAGGCTTCAGCTGGATGGGGAGGAAACTGCATCCTGGGCAGGGAACCCCTTCCCCCTAACCTTCCATCTTCTTCTACAGCTTCTTGGCCTGAGGACAGAACGAGGGCACAGTCAGACAGTCAGATTCCTAGGTTCCTAGGAGAAAAAGCCAGGAGGAGGAGACAGGCTTGCCCTCTGTTACCAGCAGGGATGGTGTAATGGCATCTGTGTACTCATTGCTTGCAACACACCTGTTCTTGTCTGAATTATCTGAGGTCAGCTGCTCCAGATGGATCAGAGTCAGACCATTGTGTATGTGTGTGTGTGTGGGCGGGGGGTGGGGGGGCGCGCAAGAGATTTTCTATGAGATGGGAAAAGAGTTTTTAGAGGAGAGGAAAGGGAGCTTGAGTGTTGAGCTTATGTGTGAAAAACTGGGCAAGCAGCATGGATATGGGCATCGACTGCCCAATTCCATAGCAACATTGTCAGCTTCTCCATCAGACCTTCCCTTGGCTATGAGCTCCTAAAGGGCATGGATCTCCTGAGTTGGAATTTATATTCCATTTTCCTGCAGTGGGAAATTTAATGCAATTTCATTTAATGCAATTTATTTGTTCACCTCAGGCACTAGCCTGGACTCTTGAGGGAACAAGAGTGAATAAAAGCCGTCCTGGTTCTTGTTTGCATCATGTTCACAGTGAGATTGGGCTTTCAGAGAGCTTGCTGAATGGCTGGCCATGTGTGAGGGGTACCCTGGAGGAAACTCGGGGACAGCTTGTGTGTGGGCAGAAGATCTAAAGACCAGGCTTTGGGAAGAGAAACCAACTTCTTTTGAGGGAGGGAGGCAGAACTTTGCCTTTCACAGTGGGGAAGTGGGGAAGGACCTTAGCCATTATAGTGTCTCCCGGTGACCCATCTCTGCTTTACATCAGCCTCTGGAAGCCAGAAATTGAAGCCAGGCAGCACTTTTCTGGAAGTGATCCCGAGTGATACCTTAAGGATGATTGGTCCCTGATAAGGCTCTTCTGGAGGGTCCAGGACCTCCGGGCCTCACCCCTAACCCTATGTCCCCCAGCATGGTCTCACTGCATCCATTATGGTCCCTCTTTGCTGTCCTCACTATGTAGCTATCTGCTTCCTGAGTCCCCAGTTTGATCAGCTACTCCTTCGGCCTTCCTCTGCTGGCGTAACCCTGCCTTTTGGCTTGGCCCTAGTTGTCGCCTTGCCCTGCAGATAATTTTGGGCCCCTGCTTGCTCTAGTAACACCTCAGTCCCCAAGGCCTTTCCCATCCTGTGGTGTCCCTTCTCCCACTACTGTTTTGGGGTTGCATGGTGGCTGAGGCCTGTAGTCTGCCCTGGCAGGGGGTCAGGAGGGGTGCGTAATGGGTGGGAGGTGTCTAGGCCTCCACCTCCTCGGTGTCCAGCCTCATCTTTAGCATGTGTTGTGTTCCTTGTAGATTTTGTCGTAGAAGGTCTTAGCTATTTTCCCCTCCCCCTCTTCAGGACATGGTGAGTTTGAGGTTTTCCTGCACCAGGGCTCCCTGAACACTGCTTTATTCCCTATGGTGGAAATGTGCCATGTTTTACTTCACAGCCTGTAGGTTGGAAGCACTGTCTAGTCCTTGCCTCCTCCTGGAGAGCTAGGGTCCAGCCTGGAGCAGGGAGGAATACAATACTTTGCTTGTGTATTGGGGGACACCATGGAAAAGGCTGGAGAAAAAAGAGGACTAGGGGAGACACAGGGAGAGGCATACTCTCAGGAGAGATGATGGGATGAGGTTTCTCATGAACTCAGGGACACTTCCCCAGGCAGGGTGCTGGAATTCCAGGTCTGGTGGAGAACAACACTGTGCTGGACGACTTCCTTGTCACTACTTCCTGTGGGCCAAGCGAGAGGTCTGGAAAGGCTCTAGGTGGGAGTTCAATGAGGGATTGAGGGTCACATTTGCTTGCGTGGGTGGAGCCTGGAAAGCAAGGGCAGTGAGGGACAGAGAGAACAGGAAACCATCTGTGGCTGGAGTTGATCGTTATCAAATTCTGCCAAATTTCAGCCACTAGGGGGAGCTAACACCTCTCCACCATTCCAGTGGTCAAGGATCTTTGTAGGGCCACCTTGAATCTTATACAGATGTATAAAAGGAGACTTCCCTTTTAGGAGATCTGTCTGTCTGTCTGTCTGTCTGTCTGTCTGTCTGTCTGTCTGTCTGTCTAACCTGTCTATCTGTCTATCTGTTCATCTTTTATCTATCTAATCTGTCTATCTATCTATCTATCTATCTATCTATCTATCTATCTATCTATCTATCATCTATCTATCTATCTATCCATCTATCTATCAATCATTCTATCTGTCTATCATCTATCTATCTATCTATCTATCTATCTATCTATCTATCTATCTATCTATCTATCTATCTATCTATCTATCTTCTCTTGAGCTTCTCTCTTGGGAGTTCTGGTCCCTTAATATAAGGTACTTGGGCCTGCTTCTCCGTGGGAGGGCTGTAGCTTAGCTGAACTCTGTCCTAAATTTTCTCAGCCAGTCTGTGGGTTCAGCATTAGTTTTCTTGGAAGTAGTGATTCCTGGGTGAGGGACAGGATACACTGCCAACCCAGAGGGGCTGTCTGTGGATTTCATTTGAACCGAAAGAGCACATCCCACTTCATCCCCTTCTTGTTTTGTTTTCTTGTGATGATGGGGAGTGAACCCAGGGCCTTGTATCTGCTAGGCCAGTGCTCTATCCTATAACTACAGAAGATCCTTACGGCTGATGAGTTATCAATGAATAATAATTGCTCTGCTTTACAAGCCCTTCCTCTGTGCCCTGGGTGGTGGGAGGCACATATCAGAGGTGATTGTGCTAATCTTTAGGGCAGCCAGTGAAGTAGGTGCTTTTGCTATCTGCACTCCGGCTGAGATGGAAAACATTTGGTTAAGAAGCTCTCACGGCTTGATTTTAAATAGCAACTAGAGGTCTAAACAGGCGGTGTGGAGGCTGTACTTTGCCTGCAGATGTCTTTTTTTTTTTTTTTTTGACCTCCACGATGTGTAAACAAAGTAGCCGTCCATGAAAAAGGAAAGATGTCATGTGTGAATTTTGATTGCTAGTTAGTGGGAGGTGAACCACATCTCTCTCTTTAGAAGGGTGTCCTCTCAAGCGTCCCCCCACTTTACCTTCACATTCGTGTTTCCCCATTCCCTGCCTGAGCTCTGCTGGTCACTCCTGTCAACCCTGGCTGCACACCAGAATCCCTGAGGAGCTTAAAAAACATTCCCGATTTAATGGTCTGGGAGAAACTCGGGCATGGCTAGCTTTTCCAGCCCCACCCCTCTGTCGAGATGACTCCAATTCACAGCTAGGGCTGAGAATCATGACTGTAAACCATTTTGCATTTTTTTGGTCTAGACTGTAGACCTTGAGTCCTGGCTGCTTTACTGTTTCACTGTCTCACTGGCCAGAGTGGTATGTTGTTTATCTCATGACCTTGTACACAGATGACTTAGTGAGACTCTGTCCTTCTGGGACCTTGAAGGTAGTTATAATGACTGTGGGGAAAGATATTCAATACCTTGGCCTCCAGGCGTCTTTTAACAGCTTCCACCAGAGACTCAGCTGAAACCGTCTGTCCTGCTCTGAGACCCCTTCTCAGCTTTCCATCGCTGTTGCTGTCTCCTTCAAGTCCGGCCCCCAAGGATTCAGAGCCTGATTGCTAAGGGCATTTGTTTATGTGCTTGTCTTACCTCTGCCTGTGGCCAGGTCTCCCATTTCTTAAGTGGACCAGGATTAGCATTGCTCAATGTAGATAAAGTATCTACCTTCCTACAAGAGTGACATTCATGCAACCCATTTGCCCCTGGCTCTGAATGTCTTAATCAGTTCAAGAGTTTATCAACCTTTTACACACATCTGTGGGATTCGTCTTTTTTCCTAATCTCTTTTCCCAGAGATCTGGCCATCTAGCTCAAGCCTTGGATTAGAAGCACAGGTTGGGAGGAGGTTGCTGCTGGTATTGGGGTCTCCTGAAGGGCCAACTCATGGCAAAGACTGAGGCCACCCATGGGTAGGTACAGAAGAAGAAAGGCTTTCCTGACCTCCCTTCATACCCCTCACCCATTCCACTGCCTCCCACCATCTTGGTTGTCTGAGAGGTCTACAGGTGGGTGGTGGAGCTGGAGAACACCACGGACACATATTCCTGTGCCGTCTGCTGGTGGTAAGTGGTCGTGGGCACTCACCTGTGTAGACCACAGAGGGGGTGAGGCCCCTGAAGATAAGAGGGTAGGAGGGATATTCAGAGGTGGTGCGTGTGCGTGGGCTGTGTCTGTAGACACAAGAGGTGGGAATGCGCAGCCAAGGAGAGCAGTCCGGCAATGGACCTTTACTCTCTGGCCTCTCTTTTCTTTACACCCCATTTTATTTTCCCTGAATGGTTACAATCACTAGCGGGCCTGTTCCTTCACCCAGCAACACAAACAATCCCAGGTTCCTGGAGAGGGAGGATCTGGGGCTTAAACCTACTCAGATAGCTGAGTAGGGCTCACAGGGAGCTAGGATACCTGTTGAGAGGTGCATGGGAGAGGAAGACAGTGCTGGGCGTTTCATCAGGAGGAAATGAAGTCAGGCCAAAGGAGGGATTTCTGACTATGCTATTAGGAGGTAGGCCTTTCAAGGAAGCTGATTAGCACTTTTTCTCGGTCCTAGGGACTTGCATTATTTGGAATGGTGAGACAGGTGACTGTGTTTCCACAGCTGTTTTCATTTGTCACAGGACAAAGGCAGAGGCTTAGCTTTTATTTCTTATACTTTTTTAAAACCAGTAGTTTAATATATTAACAACTTCAGATGCCATAAACATTTTCTTCCCACCTCCCAGCTCTCCAGATGCAATCTGGGGTTCCCACTGAAGCCCTTCCATTCAGACACGGATAGGGGTATGCGACCTTCACATTGTACACATTAGGTGGCCTGCCATACACAGTTCTGCCCCTGCTTTTTCTCTGTGCCTTGGAGATCTCCGTATACCAGTTTACAAGGCATTTTCTTTTTTTTTTTTTTTGGTTTTTCGAGACAGGGTTTCTCTGTGTAGCTTTGCGCCTTTCCTGGGACTCACTTGGTAGCCCAGGCTGGCCTCGAACTCACAGAGATCCGCCTGGCTCTGCCTCCCGAGTGCTGGGATTAAAGGCGTGCGCCACCACCGCCCGGCTACAAGGCATTTTCTTGTTCTTGACGACGGCACTAGTGTTTCAGGTGACTGGACGCACCTGCCTCTTAGTTAACCTGCGTGGTGGTTTTTAAGAACCTATTTTGCATATGAAGAAACGTGTCTGATTCAAGTGACCTATCCAAATTGTCGCTGAGAACAGAATCTGAGCTTCTTGCTCCACCAGCCCTGCCTAGTCCAGTGTTCTTCAGAGAATTCAAAGCCTTCTTCTGAGCAGGTGGTCTGAGACTAACTCCCGATTTTTTTTTTTTTTTTTGAGACAGGGTTTCTCTGTATAGCTTTGCACCTTTCCTGGAACTCACTTGGTAGCCCAGGCTGGCCTGATTTCTACCTTGTACATCTTTGCTTCTGTCTCTGGGTTCTGAGAGCATTCCATATTCTGCCTTTCTCCATCTCCCCCTCTGGCTCAGGAAGTACTAGTTTATGTCTCTTTCCAGAGGAAATGGCAGGAAGCCTCCCCTTCTTTACTAACCTGAGCCTTCCAATCCTTGAATGTTGTGCCTGTGGCTTGGAGGCTCAGCTGCTGCCCTGGCCAAGCAGGGTGGTCGGTCTCCTTTTTTCCAACAGCGGGCATTGACTGTCACTAGTCCTTAGATGCTGCACCCGTCATTGGGGGATCCCTTTCTTTTTTTGGGGGGGAACCCCTTTCTTAGGCTCTTATTTCAACTTGGTGGCACAAAGCTTAGCCATGGGAGTTGGAGGAGGGAAGCAAGCTGGATTCTGTCCTGTGGACGGAATGCTGGGGACTAGGCCTGAGGGAAGCTGAGGTGGCAGGTCAGGAGTCCATTTCCTGTGCCTTATGGTAGAGGTGCTGTTTCTTACTGCTGCAGGGTGGGGCTTCTCTGAGCTGAGGGGGCCAGGGTTGCTGTCCATGCTCGGGTACATGAGCACATACAGCCCGACAGGGTTGGGGGTGAAGCCGAAGGCTTTTGTCTTCTCAGGACTGGACGAGGTACGTTGGGTGAGTCCTGTGGCTGTGCCACCCTGCACAAATCCTGGGAATACCATTTGTCCTGCACTGTGTGGCCTTATGGGGTAGGGGAATGACATTAGCTCTTCTTCCTATTCCTCAGTCCAGTCTCTGAAATCTGGGTAGAAGGGCCCATCCTCTGAAAGGGAGATCTCTGTGAGCTGGCAGCCCTGCCTCGGACCTGTTGGACCAGTCCACTGACCTCCTGTTGGCTCTGTGGGGCCCAGTAACAGTTGCAACCCAGTAGTTTCCCTTGGAAGGCCTGGACTGAGAGTAGCCCCTCCCAAAGGGCCCCAGGGAACTAGATTCTAAGCCATCTGGGACACTTCTGCTCTGTTCTTCTCCCCTGGCCCTAAGATGAAGCTGTCATCCACTGATGGTAAAAATGGAGGTCACCCCAGGGCAGGCTGCTGGCCAGCCAACAGGGTCTTCAAAGATTCAACCATGGAGGGGATGGCACAGACAATAGGAAAAGATAAAGGTGTCTGAAGCTCAGATGGGGGTCCCAGAGAACAGAAGTATACTATCCAATCAGAGAGGGGAATGCCCCCTTGCCCCACCCTTGGCCTCCCTGGAGCAGCTCTCTAGCTGGTGACCCACTAGCCGCTTTGCCTTCCATCTGTGAGGTTCCCTGTGGTACAGTGTAGTTCTGTGGGCTGGGGCTGAAGGCTGAATTGCAATCTTCAGGTATTAATAGACTTTGTCTTTTCAAATCCGGCTTCACATATATTCCCAATCTCCACAAGGGGCGCCAGTGAGCAAGAGGGCCAACTGTATGCGCACGGGCAGAGGAGAGGCACAAAACCCTGGGTTGCAAGGAGGCTGGGGATGGAAGGAACCGGCAATGACAGACCCAGGAGACTTAGTTTTGCTCCAAATGCTCTCTTTATTGCTCTAATCAATGACCACGAGCGAGTTATAAAAAGACACCAAATGTCTCTGTTTGCCGTGGAATAAATATTTAAAGTCAGCAATAAAAACACGTGGCTCCCAGATAACACATGTTGCCAAAGAGTCATGCACGCCCCTGCTCATGGGCTCTCAACACGTACATGGACACAGGGAACACACACAGAGCAACACACAGCCAGCGAGACTTTTGGGCTTCCCCGTGGTGACACAGAAAGATGTCTTACAGGTCTGGAGTTGAGTCCCCATCCTACTCTTGGAGGCCCCCCTCAGGGCCCGGCTCTTTGGGGTTCCCCACCTGCATCTGTCCTCTTCCTCTCCGGTGCCTCACAGGCTGGCCATTGCCTCCTGAGAGTATCAAACACTCAGAAGGCGTCTAGAATAATGCCCACCCTTGCCCAGGAACCTTCTTCTTTAGCTGGGGTCTCTCTGTTAACCACCACGTGCTCCCCTGCCTGCTCTCTGGATCCTGTTCCTGCTGTCCACATCCTGGTGGCAAAATGCAATCTGCCTTTTCAGAGGAGCTGGTGGGGCTAGAGGCAGGTACCTCTGCCTTGGGGGCTGGGGGAGGGGCTGAGGGTCTAGAGCTCAGTTCAGTGTTCCTTTCCTGCCTGAGGGGACACAGTGTCTGGTACAGAGAGCAGAGATGGATGGACAGACAGAGCACGTAGTGGTAGAACACTTGGGGTGTGGCATGGAAACATTTTGGACCAAGTAGCAGTGGAACCATGGTTAAAACTGAGGCCCCAGGTCTGTACGGTGTGGGTCAGGCCCAGGGGCCCCAGGCCTGGCCTGGCAGTTCCTCCCCTGCCCTCCCCAACTCTGCAGTATGTACAGTGGGAGAGCTAGGCTGGGGGTAGGGACCAGGCCAGGACAACAGAGGGGGAGCAGACTGAAGAGAAGGAAGGGTGAGGGGAAGGGACAGGGAGCAGGCCCAGGGCCCAAGGCCAGATCTTAGGTTGTTGGGGTGAAGGCCCAGACTCAGGCTGGGCAGTGCCCGGAGGAGCTCAGAGGAAGAGCGCGGTCACTCTGAGGACTGGTGGGACAGCTGCTTCTCATAGAGGCTCATGACGTGGTGCACGAACTGGTACTGTTCGCATGTCTGGATCATGCCACCCCTGGCCAGTAGAGAGGCAGTGAGCTGCGGGAGGGGTCCTCAAACGCTAGGGGCACCAGCGTTCTGTAGCTCAGAGACAGCAACTCTTCCCAGCCATTTGCCCTCTGCCCCTTCATTTCAGGGACACACCCTTGTTCTCAGCCCCTGTCCTTCCCGCCAGCGGCTTGTCTTCTGTCTTCCTCCAGAGAGCTGCCTGGATTCTGCTCTCTCCCATTTGTTTCTTTCTGCTCCCCATCTGCCTTACAGACTATGTCTGGTTGATCCACCGCCCCTCGAGTCATGCACACGTCACACTGCCACCCTCCCCTCCCTGGACCAGGGGCTGACCTGTCCTGGCGGAGCTGGCATGTGGTCTTTAGGATGTCCACGATGCCCTCCCGTCGCAGCTGCTGGCAGCAGATGCTGGTGGCGATGAAGCAGCCAGTTCTCCCAATCCCTGCACTGAGGGCCGGTCGAGAGGATAGATGGGGTGAGGCGCACAGTAGCCCAGGGATGGGGGTGGCCCCACCCCAGTGGGTGGACAGGAAAACCCACCTGCAGTGAACGATGATTGGGGAACAGTGGGGCCCCTCTTGTTGGGCTGCCTCCTCCACCTCCCGTACCAGGTGCAGGAGTGGGGGTGCCCTGTCTGGGGTCTTCTGGTCAGGCCAGGATGTGAACCAGTAATGCTTCAAGCCTCGCTCTTCAGTCCCTCTCTGCCCAGGAGAGAGAGAGAGAGAGAGAGAGAGAGAGAGAGAGAGAGAGAGAGAGAGAGAGAGAGAGAGAGAGAGAGTCCTCCCACCCCCCAGATACATGTGAATGTTCCCAGACCTAATTCATCCAAAGATGGAGATGGGAAGGGAGGAAAGGGAGGGGCGCAGAGAGTGTAAGGATTCTTAGCCCCCATCTACCATATTGCCTAATGGCACAAGACAGATCAGAGTTAGCTTGGTGTGCGTGTGTGTGTGTGTGTGTGTGTGTGTGTGTGTGTGTGTGTGCGTGCGTGCGCGCGCGTGAGAGTGAGTGAGACAGAGAGAGAGAGACATTGGCCTCTAAACTCTAAAATCATCCAAGAAAGGCAAAGAGCCTTTTCTCCAATTCATTACTATCTGGAAATTGCTTATTCGGACAGATGTTCCAGGCACCCCTTGGTCACATGGCCCAGAGCACAGGCACTGTGCTCTGCCTGCCCATCCTGCTGTCCTCAGTATGTGCTGCCAGTCTCCTCTCTGCTCTACTGTCCCACTTTGGGATGACCCTACCCTATTTCTCCCCAACTGTCAAAGACCCATAGTATCAAAATGGTCTCTCCCTAGCACAAATCTGGATACACTGCACTGTGTTTAAGACCTTTTGCTGGCTGGGCCTGATGGTGCAGGCCTGTAATCCCAGCTACCTGGAAGCCTGAAGCAGGAAGATCAAGGCCTGCATGATCTACAAAGTAGGTCCAGGTCAGTCTGGGAAACTTAGTGAGGCTGTCTCAAAACAAACAAAACAATAAAAAGGGCTGGGGATGTAGCTCAGTGAGAGAGTCTGGCCTAGTGTGAGAACCTGGGTTAAATCTCTAGGACTGGAAACCTAACCCTACACCAAACCCAGAAACCCTTCACTACAGACTGAAAGTGTGGTTTCCTGTCCCCCAACTTCATATGTTGAAAGCTCATTTCCACTGGGTGGGAATCTGAAGGTGAGGCCTGTGGGTCAGGAGTGCACACCTTCAAATGTGATCCATTCCCTTATATTAGAGACCCTGGAGAGATTCCTCACTCCATCATCTTTTCTGCTGTGGGAGGACATGATATAGGAAGTGGGCACACATGTGTGCTTGCACCCACAGCTGCTTCTTCTGCACACTAGGAAAGCCTTCCCACTTGTTTGCTCCTGCTCACCCCTTACTAATCCTCCAAGGTCCCATACAGCCCTTCCGGTAAGCATTCCCAGAGCATTCCATATGGCAGGGTGCCCTTCTGTATCCTTGCCTGTCACTAGTTGGTATTTACCATCCTATAGGTGCTCCTTGAAGAAGGAGTCCAGAACACAGCTCTGTCCCCCATACCCAGGCCAGAACCACACCCACAGCAGGTGCTTGTGAACACCCTTAAACCCCAAGACACCCTCGTTCTTCCCCAGATGCTCCCATAGCACTGAGATGAGCAGCCCCACACCCAGCCTCTTTCTACTTGGAAGCTGGTTCCTCATGTTCTTGGGTTACATGGCTGTGACAGTGACCGCAGCACCTGCCTCTTACTTCCTGGCCTTCAGTGTTTCCAGTAAATCTTGGTGTTAGATGCTCATATGGACACTGTCCTCTGGGGGCTCAGGTACCCTGGTATCTTGCCTAGTTCTGCATCTAGTAGGAAACAGGACAGCTCAGAGGGACAAATGTCAGGCCCTGAGCTCCTTTCTGTGGCTGGACCCCATGGCTGTCAGCATCAGTGACCTTTCTAGGCTGTTTCTGAACAGAGCATCAGCTTCCTGGTGCCCCACTTAACTTCTCCACCTTTCTGGTGATCACCTTCCAACACACACACACACACACACACACACACACACACACACACACACACACACACACCCCTTATCACCTCTCCAAACCAGAACCTTCTGTTGCAAAACACACACACACACACACACACACACACACACACACACACACACACACACACACACTGACACACTCACACACACACAACACCCCTTATTACCTCTCCAAACCAGAACCTTCTACTGCCCCCTAAAGAGCAGTCTCTCTTCTTCTGCTTATCCTGGGAGAAGTGCAACTTTTGGGTGGGAGGGGCATCTTCCCCCTCTCTTCTGGGCTGCTCTGTGTTGCTCATATTTTATGTGTTTTCCCTTTTCCTGCCATTTCCTGTAAGCATGATTGTGTGCCCCAAAGCAGCAGGGAGTGTCTGCCCTCTGGTGGTGGACATATAGGGTGCATCAGACCAGAAGACAGAACTCTAATGGAAGGGACATTACTGGCACTCAAAGTCATAAAGAACCTTCTGTCATGATAAGAACAATGCTAGAAGCACTTGAAGCCTCCTCACCAGGACAGTCCTGGCCTTGAGAGGTTGTGGAGAAGAGCTAGAACTGTTATGAGCAGCAGTGCACAGAAGAGCTTGATGGCACATGAAAATAAGGTTTGGAAAATGCAGCCGGGGCTCCGTCTTGACCCTAGTGTCCAAGTCTATTCACCCTGCTTACCAGTGAATCCTGGGTGTGACATAGGCCTAGGCATCACCTATAGTAGGCCTCTGAGTACTTTTTTCAGTTGGTGGTCCCAATTAAGCTTCGCAGCCAGCCCTGCCCTGTCTAGCTCCAGGCCTCACCCTGAGGGAGATGAGTCGCAGTCGATAGTCCTCAGTGTGGATGACTTTCTGTATGGTGATCTCCACGCCATCGTGGACTACCTGCTCTTCTGGCCAGTATTCCGTGCACTTCTGCAAGGACCAAGAAGATCAGGCTGTGTTACACTACTATTCTCCTCCCACATTCCCTCTTGCTCTGCTGGGGCCAACAGACGGGCACACAAGGACAACAGGCTTTGTTATTAGAGGATTGTATTGAAATCTTGGCTTCATAACCCGTGACCTCCTCATTCCTGAGCTTCCGTTTCCACATTTGAAAAATGAAAATGGTACCCTTTATAGGACTGTGTGTGTGTGTGTGTGTGTGTGTGTGTGTGTGTAGGCCAGAGTTTAACCTCAAGTGTTGTTTCTCACGTGCAGGCCACCTCGGTTTTTCGGGACAAGATCTCTTGTTGGGCTGGAACTCATCAAGTAAGGAGACTGGATGGCCAGTGAGCTCTAGATCTGCCTGTCTCAGCTTCCCTAGCACTGGGGGGGCGGGGGGAGCTACAAATGCATACACCATGCCTGTTATTTTCATGGGTCCTGGGGTTAAAACTGAGATCTTCAACTGAGCTATCTCTCCAGCTTCCCTTAGAAGGATTTTTTTTTTTTTTTAAATGGAGATTCAATTAAATGAGCTGTTCATCATGAACTTCCACACCAGTGTCATACTGGGAAGCAGCAAACTATCATGGTTGACAGCACGGCCATTGGATGGGGAGGGAGAAGCCAGCTCCAGGCTCTGCTCTGCTCTATGTGGCCCTGAGTGCATACCTTAACTCTCGACACCTCCCATTTCCTTATGTTGACAGTTGAGTGCACGCCAGGCTCACAAAGAGCCTCATAAAAATTAATATGCAAGTGAGATGCTTCATGTGGGACAGAGAGCAGGGAGCACTGAGCGATGGCACATGGTCCCTACCTCGTTCATCTCCTCGATGTTGGTGATCATGACAATGATGGGTGTGTGCTCCTGCCACACCATGCGCCAGAAGTCCGCCACAGTGCTGACGATGGGTCCCTGTGTGGCGATGTACACTTTCTCCTTCCCACTGTAGCCCTGCAGCCAGCCAAATCCAGCCTGTCAGGTCGGGGTCAGAGGCGGCACTCCCAGGGCCCCATCCCACACTTAGGCTCGTTTTGGGGCTTGTAGGAGCCACACCGGCTTGGGGACAAATCTGGAGGATAGATCCCACCAGTTCAGGCCTCTCCTTTAGTGGAAGGCTCTCGGGATGGAGCTACATACCCGAATGTAGTTGGCATTGATGTAAGAACTCAGAGGGTCTTCAGGGTCCGGTGAAGTCAGGCACACTCTGCTGTGAGGATCTAAGGTGGGAGACAGGTGAGGCTGTGAGCTGGGTCTTCTGGTATAGGGCGAACGTCTCTGTCCTACTCCACAGTATCCACATTTCCTCTGGGGTCATAGCCAGTATATGCCCTCACAGGCAATGCAGGGGTGTTATTAAGAGTCATTACCTGACAACCTCCTTTATCTTTTTTTTTTTTTTTTTTTTTTTTTTTGGTTTTTCGAGACAGGGTTTCTCTGTGTAGCTTTGCGCCTTTCCTAGAGCCCACTTGGTAGCCCAGGCTGGCCTCGAACTCACAGAGATCCGCCTGGCTCTGCCTCCCGAGTGCTGGGATTAAAGGCGTGCGCCACCAACGCCCGGCCCTCCTTTATCTTATAAAGACCTAAAGAGTTAACAGGGGGCAGATGGTAAGATGGCTCAGAGGGTAACGACACTTGCTGCCAAGGCTGACAACAAATTGGATTCCCGGGACCTATACGCTGGAGGGGAGAATTGAATCTCACACATTGTCCTCAGACCTCCACGAGTGTGCCCCATGCATACTTACATGCATGTGTATACACAATAAATAAATAAATAATATTAAAAAAAAGAGTTAACAGGAAAAAGCAGAGCCCCTGAAGCAGCACACAGTAGCTTATGACAAATGCTACATAACAGGCAGTTGCTGTTGTCATGAGTTCCAGCAGACAGTGGGAATGGGGAAAAACCTAGGGGTGACAGGCATACGCCTCTCATCTCCATCCCTCTGCTAGTCCCCGTCTCTGCCTGGGTCATGGTAGGTGATATGGGGGTGGACGGTTCTTGTAGAGAGGGTATAGAGGTAGTGCAGGGGTAGGGAGGGGTAGGAGTAGGTAGGAGGGGCTTCGGCAGCATCAGCAGAAGAGAGTGCTTAAGCAGGCACCTCTGCCTGGACCTCTTGGTTTTGCCTATCCAGGTTAGGTGCTGGGAGGACAGTTGTGGGCACTGCCCTCTCTGGCCAGACAGTAGAGCTTTGCCATCACGGAGTCACTGCGGTGATGGTAATGATTGCATTCTACAGCTCCAGGTCCATGCTGGCTTGTGAGAAGAGCCTTCTAGATCAACAAGACACACATGGTCCCTGCCACAAAGAGGACACAGTGTTGGGCAGGGAGACAAGTGGTGCATGGCCTGAGAGCTCTGAGGCTGGAGGGATAGAGGGGGCTGTGATTGGGCCAGGGGGGCTGCGCTGCCCGGAAGATGTGGCACTTTTCAGGGGTTAAAGGGCCAGGAGGAGAAACAGGGAACACTGCCTGACCAGGTGCACAGGCCAAGGCTGAGACTGGCGAGAGATGGGAGCTGGAGAGGAGCCAGGTGCCACAGTCTCACATACCACGTTTAGAGAGGGTGACGTTCACTGTGTTTAAGGAGGGAGGTGACATGATTATGTTTCTGTTGCGCCCACTGTGAGAGAGGGGCAGGAAGGAGAAAAAGCAGTCAGGGTATGACTGCCACAGTCCAGTAACAAGTGTCAAGGTCGCAGGCTGCCCTCCCTGGCACCTTGCCCAGGGACATTTATGCCAGTGTACCACATGTCAATGGTGCTCATTAGAACTGGGCAACATGGAAGACTGAACCCCCACAAAGTCATTTGGTAGTAAGGATGGAAGGGAGGGGGTCAGATCTGGGAGATTGATCCACTCATTCATCCAAGAAGGTCCAGACTGTCTCCCAGTTGCTCCGCATTCTTTAGGAGGTGGAGGTACTGTGTGATTGGGACAGCCATTGTGCCCTTGAATCTAGTGCTGCTGCTAGGTCAGTGCTCACCCTGGGACTGTCCACAGAGTTGTTTCTTTTGCTTGACAGCTCTGTGTGCAGAATCCAAAATTTCAGTCCCTGGGATGGGGCTCAGGAAACATGTTTGATCAATGATAGAACAAATCTCAGTGTGTCTCCAGCCCCCTCCTGATCCCAGAGGCTGCCTCTGCTGAGCCTTCCATGACCTTTTTCCCCCCAGTCCAGTCTCTTAAGGTTCAGGGTCAGCTCTGCCTTGCTGTACAACGTTCTATGTTGGGTTTGGGGGCTTGGAGGTTCTGGGCATGGTTGGAGGAGATGGGAGCCTGTCAACAGTCCAGCAGGACCACATGGATTATGGCTGAGTCCAGTGGCCATTCTAAGGAGCCAGCAAAACCCTAGGTTCTGGGGTAGCCAGGCCCCTGCCTGCAGGAAGAACAGGGGCAGGGAGGACAAGTTGAAAGAAGAGGTGAGCAGCCCAACTAAGGCATCCTGGCCTTAAATGGTGCTTTGTTTAAACGTAACTACCTAGAGACTGTGTAACCATAGCAACCACAAGTCGATATTTTAAAAGTTAAAAATAAGTCATGACATCTTCCATGCTGGTGGAGATGCTGATGGCAAACTGCTTTTTAAGGGCTTGCTACTCCAAGAACTGGTTGGAGTAGGTTTTCGGGGATTTACTTTCAACATGTCACCCCCTCCTTCCGAGCTAGCCCCCAGAGGGCCTTGATCAAAACGACCTGATGACAATGACACCATGGGATGGAATGGGAACAGTAGGTCACCTGGTATAACCGTCTCCAAAGGAGACAAGCCCTGCTCAGGCCTTAGCCTCATTTGGACACACCCCATGGTAGACAGATCACTACAGGATGGAGGTACCCCGTTCCCTCTTGGAGGTGGCTCTGCCTGCTAGAGGACTGATAGTCAGGTCACACAGAACACAGGTAGACAGAAGAGCCTGATTCTGGGGTCACAGAGGCCCAGATTTAGGGCAGATCTTTGTTTACTAGCTGTGTGGCTGTGGATAAGCCACTTACTTTCTCTGAGCCTTTAATGTTTTCTTCTTAAAATATACCCAGTCAGGAGAGAAAGGCCATGCCAATAACTTCAGCCACTGTTCACTGCCTCAGAGCCACCCTTTCTCCCAATGCTTCTACAGAGCTCAATGCCACTAGCCAGGAAAGGTCCAGGGCCAGAAAGGGAGCCAGTCTCTGCTCTCATTCCCTTCTCCTTGATTGGCCCGGTCTCCATACCATCTACTGTGATGACTGTCCATCATCTCTGGAGGTCCATCTCTGGACTTGAGGCCTTCCTAGATGACAGGACCCACCCCACCCCCCCACCCTGGAGCAGCAGGTACTCACTGGGAAGGATGGTTCTGTACCGATTCTTCCGAACCAGCCCTGGGATGTCATATTCTTTTGGATCCACAAAGTTCATGGGAATTTCCTACATGAGGAAGATACGGGGCTGTGAGCAGCTTCAGGCTGCTTTTCCCAGAAGTCCAAATTCAGGCGCTGCTTGCCTCCAACTGCCAGTGCAGGGGCTGTCTTGAGTTCATGCATTCATTCGACAAGCATTTACTACTGCGTGAGTTAGCACACACACACACACACACACACACACACACACACACACACACACACACGCATTTAGAATAGTTACTGGCATATGCCAAGTGCATAAAATAAACAGCACAGCAATTGTCTGTTGAGGGCCAGCTTGGTTTGAGATAGACATTCAATAAAGGCCAAGCAAAAGTGAACAAGACCTTGACAGTCACCCCCTCCTTCCCTGTTCTCTGTGCAGCAGCCAGCCAGGAAGCTCTGGGGATGTGTGTTCCTGCTGTGGTCATCCCCACCCTGGACTTTTGTTTGTGATGTTCTCATTTTGGTAAGACTTGAATGACTCTCATCTTTTCTACACATCCTGTCTATCTGAGGTCACTTCCTCTAAGAACCTTCCCTGATTTCCCAGTAAAAAGGGAACCTGCTTTTCATCCCGTAAGGCTGTTTGTCCCTTTGAAGCAGCTCCATGTCTGATGGGTTCCCTGGCATGTGAGGTCTCTTTGGACCTGGCTTCCCTTTAGCTGCAGTTGGGTTTGCTTCTCTGGTCCCCTTCCCCACGTCCCCCTTATATTGGAGGTTGGGCCTAGAGCCGGTGCATGCTGGGCAAGTACCCTACCACTGAGCTAAAATCCCAGCTCCTCCCTTAAATTCTAAGACAGTCTCGGGAAGTTGCTCACCAACCTTGAACTCACTATGTGGCCCAGGCGGGCTTTGAACTTTTGATCTTCCTGACTTGGCTTTCTTTGTTTTGCCATTCTCAGGCCCCAGTTGTGCCTCCCTCCTCTGCCCAGGCCCATGGGGCTTTGCATTCATGGGGCTATGCTGGCTGAGAGTACTACTAATTTTAGCCCTGCACCTCCAAATTGGCTCTAGCTCTTAGGTTCCCCTCAGCTCCATTCCCCCACCCATGGCCTCTGGGATACCTCCCTAGGGATGCCTCCCTATGCATCCTGTCTAATGTTCTGTCTAATATGTCTGCACACTTTAGCCCCTGGTCATACTGCTCATTGTTTCTGGATATACTAGATGGTCTTTGCCCAATGCAGATGGTGATATCTTCTATGGCTCTTGTGAGAATCAAAAGAAATAATAATTAAAAACAAAAACAAAAACAAAAAAAAAACAACCCACCACACACATGTACAGAACTGCCCATGGAGTGGGTTAGCAGACTGTGTTCCTTCCTGCCTGGCCAAATCTATGGTATCTACTGAGCAGGAAGGGATGGGCAGGACTGTTTTCACGGGGAGAGGATGATGGTGGGAGCTGGGGTGGTGGAGGAAGGCTTTCCAGAGACACTGAGGTGGGAATGATGTGAGGAAGGTGCCAGTCACCTGGCCCGGAAATGGACAGTTCCTGCAGGTATGGGGGTGGAGCACATGGCTGGAGAAGAAGGTCGGGACCCACCACTTTGGGTTTTCTTCAGGTGGAGACAAGTTCTGGAGATCTGAGTGTCCCCACAAGAGCAGTCAGCCTATGGAGCACTGAGCCCAAGCAGCACAGTGGGAGAGGGAAAGTGGGTTGTTGGGCTTCAGTTCCTCCATCGCCCCTCTTGGGGTTCTTTTCTTAACTATGGGTGCAGACCCATGGGGAAAGGCCAAGACCCCCGTGGCAGTGGAGTTTGCCATTTCTGAGGACCAGTATCAAAAGTCTCACTTAGTATTGGTGACGATAAGGGCCACACATTCTTAAGGCTGAGCTTTTATCTGGCTAAGCACTCTTGGCAGGAGATCAGGACTGTTATTTATTGGGCCCTTCTGAATCCAGCACATGTCAGCCAGAGGTTGGGAAAGGACTTAGGGCCTAAGCTTGAAACCCAGAGGAGAAAAGGGGGGACCCAGGAGCATGGGCTAAACATCCTTGATGATACCAGGCAGAGGAGGGCGGGAAGACAGGAGAATGAGTAGATGAGGCTTTCTTTTTCTTATGGGAGTTCACCAAGCTTTGTGTATGCTACCAGGTACCTATTCTACCACTGAACTACACCACCAGGGGGATGCTTTCTACAGCTTCCAGAGCACAGTCCTCCCAATAGATCCAGAAGTACCGTTGTCTGCCTGTCCCAAAAAGACCCTGTCATTTGTCTGACTTTCCGGATGAGGACATCAGGTCTCAGAGGCTGAGAGCTTGCCCAGGATGCTGGGAGAGATGACAAGGGGTTGCTAGTCTATTCCATGGATGGGTCTGTATACTCTGGGATACTGAGTGGCCGAGTGGTGGCCCTTTATGAGTGCAAGGGTGGGTGGTTACTTCAAGGGACTCACAAAGAATTCTGCCTGCAGCAGGAAGGGATCCAGGGCCTTTTCATGTAGCTCTTCTGCCCGGAGGACGCGGGAGGCACTGAGCAGGTACTCATGGGCTGACTCCTCTCGTGGGGACACCAGGTAGCCGAAACCCTCCTCATTGCAGCCAGGGGTACACATGTCCAGGGTCAAGGAGACATTGGAGCCCCTCCTGCAAGAGTTACAGAAGAAGAGAAGAACCTTAGGCATGAAAGAAAGGAGGAAGGTGGTCGGACGAGAGCAGGGTGGCTCCAGGAAGAGGGATGTGACAAGCGCTTGTCCTAAGGAGCACATGGTTCTGTCCTCACCATGGTTGGCTCCTTCCCATAGTGGGGTGGAGGCTCCAGTTCTGAAAGCTCAACCCCAAGCAATCCCTAGTGGCCCCCTGAAAGGAGGTCCACAGGGAAGACGCATGCTAAGGTGATCTTCCAGCCCAAGAGCACAGCTTCAGACCCTAGCCTCACAGTCCTAGAATGAGGCTGTCATGGCGTTAAGTGCATCACAGCTAGGAGAGGCCAGGGCCCTCTGCATTCAGGGAAGTAGGGAGCGCAAAGGCAGCCAGTAGCAGCAAAGGTATCTATACTGGGCCAGCTCCACCATGCCCAGTGTCTAAAGCCTCAGCAAAGGAGGGCATCCTCATTATATAGAAAGGGACACTGAGTTTCAAGAGGGCACTAGCACTGTCCAGGCTTCGACTATGAGGAAGTGGCAGAGCCAAAAAAAAAATATTGTCTAGGCTTTCTGAGCCCTCCTCCAGCACTTTCCATGACATCCTGTGGGTAATTCAAGCCATGTGTGAGCTGGCTTACCCAGCCCTAAACTCAGGGTGTCACTACCTCCCAAAATTTGCTCATTGAATGCCATGGGGAACTCTAGGGAAGTAGAAGTTTTGGGAAATGCTACCTATTGTCCCTTTGTCAGCTTACAAGGAACACCGTTAAGCTAAAGGCCCCAACAAGCCCTGTGTGAGGGAACCAACCCTGACTTCCTCAAGCCAAGGATAGTACGGCTGTGCACGTGTGCACTCCTGCACACGCCTGTGTGTGCATGGGAAGGAACTGTACTCGTGGGCATTCATCTTGAAAGCACCCCAATCAATATGCACTGTTGGAAAAGCACTTGTCTGCACATGCTAAGCTATGAGGCTCACCCTGTACTCTAAACCTGGAGCTAGGCATCTACCCTTCTGACGGGAGTTGGGAATTTGTGACCCCCAGCCACCCCTCCTCTACCCCTCCCACCTCTCCTGCAGACCCATGGACTTGACAGTCAATGAGGTGGGATCAGTCTCAGGCTTGATGTCCATCACACAGTCAAACACAGGTGTCTCAGGCACCGCGTCCAGGTCCAGGAAGTCATCTTCTATCTTGTCCTCCATCCACTCCGAATAGGTGAAGGAGGGTTGGCGGCTCACGGATTGGCGCCTGTCCTCTGGGGGCAGTGGGGCGGGTGGCTCTGTGGGTGCCTTGAGGAGGTGCCACACCTGGTTGGGAGCACAACAGCATCACGGACCTGGGATCATGTTTGCTGCCTGCTGGGTTCATGGGGTACCCTGTGGGACTGAGTTGTCTGATGCTATAAGGTCTAGAGCAACCACATTCTCCTGACTCTTGGATGTCAGGATCCACCCCGACTCTCCCTTCTCTGTCCTCAGTTTCTAGTGGATTTAATCCTTCTGGGTGGGGCCTGGGGGTTCTTTCTGCCTCAGCCCTTTCTCTCAGCCCCGATCACTTCTAGAAAGGAGACTCCTGCTTTAAGTAGGCATGCAGCTGAAGGAGACAAGTCCATCTTTGCCTTATTCAGAACCCAGGTCAGGGATCAGGTGGTTCTAGTAGGAAGTGGGGCTTTTTGGAGAGGGAAGGACTGCCCTGAGGCTGAGGACAAGGAGGCACCTTACTTACCAGGGTGGTGATGATGACCAGGCCCACAGTTAGAGAGACCAGCAGCAGACTCGGGATCCCCCAGGTCCCAGAACCCAGCCAGGCCTGGGGAACATCAGACAAACTGGTCAGTAGTCTGAGGAGTGGGAAAGGGCAATAGCCTTATCTACTTCAAAAGTAACAAGAAAACCCATCCTGGGTCTGGGTGGGATGCACACAGATGGCCTTTGGGTTCTTGGAAACATCTCTTGAACTCAGAGATGCCCCAGGCGGGTGTTGTGAGGGAGGGAGGGATGGGAAGCCCCAGCTTATCCCACTCCATCCCACCATCCTGGGGGTCCCCCAGAGTTTACTCACCACAGGTCCCAGATGGTTCAACAGTGTGAACGAGGAGGAGATGAGGTCTGTGGTGTTCTGCAGCCAGGAGTGGCCATGGCCACTGAGCCAGAGCACCCCACAGGCGAGCTGGGGCAGTCAGGGGAGCAGACTGAGCGTATAGCTGCAGCCCTTTGCCCTATATTGCCCTGCAGAGCTCACTTTCAGCCCCAACCTGGGCCCCCAGGAAGCTCCTGAGTCTCTCAGACTGGGCATCGGAGGGAAGGGCCATGGACCTAGAGGAGGCCCCAGCACTCTTCGGGAGAAAAGCTAATCACAGGTGGCTGAGACAGAACCCTTCCCACCGGAGACCCCACAGGAGACCCCACAAGCACACACAGAAGAGAAGTCTTCCAGAATGGCCTCCTTACAGGAAGTCCTCAGAGGGAACTCTGGAGGACCAGGGGCTCAGGGACTGGGGATCCTGTCTTCTTAGCTAGGGAATAAGGGTTAGCAGGCTAGGAGGAGCTTCATTCCTGAGACTGTAGCTCAGAACTTCCGCCTTCCCTTCACTCCGGTCTGGAGACTTGGAGTAACCGAGGGCCACCAGAAAGACCCTCATCCCTCAGCCTCCCCGGGCAGCCATCTTGGGAAGAAGTAGAAGGCTGTCCCTCAACCCACCCTCTCTTCAGGCCCGAGTGAGGCCTGTGGTATCCTTACCAGGAACTGAGAGGCAACGAACAGGCACAGGCTGCTTCTGACAGTGAGGGAGTGGTTCCGGGAGCCTTGAGGTGGCAGCTTCTGAGCTGGCTCAGAGGGCGGGGAGGGTGGCGGGGGTGGTGGCATCTCCCTCTGCTTGCTGGGGAGCCCTCCGGCCTCGTCCAGTGCTTCCATCTCTACCGGCTGGGGGAGACCTGCGGAAGATGGGACAGGAGGGGTTGGGAACTCTGGGCTCTGCCTGAGCACAGGACTCGGCCGACCTCTGGAGGTCTGGTCCCTTTCAGGGTTGCTGTGGCTTCCTCTCAATCCTGGCTCAGTCAGCGAGGCTCCACTTCCAGCAGTCACCCTCGATTAGCAAAGCAATATTCACCTACCTTCGTCAGAAAGAGCTACGTGTGGGTGGACAAATTATTTCTCTTTTATTTCTGCAGTAAGGGAGTTAAAATGGCAGGGGGTTTTCAGAGTTAATACCGTTGTATTTACGCAGCTTCATTCTTTTTCCATTTCTTAAGGAAACAAAAACAACTACCTCAAACTCAATTAAAAAAGCAAGGGAGAAAAAAAAATAAAGAATATGGCATAAGCAGGCCATGACCCTGAACAACCCACCCACGCCTGCTCTCCAGATTTTCGTCTTTTGTGATGTGTGCTCCACGTGGGGCTGGAAGACTGAAATCCCGGGGGTGATTATGGCTATGCATCTTCCCCATGTTGAGACCCCCCACACCAACTGGGGAAGAGAAATCAGCACAGTATGGAAGGAAATTCTGGTAAGAAGAATAGATAATGGCTACCTGGGGTCCAGTTCTAGTAAGACTGCCATTGTCGTGACCTAGGGCACTTGTTCTTTGCACATTAGTTTCCCCATCTGAGAAATGGGGGTTGGGTTCAACATATTTCTTTCCCTTTTAAGAAAATGACTATTTTTAATTATGCATAGTTGTATGCTTCTAAATGTGGGTATATGTGTGTGAGTGCAGGTGCCCAAGGAAGTCAGAGGCATTGGATCCCCTGGAGCTAGAGTTACAGATGATTGTTGAGGAACCAAAGGAACCCCATTTCAAGCAAGCCCCTCACCCCAGCTTGAAACAGGCCCGAGTTTCAAAATTCTCAGAGCTGCTGACATAGGTCCCAGGACAAAGTCAGGATGTTTGAAGAGCCATCTGGTAACAACTGATTAACCATAGAATGCCCCAATGCCGGAGATGGTCATAAATACAAAGCCAGGATGTTTGAAGGACTATCTGGTAGCAATTGATTAACCACAGAATGCCCCAATGCTGGAGGTAGTCTATAAAGTTTGACAAGCAACCAGTTAAAACTACAAAGTAAGATAACACAGAAATTCTGAAAAGCCATTAAATCTTGAGCCAATCAGAATTGCACCCATACTAGTGCCCCTAAATGATGTAACTTTATGGTTTTTGCTTTTAAAACCTGAGCTTGCAGAGGGGCGGGCACCTCCTCCAGCCTCTACTATGTTGGATGGCTTGACGAGGGCCCTGCCGTGGCTTGACCTGCTTCAATAAACCTTGCTTTTGCATTTCGGTGAGTTTGTGTCTCTGGTGGTCTCTTCGGGGGTCTCACACCCAGGGCACAACAGTTGTGAGCTGCATGCCCTGGGTGCTGGGAACTAAACCTGAGTCCTCTGCAAGAGCAGCAAGTACTCTTAACCACAGAGCCATCGCCCCACCCCCTAGTCTTTCTCTTCTTTAAAAGAAACGTCATTTGTTGGGAGTGCGCATGCAAGTGCCCTGGCCAAAGGCTGACTTCCGAGGCAGAGCCTCTTGTTTTCATTGCTGTCCTGCTGCTGTTACCAGCTGGTTCTTTTTCCTGTCTCTTTCTTGAACCTCCGCTTAGAAATGCCAGGATTACATATGCAAGGCACCACATTCAGTTTTTCTATGTGGGTTCTGGGATTTGAACTCAGGCTGTCAGGCTCACACTCACCCTTTTGGCTCCGTTTTCTTTTTCTTTCTTCCCTTCTGCGCACCACCCCCAATCTGGAGTGCGGTGATTACAGGTGAGCACCGCCATACTTAGTTTATGTGGTGCTGGGGATCAAGCCCCATGCAAGCAAGACCAATGGAGCTACATCTCCAGCCCACCCCTGGTTTCCTGACTGAGCTTTACGGAGCCCCTACATCCTGTCAGGTGCAGCACAGGCTGTCACCGAGTGCTCCGAGTGCCCCTGCCTGGGCCTCCAGTGTCCCAGTCCTGATTCCCTTGAGACTATTCAGAAGCAGTTCCACCTCTAACGTGCTGGCTTAGCTCTGAGCCTCTTGATGTGGTGTGGGGAACCAGGAACAGCTGAGTTCCAGATGTTGGAGATGTCCACCCAAACTCAGCTCAGTATATCGCCAAAAAGAAAGAGTCTGACCAAATGGATGTGTATCGCTGGACAGGACAGTTGGGAAGGGGCTGTTCACGCATCAGTATGCATGTGAGGCTGTGGACTTGCTTTCTGGTTGGGCGATAACAGGAGCAGGTGAGGCCAACACAGCTGTACACATGTTCAGTCACTCACTCAACATTTACTGAGCCTCACACCAGACTTAGATTGGCACCATTATGCAAGAACCTTGGGTCTTGGAGAAGCCTTGTTAAAAACCACAGCCCCCTTGCTGACTGCTGCAGTGGGTGGGGGGCAGATAGTTCCCTGACGCTGTGTTTTAGCCACACCCCCATAGCTCTCCAGGTGAGCTGATGCTGTACTTTGCCTATTATTCCCTCTACCTCGAACATCCCTCCAACACCCTGCCCCGCCCACCTCTGTATATGTCACCGAGGAAACCCCTATTCATCTTGTAGTTGCCAGTTTCACGTCACTGGAACTAGGTTCTGCCCCATTCCTCATGCCACTCCTTCATGCTACCATCCACAGCAAGATACCCCGACATGGCTCTGTTCTGAATGCTGGCATACGCTAATTCACCTGCTGGTCACAGTATCCCCAGAAAGCTGGCACTGCCATCACTCCCCCCATTTTACAAAGGGGAGATGAGGGGCAGAAGGCTAAGAGGTGGTGGTTTTTTGCCCCCAAGGTGGCCTACTTGTAAGTGGAAGAGGTGGGTTCAGTCTGAGGCAGTCTCATGGGACTCTGGATATACTATGCTCACTATGGCTTGTAGAATGCCACTGTCTCAATTCACTCATTAGTCCCTGAAGGCAGATTGGTATCAGTGCAGCTTCTGTGACTGTCTATAGCACATGTTTGTTGGTATGTAGGTTTTGATACATATTGACTGGGCAAGTGCCTCATGGACAAATGATATTATTTTACCCTGTTCCTTTTGTTTGTTTGCATGTTTGAGACAAGTATAGCTCTGGCTGACCTCAAACTCAGAGATCTGCCTGCCTCCGTCTCTCAAGTGCTGGGATTAAAGGTGTGTGCCACCCTGCCTAGCTCCTTCTCCTCTTCTTCTTTTATTCAATGGGGATGGGGAAGATAGGTACTTTGCAAAGATGCTACAAAGACTTTAGACACTGCAGATAAAACACTGTATGATTCCTGACACTTCGCAGGCACCTGATTCAACTCTTGCTTGCACAGGTGAGGCACCGTCTAAGAAGGAAGGAGGAGGGCAGGTCACCACGGCAGGCACACAGCTAGTGAGCACTAAGTTCAGCTTGATGCTGGGTGAGAGGAAAAGCTGCTGCTAGAAGCTGGACTGTGTAGGAAGCTGGTTTGCACCCGTGTAGGGGTGTGGATTTCTCAGGGGTAAGGCCCCCCTGCACACATTGACAGGTGACGTCAGGTCGGGATGGGTGGAAGGGTGCAGGCCAGGGCCACTGGCTCCTCTGCCTCAGCGTAAGCTGCAGGTCTCCAGCCATTTCTTCTCTTCCCTGGGCTTCTCTTTATGGATACACACAGGGACTCGAACTGGAATTTTGTTCTTGTCTGCTTCTAGCCTCAGAAGGTAAACTCAGTAGGTAATCTGTTAAGCTCATGTAGATTGGGATTTTGTTGCTTTTCTTTGGAAAATTATAGGTTGTCTCTAACCTACACTGTGGCTTTTCTGTACTCATTTTGATACTGAATATTTTTCCCCTCCCAAAGTTTTGAATCAAATTTGTGCTTCAGGAAGATGGGTGACATTTATCCTGTGGCTTTGCCCTCAGGGTTACATGTGCTCCAGTCTGAGAAGGATGAAGCTTGCCTGCAATAAAGTATCATGCAACCATTGTATTGTGATTCTGTGGATGAATATTTAATAACATGGAAAGAAAGTTTAGAAATTTGGAGTGTGAAAGGCAAGGTTATGGCACAGCATGAGCTTATTGGCTTTAACATTTAAGAAAGATAGAAATATACTGAGAAGATGGAGTATGGTTAAAGATAAAGATGACGTGGTAGTGTAAGCAAGCCGGTAGCGTGGTGATCTGACACACAATTAAGTGTTTAATAAATGTATGTGCTAAACGGAAAGAGAACAAGTCAGGTGTTTACAACAGCTTTTATTTATTTATTGAGAAAGGGTATCACTGTACAACCCTGCTGGCCTAGAACTCTCTAAGTAGACTGGGCTGCCCTTGAACTCACAGAGATTCATTTGCCTCTGTCTCCCAAGTGCTTGGATTAAAGCCATGTGCCACCATGTCAGTCATGGCGGGGAGGGATGGTGAGAGGAGAGGTGATTTTATTTATATATCTTAAGTTCCCTGTAATATATAACATATACATATGTTCACTATATATGTGTGTGTGTGTGTGTGTGTGTGTGTGTAGCAATAAAGATATTCTTAAAAAGAGATAAAAGCTCTGAGTTCAGGTGTGAATCCTGGTAGGTACTCTCAAGGTCTGACCCTGACTCCACCTGTCACACTTCGGGGCCTAAGATATAGAGGTCGACAGTGCACGTTGCCCTGTGAGAGCGGCTGAGCCTAATGGCTACTCAGAAGGCAAGCCAGCCCCTCCGAGACCCTGTGCTTGCATATGAGAGATGACAGATGAGCTGCAGGCATATGATGGGGGTGAGAGGGGAGCACAGGCTGAATCAAGGTGTCAGAGACAAAGGTGGGTGCTCTACACACATTTTTTTTTTTTTGAGATGGGGTCTCCTGTATTACAGACTGCCTGCAAACTTACCATGTAGCTGAAGATAAACTTGAACATCTAAGTGCTGGGATGACAGACATGCACCCCTGCACCTGATTTTATATGGTGACAGGGACCAAGCCCAGGTCTTTGTGCACTCTAGGCAGGCCTTCTGACAACTGAGCTATATAGCTCTAGCCCAAGGCACTGCATTTAAAGAAAAAAATCTCTGGTGTTCTGATGAACCAAATGATGGAATTTACCAGGTGCCAGGCAGATATACACCTTTCAGAGTGTATTTAAAATCATTTTCTGAGGCCAGCTAGATGACTCAGTGGGTCAAGGTCCTTGCCACATAATTCTGGTGACCCGAGTTTGATCCCTGGAACCCATAGAAAGGTGGAAGGAGAGAATCAATTTGATAAAGTTGTCCTTCGATCTCCACATGTGCTATGGCATGTGTGACCCTCCCAATATCACACACACACACACACACACACACACACACACACACACACACACTAATGATAATAATGATAATATGAAAATTAAAAAAAATTGGGGACCAGAAATGTAGTGGGCAGATGTTCCAGCTTTGACCTTGAAACATTGCCCCTAGGTGACTGTCATACTTGCCTATGACCTGCCCCTGGGGCGTGGCTGAGAGGGAGCCCCTTCTGGAAACCTCATAGTCCTGGAAGCTGGATGGTACCTCATTTCTCTCGGATCCTGTAACCAACCCCTATTGGCTGTAAGTTATCCCAGAAATAAACCTCTCTTGATTACCCAATAAATTATGTGGAATTGCCTCATTAATTACAGTTATACAGTAAGATGGCTCAGTGACTAAGAGCACTTGCTACTCTTTCAGAGGACCAGAGTCCAATTCCCAGCACCTGCATTAGGAGGCTCACAACTATCTGTAATTCTAGCTGCAGGGGGATCTGATACCTATTTCTGGCCTCTGCAGGCACTATATGAATGAATGTTAATACACACACCCATGCATAAAATAAAAAATAAAATCTTATCCAGGCGATGGTGGCACACATCTTTAATCCCAGCACTTAGGAGGCAGAAGCAGGTGGATCTCTGTGAGTTCGAGGATAGTCTGGTGGTCTACAAAGCAAGTTCCAGGACAGCCAGACCTGTTATACAGAGAAACCCTTTCTTGAAAAACCAAAACCAAACAAAAAGCAAAAACAAAACAAAAACCCAGAAACTTTTTATAATTAAAAACTAGTTTAATGGGAGCCGGAGAGATGGCTCAGCAGTTAAGAGCACTGGCTACTTCTCTAGAGGACCTGGGTTCAACTCCCAGCACCCACATAGTGCTCACAACTGTTCAGATGGATCCAGTTCCAAGGATCCATCGTACCAGGCATACATGTGGTGCATATATCTGTGCATGCAGGCAAAATACCCATATACATAAAATGAAATAAATAAATCTTAAAAAAATTGTTTTCTAGACAGAAATTAAGGATTTTTTAAAATCAGGTTAGATACACTGTCAAATACACACCATATTATTCATATAATCTGGAGGGGCTTCTATGGACCTCCAGTTAAGAAGCCCTGATCTCCAGGGCTGGGCAGTGGGGATCTCTGATAGGAAGTGGTAGGAATCACACGTAGGGAGAACTGTGCTGGGATCACATGCCTGACTTTAACCTCTGCTCACTTGGGTGTGTGTGACTCTAGTCTGGGATCACATGCCTGACTTTAGGCTCTGCTCACTTGGGTGTGACTCTAGTGCACGTTTATTTGCCGCCAAGTGCATGACAAGCACTGGGGTTACAAGGATTTGCTTCCCTGCCGTCCAGTAAGGATTTGTGTGAGCCAAGCACTCAGCCAGGCTCTGGGAATTGAGCAGTGAACAAGCAATCCAGCCTGTGAAGGTGCCAGGGTCCTGGACCATTACTCCTCTTATCTTTGGTTCTTCTTCTTCTAGAGATGATGCCACTTCTTTTTATTTATTTTCCTGAGACAGTGTAGTCCTGGCTGTCCCCAAACTCACTTTGTGACCAGACAGGCCTTGAAATCACAGAGATCTGTCTGCCTCTGCCTCCGAAGGGCTGGGACCACCACCCAGCTAATGATGCCTCTTATTTTTGCCTTAACCTGCCTTTCACTCACTTTCATGTTCTCCCTGGCCTGCTGGCTGCACAATTCCCAAAGTAGTTGCATTGGCCTCTCTACAGCAGCGTCACCATTAGAGGCATTTGTTGGTGAGAGGCAGATGCTTGCATCTAGGGTTAGCTTTTCAGTAGTTCACAGTAAGGTAGCTGCTTTGCCAAGCATGAACCCCCCCCTCCCCCAAGCGATTTCATTGGAGGCTCTTGCTAGGCTTGCCTCTTGAGTGAGGTGTAAGGGTTTTTTTTCCAGGTGAGGAAATGTAGGCTTCAAGAAGCCAAGCACTTCTTTTCCCAAGTAAATGCAGACCTGAGATTTGAACCCTGGGCTTCCTGACACCAAGGGATGGTTTCTTTTTTTGCTGTATGATTTCTTAGGAAAGGGTTGCTATAGCACAGGCAGGAAGGATAGGGAGAGCCTGGAGACTGAAGAGGGAGTGATATGTATGTGGGAACCTTGAGCCCTAAACAGCTGTCCTGGGCTGTTGGTGCAGCTTTTGCACCTGACATCTGGCAGATGGATCCTGGGTGTTGAGTGGTGTTGAGGGAGAGGAAGAGTGACTGAGAGGAGGGATCAGTAACCCAGGCCAAGACTCCTGAGATTCTGGGTAAAGCGTGGAGGCAAACAGTCTTCAGAAGTCATCTGGAGCATGTGAGGACACGCTGATCCCTCTCTTGTACCCCAGCTCTCAAATCACACCATTCAGCCTTGCAGTTCCTCTGCCCGGGGGCTGGTTGGAGCTCCAGAACCACGGAGGCTCCCCAGTGACTCATCCGCCTGCTCTCAGCATCAGCCCACCATAACTGGAGCTGAAGCCCGGCTCAGCCTGTTCCTGTTTATGTGAGGAGGGAGACTGTCCCATTCAGCTTTTCATCTTTCTCAAGAGTGGCCAAGAGTGACCTCCCAGCTAAGTCTACCAGTCACAGGAGACCATGCCTGCCTAAGCATGGCACTTAGTCCTGTTCAGGCTTCCAAAGCCACTGACTATCAGAGACTGAGAATTTGAGGTAAGGATATTGGCTCAGCCTGATGATTTCTTTAAAAAGACTGAGGGACAACGTGGGAACAAGGCTTGCCCAAGGTCATCAGGTAGCCAGTGTCAGAGCATGGGGGTTGGCTGCTATCCCAAGCATTATGAGCAAACAGATCCCCCTCTCCTCACCCACAAGATAGCATCTCTTATAGTCAGTCCATGCTGGCCTTGAACTCTTCATGCAGCCAAGGAAGATCTTCAACTCCTGACCTTCCTGCCCTCACTTCCTGAATGCCGGGATTGCAGGTGGAAGCCACCATGCTGAACTTCTGGAAACAGACTGTTTACCACACACTGGTGCAGCTCCCAGAGCTTTGTGAATATCGATTCTCAACCCTCCTAACAACCCAGGAAATGGAGTCACTAGTATGTGCGTGCGTGTGTGTGTGTGTGTGTGTGTGTGTGTGTGTGTGTGTGTGTGTGTGTGTATGTATGTATGCACTCACATATACCAGTAGGCCAGCAGGGTTCTAGGAACACCAGGAATCCTGGTGAAAAAAAATTCTGTCTCTTCTCTGCAAAGGCAATGGGCAGTAGGTGTAGCTTTCTGGGAATGTGAACTGGCTCCCCACCACACCTCTACCCCATCAGTCCTGCTAGCCAGTGAACACCAAGATGGAAAGATCCACAGAAGGTCCCTGGACAGTAAGCTGGCTGATGGTGTGACCTGCATCTTGTGTGTGTGCATTGCTCACAGATTAGTCTAGACTGGTTGGCCGGTGTGCTCTGTGAATCCTCCAGTCTCCATCTCCTAGGAGAGGGTGGTGGTGGATTACAAGCGCGTGATGCCATACTTCTTAAATTTGTTTTTGTGGATGCTCGGGATCCCAACTCAGGTCTCTGTACTTACATGACAAACACTTCCCTGAGTGAGCCATCTTCTCAGCCCCAACACCCACAGCTTATTCATCTTCCTACTTCTTCAGGAGGAAGTAGCATAAGAAAACTGGTTTGGGCATGAGAAGGTTCTGGACTAGGATGCAGGTGCTCACCATTCTCAGCCCCAGTGACTTGGGTAAGGTGTGAAACCTCTCTGTGGTTGTCTGAACAAGAGTAAATCCCTCAACGGTCCTTTTGTCAATAGGTGGAGTCTGTGCTCCCATCCCAAGCAGAAGGGATGTCACATAAAGGCTTGCCAGGCTGGGAAAGGAAAGCCCACGTAATGTTTGCTGGTTTCTTGTGTGAAATTTGGCTTCCTGGTGGAGAGAGACTTCAGTGACCTCTTTACAAGCATTGACTCAGTCAGTCCTTGAATGACTGCATGATGGAGGTGATGGGACCGTTCTTTTACAGTTTGGAAAACAGAAAGACGTTTGAGAGAAAGTGACTTGTCCAAAGCTATCACCATGGGTTGAAGGGTCAGGACACAGCCTTAGGAGGTCTAGTGCCAACATCTGTCCTCTCATCCTGTCTCTGTTACCTATCCTAGACTGCCGCTGCTGCCTTTGCCTCCCCTCCCAGTGGGGAGGGCTTTGGAAGTCAAGGGTGCCCACTGCTTAGTCTGCAGTGGGCATGTGAGCTGACCCCTGCTCACAGACACTGGAGAGTCTACTCTCTGGAAGGGGGCCTGATCGGAGACTGTGCATGGAAACTCAAGGTAGGCAGACCTCCAGAGAACTTGAAGTAGTACTAAGGACCAGTCTGTCTTCTGGGCAGGCAGCTTTTTGTAGTAGCCAGAAGTCCAAAGTTGTAGAGTCCTACAGATTGAGGCTTGAGATCTAGCTTTGCCATTTACTACATGTGACCCTGGATAAACACTGTGGCTAAGTGACAATCTGAATGAACCTAGTTCTCTTCTAGAAAATGGATGAATAAATACTATCTCATAGGACTTTTAGAATAGCATGAGCTAAAAACACATAAATGCTTAGCCCGGTAGATCATGAATGCTCAATAAACGATAGCCAGAGGTAAGAGATGAGGTGGGCGAGAGGTGGGGTGGGGAGGCAGGCAGCGGTAAGAACCTCCTTTTCATGTGCCAGCTGAGCTTCCCGGAGGACAATGAGCACCCCACCTGGATGTGGGCTGGAGCTTCGAGACTGCTGGCTGAGAACTGGGGTCAGTGGGTAGGTAGAATGGGCATGGACTGAGGGTGAGGAAACAGTGAGGCTTTGTCTCTGCCGGTTAATTAAATCCACAATGCTAACACGCTTTCAAAACAAAATGCAACTCAAGTACGCTTTGGACGGGATATAATGGAACGGTTCTGTGTGAAACTGCAGACAGCCTTGCAGCTGCTCACAAAGGCTGAGCACTCTGTGCTTCTCTGCAGTGGAGGCTCCAAAGTACGAGGGTGAAAAGTGCCAGTGAGACCCTATGGGTGCATCCTCTGGCCCAGCCACCACACTGAGGACCAAAGGAACAGACATCAGAGACCCTCAGGAGCCCTCAGTGCCTCAAACCTAAGCACAAAGGCACATAGAGAATGAGAGTTTCTCCTTCCACCTTCTTGTTTGTCTGACAATGAAATGGAGATCCAGACAATAAGAGTCTTTTTTGTTTTATTTTTGAGACAAGGTCCCTGATAGCCTAAGGTTGGCCTTGAACTCAATATACTGCTGAGAATGACCTCGATCTCCTGATCCTCCAGTCTTTATCTCCTGGGTGCTGGGATTACAGGTGTGCACCACGACACCCTGGTTTAGAGGTTCCTCCCTAAATTCTCTCATTAGCTCTCTCTCATGAATGAGACAGCAAAGAGGCTTCACAAGCGATGTATGGGGGGTATCCTGAAGGACTGGGGCGTGAGCCCAAGGCAGTGGCAAGCCAAGCCCTAGTTTGAAGTTCTTTAGCAGTTTCTGCTAAATGACCTCAGAAGTCGGAGACAGCCCAGATGGCAGGAGAGGAATAAGAGCAATCCAAGCCGCACCCCTCCCCCACCCCAGACAGCTGGGTTGACAAATCCCCAGGAACTGCCACCATCAGATGGCAGACTCATTTTCCACATTCTCCAGGTGGTGGGGCCTGAGGGCTCCGTGTCAGGCTTGTGACCCTGGGTGTTCCATTGCCTCTCTAGGCCTTCCACGAATTTAAAGAGCAGGTCTTTAAGGGCCTGTCTTGCTTTTAAGACCCTTCTGCTTAAAAAGGAATCCTGAGCCTGCTGCTTAGCTTAATTCAATGGCTTCTCTTTGATCTTAGGATAAAGAACAAAAGTCCTGGCCACGGCCAGTAGGAAAGGTCCAGCAGGCTCTGGCTCCTTAGGCTCCACCCACGACTCCTGCATCCAGGTTCTCTGCTGGAACTGCTTTGAAAGCAGAAGGTGTGCTCCGAGGTGCAAAGCTCAAGGAAATTTTGACACAGTCCAAGAGTATTCCAGTTTGCTTTCTATTGCTGTGATGAACACCACGCCCAAAAGCAACTTGAGGAGGAAAGGGCTTATTTCATCTCACAGCTTGCAGTCCTTTATGGAGGGAAGCTAAGGCAGGAACCTGGAGGCAGAAGCTGAGGCAGGTTTTTCAGGCATTGTATGGGGGCATTCTGACGGACAGACACTGGCTTATTGCTTCTTATTGGTTTGCTTCCTTGGCTTGCTCACTTATGCTTTCTTATGCCTTGGGGTGGCACCACACATAGTGGGCTGGGCCCTCCCACAATAATCATTGATCAAACTGCCCTACAGACTTGCCTACCGGCAATATGATGGAGGTAATTTTTCAATTGAGGTTTCCTCTTCTCAGATGACCCTGAGCTTGTGTCAAGTTGACAAAAAACCAAAACCAAAAACAAACAAAAAACAAACAAAAAACAAAAACAAAAACCTTACCATCTTACTGAGGGAGGAGTAAGCCCATATTTCTCTCCTGTTTTATTGATGGGAGGAGGTGCAGCTGCATGTCCATTGCCAGGGGAGGAGAAAGGCCGAATGTTCAGGGACATAAAGAGAGCACTGGCATCCATCAGGAGCAAAATATCAAGATACATATGGCATCATGGTGGAGCTTAGACTCACTTAGAATACTGAGTACCAAAACCAAGATCCAACACAAAGCGTGAGTGCTTGACTTAGGGTGGAGTTACTGCCCAAGAAACCCACTGCAAGTTGAAAATACCCTAAGTAGATGCATTTATTCCCTCTAACCCACTGAACAGCAGGCTTGGCAGTAGGGCAAACTCAGTTATTTACCCTTGGTGATTTGACTGACTTGGTTCGCTGTTGGAGTAGCATACTTTATGTTGCTAGCATGGGAGAAGATCAAAATTTGAAGTTCTGTTTCTACTGCCTCACCTTCACCTTCAAGTAAAACAAAACAAAACAAAACAAAACAAAACAAAACAAAACAAAACAAAACAAACCTTAATTCCAATCATTGCAAATCAGGGACCACCTATATGGTATACACTATTAAAAATATAGAATATGAAATATTGACATTATTCAGCAAGGGCAGGAGCAAGAATGAGCATTAAACACACAAATTATGTATAGAGGGGCACAGCAGAGAGAACAGGAAGCAAGTTCATGAAGCCAGCCTGGGGCCTCATGTGGGCCACCGAAGATGCGCTGACGGCAGACACCGAGAAGCTTGGTTGACAGTGACAATACCCTCTCGGCCTCTAAGGAAACCAGAAACCAAACCACTGAACTAGAAATTTGTCCAGTGTCTGAAGAGGAAGACAGAACAGAAGCCTGAGAACCTTTGTTCTTGCTCCTGAAAGAGCTGGAGAGACATTGCTTGGGAATCAGCACCTCCCAGTAGGAAAGACTCATGGCTTCATTGTCAAGGAGCCTTTGAATCTCCCCTTCCCTGAGTGGGCTCACCAATGTGACCTCTGAGTCATTTTGTTGGTTTTCTACAAGGAAACAGAATTCCATGTTTTGTGGTCATCTGTGTCTACAGAGGTTCCCCACAGGACTAATCAGCTCTCATTGGGATTCGTGGGTTTGGGTCAATCACAGGTTTGGGGTCTGCCAACAGAGCAAGCAGGGGGAGGAGTGTCCCCACCACCTACAGCTACTGTTTAATTAGCATTTTGGAATGCGCCATCCTTTTGTATAAAAATGACTTTAGAAAGTGCAGAGAGTCCAGTTTCCATAAGAGAATACAGAAAAACCAAGTCTTTCACAGTCCCACCACCTGAGGAAGGCACTGGTTTCATGTTGATGTCCTTCTTATTATTTTTCTCTTTTAGTAAATGGGCTTTCCCCCTTACAGTTCATTAGCACATCCTAAGACTATGTCTCTTTGGATTATGAGGATTTAACTATGTTAAAAGACAGACATTTTATATTAAAATGTTAAGACTGATGATACACCAGCCCATATTTCCAACTACATAGAACTTAACTTGCAAGTTGAACATTGAAAGATGCTAAGAAGGAAGCACACTGAAATCGTCTACTGTGTTGAAAAGGAAGCTGGATGGAGGGTGATAGCGATACTAAGCTTTATTAAAAGCTTTTCAAATTTAATTATTCAACTTTTAAGCAATACAGTAGACATCCCCCAAGGTGGCCCTCAATGATCCTGCCTCCTGGTACTCACAAACTTTTGCAGTCTCTCCCACATGGCAGCCATGGTAGGCTCTGTGGCCAAAAGCACATAACAGAAGTGAAGGCATATCACTTCTAATCTTAGGTTAGAAGAGACTGTAACTTCATCTGGGGAGCCTCCTCCTCTCTGGAGTCACTCACACTGGGGGAAGCAGCTTCCTGACTGGGTAGCTGTGGAGAGGTCTGCTTGGAGAGGAACTGAGACCAACAGGCTGCAGGGATATGGATGAACTTCGATAAAGTAGATGTTCAGCCTTAGGCAAGTTTTGAGATTTTTGTACAATGGCCAACATTTTGAGATGGTCTGAGAGGCTCAGAGCCCAGGGCTCCTGAATTAAAAACACAGTACGATAACAAACGTCTGAAGCTATAAAGGTTTTGGTAACTAACTGTGCAACAGACCTTGTCTAACACGAGCAGCTTTATTCCTTTCTCAGACAACAGACCCCACAACAGGCTGGATTCACATTTATTATGGTAGGCTTGAGAGGCTGGGCATGGCTACAGTGGGCCTTCCTGCTGGGTGTGGGCTGCGCATGTTGGCAGAAAGGTGGACCTGTATTGGGTGGACATAAGAAGCACATTCCAAATGGCCTTGTTTGTGGTGGAGAAGTTGTCTTTTAAAAATTATTTTTCTAATTAATTTTTTTGAGTGTATGTTTGTCATGGCATGTGTGTGGAAGTCAGAGGACACCACCTTGCAGAGTGGGTCTCTCTTTCTACCATGTAGTTCCCAGAGATTGTACTTAGGTCATGAGATTTGGCAACAGGTACCTTTATCTGACAATCTATCTTGCTGGCCTAGAAATGGTCTGTATTAAGCAAGGTGATAGTTGACTGGAATTTGGCAAAAAGACCATCTTTCTTAACAGTCACAGGCAGCCACAGCCTGAACGGGGCTGACAGACACTTAGAGTTGTGCAATGATTATTCAGGATCCCAGACTTTAAAAGGAAGAGCTCAGATTCATATCCAGGCCTGAATCCAACAATTAGAAAACAAATAGACAAATGAGTAGACTCTAGTTTACAAGCTCCATGAATATACCAGCTCACTGTGGCCTCACAACTGCTATCTGAAGACTAATTCCCTGTCTCCCAGTGCAGGAGAGTGACCTGAGAGCTGGAATAGTGTGGGGGCTTGTCCTAATCTAGCCACAAGAGTGATGCTCACCACCAGGGCATACGTGCTTAGTACTGTCATTACACCAGGAAAATGGTTCTTGGTCTGAACTTATATTTGAAGGGCTCTTATCTACTCTTTTACCAGGCATCCTTCTCAGAGGTGAGGAATAGATGGAGCCATGAAGACAATTCTCAGTTTATACACAAATCCAAAGGTTCTCTGTGCGGACTGGCCTGAGCCTCGTTGTTCAGAATGTTGTTCTCTTTTCTTGTTTTCTAATGCCCAACACAGCGCTGTGTGCATTTCTAGTTTGCAGAAGAGATCAGATGTGTGGGTCAGAGTGCCCCTGCACATAAGTGCATGTGAATATCCTTGCAGTGGATGGAGCCTGATAGGCTAGTACTGACTTTCTCCAAACCTTGTATCTTAATGCAGAATGCCAAGGGGTCACAATTCTAGCCTGGCTTAACTAATAAGTATGAACTTGGTTTTCATACTCCTTATAGATGAATATTTGTCCATGTAGGACAGAATATACTTAATTTCAAAATTCATTGGCTCTGTTTTCAACTTTAAACTATTTTGATGTAGCACACAGTGGCCTTGCAAATATTGCTGAGGAGTCTGCACACAGCTATGCTCTTTGCAAGTAGGGAGAAGAGCCAAAGACTTAAGATATGTACAGGCGAGTAGCTGAAATAAGGAAAGGCTTGGAAAAACAGTGGGACATGAAATGGGAGAAAGGAATAGATATTTGGGAAAGAAATGCATATAAGAGGAGCAGAGAAGTTGATAAAGGATGTTATGGTAAATGAGAGTGGTGTAGATTCCTAGTGTCCCATGAAGAGGTGCCATGTTTCTTCCTCTACTTGAATCTGGGCTGAGACTGTGGCTAGCTTTGATCAATAAATCAAAATAATACTATAGTTTCTTTTTTGAGGCTTAGGAAATCCGAAGCTTCTGTTTCCACCTCTTAGAAGGTCAGGAGTCAGTTGCTACATGAGAAGTCTAACGTACTTATGACTACCATGCCGTGAGGTAGCCCAGGCTAACTAAAGAGAGAGCAAAGCCACATGGCCGGGACTGAGGCACCAGATGCATAAGAAAAGCTTTCATGGCCATTGTTTCCCAGGCCTTTAAACAGGTGAACACAGCCTGGTGGATGATCTCAGCTGACACAGAGCAGAAGAACACCCTGCCTGATCCTGTAGTTCATGAGTAGGTAAGATGGTCCCTGTTTGAAGCCACTGAGTTTTGAGACAGTTTATAAGGAAGTAATAGCTAACTAAAACAGACACTGAGATCTTGGAAGAATGAATGAGCTGGAGTAAAGGAGGATGTTAAAGGGACACATTTTAAGAAGGTCCTAAAGAACATATTGAGAGCTAGGGTGGCTTGACACTGGACAGAACAAAGGAAAAGGGGATCATCTGTCCCCACATATCTTGCGGATGTGGTGAGTTCTCATCTATCTCAATGGGCTTTGGCATCAACCTTTGTAGAGGCAGCAGCTGCAGAGGCTCTCTCTTTAGTGTCCCTGCACATCCAGACACCTCCCTACACTGTCACAGCTGTGTCCGCCTCAGTGAAGGAAAATGGACAGAGATTCTCTTCCCACCAGCTGGACCCTTTCCTACCTGACTTTGCAAGCCGACAATATTCCTGTCTGAGCTGGGTTATCTCTGTGAGATCTCGGGCCTGTGGTGGAGAGTCATGGAAGAGATAAAGCTACATTGCTGAAGAACTGGCCAGAACTTGACACCTGAGCCCTGGAGCAGGCCCATAAAAATGCAAGAATTTTTCTGTTCATGCTCCATACTCTGGAATGACCACCATCATTATCAGCTACTGACTGAGCACTGTGCAACAAACACTTTCAATCTATTAGCTCATTATCATGGCCTCTGTGAAGATCTTACATCATGATCTATAGTTTAGAGAATAGAATTTTGAGGTCAAAACATGATTTATCTGAGGCCATGGTGCCAGTTAGTGACAGAGCTGAAACATGAACCCAGGTCTGTCTACCTCCCCAAAGCACTTCTAGGCCCAGCTACATGGGGTTCCTGATCTCATTTCTGTCATGGTGTCAGAGACTAGTTAAATTCTATCATTGCTGACTAGTGGATACCTGACCAAGGCCTCTTCCCAAAATGTTACTCTATTAGTGTCTTAGCACATCCTAATAGTGTTTTGTTACTCTATAATGGTCTAAGATTCAAATCATTAGTGTATAACATCTCTAAATGCATTAGTAGTCCTAAATGAAAACAGAAGCATCAATCTAGTAAAGAAATAAAACCCAGTGGAATGGGGGCTACAGCTCAGTGCTTGCCTAGTGTGCACATACGCCACGAGTTCTAGCCCCACCACCAGGAAAAGAGAAAGACATGCAGAATGTGTGCTGTGCTTGTGAACAGGCATAACAGCACCTCAGCCATATGACACATCTACTCTGCCTCCTCTCTGCTTGTCCACTTGGATTCCTGCACCTGCTCCCAGGCTAGTTAGAACCAGTACTAGGCACCAGGCTTGGATGCTCAGCTAGGACAGGGTTTAGCAGATGGAAGCTAAGTTTCCTTTTGAGGTTACCTCTCTCCTTACAACGCTTGATGGAGACCCTGAAGACATGAGTGGGGACCTACTCATCCTCTAGGATGCTTGCAGGAGCCTTTCCTGGTTCTTGAAGTTAGAGCTGCATATAGGCCTTCCCTGGTGTCTTGTGTTCTTTGAGAGTAGGGAGAGTACATCTGCTTTGCTTAGCACTATACCACTAATCTGGGACATGTCAGGATGGAGTGGATGCTCTGTAAATTTGAGTTGATCAAAGGGCATTTTCAATAGTCCATTGGCTTCTAGCACAAAGCCTCTTAAGTGGCATGATGGAGATGCAGTGAAAGCTATGACCCCTTCTGCTGATCACAGGGGGGTCAATGCAGGGTTAGGATAACCAAGCCTTCATTAGTACAGACCTGCATCTATCTCCTTTACTCCATAAAGCAGCACCCAGGATAAGCAAATGATTTTTGTTGAGACTGAGACCTCATCCCTGGCTCAGGAGAATCCACTGAACACTGGTAAGCATACATACAGAGCACTGTATCTAGTGCTGGGCTGGGACCTGCCTTCAACATATCAAGATTGAAGATGGAAGCATGGTTCAGAGCCATTAGCCCAAGACATCATCTCTGTTCTTACCAAAAGGACAAGTTCTAGGCCTTCAGTGTACACTTGAAACCTTGTATGAACCCAGATGAACATCACACACTTAACCCTAGGGTTGCTAGGACTATCATGACTCTAGTCAGCTATAAAGGGCCTCTGGAGTACCCCGGTCTCCAGAGCAATGGCATTCCTAGACATGGGACTTGCATTTCCTCTCATTTGGCCCCACCATTTTTATAGGGAAATAATTCACAAGTCCTGGGAGGGGTGCCCAGGCACCCACCTGCTGTCCATGCCCTCTTCTCAAGCAGTACTCTAATAGTGAGGACTTCAGAATTCCCTTTTACCACGACCTGATGCCTTCAAGGTTTTTCCCTCAGGAGCATCTTTCTGAGGTTACATACTGATTGGGGTGAACTGTGGACCATGACTGATTATACAGAGTGATGTGCCCACATGCACACATGCAAGGGTCCTTGCAGTACAAGATTGAACAGGAGGTGGTTTTCCATTACAGTCCTCACTGATGATCTGGCCCCAGTTCCTGCAGATCTCAGGAGGCAGCCTGCCCATGAGTCTGCCCATTGGAGACACTGCAAGCAAGACTTAATGATGTCACTCTATTGCACGACCTGGCCATCACTGGCACCAGTGTTCTCCACCTCCCATGTACTCTAAGGAAGCTCTTGGATTTGAGGCGAGGCCCATACCACTGCTAGCTGGGGGAAGGAACAGAGGCCCTAGCAGTGTTCTTTGCTTTTATGCAAATGTGAACACCTACGCACCAAAGAGCAGGGAGTGTGGATTTGAATGTGCCGATGTGTTTGGATGACTGCAAAGCAAGTAAAGTGAGCATGCAAGGGGACTGGAAGAGAAGAGAGTGACCACGTGAAAAGGAATGTGTGAATGAGGGGAAAGAAAAGAAGCCTGCATATGCATGGAGTGGAGAAGGCATCCAGGTCTACACCAAGTGCCTACCATTGGTTCCTGAAACCAAGAGTGGCTACGTGCCAGCGAAAGGACAGGGAATGTAGAAGGAAGGAGGGTACTTTCTAATGTTTGTGCATATGTATGAGATCAGGGTGTAGTCCCAGGGAAGAACTAAAGAGAGTGAAAGAGCTGGTGTGTCTTTTAGTTGCCAGGGAGCTTGTATGGTGGATGAAGGCTGATGGAGCTGCAGAGCCGAGCGAGCTGAGCATGCAAGAGGAAGAAGACATGCAGGTGTGTGTCCTCTGGCGGTGCGTGTCCACCCCCACAGGGCCCTGTGAGTCTGAGGCAGGCCACGTGCTTGGGTGACTGTGTGGGCATGTGCATGTGTGTACGTGAGCATGCGGCTGTGTCAAATGAGAACAAACACAAGTGTGTGAGCAAACGTGGGAGTACCCTGGAGGGTGTGAGCAGCCTACCCGCTTTGAAGGCAGCTGCGGGCTTCCTGGGTTGCTGGTGATGTCTAAAGACATCTTCACTCCAGGAAGCATTATCTAAGAGGTCTATATGACCTGCCTGATGCTGGCTCAGGTCCGGGTGACCGAGTCTCTGAGTGTTGGCCATGTCACTCTACTCTGAAGTTTGTGTGGGAATGAATGAGTCATCCTGGCATGGCTGGCCCTCGCTCTGCCTGTGTCTTGCCCAGCAGGGAAGACAGTAGGGAGGGAGAGAAACTACTTAGGGCTGTATTCTTATACCATTATTATCATTATGCAATTGCTCACAGTGTCTATGGGCTCTTCTAGAGGCCCAGCACCCCAGTGCTCTTGGCCTCTATACATCCACTTGTTTTATGTCCAAGTTTCCATTTAGGTCAGCAGATCTGGATGACCAGTCTTGGTGGCAATCTGCTGCACACCAGGCTCAGGTCCACACAGTCACAATACGAAACTACCTTCCAGTCCGTCCCTGTCTCCCTCTGCTTTCATCTTTTTCTACAGTCTCTCCCTCTGTTTGCCAAATGATGCCCCCTCCTCATTTTGCCTATCTTCCCTTTACAGTGAATGCTTATGTAGCACTACTGTGTGCTAGGTTCTGCTCTCAGCTCTCTGTTAATTCACTGAGCCATCCAACAATTCTGTATGGCACTGAAGACTGATCTTGACACTTTATAGATAGCAGATCCAGGGAGGTGAAATCAGCATCTCACTGATTAGTGACTGAGTCGGGTCTAAGCCCCAAGGACCCACTTTTTTTTTCTCTTTAAATTAATTTATTTAATGTGTATGGATGTTTGTTTGTACATATGTCTATGCACTACATGCATGCAATGTTCATGGAGCAACTGGAGTTACAGATGATTTATGGGTGCTGAGAATTGAACCTGGACTCCCTGGAAGAACAGCCCGTGCTCTTACAAGGTGAGCCATCTCTCTAGGCTTGAAAACCCACTCTTAATACATAATATAGTGCTGCGGGGTAGGCACTCTCTCAGTTTCATTTTCTATGGGATCTCCTGAACCTACAACAGTGTCAGTCACATGTAGGTGCTCAGTTAATGGTGAATAACTAAGACATGGCCAAATAAATGGTGGGCATGGAGGACACAGAATCGAGACAGAGAGAGGCTTGCCTTAAAGAGCTCATGGTCACAAAATAAATAATTATTACAATACCATATCTGCCTGGCATCGTAGGTGTCTAGGGGGCATACACCCTCTTGGCCCTTGGCAGACAGGGTTTTCCAGAAGAAGCAGGACACAGAGGGAGACAGGCACAGTGACATTGCCCGGCTCCTCTCTGAGGACAAACACATCTTCACTCCTTCTCCCTCTACAGACAACACTAATTCTATGGAGACAATGGAGGTGAGAACAGGGTAGTGGTGAGGACACAGGCTCAGGAGTGGCTGGACTGGGTCTTCCCTTGCCTAAGGGAAGGAAGTCCAACTTCCCTGGGCCTTGGTCCTGTCATCTGCAAGATGGGGGCAGTAAATGATACCAACTTCCTGAGTATTGCATAAGGCAGGCAATGTGCCAAGCTTCAATGGAGATGACTAATCTCTTCCATTCGACATTGTTTGCTGGCTCTGGGGGAGGAGAGTTAGAATTAAACATATTGTGCTTCTTACTGTAACCTCTCTGCTGTGGCTTTGTCCCATTTTCCAGAATTGGCTCAGCTCAGAGCTTGTCTGTGAACCTTCAACTAAGGTAGGGACTATGTTCCATCTACCACTATATACCCAGCACCCAGTACAGTGTCTGAGACATGGTAGGTACTCAATAAATGGACTTGCTGAACAAATGTTTGGTTACATTTATTTACTTCCCCAGGACCTTTGTGAAGATGAATATTCATGTTGCTGTTATTTTCATTTTCAGATGATGGACTGGAGACAGGTCCAGCAAGGGTAAATGACTTGCCCATAGACACACAGCCTGGAAATAGCACAGTCAGACTCAAATGCCAAGCCCCATGCTCTTCCTCCATACCATGCTCCTCCCTGGATTCCTATACATTATGTCCTACTTTCTGTGGATATTTTCTAGCCAGTGGGGCCATCTCTGATTGTAGAATCATCTCCGAATTCTATGACTCATATCTGAATCACAGAAGTGTTTAATAGTTGAAAGAGACTTTGATGTCACTGAGACCCTCCCACCCACTGTGGAAATTTCCTCTCCATTGCTTCTCTTCCAATACTTGAATGCCTCCAGTGATGGAACACTCATTTCCCTCCTCTGGAATCATCAGTTTTTATGACTGGACCACTGTGAGAGTCAGAAAGTAAGTTCTTGATCCCGTGGGCCCAGATCTTTATGTCTATGTGTTGGGCTTATGTCATACTCCTAAAATATGCAGGGTAGAATATGCAGGATAGATCTTCTGTGCCCCAGCATACAGGGGTCCTTCAGATGCTCAGCTTTCATAACCTTCGGAGAATTCCTTCTTTCCAACTAGCTCCTTGTGGTCCCTGCCAGGCTGCCTCCCATGAGTTGCATTCATCCCCCCACCAGCAAAACCAGGGGATCACGGTGTGCAATGGTGCCCCTAGGGGATGAGGGTGAACTGCACCAAGGGCTCAGGCTGCTAGAGGAGCCAGGGAGCTGGGGAAGGGTGGGCAGTGGATGCTGTAATTGCTTATTTTGAAGTCACTGCTTCAGAGGCACATCTATTTGTTTTCAATGCCAATCTTAAATGTCACATGGAGACGGCACTTTTAAAGCTTCTTAACTAGCACGATCGCAAGGTTTCTCAGACATTACAGGTTTGAGGCTTCGAAGTTGGAATTCAAAAGGCTATTTTTAAAACAAACATTTGAGTGGGGGATATGAACACGCAGGCTATGCTACAAAGGTATGGCAAATTTTCAAATGTTTCACCTGCCTTTATTTTGTAATATTGCTGCAATGGACACTTGCTATAAGAAAAATAATTAAAACATATAAAAAGAAAATAAAGCCCCTTTCACTGTTTTCTCCACTCTATTCCTTTTAATGCAGTTTATTTTGACCAGGATCATGGTCTCCAACTGGTGGGCCATGCTGCCACTCTGTGGGCACAGTGCCCTGGCCGTCTCCATGGTGACAGCCATGGCAGGGGTTCAGGCAGGCAGACTCCCACATCTGTGGTCACCTGGACTCCAGCTGTAGGTTCTGACTCTCAGCCAGGCTTCTCTGCAGGACTGACAGGCAGCTCTGCATGCTGCTTGGCCACCCTCAGCTCAGACCACATCACCTGGTTTAGATTTCCTCCGTTGCTTCCGAGGCTTGCACTGACACATTACTGGTCAGCTGCTCTCTCTCCATGCTAAGCTCCCTTGTCTGCTTTCTTCCTCTCTACCTCCAAGCACACCTTCAGATGTCTGCTCTTCCTCCCAGAGCAGACAGAACCGCCCTACATGACCGTAGGACAGAAAGACACCGAGGGTTTGAGAAACCAATCCTCAACTAGACAGAGAGACAGACCTCAGAACAGCAAGTTCACAAGCAACTAGACTTCTGGTTCTGTGTCAGCTGGTACCCTCTTTCTCCAATCTGAGTTCTTGGGTCTTAGGAGTTCTGAGGACACTTACCCGACAGCCTCTCACTGCAGCACATGTCCAGGGCCCCTCCCTCGGAGTCATCAGCAGCCTGGTTCTCTCTCTCACTCCTGCAGTGGGAGAGAAATTGTTGTCAGGGGATGCTGGTGGTCCAGGATCAAGAGTCCCAGCAAAGATGAAAAGCTGTTTCCCTCAGTATTCCTTGAATTAGCTCCACCTCATCAAGGGACCCAAGGGAAAGAAGAGCCTCTTATGGCATCAAGCTGCAGAGGAGAGGCAGGGTTTTGTAGGTGTTTTCCATATATCACCACCACCACCACCACCACCACCACCACCACCACCACCACCACCACCACCACCACCACCACCACCTCCACCAACACCACCTCCACCAACACCACCAACACCAACACCACCAACACCAACACCATCACCAACACCTCCACCACAACAAAAGACTGGCTCACTTTCTTGAGACTCTGAAACAGAGTCCTCACCATGACCCCATGAAACGGGGCTTGTTAAACAAGGCTTAGGAGGTTTATGTGGCTTGTTCAAGGTCTTATCAGAGTGAAGCTGCATTTGAAGTTACACTGGAGAGCTCCAAGCTAATGTTCTTATTGCTATGCCATTCTGTTTCCTAGTTCCTTTGTTAGTGATGATGATGATAATGATGATGCATATATGTGCCGGTTTGTGCCATAGAGAGGAACTGGAGTTCCGGGTGGTTGTGAGTCACTATGTGGGTGCTGAGAATTGAAACCTGGTTCTCTGCAAGAACAACAAGTGCTCTTAACTACCAAGCTATCTATCCAAACCCCAGAAAACCCTCTTTCTAGCCCATCAGGGTACCTAATAAACTGCCCTAGGGTCTAATTTTCTTTCTTCACACAGTGAACTGGAAAAAGCTTGTTCAAAATCAATTAGATTCCAGAAAGTATCTTCAGACTCAACAAACCTGGAGGGCAGAGCACCATAATGCTCACAGGATCCCCTGCTCTGCCAATGGTCTGCAATGCAGGTGTAAGCCCCAATGGTCCTGGTTCCCCTTCATACCTAACTCTTGGCAGTTGTGGGCTGGATCAGGCCTGAACATGCAAGCTAGGCTGTGCCTATCAGAGATCATCCCTTCATGTCTACTGTGCATTCTAGGACTCTGGGATCTGTGCTTCTGTGGTTGATTCATAGCTGTGGCCATGCCCTGAGAGAAGGATTGCAGAGGACTGGAGCCTCAGAGCTCCTTAGCCCTTTCTGTGCTGAGTCTCTTGTTGGAGAACACATCCATTAAGACGGTGAGATGGCCAAGGGTTTCTCACTAGGCCCCCACATCTTAGTTTAGCCAGGAGAACTGGCAGCTGAACAACCTTTAACGCAGGCTCATTAGCACAAATTCGAGGTCCAGAAGGCCAGTAGCCTCTGCCCACCAGTCCTGCAACGTGGACTCTCATCCATCCTACAGCCTATTTTAGGACCACTACAGATTTCAATAATAAGGGCAGATAGGCCAGGATAAGGCTGACTCTTCCCACTCTTGGTGTTTTCCACTCTTAACTTGTATTGTCTTGTTTTATTTTCCTCTCTCACTCTAACTGGCAGCATTTCTGAGAATCTCAAGTTCTAGAGACCAGATGTCTCAGACACAGAGGGACATTACCTTCAAGGTATCCCTGCCTGTAAGTGTGCTCTTTACCTAATGGTCTTGGGCATCCGTTCAGGCCAACTTGAATGGATGCCCAAGACCATCAAAAACACTCCCCAACACAGTGCCAAAGTCTATCACTTACATAGGTTGTGAAGTTCCCAAACTGCACACAGGACAGGGCATCCTTGAGCTGGAACCAGCTCTTCAAAATTCAAATTCACCACATAACTTGCTGTGGAAAAATACTCCCACAGCATCCCGATTCACTGAGAACAAAGACAAACATCCCTTAATGCAGTTAACTAGATTATTTCTCCTTCAGCATTACCTTCCGTCCCTCCTGCCCTGACCGCTACTCGGGTTGCTTTGGACAGGCTCCTTCCTTTAAATGCCTCTGCACTCACATTTCTCTGCCTGGATAGGACATTCATCTCTACTTGCTGGGACCTTTTATTCAGCGCTCAACACAGTTAGGAAGCCCATTTTCATTGAGGCCATTGCTGGACCAACATCATTGTCAGCCGTTAGGGTGTAGGCTGCAAAAGGTCAATGACCACTCTTAATTCTATAAATTTAGCTTGCATCTTCAAGGTACGGCCCAGTGCCTGGCCCATAGAAGGAGACTCAACAGATAAAGAACTGTAGAATAAGTGAGTGCCATTGCAATGTGCTTCAGAAAACATCAGCTACCTCAAGCCGCCACCATCACAGCCACTTTATGGGTGGGTCTTTGTTGAGCCACCTGGAACGGTCCTCAACAGCAGCCAGGGAATCATGGGTTTCTAAGACCTTTCATTTCGTAGAAGAGGGCACTGAAGCAGGTTGAATTAAAAATGGGAGCCATAGGGATTGAGTGTGAGAACAGCCTCTCAATCCTGAACTTGCTTTACTATAAGAGCACCCCTAGATGGAAGATACCCCAAAAGAGTGGCCTGTGATGTAGGGCAGAAAGGTAATCAAGGTATCTGGAAGGAGACCCACATGTGACTCACACCTGCTTTTCACACTCCAGCCACATTCAGAATAGCTCAGCGCTGCATGTGTGCAGTGGACTCTATAAATAAGCTTCCTAGAAAATGACTAATTTCATAATCAGAAGAGCAGAAAGAGTAGCACCCCAGCACTGTGGAGGAAAATGGAGCAAGATGTGGTTCTGCCCTGTGGTGGACTCCAGCCCCCACTCCTTCTCATAGCTGTGTGTCTAGGCTGTGTCAGGAGTTTGACCAGATTTGAGAGAGAGAGAGAGAGAGAGAGAGAGAGAGAGAGAGAGAGAGAGACAGAGACAGAGACAGAGACAGAGACAGAGACAGAGACAGAGACAGAAAAGATGGTCCGTTCACACAGCACAGAGAAGCCCTGATTCTGGGTATTGCCCTTCTTTTTGGCCACCAGGAGCAGAAAGAGCAGCTTGGAATGGAATGCTGTGGGCAACCCTCTCCTCCTCCACCTCTATCACCTGGACAACATTTGCTAAAACTCTCCTGTGTCAACAGGCAGCAACTGCTGCTCTTAGAAGCAGAGCGCCTCAGAAATGATGGGTGCCTTCAGCCTGCATTTGCCAAGTACCTTCTGTGAGCAAGATCCTGATCCTATGGCAGTCCTGATAATACAATGCTGAGCAAGCCAGGACCCTTCTCATCTGACCAAAAAGCTGGAGGTGCTAACATGATTGTGCCGTGGCATCTCCTTTGATTGATGTGTGTATATGGGGGAGAGTTCCACTCAAGTCTGTGGGAGGAGGAAGTGTCCTCCAAAGGGAAGGCAGGAGCTACTTCTTAAAGGATGTTTCTAGTAGATGATGGGCTGCCAGAGTAAGGACTTGGGCAGTACAAGTGTTAGACCTGGAAGTAGGCTGGTCAGAGGAATGGGAAAGCAGGTGAGACTTAAGCTTCAGCAGAGGCACTAGAACAAAACATCTCCCAGAAGTCATGAGCCTTGCCTGTTGGGTGGGGTGGCCTTTTTGCACTTGGCTGTGTGGCTTCCCTGTACTGAGGGGTGGCACGAGTCTCCCAGTGCCAGCATGGGCTTGGGAGGTCTGTAGCAGGAGGAAGGTGGAGGCTAGCAGCACAGATGTAAGGGACATTGGATTCACCAGGGGGCATCTGGTCATAAAGTCTGCAGAGCATAAAATCTATTGTTTCTTTATTTACTTATTTATTGAGACAGTGTCGTTATGCAGGCCAGTTTGGTTTTGAATTCCTGATCTTCCTACCTCTGCTTCCTTAATGCTGGGACTATCATGCCTGTTTGAAGCCTATCACTGTGCACTGAATACACTTATGATGTTCAGTACTACCATTATCTAGTTACATGTTTTTACCTCCTCAAAGGAAACCCCACATACACCTATTAAGGAGCCACACTCCATCTTCCGTCCTCCAAGCCCCTGGCAATCTCTGATTTTATACCTGTTTCTCTGGCCAGTTCTGGATATTTCATGGAAGTAGAATCATACATGAAAACTTTTATGTCTGGTTTCTTTCATTTAGCACAGTGTCTTCGGGGTTTATTAAGCTGGTAACCATTACTACCCAGTACCGTATTTTTTATGGGTGAGTAATTTCCCACTGTATGGACAGACTACATTGCATTTGTCCACTTGTCAGCTGGTGGACATGTAGATTGGCTCTGCCTTTTGGTTTTTGTGAATGGTGTTGCCAACTGCTATTATGATTCCCATAAGCTTATGATTTTGGACCATCCCTTCCCTGCCATGGGCCCGAGTCCTCATCTGTAAATAAAGTAGTCACATCCCAAGCTCCTTGCAGCATGGATATCATCGCCATTATGTTTAACTGTCCCTTTTTGTCTGTGGACATAATATTACTCTATAGTTACAGACTCAGCCTGGACCACCCACCCAACTTCTAGGAGCTCATGGCTGGTGGTGCTGCCACAAATAGATGCCATGAGTTGGGGGAATTCCAGCAGGGACTTGTTCAAGGACAATGGGGGGTACGTGGTGGGTACCACTTCTTTGCCTAGGAGTAGGTGGGTGGGTGCTGTTGGGGGCATCTGGAACAGATGCTAGCTTTGTGCAGTGTTTATGAAGAGAAAGGTGACAGACTTGGTGTGGCAGGCAGAGGAGCCTGAGCAGGTGCTCATCCTAGGAGGTATGGAGGAGATGGGAGGAGGAAGCTTAGCTGGGAGGGACTGTGATTCCTGGGTATGAAGCTGGGGCAATCCAGATAGACTTGCCCCCTACCATGGACTTTCTGCCTGCAATCAGCCCTCCCAGCATGCCTCTCTGTCACCACAAAGCTCTCCTCAAGATCACTTTCTCCCCAAGATCCTATCCTCTATCTCTATTTGCCAAACGAAATCTCTCTCACTTTCATGCCTTGGTTCTCTCTGTTCCTCAACCTGCAATGTTCTTTCCAACTTCTTCCACATCCTACTCCTCCGTATCTCTTCATGGAGCACTTCCTAATTTCAAGGGAAGAATCAGTGTCTCTCCCCCTCCCGCCCAGGCTCTCCAATACCTGGCTCACGTTTCTCCTGTTGCTTACTCTGTTCCAATGCTTCTTAGCTGCTGATGCACCTGCCTTTCCCACCCACTTCAGTGATGTGGGAGCATCCTTTCCCCTCTGCCCCTGATGCATCCCAGGCATCCAGTCCAGCTCCTGAGCCTTTGATGGACAGGTTAAAGGTCTAACAAAGGGTAGTGTCAGGTTCTCCGGGTTGGTGGCTTTGGGGTCTCTGAGGGGACAGATTGGATCCAGCTAGAAGCTTCTCAGCATAGAGAAGATGGCCAGGTAGAACCCTATCCAGGTTTGTTATGGCAAGTTTAACATGCAGAGGCATGTGCTGGCTTGATGGAAAAGAAATGATCAGGGTGATCACATCACGCAAATGAGTCACTAGTTACAGAATATGCAGGCGGAAGGTTCAGGGCCCTTCAGGGACCACACACAAGTGATCACTCACCTAGCTCCCTCAAACTTCATTCCCAAGGTATCCAGGTAGGAAAAAAGTGCCATATGGGGCCAGGGCCAGGAATTTTCCTCAGCTAAAAAGCAAACTGTCTATGTAAAGAGAAAGAGGCCAGCTTCAGAACATCCAGATGGAGAAACTGAGGCACAGAGAAGTAACTCAGGTCACATGGTGTAAACAATTGTTTTGAGGTAGTTTACCAAGTCCTGAGTTCTTGTCAGTAGTTACCCACCCTCTCACCCAGTGCCCTGTATGCCCCTTGTAACAGGAAGGATCCTTGAAGCAGACCTCAGTTGCCCATCACGGCTGTGTCATGTTCCAAGGCTTCTAATAAGTATCTTTGCCGTCTCGGTTACTAAGTGTTTCTGTTGTCGCCAGCCAAAGAGCCCAGAATGATGCGTGCAGCAAACTCAGGGAACAGACAGGCTCTGCGCCCAGGACTCCCAATGCCTAGTTCATGCTATTTCCATCCCAGCAAGCTGCCTACCCTCCTGGCCCATCTGTCCACTGTCCAGCCATCTGTGCCCTCGTCTGAGCAGACCACAGACTTAGGAGTGCTCTGGATCCCAAAGAAGGGGCCTGAGTGTTCTCTGGCTGAGGTGTACTCAAATGAATGACTTCCCTTTCATCCCCATTCTGTGGGTGGCATTATAGAGCATGGGATTTCCTGAGACCTAAGGAAGGGAGGATGGAACGGCCTGGACAGGCCACCTAAGGGGCTTGGCAGCTTGTCTTTCTGTCTTTTGGGTGAGTCTAACACAGGGACTGGCCCATCCATTTCCTCGGTGTGTGCTTACTACAAACAACTACTGTGTGCAAACCATACAAACACAATGAACACAAGCAACGTAGGAAAAAAGCCAGGCCCATGTCGATGCCGGTTAGGAAATGTTCAGGGCTCCCTGTGGTACCATTGAGGCCCCAAACAAGGCACAGGAGTCATCAAACTGATGGAGGAGTGGGCATGACTGTGGGATGGGAGTGCTGTCCAAGCAGAGGAGGTCATGTGGGGTTGAGAGAAAGCAGGGCATATTCTCGAAGGAAAGAAATTCAGCCTGACAAGGCAAGTGTGGGAAGGGAGGGTGGCGTGGGACGGGATGATTTGCAGAGATGCCTATTGGTGGTGTTTTTCTCCTCATTTTCCTTCTCCTTACTCTTGCTTCCAGAGAGGCAAGACAGACCCGTCCTAGCTACTTTGAGGCAGGCTTGGTTGTAGATTCCCAAAGCCATGTTCCCGAGAAGCTGTCCTTTAAGGTTTTGTGTCTTGAGGAAGGTGGAATCTTCTGGACAAGGAGGTGGGTGCTGAGGATATGGAGAGCTGTCTTCACTCCAAGAAAGGTGACGTAGCCAGCCTCAACCCTGTGCATGCATGTGCGCACGTGCATTGTGGGAATCTGTTCTCTCCTTTTTTTTTTTTTAAAAGATTTATTTATTTATTATGTATACAGAAGAGGGTGCCAGATCTCATTATAGATGGTTGTGAGCCACCATGTGGTTGCTGGGAATTGAACTCAGGACCTCTGGAAGAGCAGTCAGTGCTCTTAATCTCCGAGCCATCTCTCCATCCCCTGTTCTCTCCTTCTAACATGTGGGTTCCATGTATCAAACTCAGGTCATCGGGCTTGGCAGCAAGTGTCCTTGTTTGTTAAGCATCATTGGCCCCTAAGTTCTAGCTTATTCCTTAGTTCCCCAGGGGCTATCCTACAGCCTGGTAAAATAGCGGATGCCCAGAAACCCTGCAGGTGACCAACAAAGATACAACAGAGGGAGGAAGTGCTGGTGGTGGTGAAGGCTCTGTGGACACTGTCCATTCCTTCCCTGGGCCACTCCTGATCTTCCAAATCTCTATCGTCTGTTTCTCATGGTAGGTTGATGACGATGGAAATCAGGAGGAGGAGGAGTTGCCCAGAGGAGGGAGGGAAGCAGACAGAATCAGGCTTGTTTTTCCACTCTCCATGCCTGAAGAGGGAATGGGCAAGGGCGGCATTGACGAAGGCCCTTTCCTGAGCACTGTGTGAGGCATTTGGCCCTCACAACAGCCTAGAAGGAATACACTGTTAACTTTACTTTTCTAGAGAAGAAAATAGAGATTCTGCCAAGTGAAGTGACCTGCCCAAGGCCACTCACAGTTACAGATCTGCCCCTATTATCCACATTTTGGTCCTTTCTCTTCCATGTTCTAGCCCTGGATATAAACTATATCAGAGATAGGAAGATGACACATTCTAGCAGGTGCTGGATGTTCTTTAAGAAAGCCCTTTCCCAGGTGTGTGTGTGGGGGGAGGATGGAGGAAGAGAGAGAGTACTGGGAAAGATAACGAATTGGGGGGACATCTCAGGGATGAGCTAGAAACCTAGAGCAATGGAAACTCCCATGAATCTATAAGGGTGACCCTAGACTTCTAGCAATAGGGGATGCAGAGCCTGAACCAGTCATCTCCTGTAGCCAGGCAAGACTTCCAGGAGAGGGACTGGGATGCCAATCCAGCCACAAACTCTTCAACTTACAATTTGTCCTACCTATGAGATGTGCTGGGGTAAAGATGGTGCTGAAATTGTAGGAGTGACCAACTGATGACTGGTACAGGTGGAGAGGGAGCTCCCATACCCTGAGAGGGAGCTGACCCCTGAATGCCAGGACCCAGAAGTGGGTACCTGAACACAAATAAAAAAAAGAAAGAGCCAGTGAAATGCTTCCTAATAATATTCTGCTATACTCTTAGATTGATGCCTAGCCCAACCGTCATCAGAGAGGCTATCCTCAGCGACTGATGGAAACATTGCAGGGACCCACAGTCAAACATTAGGTGGAACTCGGGGAATCCTGCTGAAGAGAGTAAGGAAGGATTGTAGGAGCCAGTGGTGTCAAGGGCACCACAAGAAAACCCATAGAACCAACTAACCTGGGCTCACAGGGGCTCGAAGAGACTGAACCAATTACCAGGGAGCCTTCCTGGGACTGACCTAGGCTCTCTGTGTATATGTTACAGTTGTGTAACTTGGTCTTCATGTGAGATGCCAAACAGTGAAAGCAGGGGCTGTCTCTGACTCTGTTGTCTGCTTTGGGGACCCTTTCCTCCTACCGGATTGCCTCATCCAGCCTTAATAGAAGAGGAGGTGACTAGTCTCGATGCAACTTGTATGCCATGGCTGGTTGATATTCATGGGAGGCCTGCCTGTATCCACACAGAAACAGTGGAGGAGGAGTGGACAGGGTGGGTGGGTGGGAGCAGGGAAGCGGGGAGGAACTGGGAAGAAGGCAGGAGGGGAAACTTTGATTGGGATGTAAAAACAAAACAAAACAAAATATCCCCCTCCCCAAAATAAAAGAAAAAAGAAGAAAAGCAAGCCCTTCCCACAGACAGATGGGGAAGCATGTGATGATTCCCATTTTACAGAAGAAGATACTAAGGCTTGGGGGTACAGTAGTTCTTCTGGGTTCATAGTGTGAGTCAATGAGAGGGAGACTAGAGAGAGACTCCTGCACCCAGGTCCTGGTGTGGGGAAGCTCCCTGATGTCCTCTGTGGGAGCAGAAGGACTGGTGGATGAGCACCAGTTTCCCAGGAAGCATAAGCCTGCCTTGGGAGGCAGTGTGAGGAGTGTGGATAATGGCAACCATGTTCCATCAGAGCATAGACAGATGCACTTACAGGTCCAGAACCTACTAATTCTTGGTTATAGATACAGGTGTTATATGATCTGAATCTTAATAGCCTGTAATAAAAATGAAGATGTAAAACAACAACACACCCTACCCCCCAAAAAAGATGTTTAGTGAATGGGCCTATCCCCCAGGTTTCAACTTTGTGGTTGTCAAGGTTAAAAGGGGCAGTGGCAGAGTGGCAATGGCTCAGCAGAAGATACTCTCAACACCAAGGACGTCAGGCCAGGTCCAGGGAGGCTGGGTAAAGGCTGCTGACCAGGTGTGGAGGGTGGACTGAGCTGAGCCAGATGTTGGTGGAATCTGAGTCCCGATGTGATCATTGGACAGTGCGATCATCCACACGGCTGTATGGACCTATGTTGATTATGAACAGTGTGTCAGGCAGGGACTCACAGGACAACTGAAGGTCTTGAGGGTTCAAAGGCCATCTGGTCTACCTGTGCTTTCTATGACTCTGAAAACATTCCATTCTGCTCCCCCCTCTCCAGGTACACAGTTTAATTTGCAAGGAGAAAACAGGCAATCACAAATGGGAAGGTGTGATCACACCTCCTGTGGGGTGCTGATGCTGATCACACCTTCTGTGGGGGTGCCAATGCTTTCTCTACTTAGACTCTCACCCCATCTCTAATGCCTTGGAAATGCACCTTCCTCTCCACTGGAAAGGTCCCTTTAACTGTCAGCTGGGAAAACACCAATTTTCCCTTTAAGAGAAGTGGGGACTATTTAGAGCAAAGAAAGAGGCCTACAAGGTGAGTGTGTGGGGGAAGACAGGGGACGGTAGTGGTGGATAAGAATAAAATAAATGATATCTGTTTACAAAAATACCGTAATGAAACCCACTACTCTGTGCTAATAAAAATTAAAGACCAGAAGCCAGGCAGTGGTGGTGCGCACCTTTAATCCCAGCACTCCGGAGGCAGAGCCAGGCAGATCTCTGTGAGTTCGAGGCCAGCCTGGTCTACAGAGCGAGATCCAGGACAGGCACCAAAAAACTACACAGAGAAACCCTGTCTTGAAAAAACAGAAAACAAAAAACAAAACAAAAAAATTAAAGACCCTGTTCAAATGTCACCTCCTTAAGAATTCCTGCTGACTCCCTCAGGGAGCCTGGTATCCACTTTCCTGTTCTTGTTCCTCTATTCTGTGATCAATGCCCAGGGGCCTGCTTCACTGGGAAGATTTGCACCCAGGCCTATGGTATGGTCATCATGGCCTCCCTGTGACTGGGGTTTACTGTGTGCTGGGTCCCACCCCAAGCACATCACCTCCTTTCTCCTTTCTCATTCTAATCCCAGGTAGGAAACAACATGCTCCTTCTACACATGTGCATGTAGGCCTGGGAGAGAGAGAGAAGAGAGAGAGAGAGAGAGAGAGAGAGAGAGAGAGAGAGAGAGAGAGAGAGAAAGAGAGAGAGAGAGAGAGAGAGGATTGTTTGTTCAAGAGCACACTTGGCAAACAGCAGAGGCAGGCTTTAAACTGTTCCAACCCCAGCCAGGTTCTATTTGAACTGCTTGCTTTATGGTCTCAGATGAGTGTTCCTTTTCTTACACTTAATCTTTATCCAGGCAGTCGTTCAAAAAGTAGTTCTAAAAAAGTAAATAAGTCAAAGTGGGCTAGAGTTTGAGTGTTGAATGATTTTAATCACCACAAAAGAAGCCAACATGAGCCCCTGATATTGCTCTACAAATTAGGACTCCCAACTGCCTACCTGATTTTTGCCAAGATACCAGATTCCTAGGTATCCATTTCCTCACCCAGTACACACTTTAGATTCAAAAGATTAGGTGAATTTTGGGTCCTATACAAGGTTTTTGTATGAGATGTACGTAAAATGTTCAGGATGTGATCCCATAAGCTCCTAAAGACTCCAGCTGATGAACAAGGCCTTTTCAAAGGCAATTGTATAAATGACCAACAAACAATGTAAAACAATGTCTACACCCTTGGCCAACAGGGAAATGCAAATTAAACTAGAGGTTCCACTTCACTCTAATCAGAATGGCTATCCTTAGGAAACCAAACAGCATACTCTAGAGAGGATGCTGGGAAAGGGAACGCTTAGATTCTGTTGTTGGGAATGTAAATTTGGTGTGGCTGCTTCAGAAGTCAGTATGGAGGTTCCTCAAAAAGCTAAAAATAGAGCTTCCATAGGATTTAGCTATACCACTTCTAGGTATTTACCCAAAGAAATCTAAGCCAACAGAGGAAGGAGACAACTGCACACTCAAGTTATGGTGGCACTGTTCATAATACCCAGGTATGGACAACCTAGATGTCCACCAGCAGCTGAATGGATAAAGAAAATATGGTGTATGCACACCATGGAGTTTTATTTGGCTGTAATGGATGAATTTATGTCATATTCATAGAAAAAGGATAGAACCAGAGAATATCATGTTAAACAAAATAAGCCAGACTTAGACAAATATTACATTTTCTCTAATAGGTAGAATATAGACTTAAAAAAAAAAAAGGCAGCTGGGAGCTGGTGGCACACATCTTTAATCGCAGCACTTGGGAGGCAGAGGCAGCTGATCTCCGAGTTTGAAGCCAGCCTGGTCTACAGAGGGAGCCTGGTCTACAGAGAGAGAGTTCCAGAACAGCCAGGACTATACAAAGAAGCCCTGTCTGGATAAACAAAACAAAACAAAACAAAACAAAACAAAACAAAACAAAACAAAACAAAACAAAATAAAACAAAACAAAAGCAAACAAAGAGAGGCATGAAAATAGAAGTGAGATTAAGTGGGAAGAGCAGGAACAGCAGGAGGGCGGAGGGGGCAAGAGCATGGAAGGGGTTGAGCAGGATTGAAATATATTGTGCACACATATGATGGAAATGTCATAATCACATCCATTGATTTGTACAGATATATGGTGATTTTTAAAGGGGGAATGCCCATTGTTATTCTTTTGAGTGAGGCTCTGGGGTGTTCTCTAATGACTACAGCCCTTTTCCTCCCATACCAGTGCTGTGGAGATTCAAGGTGAGTCCTGAATCATACACACCGAAAGGTTTAAATGACAGAGCTCTGCTTTGTTGTAACGTTTGCCAATTTCCATGGTGTAAATGCTGCTACTATGCCGTGGTGGCTGTTCTTGGTTGTCAACTCGACTATGTTTGTAATTAACTACAACCCACACCTGTGAGAGATTTTCTGCATGGTTGGAAGTGGGTGAATCCACTTCTACTCTGGACCTTTGAGGTAAGAAGACACACATCTTTGATTTGGGTCTTGAGGTGGGAAGACAAACATAAGCCTTTGATCCAGATCTTAAGGCTGGAAAACACAGGCCTTTAATTCAGGCCATATCTTCTGCTGAAGTCTATATAAAGACATATAAGAAGAAAGCTTTTGCTCTTTGCCTGTTTGTCCTTGTCTTGCTAGCACAAACATTCCTTCGCTGGCATTGAAGCCTACATCTTTGGGATTCCAGTATATACAGAAGACAAGTTGAGACACCCAGTCTTGTGGGACTGAGCAACCACTAGATTCTTGGACTTTCCATTAATAGCTAGCCATTGTTGGATTAGCTGGACTACAGCCTTTAAGTCATTCCAATAAATCTCTCTCTCTCTCTCTCTCTTTCTCTCTCTCTCTCTCTCTCTCTCTCTCTCTCTCTCTCTCTCTCTCTCACACACACACACACACACACACACACACTCCATAAATTCTGTGACTCCATAGAACCCTGACTAATACAATGGTTGATTTCAAGCTGTAACTATGAAGGGTTTTGCTGCCAGCCTTGGAAGAAGTCCAGAGCTTTGTTCAATTTCTCTGTGCCTCAGTTTCCTTATCTGGTGAGAAAACTGGACCTGGCAAATCTGGTAAACTGGACCAACAGAGATAACTGTGCTAAGTAAACCTAAAAAGATCTTAGAAGAGCACACAGTACCCTAAGTGTTAGCCATCAGTTCTGTTAAGGGGGAACCCATGTTTAGCATAGTTTCTCTGGCTTTAACAGAGACCTCGTCCCCACACTTGGCCTTCTGTCTTGTGCTCTGGCAGCAGAGTTCCTGACTTGTAGTACTGAGGCCTTGCCTCTTTTGCAGCTCTCTGCTGTCCTCTGGGATTTAGATGTCACCTCACCACACTGTTTTGTGCTTTTGGTCTCTCCCTGCCTCTGGCTTCACCCAGACTTTCCTGATGCTGCTGCTGCTGACTGTCTATCAGTGTTGCTGTGACTTGCTTTGGAGAAGCTATGATGATCGCTTCTGGAATCTTCTGCATTCCTTCTCACGAGGCTTGGATGCACGAAGGGAAGGCTGAGGCCCACCTCGAAGTCTGCCTCCACCTGTATCTAGGGAGTCTCAGCCACTGCCACTTCCACATTGGCTCTAGTTCCCATTATGTCCCACTCCAGCCTCTGAGTAGCCCTTCTGGGGTCAGGCTTGGCTTAGGCTTCATCAGTACATGTGAGGAAGATGGGGGCACTTCAGGGTTTGATGGAGGAGTCAGAAACAAAGAGTCAGAGGCAAGGCCTAGGAGAGCCCAGGCACAGGCTAAGCAGAGACAGCTTCTGAATTGAGGTTCTTTTGCATCAACAGGGTGTGAACCAGGAAAAAGATCTAGAAGGGACTGGAAATGAAGGTTGGAAGGGTCCTACTTCCTGAAACAAATTTAACAAAGACAAGCCAGGTGCTTCCATGTGCCACATGCTTCCTTAGACAAGCCTGGGGGGCTGTCCAAGACACTCTTCTATTGCTGTGAAGAGACACGATGACCAAGGCAACTCATAAAAGAAAACATTTAATTGGGGGCTTGCTTACAGTTTCATAGCGTGTGTCCATTATCATGACAGGAAGCAGACAGGTATGGCGCTGTCACAGTATCTGAGATTTTAATTTCGTGATCTATAGGCAGCAGGCATGTGTGGGGTGGGGGTGGGGTGGGGGTGAGGTTGGGGGGTGGAGACTGGGCCTGCTGTGGGCTTTTGAAACCTCAAAGTCCACCCCCAGCTGCAAACCTCCTCCAACAAGGGCACACCTCCTAATCCTTCCAAACAGTTCCTGAACTGGGGGTTAAGCATGCAAATATATGAGCCTATGGGGTAGTGGGTAGGGGGGACATTCTCATTCAAACCACCATAGAGGGAGACATCACCATCCATTTGTAGAAGTTAAAAGAAATTAGGGAGACTTAGGATCTGATGTGGTGGTCATTCTGGCCAATAGAGAAGACAGGATGAAGCCTGGCCCTGCACTCTGGACAGTGGATTCTTTTATTGCTGTGTTTTGGAAACAGCTGCATTCCTGGGGCCCTGGGTGGCCTTCAACAGACATCTCAATCATGAGTTGACTCTCTCAAAACATGACACACTGGCAATCCTGCAGTCACCCATCCTAAGTCAATCACAGATCTTTGGGAAAAGGATGGGTTTAGACGCTGAAATACTGTATCCTACCTTTCCCCTATAGAGCCCTGGGCTGGTGTCTTAATCTCTCTGAAGCTCAGCAGGTATGATGCAACTGCAAGGCTGTGGTGAAGACTAGTAAGCGAATCACGTGTAGCAGAAAACGCTAGGTAATCCTGAGGTAGACATCCTCACTGCCGTTCCCATTGACATAGCTCAAAGCGTCCTCTCCAGTCTCCCTCTGAGCCAGGGGAGACCTCTTGCTTTTTGCAGTTCCATCAGCTACAAAAGTCAGCCTCCCATTGCCTCAGGCCCTGCCAGGTATCCCTGCAGCTGAAGAGATTTGCAGGGTGAGAAGGGTTCCCAGCCAAACTCCTCCTCTCCCCTCTGGAGAGCCCTGGCTGTTTCCAGATCCTCAGTCAGACCCAGAGCCCCGGGGAGGAGCAGGTAAAATAATTGGATTCTCCAGGTCCTCTTCCAGGAGGTCCCTCCCCAGCCATGTTCTCTCCTGCTTCTCAGCCTCTGTCTCCTACGCTTCCTGTTTGGATAGGCTCTCCAAGCTGTGGCCTCCTGCCCTCTCTTCCAAGGCTCACCTTATTGTGTGTCTCCTCCAGGAGGTCTCTTCAGGGAGGCTGCTGCATGCAACCTGAGCTCTAACTGGATTCTTTCTCCAGTGCTTTGGTGGTCTAGGACCTGGTAGTGAACCATACCCCCTGCTAGAGCTGTTCCCTGGTTCTTCGGTCTGTGACTATGGCTTTCTAGGAGCTGTCCAGGCAAAGAAGGAGTAAGCAGCAGGTTTCATCCAGTGTAGGGAGACAACACAGAGAAGAAACAAAAGGCAATGCAATGAGCCTTCAGTTCTTCCCTGTGCATCACATTCAGAAGGAGACCAGAAAGGAAGACGTGAGAGAAGACGAAGGAGAGAAAGATGAGGGAAGGATGGCTTTTTGAGACTCAGCATTCGGCACCATTGGACAGATCATGCTTTCAGGTTTTCTGTGGATTATCCTCTGATTATATAACCCCAGGCTCCACCTTTGAAGTTTACCTCCTCCAGGCAGCTTTGCCTGACTGGTCTCTGCTTCCCTATGGCTCCCTGAGCTGCACAGCTCTTCTTTGGCCATAAGTCCTAGGCTATGATTCTCGTCTGTGCTCAGGAATTACAGACTTCTTTTCACCACTTTTTTAAAAATCAGCTTCAGAGAATGGCCTGAGATATTTGCAGTTATTTTATTTAAAAAATTTACACACATTTATCTATCTATCTATCTATCTATCTATCTATCTATCTATCTATCTATCTATCCATCTATCTGTCATCTATTGTGTGTGCATGTGTGCGTGCGCGCGCGCACGTGCATACATACCATGGTATGCTTGCAGAGGTCAGAGGAAAACTTTTGGAGTCATGTGGATTCCAGGTACAGAACTCAGGTCAAAGCTTGTCTGCAAGCACTTTTACTCATTGAGTCATCTTACTGTCACCCTCCCAATGTTATTCTTAAATTTGTGTTTTTATGTTTATTTATTTTGTGGTCCTGAAGATTGAATCCAGGGCCTCTTAGATGCTATTCAAGTACCTACCACTTAGATAATCCCCAGCTCAGTGCACGTGTACACGTATATACATAAAATGCTTATTTTTATTTTATGTGTAGGGATGTTTTGCCTGTGTGTATTAATGTGCACTTCATGCATGGAAGCTAGAAGGTGGGGCTAGAACCCCTGAAGATGTTATATGTTGCCATGTGGGTGCTGGGAATCAAACCTGGGTCCTCTGCAAGAGCAGCCAGTGCTCTTAACCACTGAACCATCTCTTCAGCTGCTGCATACTTTTGTTCGTTCGTTTGTTTGTTTGTTTGTTTGTTTTTGTTTTGTTTTTTGAGACACAGTTTCTCTGTGTAACATCCTTGGCTATCCTGGAACTCACTTTGTAGACCAGGCTGGCCTTGAACTCATTGAGATCTACTTGCCTCTGCCTCCAAGTGCTGAGATTAAAGGCATGGCCACCACACTTGGCTTGCATACTTGTCATTTTTTTCTCCTTTCTTTCATTCTCTCATATATTGCATCCTGACTGCAGTTTCCCCTCGCTCCCCTCTTCCTGGTCTTCCCTCTCCCCATTCCACTCTGGCACCGCCCATCTCCCCCAGATTCACGCCTCCTGTTTCCCTAAAAAAAAAAAAAAAAAAGAGCAGGCTTCCTAGGCATATCAACCAAACATGGCATAACAAGTTACAATAAGACTAGACACAAACCCTCATATCAAGGCTGGACGAGGCAACCCAGTAGGAGAAAAAGAGTCCTAAGAGCAGGCAAAAGAGTCCATGACACCCCATACTCCTACTGTTAGTCCCACAAGAATACCCAGCTACACAACCATAACCTATGTGCAGAGGACCAAGCTCAGACCCATACAGGGCCTGTGGTTGTCACTTCAGTCTCTGTGAGCCCCTATAAACCCTGCTTAGTTGATCTGTGGGCTGTGTTCCTGTGGTGCCCTCAACCTCTCTGGCTCCTGCAATCCTTCCACCCACCACTTCTGCAGGATTCCCCTGGCTCAGCCTGGTGTTTGGCTATGGGTCTCTGCATCTGCTCCCATCTTAAATTCTGTTTGTATCTGAACTAATTGACGAAACATAGTATAATAATATCCACATCTATATAGCTCATTCCAGAGACACAGAGCTGGTCTCTGCCCTCTACTAGCCTGCAATCTAGTGAGTGGTGCCAGATATGTGCAAAGTGAAAGCTGAGGATGCCTTATGGGTGTGTGTAACTGGAGTCTGGGAGGTTGCACAGACCAGAGCTGAAAGACAAGGAGTCCCTAGAGAGCAGGGAAGATGTTTGGGGTGGGAGGAAGCAGGACACAAAGGCTTGGTGAGGTAAGTGGGCAAGGAGGGGCCACTCAGTGTGGCTGGAGGCTGGGCAGAAGGACAAGACACTGATTTGAGCCCAAAGGCCACTTTTCCCCCTGGGGGTGTAAGGCAGATGTTACTATTCTAGTTGGCATTTAGAAATCAAAGCCCAAATCAATGTCACTGGATCCATTTGTGTGAGTCCAATTACATGGATGGCCCTCAAAAAACTGCTTCCTAATATAAAATACCACCCATAACATGATTCTACTTACATGAAGATCCAGAAGAGATAAAACCCTTCCACAATGATAGAAATGGGAATAGCTATTGTCTCTGAAAGCTGGAGGTTAATGAAGCATTTCACATCTATACCTTTTTACTTTTTAGACATGGGAAGAAATTTACTTTTCTGATTCCATAAAAATAAAACCATAAAAGCAGCTGTACATTATGCATGTAACACATGAATAGCATCCTTAAAGCATACAAGCCCACAGGGTTGTAAATACTCAGTAGACCATTGTGCATCTGACTGAATATAAAATATACCTTAAGATTATATGTGAGCAATCTTTAATAAAGATAGGGTAAATATAGGGTCTCATGTGTCTCAGGCTGGCTTTGAACTTACTATGTTGCTAAAGGATGACCTAGAACTTTAGCTCCCCTTCCCTATATTTCCCAAGTGTTGGGATTACTGGTATGTATTACACACCCAGTTTATGCACTGCTGAGAACTGAACCCAGGGCTTCATATACACCAGACAAGCACTCTACTGACTAAACTACATCTCTATCTCCACTACTCTCTCTTTTTTTTTTAAATTCTGAATAGAGTCTCACTAGGTTACTCAGACTAGCATTGAACTCACGATTCTCCTGCCTTAGCTTCCTGAGTAGTGAGGCTTGCAAACTGGTCTTTTTTCAGATAAAGCACCAGGTCTATCTGAAAGTTCTCATGTCTTATTCTCAAGACACACATTGATATGGATCACTGTTGCTAGATTGATTTTCTGGCCCCTACTAGAGCAGAGTGATTCAAGGGCAAGGCCCTCCAGGTCATGCTGATTGCCGAGGCTCCCATGTCCACCTTGATGCCCAATGCAGTAAATACCTGCATGCTTGAATGAATTCCACCCACTGCGATCTCTCTTGAGAACATTCGTTTTCCACCCACAGTGCCTTTGGATCACAATAATTCTTCAGAAATGGAGGCTGCACTCATTTGTAATCTGTTCCCCTTTCTTCCTCTCTATTACCTCCAAGATCATGCAGAGCTCACATGAAATTTACTTGTTTTAAATTAATGGCTTCTTCCTCCACCCTCTGTTCCTAAGATGTCCATGAGAGGTCTTCTTCATGCTAGGCAAACAAATCTCTCTCTCTCTCTCTCTCTCTCTCTCTCTCTCTCTCTCTCTCTCTCTCTCTCTCCCCCTTAAAAAAATAAAAGAACCCCATTGCTTCTCAAAAAGTTAAACATAGAATTACCATATAAGCCAGCAATTTCACCTGTAGGTACATACCCCAAAGAACTAAAAGCAGGGCTTAAGCATACCCTCTCCTAGAACTCCTTGATCACGTGTCTCTCTATTTTCTCCAGGATCCAGCTCTTATGTCCCATGTTTCTTCCTATTCTAGGATATGGAGCCAAAGCATCTGCTAGGTTCAGATGGGGTCTGGACCAGGAGGTTCAGACAGTCTTTGATTCTAAGACCAAGACCACCTGTCAACTTGTTCCCCACAAGGTGCCACCTTACAGCTTGTCTCCTGTTCCCAGTAACAGCTCATGTTGGCAGCAGGCCAACATATCACCTGTCTGCCTCACACTCAAAACTCATCTGAGGGCCACAGCAGCAATGTCAACTGCACAGACTAGAAGGGCTTAGTGTTTCAGTATCCTGGAAATCCAAATCACACCCCACCAGAAATAGGAAACTAAGTTTGGGAGACAGAAAGAACCTTACCCAGGTCACTCAGCCATGAGTAAGTTTAGGGTAAGAACACAGACACACACCAACAGTTGTGCCAGTCTATTGGAGTGCATGGGTAATTTCTGGTGACCTTTTGTTTTTGGCATAAAGTCCTATATAATTTAAATTATCCATACATGCCTTGTTTAGTTTAATGCACAAGAGCAATATATGGCTGGCTACCTTCTAGAGTCTTACCCTTGACACTTGTAGATTCATTTAAATAACTAATTAGGTACCTAAGGTACTCATACTTCTCTAAATAATTTCTATGTCCTGTTGCTATCTCTGCCTTTTTGGGATCTGTCATTTTACCGATGAAGATAATGCCCTGTCCTGAAAATCTGTGCCTTTGTGCAAGAAATTAGAGTCTTCAGAATGTCTGTTAGAAAAATGGTGGAGGGTGCCGGAGTTAAACAGGAGTAAATGGGAAACGAACAGAAGAATGTTCCTTTGTGCTACAAGTAAGAACAAAGACCTTGAATGTTACCTTTTTAATTGTTTTTTTGCAGTCATTTTAGGTATGTTTTTTTTTTTCTACTTGGTTTCAGTCATGAGCAGTGTTTACAACATCCAGGCAGACTGAAAAAGATACAAGATTTTAAAAAATGTTTGTGTGTGGGTGCATGAGTACCATGGTCTATATATAGAGATCAGAGGACAACTTTGTGGAGTCGTTTCTCTCCATCTTTACATGGGTTCCAGGGATCAAACCAAGGATGTTAGGCTTGCAATGGCAAGTAATTTATCTCTTGAGCCATCTTGCTGCCTCAAATACTGGTGTCTAACTCAAGTTACAACACAGGCATTCAAGTCCTCTAAGTTTTATGAATGTGACCATACTACAAGTTCACTGTATCCTTACTTCAACACAACATATTTATTGATTCAGCTAAGTCTAAGATATGAAATCTGGTGCATGAATGGCCAGGTCCAACATTTATCCCTTCAATGACTATATTTAGTGAGCCACTCGCTGTGTATAGCACTAGGGTTGTTTTGCTGGGCAGTAAGAATACACAAATAGGACTCAGGTCCTCTTGGACTCATTAACACCAATGTATTATAGGTCTCATTCCTCAGACCTATAAGCAGCCACATGATGGGCCCTGCCCTCTTTTGCACATATTTCTTTGCCCGAATTCTCCTTTGCCTATCTTTTATCTATCTCCATGGAGCTCCTTGGAAATACCCATTTTTTCTTATCCCAGGGTTCTTGCACATGCAACCTCTTCTAGAGATTACTGCTCTCTCAAGTCTCCTCCTCACTTCCTTCAAGGCTCTGTTTGCATATCAACTCCCCAAAGGCAGTTTTGTTTAAGGAGCATCTCTTCCTCCACCTCACTTCCACTTACCCCTCATCCTGCTTTATCCTTTTCCAGAGCACTGCTAGCCACCTCAAGTATTTTATCTTTGCTTAGGTTTTATTTTCTGTCTCTCCTGGGCTGATGTGGGAAGTTTGTCTTTTGCAGCAACACATCCCTGGAACCTGCAATAAGCCAGCACATCACGGATATTTCTATGCATCAGAGGATGAATGGATGAGCTAGCTCTTGACAATATCAGGGGGTTGGCAAGCCAAGCTTTGTGTCAGGAGTCATCAAAGCTCCCATCTGTCACTCCTGCCCTTCCCAAGTCTCTTTCTCCCTCCATTCAACCTCAAAGCCTTGCTGTGGCTTACTCTTTCTCTGAAATGCCCACATTTGGTCACTTGCAGGTTTGGGTGACAATTTGGCCCCTTGCTGATGCCAGATCCCTTTTCTATCCATTCTTGCAACCACGACCAATCCAGATCCTTGTAATCTCTCACCTAGGCCACTGCCATCTTTTCCTGCTTGAGCTCCCTGTCAATAGGCTGTCCCCATCCAGCTTGTCCTCCGTGTAGCAAGATTGATTACATCTCTCCTCGACTCAACAGTGAAAGTCCAATTTCTTGGCTTGCCACTCAGGCCCCATTGCCTGCTTTCACCAAGCCTTCCTTGTCATGAATTGGTTTTAACTCTTGGCTTCAGTGGGGATGGATTGCTTTCCAGTTTCTGACCATGTTCTGAGTCCTTGAATCTGTCTGCCCTCTGCTCAGGCTGTTTCCACCTCTTGGAAACACCCCATCTGTCTTCTAATACAGGTCGTTCAGACCTAGCTCAGGTGCTGCCTAGCTTCATGAAACTACCTTGCTTCTCAAGAAGAAACCTGCCTTCTTCTAAACTCTTCCAGTGGGTTGTCTTGTTTGTCCCCTGGAGTCTTTGCATTCTTCAGTCTTAACTTCCTTACCTGCTGAATGGAGTTGACGATGCTGTCAGCATCACCGTGGTGCTGTGCAGAGTAAACCCAAGTGACCCGGGGTAAGAAAAGTCTGACATCGTGTAAACATTAATTGTTAAATTACTCAAGCTAAATAACTGCAAACTAACCTGTGAACTAAAGAACTGCCCCACCGGGGTGTTGACATGGGTGTCTGACACGGCTGAGCACTGAACCAAGGCATAGGTCAGCAGGAAGAGGTCTAGCTTTATAGGGAGGAAGACTGTGGCGACCTAGAATCCCTCAGATGATCTCAAGGTGGGAACAGGTAGGGGGCATATCTGTAAAGCAAAGGTACTAATGTTGTGAGTATCTTGAATTCTCCCTCTGTCCTGGGAACTCTGCTCAGTAGCCTGTATGCATTATCTCTTTAAGTCAAGAAACATTCCCTCACACAGTAAAAGGAGAGGAAACCAGGCCCAGAGTAGTTACATAAAAAAAGTGTTTTCCCCTCCCCCACAGTTCTCCCCAACAAATAGTTCAGACCTGAAAGCTGTCCTGAGCACCTGAGAATTCTCCTCAAGGAGAAAGCACTGCTGAGTGGGTACAAGGAGCTTTGGAACTGCACGGTTGTGAGGAGCTGGACGTGGGACAGAGATCTCCCAGTCTCAGGGTGGGAGCTCCTGCACCCCCAAACCTATGGGCTGTAGCTCTTTATAAGTTCATACAGATGGTGCCTGTTAGGAGCAGGATGTCACCCACACAGACTACAATGTCAGTGGTGGCTCCTAGAGCTGTTTCATAGCCACCTTTGCCCTGCTTACCTCACTCAAGGAAGCTTGAACTCGAGACAACCTCATGGCCCTAGAGTCTGAACTTGGTCTTCCTATCCCATCCAAACTCTGCAAGGTGACCGACCTCATCCTTTCTCCCTCCAGTTGTGCTTGTACCCACCTCTCGGGGCATCCTCGGTCACCAGACAGCCCACTCTGGATGAGGACAACCAGCCGCCCTTGAGGGAGCTCAGTGTAGCTGTAACTCGAGCTTCCCAGAAGTTTTCTCAGCAACATCAAGAGGTCACACTTAATAAGCAGCCAGAAACAGGAGTGGGGGCCTGGGGACCGCCACAAAGGCCTGGTTGGATGAGGAAAGGTGGGTGCTTAGGGAGGAGGGCAGAGTGACTGAGAGGGAGGGCATGCAGTCAGCCTAAAGTTGGGTAAGAAGATGAAGCCTGGAATGCCACATCGCTTAGTTCAACTGAGGACCCTCAGGCTTAGTGACTTCTGGAAGGGCTGGGACTAACACCCTGGAATCTAATTTCTGCTCCATTCTCCTAAATTACATTCCAAACCATGGCGTGCTTACAAAACAGAGCCCTCTTTGAGGTGTAATGAGACAAACTAAAGCACCCCCTCCCATTTTTTTTTTTTTTTTTTTTTTTTTTTTTTTTAACAGTAAGGATAGCAGGAAATGAATGGAATCTTTAGCTTCAGTTGGGGGAAGGGCCAGCGTTGCCAAGATTCACCTGGCATACTCACGTGGATGTCTGGGCTCTGGGGCTTCATAGGAATAGGGTCTGATTGTGTAGGGGAGGAAAATGAATATAAAAACCAAGCAGCCCAGATTCTGATGCAGGCTTTGCTACCAACTCTCTGGTGACCTTGGCCAAGCCACCTCATCGGACCTCAGTTTCCCTGTCTGTAAAATGAAGCTGTCAAATGAATTCCTTGGGCCCTAAGATCCTACCCCTCTCTCTAAATTGATCCATGGTGAGGATTGTGACCTGAGCTTTTCAGGAGCCCGGGCCTCCTCCGGGGAAAAAAAAAAGCAATATGTCGGAGGAGGGGAACGCACCGGGATTCTATTTTGGAAACGGGTGGCGGATGGCTAAAGAGTCGGGGGCGGGGGGCACAGTTTGGAGATCAGTAGGCTAGCTCCTATCTCCATATCGCTTCTGGGGGTTCAGACTCTGGAGAGGCGCTACAGCCTAGAGCTGCACACCAGGTTGGGCCGCAGAGGCTCGGACCCGGACCACTATCTGGATCCCTCCCTGGAACCACGCAAGAGCGCGGGGAGTGCCGGCCGCTCCCTCCGTGGTCCCCAGCGCCAAGCTCCCTCCCTTGCGTGGGGACCCCACTTCCAGTCTCCAGGACGCCCCACGGGGGGCGTGGCGGGGGCGGGAGCGGGCTCCTGGGTCCCGAGGTTGGAGGAGGTGTTAGTTTTGCTGCCGCCCCAGAGGGGACCCCATACCAGTGCCTCCGGGTTTCTCACACAAAGGCACCCACCCAGGCGCCGCACTTACCGGCCAGAACGGGCTCCAGGCGCCGGCGAGCGGACAGGCAGGCTGGCGGGAGGATGCGCGCGCGCGAGTGTGCGTGTCTGCGTGTGTCCCTGTCTGTATGTGACAGGGGCCGTGCGGAGCTCGGTGCGTCTGCGTGTGCGGGGGCGTCCGTCTGTCGGTCTGTCCGCGGAGCCCTCAGTCCCGCGCTCCTTGCGCGCTCCCTGCCCAATCGCCCCACCAAATGCGCCTGGGCTGCGGAGTCGCGGGCGCAGCTGCCGGGTCTGCTTGGCACCCCCAGACCCAGCTCCGCCCCGCCCCCGGACGGGCTTGCGCCGCTCCCCGGGAATTGCGCAGGGCTCGCCCGCTTGGCGGGGTGGGGGCGGGGAGCTCTGGCATCGCCTAAGGCTCTAAGGGGCCGCACCACAGACCCTTAACCTCGGATCCCATCTCCGGCGCCCCCTCACCCGCAGCAACTGTGCGCGGAGTCCCCACAGGCGCCGCCCCCATGCCAAGGTTGTCTGGACTGAGAGGGCGGGGGAGTGGGAGCGCCGCATCCATTTCATTCATGATTTTCTTCTCCAGGGAGCCCCGGGTCGGGGCTGCGCGACTACGGCAACCGCCAGAGGGACCCCACTAGGGTTGTGCACATTAAATCTGGAGCAGGATGGACAGACAGATAGATGAGGATAGAGGCAAGCTAGACAAAGGGGGTCAGAACTGGGGTGGGGGTGTGCGTGCACAGAGGGGTGCTGTAGCGCTTCCTGCAGGATGCTGGCACCTGCACCCATGGAGACACTGCATACCCGGGCGCTCAGGACCTGTTCCAGGACTCGGAGGAGGCGCCTGACTTCCCACTCCTTCCTTTTCTGTCTTTGTAGAGCAAGAGCAGGTGGATACCTCTTTCTCCACCAGGGTTAGAGCTCCTGACTTAAGCAGGGGGGCAGGCACCATCTGCTTTGCTTTCATGTGGGTACCAGGGTTCTGAGGGCTGCTCTGGTGCAGCATATTCCCAGTCTTACCTTCTCTGGGGCTGGTTCCTGACATCTCACCCCACTGGAGGCTCTGTGAGGCAGTGGACTGCACGCGCAGCAGTTTTACATGGCGAAAATGAGAAGCAGCATGCGGCTACTGAGGAGAACGGTCCCAGTCACCGTTCTCTGTAGCTGGAATTTCCGCTGTAGCCTCCTTACTAGTCTTCCATCCTTGGCCACCTGCAGCCGGTTCTTTACAGAGCAGTCAGAGCGATCCTTTTGAAACGTTCACCAGGCTGCATCTGTCCTTTGTCGGAACTCTCACAGTGGCTGCCCATTGCATCCAAGGGAAAGCTAAAGCGCACACTACAGCCAGGGAGGGTCTTCATGAGCAGGCGTCCTTGTCATGGTCTAACTTCACTTCCTGCCCTTCGCTCCTTCCTCCCAATCAGTGGCCATAACCAAGATGGCAGCCAGGCAGGCCCCAGGACCTTTGAATTGTTAGTCTTTCTCCTCCAGAAAAACACATGGGTTTCTTTCTCCTTTACCTGTTTGATGTGCTGCTTCAATGAGGTCTTTGTGATTATCCTACTTAGGATTGCAGGCCTGCTCCTCGTATTTTACTATAGCAGTTAAAAACCTTTTTTTTTGTGTACCTGGAGGTGCTCCAGTTTCTTTTGTCAACTGCCACTTTACTGCAGCCGTGCAGTTGGCCACTGTCACCCAACTGCTGTTTTCCCATCTCTAGGCCATTGACCATGCTGTGCCTGGGCCTGTAATAACACCCCCCCTCCCCGCGGACCCTCCCCCGGGCCCCCTGCCGTGTTTTGCTCAATTTTCAACATTACTGTCACCTCCTCCTTGGAACTTGGAACCTCTCTGGCCACCTTCAGATCATCCTTCAGGTGGCGATCTGCATTGGTTCTTCATCCGAATGCCTACATTGGCTCCCCATTTCATCCAAGGGATAGCTAAAGTGGTGTTTCCATGGACACTCAGCCCCCACTACTTTCTCATCTTTCCCCCTAGACACACTCTAGACTTTCAGACTTTGCTCGCCCGATTCCCACACAGAAAGGCCCATCAGACACCTGTGTCTGAAGGTCAAGAATATTGATCAGGAGGCCATACGCTAGGCCTTGATTGACCTTTTTTCTTTTGTCTATGAGGGACACAGAGACAAGCTAGGCCTCCTATGCACTCTCTCAGAATTTCCTTTCCAGGAAGTGGGGGTGGGAAGAAGGAATCAGTGTCAGACAATACTCCAGGTCACACTCCCCAGCTGCCTGGGTGTGTGGGTGGGGTGCATAAGGACCTGCTGTCCTCTCCTGAGTGTATCAGCACCATGGTGGACTGTCAGGTCGAGCTTCCCCAGACATCACCAATGTGACTGTCGAGTGCCTATGTGTATGGGGCAGTGCTTTGTATATTCCCAGGGTATTTCTTTGTTTAATCTTTGTGGCTACTTAGGTGAGTGGTGGACATTTTTTGATAAGCCAATAATCCAAAGGAACTAGAAAGAATAAGTAACTTAATATCACTTAAGAGGTGTGGCCGTCAAATGAAGCTCTAGCCAGTTCCAAAGCCACCTGTGACTCCAGCCTCAGGAGATCCAACTCCATCTTCTGGCTTCCACAGGCATCTACACTCACATGACATACGCTCACACAGACATACATATAATTAAAAATAAAATAAAAATAAAAAAAAGTAATCGGGGCTCAAATGATCTTTCTCCTCTGTTTCTTGCTGGGGTCTCTATCAAGCAGCTTGTTCACCTTGTACCTGCCATATCCATTCCTATGAAGACTTTAGGATTTCCATGGCTCTCTAAGGGTTACTTTGGTACAGTCAACATTCATGGAAGATTTTGAAAATAATGTGTTGCTGTCCCAAATTCTATGCTTTCATCTACACAAGCACCTTGGGAGGTGCTGTTACTGTCAATCAGGAACTAGAGGCACTGAGGGGTTCAGGGACTTTCACGTCACCACAGAGCTCAGTCACTCATGACAGGGAAGAGTCCAGCTTGTGTCTGTCAGTTCACAGAGCCAGCGTTCCCTCCTGTAACTCCATCAACATGGAAAGTGACCTCATCTGTTTCCTCTCTCTTTCCTGACGGGGAGGAAGGGCAGTTCTCTGAGGCCCACAACACTGAAGCTGCCAGGAGGCTGGAGGATCGAGGGGGTTATTGAGTCATTTTGTGTGACTCACTTACCCTCTCTTGAGGGAGGAAGAAGGGTTTGGGAAAAAAGAGAGGAGAGGAAGGAGGGGGGAGGGAAGGGGGAAAGATAGTTGGAGAGAAACCAGGATGTCTTTTGGTGGCTTTTGATGGGCTCTTAGGAATCAGAATCAATATTTCTTGCTTTTGGCCTCACTTGCAGTTCAGTCTGTTGGTAATGAAATGTTTTGCTTCTTTGTAAATGTTCTCCTGTCCAGATTTTTATTTGTTTACTTATTTATAAACTACCCCAATCCACAAAGGATCTGAGGTGGCTTACCACAGAAGCAGAAACCATAAACAATGTTAAAATATCGATAAAGATAAAGAACCAGGACCAAGGAAAATGTAAATAAATGCTGAGAGACCAGAGCGAGGCTCAATAATTACAGCTGATGTTATTGAGTTCTTCCTGTGTGCAAAGGAATTCACCTGTGTTATCTCACTAAATCCTGAAAAGAGCCCAGTGACGTAGGTACTATTAATATCTCCAGCTTGAAGCAGGGAACTGAGGCTCAGAGGAACGGAACACCACCCACAAAGCCATGTACCCTGAAAGTGGTAGAGTCAGTGTTTGAAGACAGTTTGGAACTGGGATCCTTGCCCTTAGCCACTGTGCTTCCCAAGGGACAAAAGACCTTGAGTTCATCCCCAGGGACTCCTGGGGTGCTGTCATGAGGGTCAGGTTTGGGTCTGAGCACGTTGGAAGCTAAAAAGAAAGGAGGACAGTCTCTGTGTAGGTACAGCTCACCTTCTTAGAGCTGCTGAAGTATCAGTCACTCAGTGAGGCGACCCTCCGTGACTGCTCTCTCTAGGGAGCCCTTCCTGTTCCCTTTGGCTGTTCTGATCTGCCTTTAATTTTTCTTTTATGTTGGTTTATTTTACCTTCTGACACACTGTGGAACTTGTTTATAACCTATATTGTAATCGTGTACATCTTATATGTATTTCTTATGAGATTCTATATGAATAAATTTATGAATTACAAATTAGATAATTTATTTAATAGCCACTATTAAATTTTGTAACTTTTATTATTTTAATTATGTGTACGTGTGTGTGTGTGTGTATGTGTGTGTGTGTGTGTCTGTGTCTGTGTGTGGGTATATAGACCTGTGCCCTAGTATTTGAAGAGGCCAGAGGTGTTGGATCCCACTAGGGTTGCCTTGTGAGCTGCCTGATAGGGGTGTTTGAAACTGAACTCAAGTTCTCTGTAAGAGCAGCACACACCCTTAACCACTGAGATATCTCTCCAATGCCCAATAAAGTCACTATGTAATGTCCATCTTCTCTCACTGATTCCAGTGATTCACATGGGGCAAACATCTCTATCTGTGCGTATCACTCTAGGTGTCTGGCTGTCTGACATACACAAGGTACTCTGAATTTTTGTTGAGTGGCATTGGAGAATAGAACAATATACCTGGTTGCCAATGTAGGGTACTGCTTTTGTAGCTCACACTTCCTTTCTGTTCCTCGTTACTTACTCACTTCTGTAAAGAATTTGAGGTAGCTCCAGCTCTCAGGCCTGAGAACAGGGTTTCAGGAGCTTTCTGAAGGCAGACTTGAGGGTTTGTGTTTCCAGTGACCTTAGCGTCATTATCAAGTAGGTCACTGTTTAAGGTTCCTACAAAGCAAACGGGTGAATGAAATTCATGAACCTCATTTTGATGGGATCTCTCAATAAAAGTTTAGGTGTTATCTGGACATTAAAACCAACAAAGGTGACTCTTTGAGGGGGCTAAAAATGCCCTGCTGCTATATCTTCAGGACTTGGGCTTAGACCTGACACCGTGACAGTGGAGACAGGAAAATAAAAAGCACAGCTTTTACGCGAATCAATTGGTCTCCAGGGACAGGAGCTCACTCCCGGAGTTATATTTCTTGGCTGCAAGCCTGAAGGGTAAAAGGATGACCAAGGTCATTCTCAAGCTTTCTCAGAGGAGAACCTTAGCTAAGGATAGATCATTGTGGTGTATATAATTGGAGAGTGTGGTGAGATCCCCTTGCCCCTGGTCACTACAGATTAGGCCAAGCCTTTGGGAATGGCAGGCACCAGCCTGTCAGCTCAAAGTGAGGGTTAAGGTTACTTGGCTCCTGATCTCAGAATGTAATATCAGAAATACTTGCTCACATCTAGGCGTGGTAATCCTAGCATCCTGGCAGTAGAGGTAGGGACATAGGGAATACAAGGTCAGCCTTGGTTACATAGCACATTCTAGGCTAACATGGGCTATGTGAGACCCTGTCGAAAAACAACAAAGTTTAAAAAAAGTAAAATAAAAACAAAAACTTGCTCAGGTAAGTGAGAGTTGAAGCTCTATTTGTCTTACGTTTATTGTTTGGGGTTTCTTGCAAACTATAGGAATTACTAGATGCTTTATTGTGGGTCTGCTCTGAGCACCCTACCACTCACAGGCCTGGTATGCATTGAAGAACAGCCAGGTTACCTGCTTTCATACAACTTACCTTCCAGTGGAGGGGACACACTGGCAATGAACCAGGTTAAAATAAAACAGCGAATAAGGCTAATTCAGACTATGGCAAGCACAAGGTAGAGAAAGAAAAGAGGCTGGCCATGCAGATGATGGAGGCTGGAGATGGAGAGGCACAGCTCTCAACTAGATTTCCAGAGAAGAGTCTCTGAGGAGGAGAGCTCATCTGAGCTGCAGGAGGAAGCAGCCATTCCGAGTGCAAAGGACAGACCTTTTTCTACCAGGAATAAAGATGAGACGCGAGGGAGGAGAGGAATGCGTGAGCTAGAATGTGTAGGGATATTGGAAAATATCTGAATTTTATTCTAATATGTGGAAGGTACTAGAGGGTAATGGTCGTGCAGAGACCCAGGCTTTTGAATGCTTGGTCCCCAGTTGGTAGCACCGTTTGGGGGAGGTTAAGGAGTTATGGTCTTGCTGGAGAAAGTATGTCACTGAGAACAGGCTTTGGGATTTTCAGCTGGCTTTGCTTGGTGCTTGTGGTAGAGGTATGATCTCTTAGCTTCCTGCTCCAGCTGCCATGTCTTCCCACCATGACAAACTCTTACCCCTCTGGAACTGTAAGCCAGAACAGCTCTTGTCTGTGAGTTGCCTTGGCTATTGTGTTCTACCACAGCGACAGGAAAACAATTAACACATGGAGTTTTCCCCTAGATGTGGAGAGTAATGGGATGTGAACCCAAACTGGGTTTCTATAGGGCAGTAGCTTCATGTACACTCCGGATCCCAGGCCTTTTTGATTTGAAAGGGTCCTCAGAGGCCATGCAGGCCAGAGCTTCCCAAGTGACTGTGTCTCCAGGTCTTCTGGGGCAACTGTGAAATATATAGCTACTCTGAGGGGCCCCCACCCCGTGGACAGCTTGAGATCGAGTGAGGCTTGATGATAAAGAAGGCTTCTAGAGGTTCTGCTGATTATCCAGGGTTGAGGACGACACCCTACTCAGAGTGCTCCACTTTGAAAGGGGAAGACTGAGGCATAGGAAAGGGAAACACCTTGTGTGACATCTCACAATGATTATGGTTTGACCGGCTTTGGGGTCTGGAAAAGTGCAGAGTTCCTGCAGTGGCTCAAAGAAATGGCCAGTGCCCTGGGAGGTTTCGAGGAAGCTCACAGGTGGAGGGAGGCTGAAGAACCTAGCTTCGAAAGGTGGAAGCTGGGCCGCTCCAGAGGTTGGTAGGGTAAATAAAATCCCCAAGAATGCATGAACATTGAACCATTTACCCCTTTCCACTTCTCTGGACTCAAAGTTCCAGGAGCTTAAGTGCCTAGTTGACGGAACTCTGGTTGTAGGCTTCCACTGACTAGGGAAGGGCTCACCCCAATTGATGATCCTATCAAGACCTCATCCAAAACGAGCAGACGTTCACCACACCCAGCATCCCAGAGGGCTGCAAAGCTCAGTCATTGTTGCTACTCTACACTCATCTGATAATACTTGCAATGTGTAAAGTACCATTTAAAGCACATTGCATATGCTAACTCACTTAACTCATACTTTAAGGCTATGGAGTAGGAACCAGGCCAGGAAACTGAAGCACAGAGAAGGTGTGTAGCAGCCGATGTCGAGATTCAGATTTTATAGGTCCTACAACACATTTACACCTCTTGTTTAACTTCTCCCCACAACCACCTGTAAGGACAGGTGCAGGAAGCTAGAGCAGGCTCACTGGAGACACGTAGCTGGAAAGTGGCTGGCAGAGTCCTTGGGTGATTCTTACGTTCATTCATCCATCCAGTTACTCATCCATTCATCAAACAGTGCACTGGCTGTTAGGGACCAGGCAATGCAAGGTGACAGCTACTCACTGGTGAACAAGCTGGTTTCTTTTCTTCAGGGTAGACCATGAGAATGCCACAGCAGGACTTAAGGCTAGATAGACCAAAGGCCCCTGGTACCTCTCTTTTAGAGGAGGTCTTGTGTAAAGTCCTGATGGGACTATTAAAGTGGACTTGTCACAAGCCAGTGGGGGTAGGCCCACAACTAAACTTTAGATTTCAGTCAGCTGAACACTTAACTCCTCCGGGACACTGAGTCCTGAGCGGCAGAAAGAAGGGCCAATGGTTCTGCGCCCACGCATGCTGGGTCTTGGGTTAAAGAGGTGTTATGGCTTGAACGTTCCCCTCTGGCTCATGGTTTAAACATTTACTTCCCTTTAGGAAGTGAGACCTAGATGGCTGAGGTAGGTCACCAGGGACACGCCCTGGAAGGAAAAAGACCAACTCCTGGCTCTATGTCGCTCTCACAGCTTCCTGGTGCACCATGGAGTGTGGCACCTCCATCACACATTCTCATCACTATGAACACCATCATGCCTTGCCCATTGTCAGAGACCAAAGTCCTCTGAAGCTGCGAGCCAAAATGTTCCATCAGGCTCTCCGTCACAGAGAAGCCAAGGCAAATAATACAGGGGGTCTGGATGTTTGAGGGCAAACGCAGTAAGATTTTGACAGCTTTCTATGTGAATACATTCCACAGTGATCACATTCTCCCCATCACCACCCCTCTCCTCCTCCCACGCCTGCTGACTCCCTTCTTCTTAGCCTGTTCCTACTTTCCTATCTCTCCCTTGTGCCTGTCTTTTGCAGGTGTCACAGCTTCCGAGTGTTCACAATTACGCAACAGCCATGTCCTGTTCGGAGGACAGCATTTTATAACGCTCCTCTCCATTCTCCCGCTCTTCTGGTCCTTCCACTCCTCTTCTGAGAAGTTTCCCGAGCTTTGGAGTGAGCGATGCAGATGTCTCTTTTGCAGTGGAGAACTCTGCAATCCCTCAGTCTCAGTTTTTTTGGTGAGTTAGCAGTCTCTGATTTGACCTGTGCCCATGGCTGACAGACTCCTCCAACCAAGGCAGAGAACTACACCAGTCTGTAGGAATCCATACAAGCAGCCAGGGACAGTTTAAATATGATTCCATTATCAAAACATCCTTGGCATCAATAGAGGATTCTACCATAAGCCCAAGACCTCCCCGCTCACAGCTTTTGGCCAGGTTGTGTTCCTTCCTGTGGACCGGGCCTCTGATAACCACAGGGTTTTAAGCTGGGCACTTGTGTTTTATGAAGGACTCTGGCTAGGCTTATGGAGGATGGACTGAAGAGAGCTGAGAACAAAGAGAGGGGGAAAGGAGGCAGATGTAATGTGGGTAAAAGTCATGGCTGTCTAGACTAGAAGGAAGGTGCCTTCGATGGAGAGAAGTGAGCAGAGGTAAGAGATTAAAAAAATAAATAGATAGTGTTTGTGGTTGGATGAGGGGGGAGGGGGAGGGAGGAGTTTAGGATGACGGCTAGAGTTTTGAAAACGTGGGCAGTTGGGTTAGAGGTGGTGCCATCTGCTGGGGAGAAGGCTGGCAGGGAGGGTCGACAGTGTGTGCTCAGTGGGGACAGGAGTTTTGACAGTCCAGTGGGACAGGAGTCAGGGGAGGAGATACAGGAGTTTGCTGGGCACTTGGCCTCCAGAGATCACCATTGTCCCATGATGCCTTGCTAATTTCCTTTTGTACAGACACAAAAACTCAGAGACTGTAATGAGATTTTGTAGGTTCCTTCCTTCCCTCCTCCTCCTCCTCCTCCTCCTCCTCCTCCTCCTCCTCCTCCTCCTCCTCCCATTTTAGATGAGAAACAAAGTGGAGAAAAGTGTCTTTTGTGAGATCATAAAGGGGACATCTGGGTGAAAATTGGAGTTCATGGTTTTCCAGGAGAACTCTTCCTCACTAAGTATGGTGCTCCGGACTAGAGGGTAAAAAAAAACAAGGGGCTGGATCCAGACTCCAGAAGGGTTTGTATTTAACTAGTTGCCATCATTAAAAAAAAAATTGGGCATTTTAATTCTCTCAATTCTCTCTTCCCCCATGCAGTCTCTCTCTCTCTCTCTCTCTCTCTCTCTCTCTCTCTCTCTCTCTCTCTCTCTCTCTCTCTCTCTCTCGCGCGCGCGCGCGCGCGTGCGCACATGTGAAGTATCTATCATCTATCTATCTATCTATCTATCTATCTATCTATCTATCTATCTATCTATCTATCTATCTATCTATCTATCTACCTATCTATCATCTATCTAGTCTATCTATCTATCTATCTATCTATCTATCTATCTATCTATCTATCTATCTATCTATCTATCTATCATCTATCTATCTATCTATCATCTATCTAGTCTATCTATCTATCTATCTATCTATCTATCTATCTATCTATCTATCATCTATTATCTATCTATCTATCTATCTATCTATCTATCTATCTATCTATCTATCTATCTATCTATCTATCTACATAGGTCCTTTGCATTCCAGGTTGGCCTTGAGCTTGCTATATAGCCAAGGGTGACCTTGAACTCCCGATCCTCCTGTCTCCACCCCTGAGTTCTGGGATTATAGGCATGCACCACCATTCCTGTTTATGTGGTGCTGAGGATGAACTGAGGACTTTGTGCATAGTAGGCACACACCGAGATACGTCCTCAGTCCCTAGTCCATATTAAAAACCCCAGGAAATTTGGCAACAGTCATATTCCATCCATCTATGGCAGTGATCAAATGGAACTGGGTAGCAAATGGTGTTTAGAGGCAGGATGCATCCAGTTTACCAAAGCCCTTATTCTTATCCTCATAGTTGAGGACAAATGTTACTTATCACCCATCAATCAGTTTCCTCTGTTTCTATTCTTAAGAGGGAAAGTTCCTGTGTCTTACCCACCTCAGCTTGCTCCATTTCCCTGGCATCTGCAATCATTCTATTCGTGACTTCTTTTTTTCCTCTCAGGACTAAATCTTCATCGGCCAAGTGAAATGCTTGACTGTGCCAGTTCCCAGGGCCTGTCTGGTTTCCTGAAGCTGACGTTTTCCACGCCTGCCCTTCAGAAGTGAGTGGTGCTATCGACAACACTTGATTGTTCTGCAGATGGGGTTTGAGGGATCGCTCACCCTTGACTCTCCTGCCCTTGGATTCTGATTTATCCGAGCCCTGTGAGGAAAATGCCTTTTGTCTTGGGAGTCCATTCTTCATCTTTGATTTGGAACAAAAAGAGCACTTCAAACACCGCAGCATAGCTTCAGTTGCTAGGAAAGTGAACAGCCACAGAGGCTGCCTGGAGACAGGCCATGGGAATCTTCATTCAAAAATCCCCAATCCTCTCTCCATCTCTTTCTTCCTTCCCCCCTCCTCCCTCCCTCTCTCCCTCCCTCCCTTCCTTCTTTCTTCTTCAGACCTCTGCCTCCACTCTTTTCCTCCTCCCCTTTTCTCACGTTTTGAGCTAAAGTATCACAATGACTCTTTCTATAAAGGCTAGTTTTAGGCACCAAGAGTTTAGACTGTCCTATGATAATTATGATTATTATTTTTAGGACAGAGTTTCATGTAGGTAAGTCTGCCTTTTAACTTCTGATCTTCTTGTTCCCACCTTCTAAGAGCTAGAATTTGAAACCATATCCTGCCCCAATGACTTGTTTTTAAAGACCACCTCCCACATCCAGTCAAAGGCTTATTGAAATAACCTCCTGGATTTAAGTCAGACTCTGTGAGTTAGTTACTTTTCTGTTGTTATGATGATAAAACATGATGTAGGCAACTCATAGAAGAGAGATCTTATTTGGACTTATGGTCCTTGAGGGTTAGAGTCCATGATGGTGGAGCAGAAGCAGTAGGCAGCAGACACGTTGACTGGAGTAGAAGCTGAGGGTTCACACCTTGAACTACAAGCAGGAAGTAGAGAGTGAATTAGAAATGGCATGAGTCTTTAAACTCTCAAAGCATACCCCCAGTGCCATGCCTTCTCCAGCAAGGCCACACCTTGTAAGCCTCCTCCAGTAGCACCAACTGGGGACCAACTATTCAAACTCCTGAGACTATGTGGGACATCTCACCCAAACCACCACCTCCTTCAACCAAGAGGGACCATGTCAATTATGTCAGAGGCAGTAGATCCATATTGCCTGATGCCTCTGCAGTGTTTCCCAGCCTTACCATTTACAAGAAGAATGCCAGAGGGTTAGATTGTGTGCTGGAGAGTTTCATGTCAACATGATATAAAGTAGAGTCATCTGAAAGGAGGGAATTCCAATTGGGAAAATGCCTCCATAAGTTACCACTGTAGGGCATTTTCTTAATTAGTGATTGATGGGGGAAGGCCCATTGTGGGTGGGGCCATCCCTGGGCTGGTGGTCCTGGGTTCTATAAGAAAGCAGGCTGAGCAAGCCAGAAAGCAGCACTTCTCCATGGTTTCTGCATCAGCTCCTGTTTCTAGGATCATGCCCTGCTTGAGTTCCTGTCCTGACTTCCTTCACTGATGAACAGTGATGCGGAAGGGTTAGTCAAATAAACCCTTTCCTCCCCAGATTTCTTTGGTTATGGTGTTTCATGACAGCGTTAGTAATCCTAATGAAGACAGAGTGTAAAGTATTCATCAATAGGTAACTTTCGAAGAACTCTAGTTCAGGATGAACAAGGCCTACCCTTTGGGCTTACAGTAGCAATTCTTACTTAGGTCTTAGGCTTGCCTCTGGGACTCTTTTAAGGGAAGGATTTAGACACACTGTTTTCACTACATACCATTTGCTGCCAAGTCCCTTTCTTACTTGGGGATATACATTATAGAACAGTCTCTGTGTTGTCAAAAGAGACAGTGACAGAGCTTTAATATGTCTCAGTGTTTATTCAAGTGCAGAATCAGCCTCAGTTTCTGCAAGATGTGCTGATTAAGCAGCATGTACGCCCCCTGCTGGCTTCTGTGCCGAAAACCTTAGACATTAAACACCAAATTCAGAAAATCTTGTCCTTGTCTAATCTTCAAGGCAGGATTTTAAAAATAGTCATCAATATCTGGACAAGCAAAACACAGCCTACATTTTAGAGGGTGGTTGTCATTGGAGCTTGTGTTTCCTGTCTCAGAGCTGATGTTTACTTTCTTGACTGTCCATCTTTCTTCCCCTTGGTTGCTGTGTTAACAGTTTGAATAAAATTCAACACCATTGTTCTCCAGGTATGCCCGTCTCTGGGTGAAACAGTGGACTGGAGTATCTCATTAGGTAATAATATCTCTGTTGCTAGAGAAGCAGATGGTGAGTTCCTAAGCATGCTCTAAAACGGGGGTGGAGGTGAGGTTAGACTCACTTACTGAAATGGAAAATACTGAGTCTGTAACTACGTTCCAGGAGCTGTCCTAAGTAACAGGGTGTACAGTTGTAAGCAAAAAAGCCTGGGGGCTGAGGCGATGGTTAAGCATTTAAGAGCACTTGCTGAGTTCAATTCCCAGCACCCACACGGAGGTTCACAACCATCTGTAATTCCAGAATCTAGAGTATCTTATACCCTCTTCTGACCTCTGTGGGCACCAAACATGTACACACACACACACACACACACACACACACACACACACCACAAATTGCACATACACACACAAGTAAAACACACATAATGTTAAATGAATAAATATAATAAAAATAAAAAAATCGTAAAACTTTTGGAATATGCTGGGGGAAGTAACTTCCAGTGTTGTTTTCTAACCAAAGTTAGAATTCCAAGCGTTCTGTGCTTTTGGCCAGGGCCTTAAGGCTATAATGGTGCTTATACATCATGGTGGAAGCAATTATGGACTCTGAATGGCACTATCAGGATGCCTGAGCACTGCTAGCTGCTCTGGGCCCTGGAAGTAGACTTAGGGAGGCTGGCTCAAAGTCTATTCTGCCAGGTATGAATGGTCCTGGGTGCAGTTGTGGAGGAAAAAGTAGAAAGAGAATAGATATCATAGGGTTGTGCATTTGCACATCCTCAGCTGAAGGGCATCTTAGAGGCAATTTCTTCAAATATCTTTAATTTTAGAGATGGAATAACGGAGACCCAGAGAGAAATGCCTTGCCGGAAACTAAAACCAAAATTATTAGCGATCAAATGAAATCTCATTGGTAAACAGAATAAACACATGAAATAAATGCAAACAGTGATTCCAACTTTGATTAAGAATACACATGGTTACCTTTCAGATGTGAGATTGAGAGTTTTTGTATTGCCATAAGGATGCAAACTAAACGTAAAATAAAAATTTAAATTATTCAAAATAGCTTACAACCTCAATGATTTAAAGAAACAAGCAAAAACCAGAGTATGCAAATATATGCACACACATACATGGAACTATATTTTTCTTTCCCAGCTTCCCATATCTTATACATTTTATTTAACTATGGTAGCCACTGCTGGTCTCCTTAATGTTGATGTAACCAACCGTCTTATTAAATAAGAAACACAGAACCAATGTAAAAGAGAAAGCTGAGAGGTCAGAGCTCAGAGCTAAAATCTTACACTTCCTCCTGCGAGCTCCTAGCTTCCCGAAAGAGACCTATTTCCTGTGTGTAAGTCTTTTCATAGTCTTTTGTTCTGCCTTTTCATTGATTGTAAACCCAAACATGTGACTGCCTCATCACTGTCTGTATGTACAGCCCCCCAGGTCTTAAAGGTGTATGTCTCCAATGCTGGCTGTATCCCTGAACACACAGAGATCTACCTAGCTTTTCTACCAAGTGCTGGGATTAAAGGCGTGTGCCACCACCGCCACACTCTTGCTATGGCTCTAATAGCTCTGACCCCCGGGCAACTTTATTTATTAACATACAATCAAAATCACATTTCAGTATAACTAGAATACCACCACACCTTAATGTACAGTTAGGGCCCCATTCTGAACATACAGCAGGATTGCCCTTCAATGACTTCTTATGTGGCATAATACAACTGATTCTAGAGAGTGTCCTGCAGTAGTGAAGTCTAGGCTGAGTGTTGAGCTGGAGGGGTCTCAGGAGGAAACTTCTGCCCTGCTGATTGGAGGACCCATCTGAAGAGATGACTTTGTAACTGACTCTTGTATTGAGTCACAGATTTTGGTGTTTGTTGTCACAGCCTCACCTTGTCTATTCTGACTACTATAGTAACATACACACACACTAGAAAGAGCCCTCAGCATCTCATGAAGCATAGTCAATAAAGCATGTGTCATACTCAGAAAATGTGTCACTTTCCGAAATGGGTCCAGTAAATTCCCCTGGCAATGAATAGTCATTCTATGATTTTAAAAAAATGGCTATTAGTTTGTAATGAGTGATTAGCAGGATGTTAGACTTGTGATCCTGGGAGAGATCTTGAAATTTCATTTTGAGATCACACAAAGCTCATACAGATACACATTTAAACCACTCACTACAAGAGAGTGGTCTAAACCAGTGGTTTCCAAGCTCATGGTGACCAGAGACACCAGGGGACCCTTTAAATCTGGCTCCCAAGGTGCAGTTCTGGGGTTTGGGTTATGGAATGTCCTAGTTAGCTTTAGTTGTCAACTTGGCACAGCCTAGAGTCCTCTGAAATGACTTGACTCCACCTTGTCAGAGGTTTGCCAGGATTTCAGATGGCCCCAGGGGGCTCACAGCTCCCATTCTTGCAGCTGGTCCTGAGATCATCAGCTCACCACCGCATTTCTCTAAGTAGCTCATTGTGGACTCTTTGCATTTTATCCAGGGTCTTGGCTGGTCTGGCAGAATGAGGAAACACTCATTCCTGAGAGTCTTAATTCCGTTTTGTTGTCTCCTTGGCAGGCCATCGTGGCTATATTTTTTACCATTTACAGTTAAAGCTGGGATGAAATGAGAAGAGACAGTGGGTTGTGGACTCACCTCACATTGTCCCACTCGGTAGCAACCATTCTTCATATGGTGATGAGTATCTGTCACTCCTATGCCTTTCCCTGATGGTCTGTTAGCTCAGGAACAGGAGAATGGGGGCAACCAACTTGTTCAGGGCCGGGGAAACTCTTATTTTATACCCCAGTGTAAGCATCATGTGATACTTGTGGTCTAGATTTGCAGGTGTGGGAAGCCAAAATGTTCCTGGTGCTTCCGAGAGTGATGTTGAATGGGGCCAAGCCTGATTCTATCTTGTAGTTCTTGAACAAGTATTTCACTCATCGAGGACTTTCCACTTGAGTCATCCTTGGCTTGAGGATGGACCCTCAGCTTGTATAGGTGACTTCATTGTTGCTATCAGTATTACATGGTGAGGCAAATGATTTGATCAGTGGAGTCCACAATGTGCCTGGTGTTTTCTTCTCTAGTTCCTCAAAGGCTCTGTGGTCCAACATGATGCCATTTGTGGTTTCATGGAAGTGAATCATATTTGTCAAGCAGGGGTGGGACTAGGGTGAGGAGAGAGGTGCCTTGGATGTCAATGCTAAAAAATCTTAATATTTACACCTCACATGTCTTGTTTGGCTCATCTTATTTTTGACCCTGACTTTGAACCCTTGGCCCACGGTGCTAGCGAAGGCATTCTGGGCAGGAGTGACAAGTACTTATATCAAGGGTCTGTCAATTTTAGCCAGGATGAACTGATGCTGTTTTTTGGACACAAGGTTCCGGTTATTACCCAGGGTTATTGGTATCTTTGAGGGATGGTGCCCACAACAGGGGACCTCGATGTTGATCTTCAGTGTTTACAATTTATATGTTGATTAGTTAGTTTTGCATTAATGCAATGAAATACTGGGGAGACTGCTAACTTTATGAAGAACAATTAAACAGTTTTGGAGGTTCAAGTGTGTGATCAGATGATGCCATTTGTTTGGCATCTAGTAAAGTGTGTGTAGGAGCAAAATACTGACATACTGAACACACACACACACACACACACACACACACACACACACACAGAGCAATTTTTTTCAAGGTCACACCTTTAAAGACCAATGCTCTCCTACTAGACCTCACCTCTCACAGTTTCCACACCTTCCAATTAAATATCCCTGAGACCAACCTCTTAGGATATGGACCTTTTGGGGGACATTAGGGATATTCAGACACAGTACAGCAGTCCAGAAGTCAGACTAAGCTTGGTTGGGGTGAGACTGCTGTAAGTCTGTGCATAACTTTAATCTCTGCCATCACGGCTGTTTCTGCATGATCTCACTGTACCTGTTTTAGAGTTGTCACATAGACATGCTGGGAAACACAACTTGGATTGGGTCCTAGTCATATTTCAAGCCTTCTTTAATTTGCAATGTGCGCCCCCTAGTGGACATCTATGTGTAATACATACGAACAGAGACGATTTGTACTATCATCAGAGTTGGGCAAATATATTACACAATCTAATTAAATTATTTAATTTCTATTTTTTTGTTTGGCATATGTATATGTTCATATGTGTGTATGCATGTGTGTGTATGCACGTGTGCGTGCGTGCGTGCACACCCCCCCACACGTGCACAGAGACCTAATCAACCCTGGATGTCTTACTTGATCGCTCTTCATGTTATTTTTTTGAGACTGGGTCTCTTACTAAATCCAGAGTTCTCCAATTTGTCTGAGCCACCTGGCCAGTGAGCTTTAGAAATCTGTTTATCAGCACCTCCCCAGTGCAGGAGTTACATATGTGTGCCGCTGAGCCAGAATTTTGTTTAGTGAGTGGGACAAGCACTTTGCCAACTGAGCCATTTGCCTAGCCCATAATCTAATTTTGGAACATTTTTATTAAATCTGAAAGAAACCATGTATGATGGATAGCTTTAAGTGTCAACTTGATACAACCCAGAATCACCTGGGAAGAGAGTCTCAATGATGGATTGTTCACATTGGATTGGCCTGTGGACATATCTGTTGGAGAGTGTCTTAATTAATTAATTGACCCAGCCCACTGTGGGCAGCACCATTTACAAAGTAGGGGGTCCTGAACTACGTGTGAGTGGAAAAATTTATCTGAGCACGAGGGGTGGGGGGTGAGCAGGTGAGCGGGCAGGCAGGTGAGTGGGCGGGCAGAAAGGCATTCATTTCTCTCTGCTCTGGACTGTGGAGGTGATACACCTGTCACAGGTTCCTGTTGCTGTGACGTGTGCAGTGATGGTTTCTGACCTAGAGTTTTAAGTTGAATAGACCCTTTCTCTCCTAAGTTGCTTTTTGTCAGAATATTTTATGTTAGCAAGAAAAATGAAAACAGAACATCATGTGTCATTTTTTTTTAAAAAAAGCAGCCAGGAAGTTCATTTGGTGCTTACACAGACCATAAGAGTACACCAGATTATAAGAAATGAAAGATAAATAGCTGGTTGGAAGGGAGGAAGTAATTTACATTTTCAATGAAGAAAAACATCTTCATTATTACAAATATGTCCTAAAATTCACATATTATTGAATTTTAGCCAAATTTATTTTTTAGTAATTTTTCCCCCTGTGGATTAAAAGGGAAATCTAATGTCTAGATTACTGGTCACAACTAATATAACCACTTGAAAATGATATTTAGAAGCATAAATACAGTAAAAAAGAGAAGATTTTTAAATCATAAGAATATTAAAAACTTATAGGAGACCATGGTAAATGAAGACCACATGAGAAAAGGAAGAAACAAAGTGCTAGAGAGGCCCACAGAAATCCACAAAGATACCCCCACAATAGACTGCTGGCAATGGTTGAGAGACAGCCGGAACTGACCTACTCTGGTGATGGGATGGCCAAACACCCTAATAGTCGTGCTAGAAACCCCATCCAACGACTGAGGGATCTGGATGCAGAGATCCACGGCTAGGCTCTGGGTGGAGCTGAGGGAGTCTAATTAGTGAGAAAGAGGAGGGTTTATATGAGTGAGAATTGTTGAAACCAAGGTTGGCTAAAGCACAGGGACAAATAGCCAAACAAATGAAAACACATAAACTATGAACCAAAGGCTGAGGGGCCCCCAACTGGATCAGGTCCTCTGAATAGGTGAGACAGTTGATTGGCTTGATCTGTTTGGGAGGCATCCAGGCAGTGGGACCGGGTCCTGTGCTCATTGCATGAGTTGGCTGTTTGAAACCTGGGGCTTATGCAGGGACGCTTGGCTCAGTCTGGGAGGAGGGGACTGGGCCTGCCTGGACTGAGTCTACCAGGTTGATCTCAGTCCTCAGGGGAGGCCTTGCCCTGGAGGAAGTGGGAATGGGAGATGGGCTCGGGGGAAGGGGAGGAGGGCAGGAGGGGGACAGGAGGGGGGAGAACAAGGGAGTCCATGGCTGATATGTAGAACTGAATGGTATTGTAAAATAATATAAAAGGAAAAAAAAGAATATTAAAAACTTTTGGAGATTTTATTTATTTTTATTTTATGTGTAAAAGTGTTTGAATGTGTGTTTGTGCACTGGGTGTGTGTAATGCCTTGTGGAGGCCAGAAAATGTCAGATCCCATGAGACCAGAGTTACAGAGGTTGTAAGCCAATACGTGGATGTTGGTAACTAAACCAGGGTCCTCTGGAAGAGCAGCCAATGCTCTTAATTGCTGAGCCATCTCTGCAGCCCTGTATGATGACAATATTAACTAGAGTAAATGGAAAACATGCAACCAGACCAGTTGTTTGTTACATTGTTTCAAAACAGACCCTGGTAATCAGATCAGTGAATACCCTGTCGTCAGAGAGCCTTCATCCAGTAACTGATGGTAGCAGATGCAGAGATCCACAACCATGCACCAGGCTGAGCTCCAGAAGTCCAGTCAAAGAGAGGGAAGAGGGATTATATGAACAAGGGGGGGGGCAGTCAAGATCATGATGAGAAAATCTACAGAGACAACTGAACCAAGCTCATAGGAACAGCTGTGGAACCTTCCTGGGACCAGACTAGACCCTCTGCATATAGGAGACAGTTATATAGCTTGGTCTGTTTGAGGGGCCCCTGGCAGTGTGATTAGGATCTATCTCTGGATCCCATTATCTATGGTCAGACACCTTGCTCAGCCTTAATGCAGTGGGGAGGGGCTTGGTCCTGCCTCAATCAAATATATCAGGCTTTTCTGTCCCGCCATGGGAGGACTTACCCTTTTGGAGTAGGGCATGGGGGGTTGGTCTGGGGAGAAAGGCAGGGATGTGGGGGTGAGAGGAGGGATGAAGGGGGATCTGTGGATAGTATGTAAAATGAATACATTTCTTTAAATAAAAAAACCCAAACAAAACAAACCCAACCAAACAAACAAAAAACCAGACTCAAACTGATAAAAGTAGGAAGGGTGTATGACAGACACCCCCACCCCGCCCAATGCCAACAGTGACAGTGAGGTCCCCTCTGCTACTCAGTGGCATGTCAGTAGACTGCTTAGCAGCCTCAGCTTTCTCAAGGACCTGTAGTACTCCATTAATGGTGTCTGGTGGGAGCGGTGGAGCCCTCAGAAAGCTTCTCACCTTCACAAGCAAGTTTGTGTATTCGAGTTCCTGGAATCAGTTTAAAGTCTCCATAGTATTCAGGGTCACAGCTGTCCACATGTTCCTTTTCTTGTTGTATGTTACAATGCAAGGTGATCAGGTGACTGCTGTGTCGTCATTTTGGTACCAAGAGGTGTCGCATAGAAATCCTTCCTTGTTTCTGGATGAGGCACACTCTTACAATCTTGTCCAACAATGTTAAAATTCGGCTCCTGCCACTCACCTTACTCTGAATACCACTGGAATTTCATTGGCCCAACATATATCATGGGAGAAGAAAAGATGGCCACCACTGTCATTTCAAGGTTCAGGATTCCTTTCTACAATAATGCATTTTATGTGTCACATGCCACATTACCCTTTATTTAACCTCCAATAAAGGAGAACAGGATGGCAGCCCCCATCTAGAAGTTGCTTATGGGTTTCCTGCATTATAGGAGGGCGTCTTTTGTGCTCTGGGTAGCACAATTGAAAAGCAAAGAGAACATGGCATTTATATCTTAAACCTTCTGCTTGAGTCCAGTAGAAGCAAGTCATTATTATCTAAGATAATAATTTCCATAAATTTGGTTCAGAACATGAAGTTCTTCTCCAATAAGCTTTTGTTCCATAGCTATCTTAATGTAGGTGTGTTTTCCGTCATTGTTATCCAGTATCTTCTCTTTATGGTGCTGAAAAAAACTCTGGATTGTGAAGAATAACCACATTGCAGCTTTCAAAAATCATAGTGAACACTCTGGAGCTGTTTGGCCTCTCTTGGTCTTCTTTGTGACTGTCACAGCTCTTGGCACTGACAAATTAATGACACTGTATCCAGATGACAACCAACTGAGGATGCTGTAAATCCTTCTTCTCAGTCTCGTTTGAGATCTTTGTCCCTGAGAGACATGGTTGGAATGAATGGCCCTACCTCTGTGAAATGACTGTGTTGATGAGAATCAACAATGAGGAATGAGTCTGTCATAGAGAGAACCTGACAGAGACTCAAACAATGGGAAGGGGTATCCTGCGTGTGGCTGTGGTCCTCATCCAACCATGGAACAACTCTAGTTATTTTCACATATCATCTGCTGTGATGAGAACCTCAGATTATCTAGAAATGGGAGCTAGCAGTGTGAGAGGTAATAAAATTAACACTGAGTTTTCATGTTCAGTTGTTGGGCATATGGACACAGTTTGCATAGTTTGGGATATCACAAATGAGTGGGAGTGGTTCCTTTATGCACCCCTGTCAACTAGAGGACCCAATGTCTAACCAGTGTTGTGGGCCCTGACTTCTAACAGCATGGCTTCTATTCACCTTCCCACCCTTTTGTATTATTTCTGTCTTTCTCCTACTTCATGGTACCATCCCCCAAAACCCTAACTATGGTAGATGTGGTTAATGGATCCCAGAACCTCATCACACTTAGGCTGGCTAGTGCTTGAGAACTTGTCTGGAGAAAACTCTCCATAGACTCCACTCATGAACTGTTGCCACTATGAGAGGAAACCTCTGCACTGTTGAGTGTTCCTGTGGAGACTAGAATATGCTCCCCAAAGATGACTGAGTTAGAAAGTAAGAAAAACCACATATAAGAAAGCTTCTGTCCACTTGCATTAACTACACCATGGGACCCACACCCTCATTAACCCTAATGACTTTCAAAAGTCCCCACATCCAGATGCCATCATAGTGAAGGCAGGGCTTTAGCCTATGAATGGGGGTGTGGGGAGGACATGCTTTCAGTCCATTGACTTACCTAAAGGTGCAAATATTGTCATTCAGAAAATTCCAATTTTCCCTTTCACATGTTCTTCTCATGTCAGTGTTTGTGTGTCGTGTGGGATAAGGATCAAGATCCTTCTTTTCAACATCAGGTTTATGCTCTTTCATCTTTTTTTCCTGTTTTTATAAACATTGTTCTTACTTGAATTACTTTGACACCTTGTCACCAATCAAAGCAATGTATAGGCTTATTCTAGGCTATGTCTTGTTCCATAGGTCTATTCTTATAACTGATTCTGAAGTTTGAACTTATTCTTAAAATAAGTTTCCTTTCCCCGCTAAGTTTCCATGTAATTTTTAGACTCCCTATAGTTTCTACAAAAACATAAGTTGGCCTGGGTGGTAGTGGTACACTCCTTTAATCCCAGCACTTGGGAGGCAGAGGCAGGTGGATCTCTGTGAGTTTGAGACCAGCCTGGTCTACAGAGTGAGTTCCAGGACAGCCAGGGCTGCACAGAGAAACCTTGCCTCAAACAAAACAAAACAAAACAAAACAAAACAAAACAAAACAAAACAAAACAAAACAAAACAAAACAAAACAAAACATGAATTGGGGTTTGGTTTTCTTATTTCATTGAGTCTTTAGATATAGTTGGGGACCATAGACTCTCTAGAGATAATGAGTCTCTGAATTCCACATGTATGTCTCCCCAGCTATGGAGGTTTTCTTTATTTCATTAATGCCTTACATATATTAGCCATACTTTGCTAAATTTATCATGATTTCAGGATTTTGAAACAGTTGTGCATGGTACCAAGAATTCTTTTAGTGCTATGTAATTGTCGGTTCATAGGAAGCTGCCAGACATTTAAAAATGTTCCACGCATTCATCATCCAGTTGTTTACCACAATGACATTTTACACACATGCAGTACAACATGCAAAACAGGAATTGGAGTTGACAGTGTTCTTCAGTGTTTCCCAGTTTTACAAATCTCTATGCAGTTGGAACTCATGCATAGATTTGTGTGGCCCCCACCTAAGCCAGATATAGTTCCAGCTCGTCACTGCAGACCCTTCACAAATCTCCTTTTCTTGCAGAGGTGATCTGTGGGCAGTGAACCATAACAGATGGTGCTTGGTTGCAATTAATCATCTTCTTTGAATTATATTCTCAGAGTGTAGAGCCGAGTTGACCTTTTTCTCTCTTCTCTTTAAAATATACCCCATTGCCATTTTCTCCATAGCTTTTTTGCTTTTGTTTCTCTGCACAATCATTGTGGATTCTCTGGCTGCCTTAAGGCTTTCTCTCTGATTTTTCAGTATAGAATATGCAGAGGAGTGACTCTTATGTTCCCAAAATGTACACGTGGACGCCTTAATCCTCAAGGGGAATGTTTTTAGAAATAAGGCTTTTAGGTCGCTCTTCAGGCTGAATGGTGTCCTAAGGGTAGGATTGGTGTCATCACAGGAGAATATGAGGGAGATAGCTCTTTTTCTGACTTGTGTACAAAGAAAGACCTTGCTGTCCACAAGCTGGCACATTGACAGTGGACATCCTGGCCCCCAGAAGTATGAGAAGGAAATTTCTCTTGTCAAAGCTGCTCAATCTGTGATATTTTGTTTGGCAGACTTGCTGACTAAGACTGGAAGAAATCATAGATGTTTTAAAATACATTTATTCTAATTTGAGTGTTGGGAGGTTTGGATGTTCATAGATGTTTTCTTTGACACTTCTATTTTTGGAACATCCTCAAGCATTATTTATTTTAATTATTCTCCTTCACTTCCTATGGGACTCCAGCTACACCTAGATTATATCTCTTACCTCTTAGGTGACCTGTCTTTTTTCCCCCTTACTCTTCAGTCTCTGAATGGTATTTTTGGGTAAATTCTATTGATCTGTTTTAAAATGGACTGCTTCATTCTTGCAGTGTGTCAAATCTACTGATGAGCCTGTTACAGGAATTCTTTACTTTTAATGTCTCTGTTTTGTTTCTAGCATTTTCATTTGCCTTTTCCTTTTATTTGTGTGTGTGTGTGTGTGTGTGTGTGTGTGTGTGTGTGTGTGTGTGTGTATGTGTGTGTGTGTTGAATATGTGTGTATACATGTGGAGGCCAACCTTGGGTTTAAGACATTATACACAGGGGATATCTCACCAGGCCCTACTCCTAGATGAGAAGTACATAATCAACGGCTGCTGAGAGAGGGAGAGTCAGTCTTCTTTGGGGATGAGCTCCCAAAGTGATCAGCCCGAAATACCACTAAATGATCTCAGCAGGTTATTTTTTAAATCTTATGTGTGTGGATGTTTTTGCTTGGATGTATGTCTGTGCACCTCCCAGGTACATGCCCCAAGAGGCCAGACGAGGGCATCAGATCCCCTGGGACTGAAGTTAAAGATGGTTGTGAGCTGCCATATGGGTGCTAGGAATTGAGCCCTGGTCCTCTGCAGCCAGTGCTCTTATCCTCTGAGCTGTCTCTCCAGCCCTCAGAAAAGTAGACTTTTATTTTAAGACTGGGAGATCAGAGTTATGCTGATCAAGATCTTTGAAGGGAGAAAAAGGAGAGTGTCTGCTCAGGACATCTTAATGGGTGACATTTGCAAATTCATTAAGTCACAGGTATCATCAAGGACTCCCTAGAAACTGCATCTTAAGCTGGGCGATGGTGGCGCATGCCTTTAATTTCAGCACTTGGGAGGCAGAGGTAGGTGGATCTCTGTGAGTTCGAGGCCAGCCTGGTCTACAAAGCGAGTTCCAGGAAAGGTGCAAAGCTACACAGAGAAACCCTGTCTTGAAAAACCAAAAAAAAAAAAAAAAAAAAAAAAAAAAAAAAAAAAAAAAAAAGGAAATTGCATCTTAAAAAAAAAGAAAACTATTCCAGGGCAGGCAAGCTGTACATCTGCAGAACCTCATTACTGCTAGGTTTGTAGGGGCTACCAGACCACAGAGCTTGAGAAAAAAAATTGTTTGTTTTGCTGTTTTTTAAAAGTATTTATGTATTTATTGCATGTTCTGTCTGCATGTATGCCTGTGCATGCATGGTGCGTGCCTGTGTAGAAGAACATTTCAGATCCTCTGGGACTGGAGTTATGATAGTTTTCAACCCAATTTCTGTTTATTGGCCTTGGTCTGCTCACCATATCTTCCACTGTTGTTTGTGTTTCTGGGGTTGATCATTCCCAGTGACCCACATTTCATTCTTACTGTGATAAGCTGGGTCTTCTTCCTACCATTCCTCCATCATTTAGTCACATGTTTATCAGTTTTATTGATGCTTAAAATTGTTTAGCTTGATTGGTTTTCTGTGTATCTGTTCTTAGTCCATTGACTTGTGAAGTTGTCTGAATAATTTCTTTTATTTCTTTCCTTTCCAGTAGAATAGCTTTAAAATGGTCTCAGTTTTCTTGCTACTTACTGTTAACATTGTTTGATTGATTACCCGCTTTACAAAGCTTCACCATGTAGCTCAGGCTGGGCTTGAACTCATGTTCTCCAGCCTCTGCCTTCTAAGTGCTAGGATACACAGCTGTACCTGCCTTACATTACTGCTTTTACATCCTTTTGTGCTTCTTAATGATTTAAAGCTGTAGCTTTCCCTGAAAGGTTGTGAATATACCCTCTACTATGGTTCTGGGTTCCGTCTTCTTTCCTAATCCCCAACCCTTCTGCTTTCATACACATAGCACTGAATATTATTCATTTGTAAAGAAGAACGAAATCATGACATTTTCAGGAAAAGAGATGGAGCTGAAAGTCATTAGTTAAGCAAAATAAGCCAGACACAGAGAGACAAATATCACGGTGTTGACTGTTAAGGACATATCCAATGGGGAAGGGTAGGGGCTCTTCACTGCTCCAATCTGCTTCTTGATGTTTCCTTGGTTCCCCAGTGATAACTCTCTCCACATTCATCCACCCCAGGAGTGTCCTGTTGAGCCCTCTGGGGAACTGCCTGGAAGGTCTGCCTGTTGCCACTCCTAAAGGAAGCAACAAGGAAGTGAATTCTGGGCTTTGTGCAGCTGTTAACTGAACAGAATGTGATTGGATGGAGCTGCTGGAAAGACACTGAAGCTAGTACAGTGCTAACCAGCAAATGTCAAAAGCAAGCCACAGATGAGGGAGACCAGCATTGCAGGGAATGGAATCCACTGGGAGCCACAGAGGGTCCTGACCAGCAGGCTAGGCTGGTCTGTTGCCAAAACCTTCCTGCAATAAGCACTCCAGCACCATTGAGAGAGGAAGAGAGATGTTACGGTGGCTGGAAGCCAGAACAGCTCCTGAAAGGCTTTGATGCTAGGTTCATTTTACACCCTAAAACCACAATATGGGCTGGGCAAGCAATCGAGATTTTACCGCAGCATGAGTGGTGGTCAGCAGGTTGTTATGGGCAACAACCCATTGTTTCAGCTATTTCTCCAGGTCGTTCTGTTCCAGGGAGCAAGAGAAGTCATGCTTGGCAAGTAGGCAGTATAAGTAGTGCATTAAGTAAAGAGCTAAATGAATCAATAAATCAATATTTAATAATTGGTCTTAGTTTACTTCACTCCCTTCTCTCCACCACCACCACCACCACCACCACCACCACCACCATCTTCTTCTTCTCCCCCCCCTTTTTTTTTGGTTTTTCAAGGGTTTCACTGTGTAGCCCTGGCTGTCCTGGAACTCACTCTGTAGACCAGGTTGGCCTCAAACTCACAGAGATCTGCTTGCCTCTGTCCCTCGGTCCCCCTAGCGATGGGACTAAAGGCATGCACCACCACCACCCGGCTGCTCGTCACCTTCCTAATACCTTATGAAACTGTCTTGAAATGGGTTGATGCTCCTGGTGTATCATCTGCATTGTGCTCCACTGACTCTTGTTTGTACTTTTAGTTTTAATCCTTTTAATAACTTCCTGGCATTTTCTTCATACTATTGTTGACTGATCAGCATAAAACCAGCATTTCTCATTTAAAACCATGGATGTGTCAGCCTTTCCTGCAGTAATCAAGTCTAACCTTCTAGGATTTCAGAGGACCATTGCTGTCAAGGAATCTATTTCACCCTGAAAGTTGGCTACGTTTTCCCTAACAATAGTTAAGTTTTTCTTGGACTGAGTAGAGATTCAACTATGTTGAACTTGTTGGATGCCTATTGAAGGGGCATCAGCCATGGACTCTGTCAGGGCCATTCCTAGAAGGACTGGTAAAAATGCAGGCATTCTCTCTCTCTCTCTCTCTTTTTCTTGAATCCAAGGGATGTAAGTATTGCTGGACCTCACTTTCTGGGAGCACATCTAAGTCCAGAGACAAGAATGCAATTCTGCAACTCTGTCCTGGGTAGCACATGCAAATATATACCCTTGGGGGATAGATGCGTGTACTGTTAGGAGCTATTGTTGTTTTAGCAGTAACTACTGCTAGTCTGGGATAGCCCTTTTCATCTCCCACACCTGATCAGGTGGTCCAGTAAAACACGCCCCTTTTGTGTTGTTAGTCAGGCTTTGGTTAGTTATTCCTACTCCAATATAAGTAAACTGCTTGCATGTAAACGTATCCAGAAATCCTGATCTGGGTAATGGAGCTCAGGGCTGGCATTTACTAAAGCCAGCATTTTAAGGCATGTCTTTTCCAGATGAAGGGCTTTTAAAAATGGTCAGTTCCCATAGGATTCCTCTCTGGTCTCCCCGACCCCACCTACCCAAGGCCCATTACAGCCTTAACTCCTTGCCTCTCTTAGAGCTCCCTTGCCAGCCCCGTTCATGGTAAAGTCCACACATGACTAGTATTTAAGACCAATAGGTTACCATACAATCCATAATCATTCTTTTGTCCTCTGACCGCTTGTCCATAGGCTGTCTCCATTCTGAGGTAGTTTTGAGCTGTTCAATTTCAGAGGCTGGTCTGAGTCAGCTGTCATAGTCCATTCCTGGCTTAGGTTCACAGCAGCCTTAGTGTGGGTATGGTGCATCTATCTACTGCTTGGGACCTGCAACTGTAAGAGCTGAGGGAGTGAACAGTTTTTGTTCAGTGTCAGCCACATCTTTCAAGAGTCATTGGAGGTAGATATGTCTACACTCTGGGAGGTCCTTTGAGTCCTTGGGGAAGCAGGAGGGCTGGGTAGTCAAACATGGAGAATAACCATATTTGAAGGGCAGCAATACACACTAGACAGTACAAGTGGCAGAATTTATGCCAAGGGAGGTCTGTTTCTTGGCCATGTTTGGTCAGTGCTGTTTTAAAGTCCTATTCATTCTCTCAAACTGGTCTGATGACTGGGGGGAGGTAACATGTATGAAAGTTCCAAGTAAATTATGTGTGTGAGGAAAAGCTTCTACCCAGTTTGGAAAAGCTCACATCACAACCAGCATGCATTGGCGCCCTCTGCTGGGTTGATGTTAGTAAAGTCCACTTCCAGATGTTCAAATGCGTAGGACCCCTGTTTTTGTGTCAGCATGGAGCCTTGGGCCCCTGTTCCAAGCACACTGCAGTTAGGCTTTGTTCACGTGGGTCCATGTTGGCAACCTCAGGATCACCATACATCTTTGCAACAATTCTTGTAGGGCAGTTTTCCCAGATGTGTTGTTCCATGAGATTTGTAGGACTAGGCTGGGAGCCGTCATCTCAGGAATTTTCCTACCTGTGGTAACCAGCCAGCCTTCCTGATTTTCAGTGACCTCTTCATCAGTTATTAAGATATATTTTGGGGGGGGGTAATGGGAGAGGACTGCTGGGCTGTGTCTTTATGGATCTTGGTTCTTTGTGTGAGCCTGGCAGTGTGCCACTACCACAGCCGGGCTGCCCGGACAGCCTCTAGGAGCTTTAGGATTTGGTCTTTGTTTTTAATTTCTTTGTCCCCTGAGGTAAGCCTTTTTCATTCTTGATAAATTGTTGCTTTGAGTCTCTTGAAGAAAGCGACTACTTCCCCCGTTGTAGGCTTTGGCTCCCATCTATAAATGGTTCCATATCTGGATTAGGGACTGGCTTGCCCTTTAAGTCCTGCTGAGAGGAGAAAATCTCTTTTTAAATTTCTCTGCTATTATGGAGGGGCTCTCCTTCTTCTTTAGGTAAGTATGTGGCTGCTATCTTTATGGGTGAAGGGAGGGCCTGGCATTTCCCTCAGTGGAATTCTGTTGGAATAGGCTCCTCACTGGAGCACAGCAAACCAGTGTCTAGCAGAGTTGGCTGGCCCAATGAGGTCGATGAGCATGGTGTCAGGGTGGGTACGGTTGGAGGGGCAGGATCAGGTGGTCTTGCCACTTCCTCAGAGCTGTGTAGCACTGGCAATTGGAGATGGTATGGAGGAGGCATAATGGGAAAATTTCATCCTCTAGAGAAGCTAATGGGCATGCTTCCTTGGTATCTTCAGGCTTAACAGTCTTTGCAGCTCATGTGACTTGGGGCTGAGAAGGTTCTGGTAGTGAAGCCATCCCAGAGGGTCTTGGGCCAACAGACACCATGAATGAACACATGGGAACTGGTCTGGGTGGCCAGGTGGTCCTATATAGACCTCTCAGACCCTGTTAATCAGAGTCACATCTAGAGTGACATCAAAGGAAGTCTGGCCAATTTCACAGAGAGTCTTGAATTTGGAGGGCTTAATCTATATTCTGTAGTCAGTGCTAAGTCCTTTTAAAGTTGTCAAGCATGGTTTGTAGGACAGTGCAAGTCTCACACTGGGACTGTGCAGACCCCCCATAACAAGAAGAGTTCCCTAACCAGGAGCTGGGGGAGTTTGTGCCTAGCCCCATGCAGTGTGTAGGGTGCAGGGGCCAAAAACCAGCTTCTCTCTCAAGCAAGTGCCTGCCTGTCCAGCCACCTCGCAGTGACTTAAGAGGTCCTACCTTAGAGCCACATGTACATCCCTGTGCTTGATCATCTCCTGGTACTAGGAGAGGAGTGCTGGTTCAGGTGAAAGGACTGCAGGGAGCCATAGGTTGGGGCTAACCAGATCCTGTAGCTACAGAGCTGAAGGAACATTACAAGCAGTCACACACTCATTCACCATTCTTTCGGAAATTATACATTCCCAGTCTGTCTGTGTCTCCAGAGACAAATCTACTTTTTCCTTGGAGACCAGTGCCATATCAGTATCCCATCAAGGCATCAGACTTGATCTCCTGTGGGGTGGTAAAGCCTGTCCCTGCTCTTCCTGCTTATCCTTCATGGGTCCTTACCTGGACTGAATGTCCAGCCTAATCTCATTTTCTTCTACTCTGAGACTCTGATCCTGGGTTTTATAGTCCCCCTGGCCACTGGAAGGGACTCCAGAACCGCATCAGGGGCCCATGCTTCCAAATTTCAGAGACCTTCAGTGGGTTGAGAGGCCCTGGAGTGGTAGCCTATCTGGACTAACTGGAAATCTGGTGAAGGAGATCTTGTTTGGAGGCATCCAGAAATGTGGGAATCTTTCTCTTATGAATATTCCAACACCAATGAGAGTGGAAGAGAAGGGATGTTATGGTGGACTGAAGCCAGGACAGCTCCTGAAAGGCTTTGACGCCATGTCCAGTCTGTATTCTCATTTTATACTCTAAAACCTCAAGGTGAATGGGCAAGCAAGCAAGATTTTATATAGGCATGTGTGGCAGTCAGCAGGTTGTTAAGGGGTGATGACCCATTGTTTTAGATATTTCTTCAAGTCATTCTGTTCTAGGTAGCAAGTGAAATCATGATTGTTAAATGCGCAGTAAAGCAGTGTTATAAGTAAATTACCAAAATAAATCAACAAGTCTAATAACAAGTATCTAATAATCAGTCTTTTCTATCTTATTCTATTTTGGTCCTCAAGAGAATCACAAATAAAACATTTAACCCCACAGTTATGATACAACTGAATTTTTAGAAAAATGCCAATCATTTTCAAAATTCCTGGCTAGAATATAACAGTTGCATCATTCCAGGAGGGTCAGTAACATTGACAGGGCCCAGAGCAGGGCACACAGGACAGCTGATGTGCACCCCAGGCAGCAGCAATGATAGCAGATGGGCCACAGGGCAAGTAGGCAATGTTTAGTGTTAATGGCACTGAGTCATGATGTAGGAACAACTGCCCCATTCTTGAAGATACGGTTTGGGGGTCACAGAAAGCTGATGACACCTGGCAGGAAACCAATGATGTGGCATCAGAGGAAGAAGGAGGCTATAGACAGGTTTAGGATATAAACCAGGGTGGTCTTCTGTCCATGCAGAAGACAAAGAGTCAGAGAATAACCTCAGTTCCTGCCAGGCCAATCAGGGCAGTGATGAGGATCAGCATGCCTGGGACCTGGTCTTTATATCAAAGAGGAAAGGCCAGGTAACGTTCATTCATTGATGTGACTTCCGTTCTTCTCTTTAGTGGTTGGATCTGTACTCAGCAATCCTCTACTTATTTCCCCCGGATCCTAAATAAGACCTGAGCATCTGCTGTAGAATGCCTGACTTTCAGTATTACCCTTCAGGATGGACACAGCTGTCTTCATTTTTAAGAGGAGAAAAAGGGGACTGTAGAGACTATGTAGCCCATCAAGACCGAGAATTCTAGGAAAGTTTGTGAAAACCAAGTACCCATCCCAACAGCCTGAGCTTCCTGTTCTAAACTTCAGGTCCTCTGAATGACACAAACACACTAAGATTCAAACACCTATACTTGATGGGACAGACCATGGACTCACAGACACTGGTATCAAGGTAGATATGGAGGTGATCATGGCATTGCCTTGGCTAAGAGGGGTCTATCCAACAAGAAAGAAGACCTTACTCTAAGGCTGTGTGGAGACTCTGACCTCTTGCCAGGAGAAAGGAGAGAGGAGCTGGCCTAGAAATGGTTTAACCCACCAGGGAGAGAAGACAGAAAACTTCATATTGGCAGCGCTTAGCTTGATGTGGGGCCCAGGTGGTCTCAGTCTTTGTTCAGTGAATAAATTCATGAGTGAGGAACAGCACAGTGTTAGATAATTTAGGTTAAAGGGAAAATGAAGATGGAATAAAAGACATTATTAGTACACACAGTGAGAGGGAGAGAATAAATTCATCAGTTTTCTTTGTGTGAGGCAGCTCTGCAGGTATTTAGACTTATTTATGAGTGCCCAAGTAACTGATGTTGATCAGGGAAATGGCTTCGAAGTGAGGGTTCAATACGGTGTTGTTCGCACTTAGAAGCATTTAGGTGCACAGTGAGCAAGACCTGTGTCTGAGTGAAGCACTTTGTGCATAAAGGAGGGTGAAGTCTGAGAGCCTTGACAAGATACATTTGAAGGTTAGGAACGCCCTGGAGGAGTCCCAAGCTCTGTGTTGTGGACTAATAGAGGCTGCTCCACCCTCTCTCTCAGAGGAGCCGTCACAGCGCTTTCTTCGTTGATGGAAGCTTTCTCTGTGATGAGGGTCTATGTGAAAAATGGAAGGTAAAGAGAGGCTCACTGATGCACATTCCCACAGAAGAAAGAGGATTAGTGCACAGTTAAGTGACCGCAGCAGCTGCTGTTTGCCAGGTTTGTTCTCCTTGAATCCTCTCAAGATCCCGTGGGGTGAGATTTAATACTGTCTCCATTCTGCAGAGTGCGGGGTGAGAGATTAGCTCCTGGTCTCACAGTGTGGATTTGAAAGCACCATGTTCCATCCTTTTGGCCAGTCCTTTGTCCTTCCTGTCTACTGTGTGCTGATTACAGGTGGTTGAGGGAAAACAAGACTGATATTTCCCACGTTATATCTAAGAGGACAATAAAAATATGAAATAAAACATAGCACTGAGTTCAGAAACAGAGGGAAGCAAAACCAATAACATAGGGAAGAAGAGGTGGGTGGAAGTCAGGTACAGACAGCAATAGCCCCCCAAAGCACTCACAGCTTTTCAGTGCAGAGGACTCTTGAGGACAGGAAGCCCTCAGGTGAAAGGGGAGCAAATCTCCCTTGGAGTGCAAAGAGAAGAAGCTCACAGGGAATGCACCCACCAGGAGCCCTCTCAGAGGCCAGCTCCAACAGCTCTGGTTGGCTAGGACATGGACACTGGAGGAAAATCATTCATGTGTTGTCTCTGCTCAAAGCCCTTCCCAGCTGGAACATATGCTTTTAGGGTGTGATGTATTTGGGGAAGACAATCTTTTCCTCAAACACGGACCTCTCAGGACCAAGACATGCCTGTTTTATCTACTACCGCATCCCAGTGTTTAGTATGTTTCTTAGAGAATGTTTCTTACAATGTCCTCACCCTGCTCAGGAGGACTTTGAGGTCCAACGAGACAAAAGGACTTTCCTGGGATTGATTTCAGGAGCGATCCCACTGCAGCTCCTTGTCTGCTGGAGCCTTGTCTCATATTTCCTCCTATCCCATTTTGGGAACTTAAAAAAAAAACTTTATGTGAACACAGAATGGAGAGACCATCTCTGAAGACTGCAAGTGCATCCCTGTACCCCCCATTTCCTCCTTCTTTTGTTGTGAGTGTACACATACCATAGCGCTTGTGTGGCAGCCATAGAGCAACTTGTGGGAGTCATTTGGTTTCTTCCTTCTACCACAGAGGTTCTGGGGATCAAACTTTTGTCATCAGGCTTGGTAGAAACTGCTTTTTACCCCACCTCAATGGCTCACTCTAACCTTCTTTGAGTGTGATATTTTTGAGTTTTAAGTTAGAAATGGATCCCTATATAGCCACGGATAACCCTGAATTACTGGTCCCTGCCCTTACCTCCATCCTAAGTACTGGGATCACAGGCATGTAACACCCAGTCCCCATTTTCCTCTTGATGTTGACATTATCATGTAATGAAACACTGAGAAGCTGTACAGTGATGTAACCAACGAGAAATGAGTTGTCCTGGGTCATGGGACTAACAAAGGAAATGTAGTTTCCCCATTCCTTCCTACTTTCCCCTAAGTCCATGATGTGTTGACAGGGCTGAGAGTTACAGAGAACCACAAAGATGCTGGCTCCTCTCTAGTACTGGGGAGCAGCAGTTCTGAGAAAGCCCATGGGTCTGAGGCTTTGGAGTTTCTAATCCAGGTCTAGTAATGTCATTATTATAATGAATATGTCTTTACCTTTAAAAGTGCATTTTTAAGACATTGGAACCCCTAGGGAACAAGAGAGTCAAAGACAGAAGATGTTGAGGGATAATCTCATGTGCCATGAGATTCTCTTGTTGTCATCTTTGGTATCCAAAGAGAGCAGACACCATGAACCCCAGCTCTCAGATCCTTTTGCTTCTGTTTATGCTTGGATTGAGCCACTGGTGACACTGTAGGGCTCTGGAAGGGAGGAGGAGAGGGATCTGGGTTTCTTATTCTCTACCTTTCTTCTGCAAGGCTCTTGTCCTGGCGGTGCTTCCCCACCAGCCTGGTTGTTCTCTTCTGCTACTGCAGCCACAGTCAGGTAAACCACTGACTGGGGACAGCTCTGCCCCATGCCTCACAGCCATGGTCCATGTGCTGCCTGGCTGCTGTTTCTTATGGTGATTTTGTGGGCACTGACATTACTCTTCAGCCTGCCTGTTCCTGTAAATAGTCCCCCTCTGAGGCATTTCTCTTCTATTTCGTCCTGGAGCCTTGAGAAATAAACAAGACAAAGTGTTTGAAAAGGCAGCAGGGCCATGAAACCCTCTTTGTAGCCTCTTACTCTGGGAAACAATAGCTGCACATCACCCTACTTCTTAGAGAATGCAAGAGGCAGCCATCTCCGTGGCCGTAGATCTGAATGGTGGGAATGGAGGGGAGGACAGAGGGACTTGCACAAGAGTGTCTGGGTAAGTCCATTTAGGACACCACAAAGGGTTCTGATAACACCCAGTGTTCGGAAGGCAGTGTCTATGTCCTGCCTTCCTCCTGGAGAAAGCTCCATGACTTTCTGCTTCTCGCACCCTGTGGTGGAGACACAGGGATGTGAACCCAGAGGAAACATCACAAGAGGACACCTGAAAGTTCTGGAAAGCACCCTTACCTTTTCCATTTTCCTGTCAAGGGTCGGGAGCTGACCCTCTCTAGAAGGGAAGATCCATTCTCAGCTTGAGTGACAGGAGAGTGCCCAGTTCTGTAAACTGTGAGATGCCTGGAGAGCCTGGAACAGAGGTGGGGGCTAGCTGGAGCCTATCAGTGCTTCTGATGGCTCATGCAATTTCTTGTGCACTATGTGGGAGCAAATCAGAGACCAGAGTTAACTGAGACACCATCCATCACTGAGGTATTTCTTGGCATCTGCCCTAATTCCACTCATACACAAGCCTCCTGATTTTGCTCTATTTCTCAAAAGTTATTGTGATTCTTCCCTTTAATTGCCAACTCACCTTAGCATCAAGTGAGGTGAGCTTGCACTATGGAGTTTTATAAGTGATGAGTAAAGAATTGAACTGTCCAAAGTTTATCAGGTAAAGGTTTATCTTGTCTTGGCAGCAAAGCATTCATTTTTGTTCCTAATGACAGTATGCAGATGGAGACTCCCCGAGTCTCACACTCTAGAGACCATTACTTCCTACTGTTTCCACTGCCAGCAATTCTTTTTTTGACAAGGTCTTACTATTTATTCTTAGCTGGCCTGGAATTTGTTATGTAGGCCAGGCTGGCCTCAAACTCACAGAGATCCACCTGAGTCTGCCTCCCAAGTGCTGGGATTAAAGGTGTGTACCACCACTGCCTGGCGCCATCATCTATTCTTATTTCTCTTATTGTAGTGGGTAGGGAGAAAACTCCAGCTACATTTATTATTATTGGCTCTGAAGAGCAAACTTATTTTATTATTCACTTATTTCTGTGATTCTGGGGATTGAACCCAGGACCCCACATGTGTGAAATAAACGTCTAACTAGCCTCTTTTACTTGTTTTTAATTCATCACTATGAATAAAAGGATCAGTTTGATTCCTTTATGAAATATAAAGGGTTCAAGCACACAAAGCATATTCTTCTTTCTCTTTCTTTCACTTGATAAAGTTTGTAATATTTATTTTCATGTAATGTAGATACTTAAAGTTTTAAATCTTTGATTCACCTTTTTGTTCTTCCTGCTATAAGTAGCCTAATATTATTGCTAAGTTTTAGGTATTGTATCCTCCTACCTCTCTGAGAGTTCATGTAATTGGCACTTGGTGTTGTGGATATCGCTCTGTATAAATAAAATGCTGGTTGGCCAACAGCCAGGCAGGAAGTATAGGCGAGACAAGGAGAGAAGAGAATTCTGGGAACAGGAAGGCTGGGTCAGAGAGACACTGCCAGCCGCCACCATGAAAAGTGAGATGTAAGGGTAAGCCATGAGTCATGTGGCAACTTATAGACTAATAAATTTGGGTTAATTTAAGATATAAGAACTAGATAACACAAAGCCTGCCATGGCCATACAGTTTGTAAGCAATATGTCTCTGTGTGTTTACTCAGTTGGGTCTGTGTGGCTGTGGGACTGGCGGGTGAGAGAGATTTGTCCTGACTGTGGGCCAGGCAGGACTGGAGAAAACTCCAGCTACACACCTGGTTCTCATGGTGACAGGCTCTGTGGAACTTTACAAAGTGCAGCCTATTGGGATATTCATAGGTGCTCTGGGAATCCCACTCGCAGGCAATCCCTGAAGTTCCTGAGACACAGCTGTAGAAGGGGCAGGCCTGGCCCTTCCCATGTCTTAGGGATTTCTGGCTGCATAAGGGATCCCTTCTCCATGCGCACTGCAAACATCCACTGTGAGACTCACCCCAGAGCCTGGATGATGTTTGAACTTTTAGTTTCCAGAATTATGATCTAAGTGAAGATCTCTATTTCATTAAGGAGGCCATGTCAAGCAACACAAATCTGACAAATAAAAAAAACCACACTCAGAACATTTCTTCAGTGGATTAATTCATCAAATACATAATAAAGACCTTGTTATGACTTAACCATGTCCCTCCAGTAGTTGTTTGCGGGAATCTCAGTCCCCCTTATCTCAGACTGTGACTATTTAGGGAGATCATATCCAGTAAGAGTTGTATACAGGGCCAGATGGGGATAAGAGAGGGTGATGGGAAGTGTGCTGTGGAATAATCCTTTTGTACACTGTAAATATCTATTGTTTTATAGAAATATTATTAACAAAAAGCTGATTGGCTGATAGCTGGGCAGGGAGAGATTGGGCATTACAGCCTGAGACAGACAGAATGCTGGGATGAGGAAGGATGGAGTCAGAGGAGTAGCCAGCCAGCTGGAGAATGAGTCTGACACACAAAATGGGATAGAAGTAAAAACCACAAGCCTCAGGGTAGCATGTAGATGAATAGAAATGGGTTAATTTAAGTTGTAAGAGCTAGTTAGTAATAAGCCTGAACTATTGGTGGAACATTTGTAATTAATATAATCCTCAGTGTGTTTATCTGAGAGTGGCTGCTGGACAGGAAAACTCTGCCTACAGAAGTGGATACAATTAAAGTCCAATATATGCATGAAATTGTAATGGTGTGACAAATTTTTCCTGGGGAGATGAAACACACATCTATTCCCTCCAGGTAGGGAGTAGATGACAGAGCAAAGTACAGATAACACCAAAGTACCTAGTCCAATTCAGTGAACCAATGACTTCTGTGGAATATGGATGAAGGGTGACTTACAGAAGCAGAAATGACTCAAAGACAGCTGCATCTCCAAAACCTACCCCAGCATGGGTCACAGCTCATAAAACCTGGGACCCTGGAACGCACTGCACAATCTGCAGGCATCTCCACAGGCCGGAGAGTGTTGTGTCCAGGTGCCCCAGGTGGGCTGAGCCCCTTCCAGGCAGCTGGTCTGGTCTCAGAGGCTCCTTTGCCTCTTGGCTTGTCTCACAGTCTTTCTCAACAGTCTTTACTCTTTATATGCTCTTGGGGACGAGGGGCCTAGAGAATCTTATCAGTTTTCAGGACTTCCTAAAGCTATTTTGAAACTATTGTTTACTTTCTTTCTTCTTTTAAAAAACATTTTCCCTTCCTTCCTTCCTTCCTTCCTTCCTTCCTTCCTTCCTTCCTTCCTTCCTTCCTTCCTTCCTTCCTTTTCTTCTTTTGGATAAGATTTGAGACAGGAATTTAAGACCTTTCTGTGGAGCCCTGGCTGTCCAAGAACTTGTTATATAGGCCAGGCTGGCCTTGAATTCCTAGTGATCCATCTACTTCTATCTCCCAAGTGCTGGGATTAAAGGTTTCTGTCACCAGGCTGGGCAACTTTCTTTCTTAATGAGCTTCCCTGAAGGATGGAATGTTTGAGTCTCTAGGAAAATGGTATACAATAATTGTGGAAGAATAAAATAAGAAGCACAATAAAAAGATGTGATTAGGCCAGAGAGACAGAAGTTGGTCCATGTGAAGAAGGTCCCATTTACAAGCTGTGGAGACAAGACTCGTAAGAAACTGTACAGCTCATAGAATGGCTAAATTACTCTGGCAAGGATCTGGAGAAAGCTGAGTTTTCACACACTGCCAATGGGAACATAATGCAATTTAGCACCATGGAAAGTACTTTTGCATTTCCTGGAAAATTAAACATGTACTTCTTATTCCACCCAACATTCCACTGTGGCACATATCCCAGGAAATGGAAAATGATGTTCACTTAAAAATCTGTACAAACACATTGGGCTCATCTTTATTTATGACAGCTAGTCAGGAAACAATCCAAATACCTACTTGGTTGTAGAATCTTGCTCTATCACTGAAAAAAAAAATCAGCAATGACCTATTGGTGCACACTACAGCTTGGATGACTCTGAAGGACTGTGCTGAGAGGAAGAGGACAAACTCAAAGTTAGTGTGGGAGTCCATTCACACAACACTTCTGAGACAATGAGAGCTAAAGTGGTGCTGGGAAGATAGATCAGCCGGGAAGGCAGTTGTCTGCAAGCCAGAAGACCTGAGTTCAAATCCCATCCATGTGTGATGATTAATATTCATTGTCTGACAGGGTCTAGAATCATCTAGAAGACATGGGTTATTTGGGTTAGGTTAATCTCTGGGAACGCCTGTGAGGGACTGTCTAGGTTACGTTAAGTGAACTAGGAAGTCCCACCCTGAACATGGGTGTCTCCATTCCATGGGCTGATGTCCAGGACTGAATAAAAAGTTGAAAGCCAGATGAGCATGGAGCATTCATTGCTCTCTGCCTCCTGACAGAGGGTGTGATGTAAGCAGCAGCTCAGGCCCCTGCTGCTGTGACTGCCTTGTCATGACAGCCCTCACTTTGAATGATGAGCCAACACAGCCCCTTCCCTCCTCAAGCTGCTCTGATCAGATATTTTGTCACAATGACAAGATAAGTAACTAATGCACCATATAAAAGGCAGGGTGTGGTGGTGCATATCTGCAATCAGTGCTGCAAGACAGGAGATAGTATGGGAGATAAGATCCCTGGAAGCTTGTAGCTGACCATCCTGGCCGGTGTGGTGAAATACCAAGCTAATGGGGGTGATGGTGTCTCAAACAAAAGGTGAAAAAGCACCACACACACACACACACACACACACACACACACACACACACACCCACCCACCTCTCATGCACACATGCATACACACACACATACACACACACACTCATGTGCGCACATCACTCATGCACACATCACTCATGCACACATGCATACATGCATGTATGCATGCACACATACATGCACGTACACACACCACACACACCTACAAGTAAACCAGAATACAGTGTTATAAAACAACCGACAGGGCAGTTTGTAGCTGGACTACCCATATGAATATCAGTCACCACTAAAGAGGACATTGGTCTTCTGGAGAAATGTTATAACCCAGACACCTAGGCAGGAAGAAAATGTTACAAGCATTTATGGTAATTAAGTAACATGTAAATTTATATCTTTTCTTCCAGTCGCTTTTGGAAAGGAAATAGATGAAAATGTATAGTGAGAGCATAAACATTGCCAAACCACGCCCCTTTCTCCCACTGTTCGGTCCAGAGCTTCTGAAGCTGATCTGCTCTGTTCTGTCACAATGTTGCAGGGGGTTACAAAGAGTTTAGCCTGGATGTCCAGGCAGTGGAAGGCTGGGGATGTAGCTCATTGCAGAGTCCTCATTCACTACACTGTCAAAGAAAAAAGTCTCTGTCCAAAGATCTTCAGGTGACTTTTTTTCAAATATGAGTTTTCTGTTAGGTCATTATCAACTTTCAAGCTGTTATCCATATTGAAGCAATGACAACATTTAGAGTTAAGGGTTAGTCAGGAAATGAAACACTCAATTTACTCCGAGGTCAGAGCTCTTTACTCTCAAGAAAGACTGTACTGGGAAAGTGGGTACATTCTGCTTGTCCCCCACATTTCCTAAATTCCCCCATTCTATTTTTATCTCTCTTTAATTCTGCAGCCTGTGAACCAGCAAGGGTGAGATATCCTTGGGAGGAGAGTTGGGACAAAAGGATCCTGTCTTTTGGCTAGTTCAGGGTTGATGGCTCTGTCTGATGTGACATTACTTTGGAGTTGATTCTGGCTGCTTTTGCAAGTCTATGCCAATACCTGTCTGTTCAGAGCCATTATGGACATTGCTCAGAGCTCATGGCACACTCTAGCTTATGATCCTTGTTGTAGTTAAGATCAACTATCTGGCAGAAGCCCAGGACAGTAAAGATGTGTGTGTGTGTGTGTGTGTGTGTGTGTGTGTGTGTGTGTGTGTGTGTGTGTGTATCTTGATAATCATTCCTTGAAGAATCTTAAAGTATTAAAATTATTATTATTAACAATGCCACAATGAATTCTTCCCCTCTCTCATTTTATTGTGTCTAGACTGTTTATTTTCCCACCCTGCCACAAAAACTTTATGTGGTGGCTAAAATTGTAGAACCATCAGTTTAGATTTCAAGCATCCCAGGAAAACTCCAACTTACCCACTTCAATTGCATAGTTACAAATGAGATATTCTCCTCTGTTGACACATCTGTATTTTATTCTGGATGGATTCAGAGTCAGTGACATCTGTAAGATAGATCTGTCAAAGAGATCTCTTCTTCACTGCTGGGAGCAGGAACTGAGACTAGGAGCAAAGTCACATCTATTTTTATGACCAATGGAGTCATGGTAATATTGATGCCTGACATGTACCATCTCTACATTCAGAAAGAACATGTCACAGCAGCCTCTCCAAATTCCAGTCAGCTGTCAGTCATGTACAAGGCATATGTGCTCATTTGTGTATGTGAGGAAACATTTCTCGGGCTTTCTTAATCAGTATGGTTCTTATAATCAGGTCACAATTACAATAAAGTCACATCCCACAGTGTGTACCCTAATAATGCTTGCCAGAGGATAGAGCCATCCACTAGATTAGACACAGAGGTCAGGCAGTGTTGGCACACACTCTTAATCCCAGTACTGGGAAGCACATTTGCCTTTAATCCCAGGAAGTGACAGCAGAGTGGAGAAAGGTATATAAAGCTTGAGGAAACAGGAACTAAAGCAGTTCAGCTGAGACCCTTTCGAGTGAGGACTCAGAGGCTTTAAGTACTCAGAGGATTCATGGAAACAGGATTGGTTAAGGAGTTGGTGAGGTAAGGTTGGCTGTGGCTTACTCTGCTTCTCTGATCTTTCAGCTTTTACCCCAATATCTGGCTCGGAGTTTCTTATAAGAACACTACTTAAGATTCATGTTACACCATAGCCTTGTTCAAAATACATTTCTTATGGAATAAGATCAGATCAGTGATATTTCCTAACTCCATTACCTGCTGTGTTTCCATGGATGGACATGAGATCTAAGGTGATCATGGAATCAGCTTGAGAATATAGCCCAGCTGCTCTTCCTAATCTAGAACTCACAGCATACACATTCCCAGTTATTTCAAGATTTCTGGCTGTTGGGATCAGCTGGCTGGAGACATAGGATTCTTCTGCTGGATCACAGGGTTGTGAGAGTGTGCAGTGTAGTGCAGTGTCTGAGCCTTGGTGGGCATCTGTCTTTGTAAATTGTACATTAGTCTTATGACTGAGGGCTATCTATTATCAGCATGATGAGCATTACAATTGCATAGGTGTAAAACATTTTTGCTGTTACTGAAGGTATTGTCTCATGAGAATGGTTCACAGGAAACCATGGGGCTCCTTTGTCTTTACTGTGCAGTGCAAACAGATGGTTCTTTCCCACCAGTTCCCAAAAACCACTCAGAGGCTTATATTAATTATAAATGCTTGGCTGATGGCTCAGGCTTATTACTAGCTAGCTCCTACATTTAAATTAACCCATATTTCTCATGTATGCTTTGCCACGTGGTTCATTGTGGCTTGCTACCTCATTTTTTTTTTTTTTTAACATGTCTTGCTTTCTCAGCAATCACAAACAAGAGAGTTGTGGTTTTGGACAGAGGCTATTTCCATGGCAACAAAAGTTGCAAAGAAAGAGCAAGAAAGCTTCAGAGGAAGTTAGAGTGAGAATTTTATTAATGTCAAGAAGGATGAAGACACGATACTTTCAGATAAATCCTTTTACTCAGGAAAAGTAGAAAAGCTAAGTCAGTGACGATCTGTTGGAGACGTTGGTGAACCACTGAGGTCAGAAGGCTCAGAGGAGAGCAGAAAGTTGTCAAGTACAGCAGAGTGTTGGTCACTCCAAAGCCACCTCTGAGGTCCCGGCAGAGGCTCTTCATCACGGTTCCACTCTGCTGCTTGACATCTCTGCCGTGTCCTGAGGAACACTGCTTCCATTTTCACCCGTGTCAGGGGAGTCCTGGAGAGCCCTCTGGAGAACCGTTCTGAGGGTCAGGTGCTTCAGCTGGTGCCTGAAGGAGCCCACGAAGAAGTAAATGATGGGGTTGGCACAGCTGTTAATGGCCGTCAGGACCAGTGACGCCAGATAAAGACCATAAGCAAACACACCATAATCAATCTTAATCCAGATTAACAGGAACCAGTGGATGCCAAAGGGCAAGCCGCAGAGGAGAAAAACCAGCACTGTGAGCATGATGGTTGCATACAGTCTGGTGAGCTTTATCCGGCCAGCGCCACAGAACAACTTGATCAGCAGGGCCAGGCTGGACAGGCAGAGGACCACAAACAAAAATATCAGGCACGCGGCAGTGAAGAAGTTCGATGCCAGACACCGGTTGTCATTTTCATATTTGGTATCTAAGAAGCCACAGAAATACCGGTTCAGAATACTGATCAATATGGACAGGACCCAGATCGTAGCACACATGACAGTTGATGTGTGTTTTGGACGGTGGCAGCGATACCAGATTGGGCACAAGACAGACAGGCAGCGCTCGGTGCTGATGGCACTGAGCATGCTCAGTCCTGCGATGTAGGGAACCATCATGACGGTGTTAAAGCATGGGAGGAAGATAATGTTGGGATAGGAAAACTTGAGGAGAAGCAGAATGGAGTCTATCATGTGGCAGAGGAGGAAGAGGAAGTCAGCCACAGCCAGGTTTAGGATGTAGACGGAGAAGGCGTTTCTGCGCAAGCGGAAGCCCAGGAGCCAGAAGACGATGGAGTTTCCTGTCAGCCCCACCAGTCCTGAGATGACGATCATCAAGTTTGGGATCAGGGTCCTGCTGTTGAAGCTTCCAGGCACGGTTTTGTCCATTGGGTTTGTTGTGACTGGTATCCCCGAGGCTGACGTGTTTAGGCTCAGAAACCCTGCACCAGTGCTGCTGGGAATACAAAGGAGACGTGAGGCCTGCCTTACCGTGTAGGGACAACAGTTCTTGTGTTTGGGGTGGTGGTGGTACAGGCTGGCAGAGTCACACAACTTATTAAAAACCCCAAAGCCCCAGAACCTGCCCCCTCCCCTTTGAGCAGTCCTTTAGAATCATCACCAAGGTGTATTGATTATATGTAGATGGGAGAAAAGCCAGAGAATTAGTGTCCAAATTAGGTTCCAGATGGCAATCAATATCGTGCGTTAAGAAACCATCAGGTTTAAATGAAGTACAGAAAGAGTGAGGAAAAGAAGCCAACAGCATGGAACAAAATAGTCATCTAGGAGGAAAATAAAAATCTGGAAGCTTGCTATCTCTCTCTCTCTCTCTCTCTCTCTCTCTCTCTCTCTCTCTCTCTCTCTCTCTCTGTCTCTCTCTGTCTCTTAAACTCACAAAAGCAGCCATTCTTACAGGAATCCACAGAGGCAGGGGGATACATATTTCTTCAGGGATGCAGACAGGCACCCAGCACTGAATGCACACCATTCTCCATGTTCTCTCTAACAGACACTGGCCACTGTGGTCCCTACTTCCAGTTAGGGAGCTTAGAAATTTGCACAGCTAATTTTAGGGTCTTTTCATCCAGCCAGGAGCTTCATATGAACAAGTTACTTATACCTAGTTTGTTCACTAACCTACTTGGGTCTGTAGAATTCTCACTTAACAGGGGGTGTGGGGATGACGACTAAGACTTAATCAGACAAAGGAATACTCATCTGATCATGTCATGCAAGCCATTTTTATACTCATCCTTGATCTCTTGCAGTGTTGCTTAAGGCTTTCTCTCCTTAGTCACTACACGGTCCTACCATGATGATCTTTACCACTATACACTCCCACCATGATGCTTGCTCTACATCACCATGTAATCCCACCATGATGCTCTACATGACTACACTCTTCTACCATGATGTTGTACCTCACTATATACTCCCACCATGATGCTCCACATCACTACATAATCCCACCATGATGCTCTCCTCACTATACACTCCCACTATGATGCTCCATACCATTGCACACTCCCACCATCACTGTGAACCTAGAAATGTATATACAAATGACCACAGATTGAACTCTAAAATCACATGGCAAAATAAATAATTCTTTACCTTTACTGGTTTGTGTCAGATATTTTGGTTCTAATAATGATAAAATCAACTAGTATAAATATCAATAATGAGATTGGGGTCACTGGTATGACTAAATCTGATGATGTGGGTATTAAGCCTTTTAAACAGGTTTATGGGAAGAATTGGGAAGAAATTGTTGAACTGTACTGTATAAGCCCTAGAATGCTGTAAGCAGAGACAGAAGACCAGATACTAAGCGAGGAAAGACTGAGATTACAAAGTTTTGATGGGAACATTGGACTAGAAGAAATTAATGCCACCTCAGGCAAAGAATTTGTCTACCTTTTTCAGTATCCTGAAACTGTGAACAAGCCTGAATTTGAGATCATAGGTAAACTATATTAGCAGAGGAAGTCTTGGAACAGCAATAGCATTGAGAATGTGGCATGGGTGTTGCTGGCAGCTTTGAGCTAGGTTTATAGTGAGAATTTGGAGACAAAAATAAAACAAAAAGATCAGGAAAATGTGTAGTTTGACCAGAAAAGTCAAGTTATAATCTGTGGTCAATGAGTGCATGGTTGTTAAAGAGATTAACACCATTAAAAAGAAGCCAAGCACTGCACTAGGACAATAGTGTCTTAGTGTTTCTATTGTGATAAAACATCATGACCAAAAGTAACTTGTGGAGGAAAGGATTTACTTCAAGTTTATAACTCTGAGGTCATACTTTATCACTAATCACTGAGTGAAATCAGGGCAGAAACTCAAGGCAGGAATGTGGAGGAAAGAACTGAAGTCATGGGGGAACCACTGTTAACTAGTTTGCTACTCAAGGATTGCTGAGCCTACAGTGGGTGAGGTCCTTCTACATCAATCATTAATCAAGAAAATGCCTACAGACTTGCCTACTAGCCAATCTGATGGAGGCAGACAAGTTGACAAAACTAGACCAAACCAAACCAACCAACCAAACAAACAAAAGATACAGTGGCCAATAGTAGAAAGTTTCCTGAGGGCATTTCAAGATTCTGTTCATTGGCCAGACTTTATCCATTGCAAGTTCAAGGGTGCTAACTAGTACATTAATTTGAAAGGCTTTTCTGTGAGATGAATGAGCCCCCAGAACATCTTGTCACCAGTGGTAGTGCTTTCCCAGGTTCATTTGCCAAGGTTCTCAGAGGCGATTGAAGTCATGGCCCTTGGGAGCCCAGATACAGCTTGAGCTGGTGTTAGACATAGCCGTTGTTTACAAGGTGCACCCAGAATAAAAAAAGTTTCTGGATCATAGAATTTTCCACTGTAATTCCAAAGGAAAGCTAGGAAGTCTGTAGCAGGGTTATATTCTCTATGGAGAACCTCTGAGAGTGTGATAAGTGAACTGTGAAGGTAAAGCCTAAGCTCTAATGGAATCCCATGGATACAGAATTCTGGCACAGTCATCAAGTAGAACCAACTTCAGAGAGAGGCCAAGTCAGCTACAAATGACAAGACTCTAGGAGCTCAGCTGCCCAAGCCTGTTGGTACTCATGTCATGATGCTATGCGTCCTAGATGTTGGACTTGCAGCTACCATGTGCTCCCTGCTGAGTTTTGTTCTTTTTGTGATCCAATCCTTTTTCTCTATTTCTACATTTATCCCCATTGGGATGGCAATGATTACTCTGTGTCACAATTTTATGGAATTGTATCCTTTATATATACGTATATATATTAATTTTTAATTGATTATTTATGGATTTCACATCATGCATCCCAATCCCATTCATTTTCCACCCCTTTATATCTGCCCTCTGCCCTTACAACTTCCCCCACCAAAATAAAATAAAATTTGAAAGAAAAATAAAACAAACAAACAAACTAAAGTCTCAGCGTGAAAGCTGTAGTGTGACACAGTGAGTCACAGCATACCCTTTAGTCTGTACATCTTTACTCATAAGTGTTCATTGCAATGAGCCACTGGTCTGGTTTGAGGCCTCTGGCTTCTGCTATACCCTTGATACTGGGCCCTCACCGGGACTCCTCTTGGATCTCCTGTTGTTGTCTTATGTCATGGAGTTCTTGCAGCTTTGGATCTGCAGGTCTAGCCCCTTCCAGCTGTTCATAGATGAAGTGGATATTGGGGTGAGCCAACTCATAACCCTGGTTTTGGAACTGAATGGTAGGTAGGTTGGTCAACCCACCAGTTTTCCCCCATCATCACCACCAGGGTGAGCTCTTCAGCACTGCCCAGGCTAGCTTACCCACTGCAGCAGGCAGCAAGGAGCAGGGCCAGTTCTCCTGCTCTCACGCCCTCAGGGCTGGTTCCCCAACACTCACACCACCAGGGCCAGCTCTACTGTGCTGCCCAGGCAAGGTGCAGGGCCTGCTCTCCCAATTGCTACAGTTAGTGAGGGACAGGGCCAGCTCTCCCACCCCATGCAGGTGGCAAGGCACGGTGAGGGTGGGAGGGCATCTTTCCCTCACCCATGCCACCACGTGGCAAATAAGGGGTGGGGTGGGGTCAACTTTCCTGCTCCCACACCCTCAGGGCTGGCTCACTTGAGCGCCTGCCAACAGGGTAATCTCTACTGTGTTGCCAGGGTGAGGTATAGGGCCTGATCTCCCGAGTGCTGCAGCTAGTGAAGGGCAGGACCAGCTCTCTTACTCTCACATACTTTTCATATTTTCATAGGTGTTCATAGCTTAAAGTTTGTCTTGAGTCTCAGAGGAGACTGAATTTATAATGTTGGAACTGCTAAGGCTTTGGGACTTTTGCAGTTGGACTGGGTGGAGGACTGGGAATATTTTTTGTGATGAGAGATACACAAGTCTTTTGAGGCCCAGAGGTGGAATATTGAAGTTTAAGGTGGTGTTTTTGGGTGTCAGATTTGGAAGGGGTGGCCGTTGTCATAGTTAACCTTGGCTGTAAACACGATTAGGTTAAAAAACACCTGGGAACCTCATGAAGCATATCTCTCAATATGTGTGTGAGGTCACCTCCAGAGATCAGCTCATGAGAACTGATGCAATAAATATATTCAACCACTGATGGACTCACTATGAAGATTGTGTTGCTGGGAGGTGGGGCCTAGTTGGATAAAATAGGTCAGTGGCAGTGTGTTCCTTGGGGTCACAGCTTTCTCTGGCATCCTCTCTATGTCCCCCTTTTTGCTTTCCACACACCAAAGTTTGAATCTCCTCTGCCATGAACTTCCACCACCACGGTGTTGGTTCTGCTCATAGTGGGCCCAGAAACACAAGGCCAAGTAACCAGGGACGGAGCCCTCTGAAATCATGAAGCGGCACAGATAAATCTTCCACTTACATTATGTCAGGGACTCGCCATAGCAGGGAAAAGTAACACAGGGAGTCATCATTAATGGTTTTGTCTTCTCACTTTTGTGTTGGGCTTACCGTCATTTACCACAAAATTTTAGTTCCAGGGAATTTTCAGTGTTGATTTGTATGCCGGCTCCTTTCATCTCTGCTGTGATAAGAGCACTTGACAAAGCAGTTTGAAAAAGGAAGGGTTTGTTTGGGTTCATCATTTGAGATGACACATCGTGGCAGGGAAGGTGTACTGACGGGACCACGAGGCGGCTTGTCATAGGCGTCTTAATCAGGAAGCAAAGAAAGATGAATGCTTTATTCTTTCCTTTTTGTTCGGTCTCAGATCTCATTCAAACCATCGGGTGATGTCAGCACATTCAGGCCACATCTCCCCTCCTTAATTAAACTGCTCTGGAAATGTCCTCACAGACACGCCCAGAGATGCATCTCCTAGGCTTCTGTAAATCCAGTTAAGTTGCCAATGAAGAGCAACGCACTGTGACAGCCTGTGTTATTTGAATAATTGGGCTTTGTAGTCTGTCCTTTTATGAGTCTTGTGTTATCAATAACGGCCCATTTTTTTTTTCCAGTTTAAAGAACTTCCCTTTCACATTTTCTGTGAAGTCAGTCAAGAGGTTATGAACTGTGTCTTGTTTATCCAGGAAAGTTTTATATTTCTACATCACTTATGGGTGACAGATATGGTTGGTATGGTATTCTTACTCTGCAGTTATTTTTTTAACTACAGTAATTTAAATATTTTATTCTGTGTTCTGGTCTGTAGGGTTTCTGCCAAGAAGTCCACAGATGGTTTTATTGGGATTTCTTCATTTGTAATATGTTAAAAAAAATCCTGGTGCTCCCTGAATTTTTCTTTGATTGTTGATGGGCATGCATTGGTAACCCACTCTTGGTATTGAAATTCACTGGAGACCTCTGACTTTTTGTACATTGCTATGTCCTATTTCACTTGACCAGGGGAGGTTTTACCAATAATTTCTGTAAATATGCTTTCTAGCTTTTTTTTTTTGAGGCCAACTCATTGTAGCCCAGGTTGGCCTTGACCTCATAATCTTTCTGTCTCAGTCTCTCATATTGTGATTATATTATGTGTCACTACACTTGGTCTTCTTTCTTTTAACAATTTATGTTTATTTTTAATTCTGTGTATGTTATGTGTCTCTGTGGGGTATGTGCACATGGGTACAGTTGCTTACTGAGGTCAAGTGATGGTGTTGGATCACCTGGCCCTGGAGTTATAGTCATTTTTTAGCTTCCTGACTTGGATGCTAGAAACTGAATCTGGGTCCTCTGCAAGAACAGTGTGCACTCTTAACAGCAGAGCCACCTTCCTGTGCCATACCTCCTGCATTCAGTAGGTATCTTGATGATAATTCACAACAATTCCCTACACCCTAGTAAAGATTACACTGAATTTTCAGACAGTTTTTGAGCAGTAGGAATATTTTGTACATGCCCTAACACTGAGCTGCATCCAATCCCTAGCATGGACATTTAAACAATACTAGTTTTTCTAATCCAGACTGCCTTTCTAGTTTTTAAATGTCCCTTCCAATTTACTTACTCAAGTCTTCCATTTTAAAGACCTTTCATTTCATTGAATATGTTCCTAGGCATTTTTGATGGATATAGCAGAGGACTGGTCTTGTCTTTTCTACAAAGCACAGCATGCAGCAATACTACTGATTCACTGATTTATGTTTGGATTTTATACTTTGCTGAGTTCGTTTATTAGTTCTAATGACTCTTGGATTTGTTAGAGCTGTGGATATAAGACCTTGTCACCTGCAAAAGTCAGGATTTGGCTTTCTCCTTTCTAATTAGTATTTTTTAAAAAATCTTTTATCTTGTCCAAATTCACCAGCAAGGACTTTCAGTACTATGTTGAAGTAAATGGTGAAAGTGAGCATTCGTGACTTTTTAAAATTTTGTATGGGATCTTAAAGAGAAGGTTTCCAACTTTTCCTATATCATTAGCTGGGGCTTATTGTGTACGGTATTTATTATGTTGAGACACACTTCTTTTGTACTGATCTGTTCAGAGTTTCATGTTTTTGGTATTTTGAAAAGAATGAATTTTAAGAAGTGGTCATTCCTGCATCTGCTTGGATGACTGTACTTGGGTTTTTGTGTGTATGTGTGGCAATGTGAGTGCAGTTGTGTGTGTGTGTGTGTGTGTGTGTGTGTGTGTGTGTGTGTGTGCATGTGAGTGCATAGGGGCGGGGTAGAGATTGATGTCTGTTTTCCCAATCAAGTTTTTAAGACATGCTATCTCACTGAGCCTAGAGCTCACTAATTGGCCAACAATCCCCAAGGACTCCCCTGTTCTGCTTTCTTGGTGCTAGCATTACCGGTATGTGCCACACCTGGCTTTTATGGGCGATGCTGGGAGTTTGAATTCGGGGCCTCATGCTTATTTAGAAAGCACATTACCATCTGAACAATCTTCCCAGAACCTCTCTTCCTTTATTTTGCTCATTAGGGAAGGTCATGATCTCTTGTTTTTTGGTGCTGAGGACTGAAGCTGAGGTTTGCGGATGCTTAATACACATACCACACTTAGGCCTCCTTGAAACCTTCAGCCTGTTGGCAAAGCACACCATCCGCATAGTCAAGGAATGGTGTGTAGATTTAGCGTTCATAATCTGATCTTGTGCACCTAGAGATTCTAAGCAACTTGCTCATTTACTCTGAGCTCCCAAACTTGAGGTTTGCAGTGATTTAGCTGTAGGGGGGTGTCGTCACTGTTTCACCACTAGAGGGCGTTCCAAGCCCGTTTGTATTAAATACACAGGTTGGGAATTGGAGGAACGCCTAAAAGGGGAAATTTGTTTACCGAAGTCTCAGGTTGGTTCTGTGTCAGACACAGGCACCTTATCACCAACATGTGCTCAGGCACTATGTCCTTCGTTCTAGCTCTGGGTGTCCTCACAGAGTAACTAGCTCTCACGCAATGGTTGGATGTCTATTTCATTTTTCTTTCCTCAGTCAATCGCCCCCTATTTTGTACTGCCGGTGGGGGAGGGGGGGTTGGGCGGAGGGTATAGTGGGCTTTGTGGTGGGAAATACTGAGATCTCTAAGCCCACAGAGACCAATGTAGCACTTGCGAGGAACACGATCTTTCTGTCGCAGGCTTCCTTTTGCTGTGGTAAGTTCATGGTTAAAGAGAGCATACTCAGATACAGGTGATGCAGGCCAGCATCGGACTCAACCAACTGGGGCCACTCTTCTTCCCAACTGGCATGTGGATAGGTCCAGAGGCTCTGTGATGGTCACTCTCCTGGGAACAGAGCTCTGTATGGCTCTGGTCCCCACCAGGTTTTCTGGCTCACACTGAATTCCAAGGCAACACTCTGAGGATTCTGCTTTGTCTTATCTCCAGTGGCTGGAATTTTAGTCAGTGGTGTGTTGTCTGAGGTTGGGAGATGGATGGTTGGCATATATTGAAGTCAGTTACACCCGAGTCTAACGGATGAAGGAACCTGCCCTATCTCAGGGGTCCACCAAATTCCAGACTAAGGATGATGATAATGCAGGTGAAACCCAAGTTGGTTCTCTTAGGGGACAGGTATCTGTGGCATGAGAGGGCTGGGATAGAGAATCATTATGAAAATGCTGGCCAGTGGTTGAGGCATTTTAGCTCTGCATAGTGTTGGATCTCATTGTAGTGAATCTAGTATTATGATCCTTGGAACTCACAAGAACTGTAAGGCAAAGTCATGTTCACTTCCCTGCCCCACCTCCCAGCAGGTGGAGTCTTCTTTCATGATGTGGTGTCTAAAGTTGTATAGAGGTGGTGGAGACAGACACTAGCCCTGGGCTGGTGAGTTATAGAGGTTCAGTTCTTGGGTATTTGCTTAGGGGAGGGAGTGACAGGGTTCTGACTGGCACTAGGTATCATAATGAAACACCTGGTACAAGAATTTAAATGGACTCAATCCACTTTCCTTTCTTGAAGTGGCAGGCATCTTTCTCTGCTTTGCTGTATGTGGACTTTGGGGAGAAGTGATGCAGGCAACTTTTTCTCTTTCTGCTTCTATAAGGTGTCTTAAAACATATACTAAAACTAGGCACCCTCGTCTCTTGCCTAGTTTTTCAGCTCTCGTGAAGGTGCTGGGCTGAGTGAATAGGTGTTCCAGAATGAGGACAGATCGGGGAGATGGTGAGTCAGAGATGCTCACACCTGCCTGCATGGCTGCAGGGAGAAGTGGGTTGTATGGAGAGGCAGGAAGGACAACACTCAAGAGTGGACCAAGACAAAGAGACGCCTGGAAATACCGAACTTGAGACTTATAGAAGAAACAGTCAACCCTAACACAGGATGATAAACAAAGGAGGAAGGAAGTGGGACCGGAGTGGGCTGCAATGAAAGGAGAAGAGCTCACAAGCTGCGTCTCTGAACTAATAAGGTGTAAGGCTGTGTTTGTACCCTGGACGCATCTCCTGGAGGAAGGGGCCAAAGCACTTCCTAGTTTGCTCACTATTGCCAAGAAGAGGGTAAAATTGTAAGAGAGGTTGCAAAGACAAACATTTTGGTTTAGGAGAAAACATCACACAGTTTTTATATAGCAAGACCCCATATGTACCTAACCCCCCACCAATGGATGTGAATGTCCAGTCTGAGAAGCAGCATGGGTCTAGGAAGTTGGTTATAATCATGGACCTGGATCTACTTGGGTGAGACGTATTAACTGCTGAAGAAGTAATAAAGGCAAACATATAGGGCAACTAGAGTCTATATTGTGGAGCACAAATTCAGGGTACAAATGCAAGGGATATGGAAAGTAAGGCAGTGTGTGTGATATATTAAAGAACTCAGAAGTCCTCTATAACTGAGTATAAACATGTCAAAATTCTTGGAATGTTGGATAAATAATTCAAAAGTCTACTGTTAAAAATGACCAACAACCTCAAGGCATATTTGAACAAACTGATAAATGAAGTGAGGGTGTCAGTTGAAACCTACATGAGTGTAGTAGAATATTATTATAAGGTGTGTTACTTTTGTTTATGTTGCATTTGTTTAACTCTGTGAGCTGTGTTACTGTGCCTGTCTAAAACACCCGATGGTCTAATAAAGAACTGAATGGCCAATAGCAAGGCAGGAGAAAGGATAGGCAGGGTTGTCAGGCAGAAATAGAATAAATAAAAAGAGATAACTGTGAGGAAAAAAGAAGGAAGTAGCCAGAGAAGGAGGGGACTCCAGGGGCCAGTCATCCAGCTACACAGCAAGCCACAGAGTAAGAGTAAGAGAATGGGAAAAGCCTAGAGGCAAAAGATAGATAGGGCTACTTTAAAGTTAAGGAAAACTGGCAAGAAACAAGTCAAGAGAAGGCCAGGTGTTTGTAATTAAGAATAAGCCTCCATGTATGATTTATTTGGGAGCTGAGTGGCAGGCCCCCAAAGAGCCAAAAAAGCAAGAGAGTAAAAAAACAAACAACAACACGTGAGGCTGGGTGTGGTAACATCCACTTTTAGTCTCAGGAAGGAGAGGCAGGTGGAACTCTGTGAGTTCACGACCAACCTGGTCTATAAAGCAAGTTCTAGGCCAGCCACAGCCACACAGTAAGACCCTGTCTTAATCAAACCAAACCAAACCAATGACAACAACAACAACAACAACAACAACAACAACAACAACAACACTTGATGAGAAAATCAGAAACAGGGATGAGAAACTCAGCAAGAAAATTGAGATTCCAAAAAATTGAGAAAAACAAAAAATCAAATCCAAACCCAAACAAAATGTTGAAATTGAAAAAACTCAGTAAGTTAAATAAAAACCCAGTGGAAAGGATGACTAGCAGGTTACACCAAGTAGAAGAAAATCAGGAACTTAAGACAAGGTCAAAGGCACATTACATTCATGAAGCAATAAAGGAAAGACAAACGGATATGACTACAACTCTCAAGAACTCTGGGCCATAATTAAGAGACCAAACCCAAGAATCCAAGAGCTCAACCTACCTACAAAGCAAAACTCATCAAAATTACACCTGGAATTCTAAAGTGCAGAAACACGTGGCCCTGCAGCCATCACTTGATGAGAAGAAATGCAGGAGGGTGCTGGATGTCTCTTATGTCAACAAAGATTTCTATCTGTGACAATACTATTATTTAAAAAGTGACAGAGAGGTAAATACCCCCAGAGACAAGTACAACTAAGAAATTCATGGCCACTAAGTGAGCACCACAAACTCTAAAGAGATCCTACACATACAAGGAAGAAAGATGGGTACAAACACCAGAGCCTATGAAGGAAGGAATTTCACAAGAGGAAGAGATTAACAGTTAGTTGGAAGCTAGAAAGAGTAACATGTTAAGGTCAGTAAACCAGAAAGCTTGAAAGATGAACAAGAGAAAGAATCAAGTATTCAAACCAACCAATAAAATAGTGCCAACCAATTTACAGGTTTCAGAAAATACCCTTCAATAATAACCCAGTACTGTAAACAGTCTTAACTCTTCCTTTGAAAGATGCAGAATGGCTGATTGGGTTAAAAACAAGATAGCTTGTTGACTACCAAAAACATCCCTCAATGGCAAAAGCATACAGTGTTAGAGGATGAAGACAAAGTGCCAAGCAAGTGGAGGAGAGGAGGCAGGAGCAGCTGTACCCATTTCCAACAGAAGAGGCATAAGTCAAAATGAGTCAGGAGAGATGAAGACTTTCATCACATGTTAGTAAAGGGAATGATCCATAAGGAAGACACAGGATTGAAAAGAGACTAGCTGGGTAGAGGAAGAGGATCAGCAGGAGTTGGGGGATGAGAGAATGTAAGGGAGGTGAATATGATGTAACATATTATATATGTCAAAAATGGCATAATAAAGCACATTATATATAGTTAACATATATTAATAAAAACTGAAAAAAGAGGATTTAAGGATTGAAAAAAATATATATGCACTAAATGTTGTCACATACAATTTGCAAAGCAAATAATGACATAAAATGACAGATAGGTTCAGAACAAAAATAGTGGCTGACATCAACACCCTACTCTCACCCATAGATACATTATCCGGACAAAGTATTAACAAATATACTTTAGACCTAAACTAGACCATAGATCAAAAAGATTTACATCTAGAGAATATTCCATACAATAGCTGTGGAATACACTTTCTTCTCAACAGACAATGGGACTTTCTCTAAGAGAGATCACATTTTAGGTGACACACAAAATCTCAACAATATGGTTGCTTAAGCAAAACCTGTGTAATGACAGCATCAGTTGACATGCCAATGTGGATGGGAGAAATCTCACAAGATCCAAGCCTAGATGAAGAGCTATAGACAATCAATGACTCTTAAGAGAGGAGAGAATCAATTTTCTTTAGGGATAAGATCAATTATCCAATCCCAAGTCATTTGCCCTAAACACATATCCATAAAAGCAACACTAAAGTGATCTTAGTATGGTGTGTGTGTGTGTGTGTGTGTGTGTGTGTGTGTGTGTGTGTGTGTATATGTGTGTATGCAGGTTGTATGGTTTGAAAGAAAATGGCCCCTAAAGGGAGTGGCACTTTTAGGAAGTGTGGTCTTGTGGAATAGGTGTGGTCTTGTTGGAGAAAGTGTGTCACTGTGGAGGCAGGCTTTGAGGTCTCATATACACTCACGATTCTACCCGGTGTCACAGTCCACTTCCTGTTACCTTCTGATCAGGATGTAGCCAGCACCATGTCTGCCTGCACACTGCCATGCTCCCTGCCATGATAACAATGGACTGAATCTCTGGACTATAAGCTGCTATCTCAATTCAATGTTTTCCTTTATAAGAGTTATCATGGTCATGGTGTCTCTCCACAGCAATAGAAACCCTAACTAAGACACATACATACATACATACATACATACATACATTTCAGTGTGTATGTGTATATATCTGTGTGACAATAATAATTAAAGAAGAGATTATGGATTTTAGAGGGAGGACCACATGGGAGTAAGGACACAGAGGAGTTGGAGTGAGGAGAAGAAGAGATAGGAATGATGTAAATACAGCACTCAAGTATTCAATTCTCAAAAAAATAAAAAAACTAAGTAACCCAATTCTTTGCAAATAGAAATCAATGAAAGAATTTCTTTTCTCTTACAAGATCATAGTAGAATAAACCAAGAAATCAATAGCAAAGAAACTATGAAAACTTACAAAAATGGAGGTAGAAACTTTTCTTGGATGAAGAAAGCAGAGAGGAAATAAAAAAAGTACCAAATGGTCAGCCCTGAAAACATATACACAAGTAACATTATATGGATGGAACAGGTTATATTTAGGAAAATGTATATATATATATATATATATATATATATATATATATATATATACTTATATGCATGAAATGACAATTAGTGAAAAAAGAGCAGAGTGGGGAGGGATATATGAGAGTGTTTGGAGAGAGGGAAAGGAAAGGAGATATGTAATTAAATTATAATCTCAAATATAAAAATACTTGGAAAAAAATGACAAAACTTTCTGTTTTGAAAAAAAAAATCCTAGAATCCTGTGAAAATCAGAACAGAACTTACATAAGTTTCATAGACCATGAAAGCAGTGCCAAGTGGTAGTTTATAGCTATGAGTGCTTTTGTTCCAAAATCAGAGCAAACCAAAACTACTTAATGATGGGCCTCCAAAGTCGTAGAAAACCAAGAGCATGACAAACCCCAGTTGGGAGACAGAAGCAATAAAAATCAGGGCACTAAAGGAACAATACACTGAACCACACTAAAACAACTGGTTCTCTGAAAAGCAAAACAGTGTTAATAAACCACCAGCCAAACTAAGCCACCGTGACAGAGGGAAGGTCCAAACAAAATTAGAGATTAAAAATGGGGCGTTATGACAGAGGATTACTAGGGTGTATCAAACAGGTGAAGGAAGCAGTTCAAGACTTGAAAATTGAAATAGAGGCAATAAAGAGAACACAAACTGAGAGAATTCAGGAAAGAAAAACCTGAGTAAGCAAACAGAAACTACAGAGGCAAGCATAACCAACAGAATACAAGAAATGCTATTATCTAACAAATGGAAAATCTATAAGAAACTGATACATTTCCAGGTAAATATGACTCACTAAAGCACAAATTCAATATTAATAATGTAGTAGTTTTTTTAATATGTAATAAGAAACATACTGAAGAAGAAATCAGGGGAATGAAAACAGTTAATGATGGTGGTTTGAATAGGAAATCCCCCATAGACTCATGTGTTTGAATGATTGGCCCATAGGGAATAAGACTATTGTGAGGAGTGACTTTGTTGGAGTGGGTGTGGCCTTGTTGAAGGAAGTGTGTCACTGTGGGGGTGGGCTTTGAGGTCTCAGATGCTTTAGCTCAGGCTCAGTGGCACACAATGCTTTTCCTGCTACCTGCAGATCAAGATGTAGAAGTCTCAGCTCCTTCTCCAGCATTTTTCTGCCTGTGCACTACCATGCTCTCCACCATGACGATAATGGGCTGAACCTCTGAAACTGTAAGCCAGCCCCAATTAAATGTTTTATTTATAAGAGTTGCTGTGGTCATGGTGTCTCTTCACAGCAATAGAAACCTTAACTAAGACAATGACCTAAGAAATTCTTGGAACAGTGAAAATAGTAAGGATCAGAAGAAAAAAGTTAAAGAAGACAGTTAAAAATTTGGAAAGACGAAAGTCAGGTGTGGTAATGCATGCCTTTAATCCCAGAACTTGGGAAGCAGAGGCAGGTGATCTCTGTGAGTTCAAGGCCAGCCTAGTTTGAAAATCAAGTACCCCCCAAAAGCTCCCCCTGCAAAAAAAAAAAAAAAAGATTTGGAAAGACTCAGATCTTTTTTTTGTCCATACTAATAGTGTGAAAATGGCTATGTCCAAACCCTGCACCTTTCCTGGGCAGCACAATAGAACCAATCCTGTTGGTGGAGGTGTGGGTGAGCCAGCCCTGAAGCTGTGAACATTGGAGAGCTCTCCCCATTATTCATCTGTCATGTGGCAGCATGAGTTGGGGAAAGATCTGCACCCCAATCAATGCCTGAGGCAGGTGAGAGAGTCGGCCCTGAGACCATAAAGGTGGGAGAGCTGTTCCTGCCCCATCAGCGGCAGCACTCAGGAGCGTGGCCCCTACCCCCATGCCTGGGCAACTGGGCAACACAGTAGAGCTGGCCCTGAAGGTGTAGGTGTGGGAGAACCTGAGGACATGAAAGCAGGAGAACTGGCCCCGCCCCTTGCTTATCACCTCAAGGGGTGAACTAGCCAGGCCAATGCAGGAGAGCTCATCCTGGTGGTGAGGACAAAGGAGAGTTGGTGGGCTGACCAACTCTGCAACTAGCCAGGCCCAGAACCAGGATTATGTGTTGGTTCACCCCAACATCCGCCCCATCTGTGATCTGCTGGAGCACGTGAAGAGACTGGTTCTGCAGATCCAAAGCTGCAGGACCTCCATGACACAGGGCAACAACAGGATATCCAAGAGGAAGTTCAGTGAGGGCTCGGCATCAATTGTGTAGCAGAAACCAGAGGCCTCGAATCAGTCAATCACTCTTTACAATGATCACTTGCAAGTAAAGATATGGATAAATGGATAAAGGGGTTTGCTGCATCACACTACAGCTTCCATTGACAAGACTGATTTTTCTTTGTTTTTTTTCTCTTAAATTTTATTTTATTTTGGGGGGAGGCTGGAAGGGCAGAGAGCAGATATGAAGGGATGGGGAAATGAATGGGATGGAGATGCATGATGTGAAAGACACAAAAAAGAAAAAAAGGAAGTTTAAAAAAGGAAAATGGCTATGTCACTCAAAGTAATCTGTGGATTCAGTGGAGTCCCCATAAAATTCCAATTACATTCTCATACAAATAGAAAGACCCCAAGATTCACACAGAAGCACAGAAGACCACAAACGATGACAGAAACACTGAGCAAGAACAGTGCTAGAAGCATCACAACTTCTGATTTCAAATGATAACACTGATCTGCACAGTAAAAAAGAGTGATACTGGCACAAGAAGAGATAATGGAGGCTAGTGCAATAGAACAGAGGACCCAGATGTGAACCCCCAGCTGCCTCCATTTGATCTTCGACAAAGCTAAGAGAGCCCATGGGGGAATGATATTAAAACAAGAAGAGATAATGGAGGCCAGTGTAGTAGAATAGAGGACCTGAATGTGAACCCGAAGCTGCCTCCATCTGATCCTCAACAAAGCTAAGAAAGCCCCTGCAGGAATGATGCTGTTAAAACAAGAAATCCACAGGTAGATGGCAGAAACAATGCCAATCTTTCATGCTATACAAAATCAGTTCAAATGATCATCCCAGACGATAAACACCGCTAAAGCAGTAAACAGTAATGGATGCTGGTGAGGACATGGTGAGATGGGATCCCTTGACTACTGGAGGGAATATAAGTTATTGCAGCCAGAAAGGAAATCAGTATAGATATCATTCAAACACCAGAGCTAAAACTGCCTTAGGTTCCATGTAGGCTGCTTTTGGGCATATAGCTCAAGAAATCAGTCAGTGCATAGTAGAGATAATTATATATCTGTGTTTATCATGGTCTTATTCACAATAGTCAAGTTATGGAACTAATTTACATGTACATAAAATGATGGCTGGGCAAAGAAAACATAACCCCCATACACACGTGTACACACACACACACACACACACACACACACACACACACACACACGATAGTTTTATTCAGCTATAGAGAAAAAAGATCAGGGCTGGGGATATGGTTCAGTGGGTCAAGTGCTTGGGTGCAAATCTCCAGCACCATTGTAAAAAGCCATGCGTGGTTGTGAGTGCCTATAATCTCCAATCTTGGAGGTGAAGACAGAGAATCCCCGTGAGCTTGCTTGTGAGACAGTTTGGCCAATCTGTGAGTTCCATATTCATCGGGAGACACTGTCTCACAATGTGTGGTGGAGGCTGGGAAAATGGTTCAGTGCACAATGCCTTTGTCATGCAAACATGACGATTGGAGTTCAGATCTCCAGAATCTGCTTCAAACTTGGGTAGGTGTGGTAGCTACCTGTAATCCAAGCACTTAGGGGGCAGAAACAGGGTGTGATGGCAATTTTATGTCAACTTGACACAATCTAGAGTTATCTGAAAGGAAGGAACCTCAAAAAATGCCTCTATAAGATCCAGTTGTAGGGCATTTTCTTAATTAATGATTGATGTTGGAGGACCCAACCTAATTTAGTGGTGCCATCCCTGGCCTGGTGGTCCCGGGTTCTATAAAAAAGCAGGCTGAGCAAACCATGGGAAGCAAGCCAATAAGCAGCACTCCTCCAGGACATCTGCATCAAGTTCTATCTCCAGGTTCCTGCTCTGCTTGAGTTCCTGCCCTACCTGAGTTCCTGCCCTTACTGTTTTTGATACTGAACTGTTCTATGGAACTGTGAGTGTAATAAACCCTTTCCTACCCAAGTTGCTTTTGGTCATGGTGTTTCATCATAGCAATAGCCACCCTAACAAGACATGGGGAATCCCTAGAGCAAGCTACCATGTTGCTCCCATACCTTAATTAATTTCTTATCCTCATATCCTTGAACTTCATTGACAGTTTTAAAGAGGATGGGCTGGTCTGGGTTTTCTGTCATTTCTGTCCTTGTTTAATATCTGCTGTTGTAGCTTTGTTAGTGTCTTTCAGAAGGCTCACAATTTCTTTTTTTCTCTCTGATTTTGAGCACTTGTGGAGACAATCATTTCTTTTTCACTCTTCATGGTGTTCTTTGGCACCCCCAAGTGTCTAATCTGTGATGCTGAATGGACAGCTGCTGCTGGCCCTGAGCAGTCGGAACATGCTTTCAGTTTCTCTAGATAGCTGGGCAAGGCCCTTTGCTCTGAATTTGGGTGGGGCAGTTGACTGGGCTTTGCTGTTTGGCAAGACCACTGGCTGACATCTGCAACTAGGCTGCGCAAGAGGATGTGCACTAAAGTTGCCTCAGGGCTGGTGGCACACTGAGTGTGCTCTCTGGTTACAAGGTTCTGTGATTTGAGCTAATCTGTGGGGCAGGTTAGCAGCAAAAGCTTTAGTGGCCAGGAGATCAGGATGGAGTCTAATGAATATCAATTAGCAGCTTCTAACCCCTCACTGTCCAGCCTGCCAGCACCAAACTCACCAAAAGGGAGTTGTATGTTTCTCATCTTTTCCTGCTGTGGTCCTCATGACTACTTGAATATTCAGCCCCAGTATGGAGTTATATGGATATATACACAGAGAAGATATAGCAATAGATTTGGAGATAAGTTGTAGATAGAATCTTACCTTTCCCCCATTCTTCTTGCTGGATGTGGCAAGCAGGCTTGTGTAGAAGGGAAGATACAGTCACCAAAGGACACTTCTCTGCTCTGGAGAAGTGCATTTAAAAGCTGGAAGGAAGTAAAGTTTATCAATACACCAGACAGCCCTGTGGTTTCCTGCTCAGAGTCCTTTTGACAAATGGGAACGTAGGGTCTGTTACATCATGTTCCTCCTGAGACATTTCTCAATCTCTGGTTTTGCTATGGTTTTATCTCTCAACTTGTACTCATCCCAACCCCTCTGTGTCCTCCTTTCTGTGGTTGTTGTTTTGGCAGGTGGAGTTTCCTGCCACCAAGATGATAATGCCAAGCAAGGTGAGCTGTGCTGGCGAGCGCTCAGTAAGGATGGAGCAAAGTCTCTCTAGTTACACTGCACTCCCCATACCCTGGCTTCTTCTTTTCTCTGTTAAAGCAGTGATGTCAGCACATTTCCAGCTTCTTGCAAATAGCACAGAAGTGTATCAAACAAAAGGTGAATGTGTTATAAAACATTGTTCTTTGGAAGCAATTGCTTGTTAAAGTGTTTATTCCTAAATATTTTATTAGTTGAGATTATAGTTTTGATTAGCAAACATTCATTTTTATTTTTTAGAATTTGTCTCTGTTAATGATTATATAATCCAACTCCCTTCATGAGATGTAAAGATGTTGTTACACATACTAGACACATTGAGGAGTGACTAAGAGATCATTTATTTATTTATTTGAGACGTGATCTCATGTATTCCAAGATAGCCTTGAACTTGCTATACACCTGAGAATGACCTTGAACTTCTGATTTTCTTGTCTTTTTCTTTTAATAGGAGGATTATAGGCATGTTCCACCATAACTAACTGTATATGGTACTGGGGACCAAACCAGGGATTTGTGCATGCTAGAGAAGTGCTTTACATGCTGAGACACATCCTCATCCCCAGCCAGGAGTGAGAGATTTAAACAGGTAGTCTGTGTCTGGTTAGTAAGTAGCAGTGAATGGAACAAGGGCACCAAGAATGTGTGCAAAGTTGTGATTATAACAACACATTGTGGGATCTGAGTTAGCAAACGTGGATGTGATGGTCAGTGTGCTATGTTGGCAAGAGACTGGATTTCATGTGGGAAGGCCATGGGAGCCGAGGCTCTAGGGAAAACAGCTTATCGGAGGAGGCAGGCAGATGCTGTGGTAATGAGGACTCTGGTAGTCCTATTGATGTAGAAGATGACAAGATACAGAGCTGGTGGTTGTATGGAGTGAATGACAAGGTTAAAGAAAGTTTGAATATAGAGAAGTTAGGACTGACTATCTAGATGGATATGGTAGTTACTGTAAGTGGGGACAGGGCTGGTGCTCAAAAAGTCTGTAAACCAGACAGGTCATAAAATAATATAGTAAACACACACCCACTAGTGATATTAAGAATGTAATACTTTTATTATTTTCTACAGATTTCCTTTAAAAAACGACTACGTGTCTAACTAGTGGCCCAACTGTACATCACCTTTCGAAATCATCTGAGCCAATGACATCACACCATGACACCTTGCCTGGGCCTGGACTTACAGCACTATAGGATTTCCTAATAGCTGGTGGGTGTTCTAAAGGTGTCTTCTATAGCATTTAGACACATGCTGGCTAGTTTTTGTCAACTTGACACACAAAACCTAGACATATTTGGGAAGAGGGAATATCAACTGAGAATTGGCCTTTATCAGAATGTCCTGTGGACATGTCTATGGGGAATTTTCTTAATGAATAATGGGAAGTTTTCTTGAGAAATGGTGATAACGTGTGAGGGCCTTGTCTGAAGTGGGTAGTGTCTGGGCAGGTGAACAAGCTGAGCAACCTAGGGAGAACAAGCCAGTAAGTAATGTTCCTCATGGTCTTCGCTTCAGGTCCTGACACCAGGTTCCTGCCTTGGCTTCCCCTGTGATGAACTGTAACCTGTAAGCCAAATAAACCTCTGCCTCCCCAAGTTTGTGTTGGTCAGTGTTTTATCATAGCAGCAAAGAAAACTAGGACAGAAACATATAGTGTTTGGAATCAGCAGAGTCCTGGACTAAGGAGAGCTTTGAATCTAGAGTCAAGGAACCTGAATTTGCAGCATTGAACCATGTTATAAGAGCCATCAAGTGGGGGGTGGTGGTGGAGAGATGGTTCAGCAGTTAAAAGCACTGGCTGCTCTTCCAGGAGACTTGGGTTCAATTCTCAGCATCCACATGGCAGCTCACAACTGTCTGTAACTCCAGTTTCTGGGGATCTGACACCCTCACACAAATACACATAGAATAAAATTAAATTTAAAAAGAGCCATCAAGTATGGGAAGGGCAGAGGTGTGTGTGTGTGTGTGTGTGTGTGTGTGTGTGTGTGTGTGTGTGTGTGTGGTGAATATATAGGCTATATGATTTTTTTATATGAAAATATCTTTATGATACCCATTACTATGTCTAATGAACATATACCAATTAAAAAAAAACCATCAGTATATTTGGTTGGGAAATTTGAAAACTAGATGGTATAATTTTATAGCTATTTTTAAAAGACTTTATTTTTACTTATGTGTATGTGTGTGCTTTGTGTCTGTGTACATGCACATGTGTGCAGGTACCTATGGAGGCCAGAACATGGCACTGGGTCCCCAGAAGCCAGAGATATAGGCAGCTGTGAGTTGCCTGATGGGGGGGCTGGGAACTAAATTCTTTGGATGGGCACCAAGCATTCTTAATTACAGAACTGTTTTTCCAGATCCTCATAGCTATTAAAAAATTGTGTTCTGAATATTCACAGTCTAGTTGTTAATAAGTAGACTCCTGGCTACAGAGATTCTGCATTGTTTTAGCGTTTCACAGTGGTCCCTTCAGTATGCATGGGTTCTTTGTGGGATGATTTACCACTAGTATCAAATAGTCCTAAACTCTTTGAACTAATTTTTACCTGTATAATTGACACAACTATGGGAGGATTGATTGCTCTAAAATCATTCCCCAAGAAGACTGACCATTCAGACTGAGCAAAAGTCATAGAACAATTGATATAAAGTCTTGAAATATCCATGGTTTCCAACCACGTAATAAACTTGTAAACTGTTAATAAATGGTTTCTAGGATATGTTTTATTTTGAAATAAACACTGAGATTAGAATGTTAAATTGAGATTGGCCTTAAATATTTCTAGAATTCACATTATTCTGGGTGAAAACTAAATAAATACCAATTTTCAAGGGTACAGGAACAGTCTCTACAGGGCTTATGCCAGCTTCTTGGGTATTCATACTGCAGGCAGTGAGGCCATCCTTAACACACTGTATTCTGAAGACTTGATGATAAAATGAGACTCTGGAACTCATTCACTCAGAACCAAGCCACCCACCTGCAGCAACACCCAGTCAGAGAACAGAGTCTGAGAGAAAAAATAAGGGATTGTAGTTTCTAACTGTCATGTACACAACAACTACAAATAGAACTTTTGGGGTTTGGTAAGGGAATTTCCATTGTGGTGAAAGTAAAAAGTGCTCAATAAGAAATGATTTAGAAAGCACAACTAAGATTCTTCCTTTATTTGTATAGGGGAACCCAAGCATTCTATTTTCAGACTAATGCTGTCTCAAAGAAAATCATGAGAAGCCAGAATAAAGTAAATCCATGTTGGGGAACCCCAAGGCATTTTATGTACATGAGGCAGAGAGAAGATCAGAAAGCTGTCAAGTGTGCCAGGGCAGTGCTCACTTCAAAGCTAGGCTGTAAGGCTCCTCATCACTGCTTCACTCTGCAGCCTGGCATCTCCAAAATTCTCTGAGGAAGGCTTCCTCCACATTCATCACCCCCAGGAATGCCCTGCAGAGCCTTTTGGGGAATGGCCTGAGGGTCTGTTGACTCAGCTTCTGCTTCAAGTTCCAGTAAAATAAGTTATGATGTCTGAGCAGTGTTCATCAGGGCAGGACACACAATGCAATGACCTTACAGAGGAATGATCTATAAGAAGTTTGAACCTATAATCTAAAGAACCCTGGATGCCACTTTGTGAGCTGCAAGACAGGAATATGAGGACCAGAGACAGGATAGTCACATGGATCCTGGCCAGTTGCATACTCTGTGATATACAGTTGGAATTGTAGCTACAAAAAACCTCAAGTAAGAATGTTAGCAATGGGCTGATACCGAAATAAAGTGCTTCAAGACCTGCAGAAGACTGCATCAGTCAATACTCCAGCAGGAATGAGGGAAGATACACCCACCCCTAGCTGGAGAACGATAGAAAGTCAATGCTGCTGAGTCATGGGGGTAGGGTTTCCACAGAGACAAGACCCCTGACATGTTGCCCATGTCCAAGTGGTCAGCATAAATACATAAGAGCAACACTTAATGGACTCAGTAGACTATATATGTATGAAAACACAACCAAAGTGTGTAGTTTCTGTTCTGTTCTATTGCTAGAAGATATACCAAGACAAAGGCATTTTTTTTTTTCAAGACAGGGTTTCTCTGTGTAGCTTTTTGCCTTTCCTGGAACTCACTTTGTAGACCAGACTGGCCTCAAACTCACAAAGATCCGCCTGGCTCTGTCTCCTGAGTGCTGGGATTAAAGGTGTGTGCCACCACCGCCCGGCTAGGCAATTTTTTTAAATTAAACTTTTTAATTTATTTTATATACCAACCACAGTCTTCCCTCCCTCCTCTCTTCCTGTTTCCTCCCCTACCTTGAATCTATCTCCCCAACTCCACTCCTTCACCATTCAGAAAGGGCAAGGCCTCTCATGGGAGTCAACAAAGCATGTTGTATCACCTTGAGGCAGGACCAAGCTCCTCCCCCTGCATCAAGGCTGGGCAAGGCATCCAGGCATGGGGAACAGTTTAAAAAAATACAGCTCATGCCAGGGACAGGTCCGGATCTCACTGCTAGGGGTCTCACAAACAGACCAAGCTACACAACTGTCATCCACACGGGGCCTAGGTTGGTCCCATGCAGGCTCCCTAGCTGTCCGTCCAGAGTCTGTGAGCTCCCACAATCTCAGGTCAGCTATCTCTGTGGGTTTCCCCATCAGAGACCTTGACTCATCTTGCTCATACAATTCCTCCTCCCTCTCATCAACTGGACTCCCAGAGCTTGGCCCAGTGCTTGGCTGTGGATCTCTTCATCTGCCTCCATCAGTTACTGGATGAAGGCTCTCTATTGACAATTAGGGTAGTCACCAATCTTATTATAGGAGAAGGCCAGCTCAGGCACCCTCTCCACTGTTGCTAGGAGTCTTAGCTGGGGTCAACCTTGTGGATTCCTGGGAGTTTCCTTGGCAGCAGGCACAAAGGCAAGTCTTACAAAAATATTTAATTAGGGGGTTTGTCCATGATTATCATATGGGAAGCAGATAGGCATTGTGCTGGAACAGTAGCTGGGAGCTTTACACTCCTGATCTGTAGGCAGCAGAGGGAGGGAGGGAAGGGTGGAGAGAGAGAGAGAGACAGACAGACAGATACACAGACACACAGACACACACACAGAGACACAGAGAGACAGAGACAGAAACAAAAACAGACAGACAGAGGCAGAGACAAAGACAGATGGGGGGAGAGAGACAGAGAGAGAGAGAGAGACAGACACACACACACACACACACACAGACACAGAGAGACAGAGACAGAAACAAAAACAGACAGACAGAGGCAGAGACAAAGACAGATGGGGAGAAAGAGAGAGAGAGAGAGAGAGAGAGAGAGAGAGAGAGAGAGAGAGAGAGAGAGAGAGAGAGAGAGAGATAGAGACAGAAACAAAAACAGACAGACAGAGGCAGAGACAAAGACAGATGGGGAGAGAAGAGAGACAGACAGACACACAGACACACACACACACACAGACATAGAGAGACAGAGACAGAAACAAAAACAGACAGACAGAGGCAGAGACAAAGACAGATGGGGGGAGAGAGAGAGAGGGAGAGAGAGAGACGGAGAGAGAGAGACACGGAGAGAGAGAGGGAGAGAGGGAGAGGGAGAGAGGGAGAGGGAGAGGGAGAGGGAGAGAGAACCTGGTGAGGGCTTTTGAAACATCAAAATCTTACCCAAGTAACACACTTCCTCCCGAAAGGCCACAACTCCTAATTCTTCTCAAATAGTTTCACTCCCTGTTGACTAAGCATTAAAATATATGAATCTATGGTGATCATTCTTATTTAAACCATCACATAAAAAAGATGGCATGAATTAATGAGGGGGAATGTGTGTGTGTGTGTGGGGGGATACAGTAGGGGAGGGAGGTGTTTAATAATGAAAATACAGTGTACTCATACATGAAATTCTCACCCTTGCCCCTGCAAAGAAATGAAGTACCAAATACCAAACAAAATTACAATACTCAAATAGGAAGCCATAATAGTTCCCTTACAAGATGTTCAGCAATAGGGATGTGAGTCAGAGCAGGTCACACCAGTTGATGTGTGTCTAGTACCATGGATGGAGAGAGAACTGAAATGGTACTGAGGATGGATGTGAAAATGGAGATGGGACAGAAAAAGTTGAAAAATTTCTCCGGGAAGTTTATGCTTTGAAATCACAAGGTTAGGAAGTCAGCCCTGGCCAAGGCTAGAGTGCATACGGAGAAAGCATTGCTGAGTATTCAGAAGCCCCACAGCCAGAGCGCAACTGCAGTTCTTGCTAGCCCACTCCAGGCAGTGATGCCCAGCAAGCCCAGATCGGCGTCTCCATTTCTGCTGATTCAGTGACTAGTAGGTATCCCTTTTCATTTTAATTAGTCATGTGCTATTATTGTTGTTCCCATCTTACCTATAGGAAAGTGGAGAGGCAAGACAGTTCAGAAGTTGTTCCTGGCCTCACCTTAAAAGTGACAGAGTCTGAATTCAACCTGTGAGTCTGCATCAGGTTCCTTATCCTTCATCATTACAGTAGCTACACTGCCAGGGTGGTGTCCACTGTATTGAGCACAGCAGAGGTAGATGAGGAGATCTTTACACTCAGTGATTTAGAAATTGCAGTTCAGTTGTATTAAAAGAGAGCAGGTCAATTTGGAACCCATCAGGAAGATTAATGCAGGAAATAGGAACAAAGTGGTTGGGCGCAGGGAAACAGAGGCAAACTCCAGAACCCAGGATGCCTTCCTGCCTCTGAAAAGGCTCTAGTCAGTTCAGACTGCCCAGATCTCAACAGGACAGGAGGATCTGAGTGAGAGGTGACGGGAACCTCTATGTATCAAGACTGAAAGCATGCATGCATCATGTGCTCTCCTAGTTTTTGCAACCCTGGTTAGCTTGAGGAGGATGTGGAGGAAAAACCACTTCTGTTATTGTCCCACAGGGAACACTTTTTTTCCTTTGAGGTATTTTTATTAGAAACTTTTCTTGTTACTATGACCATATTCCTGACAAAAAGTAACTTGCAGGTGGAAGGATTTTTTTCTTTTGGCTCGCAGTTTGAGAGAGTACGATCCACCATGGCATAGAGCATGTGATTGGGAAGCCTTACATCTTCTCAGGGATCCCTCACACCTTAGGGGATCAGGAAGCAGGAAGAGGGAAGTGCTAGCATTCAGCTGACTTTATCACATTTCCCCTTTCATTTAGTCCAGGACTCCAACTTATGGGATGATACCATCCACATTCACGGTAGATTTCCCCTCCTCCATTAGACCTTTCTGGAAATGCCCTCAAAGACATGCCATAGGAGAGTCAGTCAGATTGGTAGTAAAGATTAACCATCGCAGCACTGAACATAGGCTGCAGCTTGTTCATGGTGCTGATGTGTGTATTTACTGTACATAGTACTGGCTTTCCTAAGGATAGTTTCTTATAAATTTGAGCATATCCCTCCATACAACAGATGGGGTATGGAGGGATATGTTCAATTTTTATTTTTATTTTTGAAATAGGGTTTCTTTGTGTAGTCTTGGCTGTCCTGGAACTAGCTTTGTAGACCAGTTTGGCCTTGAACTCAGAGATCCACCTGCTTCTGCCTCCAAATTGCTGGGATTAAAGGTGTGTGCTACCATTGTCTGGCACACACACACACACACACACACACACACACATACACACACACACAAAGTGTATGTATTTTTATATTATATAACAAAGTTTCTAGATGATCACAAGGCAAGTGACAGCTGAGTTTAAGATGAAGCCTAGCACTGCTCAGAGCTCTCATTCTCTTATTCCATTGTTCCCTAGGCTAAGGGACCCCAGGCTTGTTCTATTTCAGACAGGTCACTCTGTGTAGCCCTGACTTGTCTGAAACTTTCTTTGTACATGAGGCTGGCCTCCATCTCACAGAGATCTGCCTGCCCCTGTTTTCCAAGTGCTGGGATTTAAGGTGTGCACTACCATGCCCAGCCCTCAGAGCTGTTCTATTTGGACTACCATCAATTTAAATTACTTGCTATCCTTAAAACACTGGGCCATTTCAACCCCAACTCTGTATTGTAAGAACAAAGAGAAAAATCTGGCAATGCTGAGTTCATATCCCATACAACTGATCAAATGGAGCTGAGCAGCACTGGCGCTCAGGGCAGGGTACTTACAGTTCACCATGGTCCTGCCTGTTATCTTCCTTACTAAGCGCCATGGTCACTTGTCAGTTATCTGTGTGTTTTTCACTGCTGTTGTTTTCAAAGGGGAAACTCTAGTTCTGGAAGCCGGCATCTGAACCCCCTCTCATTTGATCCAGCTTGCTTCATTTCTGTGGCCTTTGTGAGCATATGGGCGTGGTCCACCGCTGCTTTTCCGTACTACTCTATATTTGCATTTGCAAAGCAAGCTTTCTGGAGGAGGGCCTGCCTAGTTCGGGCTTCCAGTGCTCTCCAGGTCCGTGCTTCAGAAAAGGAAGAGTTGTGCTGTTGACAATGTGTAATTGTTCCGCAGAGGAGTCTTGAGGGCTTGCTCACCTGAGCCCCTCTGTTCACGACTCTTGATTTAGTCTGTTCCTTGGAAGCAAAGTGTCTTTGGTAGGTTCATCCTTCATCTTTGATTTTTAACAAAACTAGCAGTTTCAAACAATGTAGCAGCTCCAGCTGCTAGAGGGAGACAGACAGTTTGCTTGTGTACCAGGTGAGAACAATATGCATTTATTTTTCCTTTTGTTCTCTTCTCTTTCCTTCATTTTTCTCTTTCCCTAGTTTGGGCAAAGATATTATAATCAACAATTCTTTCCACAAAGACCAGTTTTAGTCCCAATAGAGTTTAGGTTATTTATTTATTTTTTGTTTTTTTGATTTCTCTGTAGTCCTGGGTGTCCTGGCACTTGCTCTGTAACCAGGCTAGCCTTGAACTCACAGAGCTCCACCTGCCTTTGCTTCCTGAGTGCTGGGATTAGAGGGGTGCACCACCACCACCCCTTTTAAAAGAAAGAGCACTTCTAACCAGTCAACAGTTAAATAATCAATGAAATGACTTCTGAAATACAAGGTGGCTCTGAAGCTATGAAGTCACTTGGCCTTGGGCAAGTAATTCAGTTCTTTTCTGGGCATCATTTTCCACACTTGTAAAAGTGGGCAAAGGAGAAAGGTTTGGGGTTACTCCTGTTTCCTTCCAGCCAGAGCCATAGCGTGTCATGTAGCACTGAGGGAGGACTTACACACGACTCTGAGTCTACATCAGCAAGGCCCACTGACCCCTTAACCTTGAAGCAGCAATATTCAGATTTCTTCTGGGTCTCCTCTGGCTGTATGAACTGAAGTTACCAGGAAAAAGCTGTGGCTGTGTTAGATTCCATTAGGTTGATTGACTGGTTAGAACCGGTCAGTGATTGTGGAGAGTAGAAATGTTGCAGGTCTGGAGCCAAATTATGTTGAGTTACATTTATCTTTCTTATTAGCCATTCATTGCCCATCTCTGTACTTAACATATGTAACCCTAGAGCTTAATAGGCCGTTAGTTCTCATTAACCTAAAGGCTAAGAATGCTATGAGAGAACTTCTGAGGCCTATAGCAGAGATTTCCCTGCTTGGCTACAACCTGTCTACTTGATGTTTCCATCAGTGTGTTTAAAATTTTTGTGACTTTTTTTTGTTATGTTGCTATAGACATCTCATTAAGCTGTTTCTAAATTGGAACATGGTGTTTGAGGAGATTTTAACCTTTGTTCCTGGGCCATGACCCTCATAGTTGGCTCAGAATAAACTCTCTCTTGTTTCTTTTAGGTGAGAGTGGTGTTTTGTGTGAATGATGGAAAAAGAACTTTTTTTTCCTCTTTAAATCTTTGTTGTCTTTGTAATTTTTCTTTTAGAATAGTTTGTTGTAGCCGGGCAGTGGTGGCATACACCTTTAATCCCAGCACTCGGGAGGCAGAGGCAGGTGGATCTCTGTGAGTTTGAGGCCAGCCTGGACTACATAGTGAGTTCCAGGAAAGGCACAAAGCTACACAGAGAAAGCCTGTCTTTAAAAACTGAAAAAAAAAGGAGGAAAAGAAAAGAAAAGAAAGGGCTTGTACTGGGGCCTAAATATCTTAAAATTGCCTTCCAATGCTACAGGCTCTAGCAGGAAGGATGCCCCGATGTAGGAAGCACTTATACTTTCTGTGGTCCACGTAAAAACTGAAGGGATTTTCTGCCATTAGTAAATGCATTTGTGATGTCCATATAGTCAGTATGGTCCAAGTATGGTCAAACACCTGGTAGCCAGCACCTTAAAGAAAAGTGAGCCTTTCCCAACTCGCAAGTAGCCCTCTATTGCAGAGAGCTGTACTTCAGCATCCTTATCAAATTTTTAAGAGTTTTATTCAATGGCTTCCTGTCTAGGTTGTTACTTTGTTTGGGGAAGGGTAGGGGTTGTCACAGAAGCCTTCTGTGTCTCTCTTTCTCAACTGTGAACCTGAAGTCATTGATACTACTGCAGAAGAAGCTTCATCATCCTTTACAGCCATCAGGAGCACAGACGATAGATTTCCACATGGTATCTGGCAACAGCCCAGCCTCAGACCCAGACATGGCCCCTGATGGCAGCACTGACTATGGACATTAATGTGGCCCTCAGCATGGTCTCTGATGGCAGTATAGACCACATACATCAACACTGTGTCCCAGGGCAACACAGGCCATAGACACCAACAACAGCCCAACTCAAGGATATCAATATGGCTTCAGGAATCAGTACAAACCATGGACATCTGCATGACCTTCAGTGGTAACATAGCCATGGACAGCTGGTGGCAGCATGGCCCAGGGACATCAACATGTCCTCCACTGGCAGCTCAGGCCTTGGACCTTGACATGGTTCATCTTTTCTCCACAGCATAAGCACCACTTCATCCTTCTATCCTTCTCAACCCTCCATCGAAAATTCATTCATTGCATTGGCATTGGAAACCATAGTGTATCACTCAGTGTACACACACACACACACACACACACACACACACACACACACACACACACACACACTTTGCCCACATAGCTCTACATGCAAATACTCATCACCATGAATCATGTTCTTGCTCAAGGGCTTTGGGCTCTGAAGTACCACAAATCCCAGACCATCACTGAGATTTCTCTGATCACAGCCACACTTCAGGTTTTTATCTTCATTGGTGATGATGTGCTCCCAGATCTGGTTCTGCAGCACCAACTCTTCCTTGAGGTCTAGCAGCTTGTAGATGGAGTAGATGTTGTGGTTGACTGACTTGAAATGCTGAATCTGGGCCCAGATAGCAGCTGAGTTGGTCAGGCCACCATTGCAGCAGACTGTTCTGGGCCAGTCTGAGTATCTTTATTACAGATGATATGATAGTATAAATAAGTGACCCTAAAAATTCCAGCTGATAAACACAGCAAAGTAGCTGAATACAAAATTAACACAAAATCAGTAGTCCTCCTATATACAAAGGACAAATGGACTGAGAAAAAAGAGGGAAACCTCACTCTTCACAGTAGCCTTAAATAATATAAAATATTTTGAGGTAACTCTAACCAAGCAAGTAAAAGACTTGTATGATAAAAACTATAAGACATTGAAGAAATAAATTTAATGAGATATCAGGATATGGAAGGATATCCATGTTCATGGATTAATAGGATTAATATAGTAAAAATGGTCATCCTACCAAAAGCAATCTACAGATTTAATGCAATACCCACCAAAATTCCAACACAGTTCTTCACAGATCTTGATAGGACAATTTTCAGCTTCATATCAAAACACAAAAAAAACCCAGCATAGCTAAAACAATCCTGAATAATCCAAGAATTGCTGGAGGTATCATCATTCCTCACCTCAAACTGTTCTACAGAGCTATCGTAATAAAAATAGCATGGTATCAGCACAAAAACAGACACATTGATCAAAGGAATTGAACTGAAAACCCAAACATAAGTCCACACATCTATAGACACCTCAGTTTTGGTAATCTAGAACCATAAACTGGAAAAAATAGCATCTTAACCAAATGGAGCTGGTCAAACTGGATATCTGTAAATAGAAGAGTGCAAATAGATCCATACTTACTACACTGCACAAGACTCAACTCCAAATGGATCAAAGACCTCAATATAAACCTGGATACACTGAATCTGATAGAAGAGAAAGTGGGGAGTAGCCTGGAACTCATTAGCACAGGAGAAGACTTTCTGAACAGAACACCAATAGTACAGGTATTTAAGATCAATAATTAATAAATCAGACCTCATGAAACTGAAAAGCTTCTGCACAGCAAAGAATACTATCATTTAGGTAAAGTGACAGCCTACAGAATGGGAAAAGACTTTTTTCAACTACACATCTGATAGAGGGCTAATATCCAAAATGTATAAAGAACCAAAAAAATATAGAGATCAAGAAAATGTAACCCAAGTTAAAGAATGGGGTACATATCTAAGCAGAAGAAATTCAAGTGGCTGAGAAACACTTAAAGAAATATTCACATTCTTAGCTATCAGGGAAATGGAAAGTCAAAACTACTTTGAGATTCCATCTTACACCTGTCAGAATGGCTATGATCAACAACACAAGTGACAGCTCATTACTTGTGGGAGTACAGACTCACACAGTCTCTAGAGAAATCAATGTGGCAATTCCTCAGGAAGATAGGAATTGCTCTACCTCAAGATCTAGCTATACCACTCTTGAGCATGTACCCAAAGGATGCTTAATTCTACCACAGAGATGCTGGGTCAACCATGTATTGCTGCTCTGTTCATTAATAGACAGAAGCTGAAAACAACCTGGATGTCACATCCCTAAAACAGATGAATTGGTAAAGAAAATGTGTTACATTTATACAACAGACTATTACTCAGCCATTAAAAAATAAAATCATCTAATTCTCAGGTAAATTGATGTAACCCAGAAAAATACTCCTGAGTCAGGTAACTCAGACCCAGAAAGACAATATGGTATATACTCATTTACATGTATATATTAGCAGTTAAGTCAATGATAATCAAGTTACAAACCATAGAACCATAGAGGTTAGGTATGGAGTAAGAGATAGAGGAGACAGATAGCTCTCTTTAGGGGGAAGTAGAATAGATAATTATGGATGGACACTGGTGCTGGGAAAGGAGGATCAAGTGGGAAAGACAATATAGTATATACTTAGTTACATGTGGGAATTAGCTGTTACGTCAATGATAACCAGGTTACAATTCCATTTAGCACCATGATTTTCTTTAAACTTTTTATCTCTTTACATACTGGACTCCATTACACTTCCTAGTATTTATTTTCTCCTCAAAATTGTACAATTTGTAATTCTCTTGTCCTTATATTCCCGATCTCTCCTAGACCTTTATAATGAAGGGGTGTTGAATGTTGTCAAAGGCTTTTTCAGTATCTAATGAGATGATCATGTGGTTTTTTTCTTTCAGTTTGTTTATAAGATGGATTACAGTGATAGATTTTCATATGTTGAACAATCCCTACATCTCTGGAATGAAGCTTACCTGATCATGGTGGATGATTTTATCAATGTGTTTTTGGATTCGGTTTGCCAGTACTTTATTGAGTATTTTTGCATCAATGTTCGTGAAGGAGATTGGTCTGTAATTCTTTCTTTGTTGCATCTTTGTGTGGTTTGGGTATCAGGGTAAATATAGCCTCATAGAAAGAATTTGACAATGTTCCTTCTGTTTCTATTGCGTGGAACAATTTGAGTAGCATTGGTATTAGCCCTTCTTTGAAATTCTGGTAGAACTCTGTGTTGAAACTATCTGGCCCTGGGCTTTTTTTTTTAATTTTTTTTATTTTTATTTTTTGATTGGGAGACTTTTAATGACTGTTTATATTTCCTTAGGGGTTATAGGTCCATTTAAACTGTTTATCTGGTCTTGATTTAATTTTGGTATGTGATACCTATCCAGAAAATTGTTCATTTGTTTTAGATTTTCCAATTTTGTGGAGAACAGGTTTTTGAAGTATGACTTTATGATTCTCTGATTTCTTCATTGCCTGTTGTTATGTCTCTCTTTTCATTTCTGATTTTGTTAATTTGGATATTCTCTCTGCCTTTTGGTTAGTTCAGATAAGGGTTTGTCTATCTTGTTGATTTTCTCAAAGAATCAAGCTTTGTTTCATTGATTCTTTTTGTACTGTTCTCTTTGTTTCTATTTTATTGATTTCAGCCCTAAACTTGGTTATTTCCTGGCATCTACTCCTCCTGGGTGAGTTTGCATCTTTTTGTTCTAGAGCTTTTAGGTGTGCTGTTAAGTCACTAGTGCTTCTCCAACTTCTTTATGTGGGCTTGAGAGCTGTGAACTTTCCTATTAGTACTGCTTTCATAGTGCCCCATAAGTGTGGGTATGTTGTATATTCATTTTCATTGAACTCTAAAAAGTTTTTAATTTCTTTATTTCTTCCTTGACCCAGTGGTGAGTCAGTTGAGCATTATTCAGTTTCCATGAGTTTGTAGGCCTTCTGTAATTTTTGTTGTTGAATTCTAAGTTTAAGCCCTGTGGTATGATAAAATACAGGAGGTTGTTCCAATTTTTTGTATCTTTTGATATTTTCTTTGTGATTGAGCATGTGGTTGATTTTAGAGAAGGTTCTATTGGGTTTTGAGAAGAAAATAGATTCTTTTGTGTTTGGGTGGAATATTCTATAGATGTCTATTAGGTCCATTTGAGTTATAACATCTGTTAGTTTCCTTATTTCTCTGTTAAGTTTCAGTTTGGCAGACCTGTCCATTGGTGAGAGTGGGGTGCTGAAGTCTCCCACTATTAGTGTGTGGGGTTGATGTGTGATTTAAGCTTTAGTAATGTTTCTTTTTTATACGTGGGTGCCCTTGTATTTGAGGCATAAATGTTCAGGATTGAGACTTCATCTTGATGGATTTTTCCTTTGATGAATATGTAATATCCTTCTCAATCTCTTTACATTAATTTTAGTTTGAAATCTATTTTGCTAGATATTAGGATAGCTACACCAGCTTGCCTCTTAAGTCCATTTGATTGAAAAGTCTTTTCCCAACCCTTTACTCTGAGGTAGTGTCTGTCTTTGAAGCTGATGTGTGTTTCTTCTATGTAGCAGATGGATGAATCCTGCTTTTGTATCCATTCTGTTAGTCTGTGTCTTGTTGTAGGTAAATTGAGTACATTGATATTAAAGGATATTAATAACCAGTGATTGTTTAATTTCTGTTAATTTTTGGTAGTTGTGTGCTGGGGGATGTCTTTCTGCATGCATGCTGTGAATATATGTTGTTCTCAATGGCTAATGAATAAGCTGCTTTGGCCTGTGGCAAGGCAGCACAGGCAGGCAGGAAACCCAAAGAGAGAGACAGGAAAGGGAAAGGCAGAGTCTGGAGAGATGCCAGCCTGCTACCCCGAGGAGCAACTTGCCAGTAGACCAATAACACCATGGAACATGTGGTAAAACACAGATTAATAGAAATGGGTTAATTTAAGATATAAGAGCTAGCTAGCAAGAGGCCTACCATAGGCCATGTAGTTTGTAAATATTATAAGCCTCTGTGTGTTTGCTTGGGTCCTAGTGGCTGAGGGACTGCACGTGAGAGAGATTTGTCTGGACTGTGGGGGGCTGGGTGGGACCCAAGAGACGTACAGCTACAGTTGTGTGCATGTGTTTTTCCCTTCTTTGGGATTTGTTGGTATGGGATGATCTATTGCCTGTGCTTTTGTGGGTGCATCTAACTTCCTTAGGTTGGAATTTTCTTTCTAGTGCTTTCTGTAGGGCTGGATTTGTGGATAGATAATATTTAAATCTGGTTTTGTCATGGAATATCTTGTTTACTCTGTCTATGGTGATTAAGAGTTTTGCTGGGGCCGGGTGGTGGTGGCGCACGCCTTTAATCCCAGCACTCGGGAGGCAGAGGCAGGCGGATCTCTGTGAGTTCGAGGCCAGCCTGGGCTACCAAGTGAGATCCAGGAAAGGCGCAAAGCTACACAAGAGAAACCCTGTCTCGGAAAACCAAAAAAAAAAAAAAAAAAAAAAAAAGAGTTTTGCTGGGTATAATAGTCTGGGCTGGCATCTGTGGTCTCTTAGTGTCTGCATAACATCTGTCCAGGACCCTCTGGCTTTCGGAGTCTCCATTGAGAAGTTGAGTGTTATTCTGATGGGTCTGCCTTTATAAGTTACTTGGCCTTTTCCCTTTGCAGCTCTTAATATGCTTTCTTTATTCTGTATGTTTAGTGGTTTGAAGATTACATGGCAAGGGGACTTTTTTGAGGGTCTAGTCTATTTGGTGTTCTGTAAGCTTTTTATATCTTCATGGGCATTTCCTTCTTTATTTTGGGAATGTTTTCTTCTATGATTTTGTTGAATATATTTTCTGTGCCTTTGAGCTGGTATTGTTCTTCTATTCCTATTATTCTTAGATTTAGTCTTTTCATGGTGTCCCAGAGTTCTTGGACATTTTGTGTTATGACTTTTTTTGGCTTTAGTGTTTTCTTTGACTGATGAATCTATTTCCTCTATTGTATCTTCAACATCAGAGATTCTCTCTTCCATTGCTTGCATTCTGTTGGTTATGCTTGTATCTGTAGTTCATCTTTGTTTACTCAGATTTTCCATTTCCAGAATTCCCTCAGTTTGTGTCTTTTTTATTGCTTCTATTTCAATTTTCAAGTCTTGAACTGTCTCCTTCACCTGTTTGATTGCTTTTCTTGGTTTTCTTGACTTTCTTTAAGGGATTCATTGATTTCTTCCAATTTTTTGTTTGTCTTTTCCTTGATTTCTTTAAGGGAATTTTTCATTTCCTCTTTAAAGACCTCTATCATCTTCATAAAGTCATTTTTAAGGTCACTTTGTTCTGCTTCTTCTACGTTGGGATGTTCAGGTCTTGTTTTAGTAGAACTGCTAGGTTCTGGTTATGCCATATTGCTCTTTATGTTGTTGAATGTATTCCTGCACTGGTGTCTACCCATCACTTCCTCTAATCAGTGCTGTGTCTAAAGAGTCCTCTTTTGGTCTAATCTGCACAGAGAGTGTTTGTATCTCAGGGAGCTCTTATTTTAATAGGAGCTCTTGGTCCAATAGAAGCTGGTGGAGTCTGTGTCTCAAGAAGCAGCTGCAGTCTCCGGGGATGGGTGGGTTTGGGGGATAATGGAATGGAGCTTGTAGGTCACAGGTTTCAATGGGGGTGAGTGGGAGTGGTAGTCAGGCCTGCCTGCAGGATTCTTGCCTGCTGGCCTGCAACTGGGGCTGCAATGGGGGGGGGTATGGGAGCACTGGTTGTGCCTCTGGGACTAAGGCCTAGAGATTGGGGTGACTGGCTGTGCAACAGTGACTTACCTCTTGGTCCAATAGGAGCTGGCTGAGTCTGTGTCTCAGGGAGCAGCTACTATCTTGGGGGATAGGTGGGCTTTTGGGATGGAGTGGGGCTTGTAGATTGCAGGGTCTGATGGTGGGGTGGTGGTGGTCAGGCCTGCCTGCAGGAGTCTTGCCTTCTGGGGCTACAATGGATGGGAGTAAGGGATGATGTGTTTGTTTTTATGCCAATACCATGCTGTCTTCATTACTATAGCTTTATTGTACAGCTTGAAATCAGAAATCGTGATACCTCCAGCAATTCTTCTATGGTTCAGAATTGTTTTAGCTATCCTTTGTGTGTGTGTGTGTGTGTGTGTGTGTGTGTGTGTGTGTGTGTGTGTGTGTGTGTGTTTCCCTATGAAGCTGAGAATTTTGTCCTCTCAAGATCTGTGAAGAGCTGTCTTGGAATTTTGATGGGTATGTGTTTTCTTGGGTGTGACTAATCTGTTTAAATTGAAGCTTTCCTTCTAGCACTGTTTGTAGGGCTGGAGTTGTAGATAGATATTGCTTAAATTTGGTTTTATCATGGAATGTTTCATTTTCTACATCTTTTGTTATTGAAAGTTTTGCTGGTTATAGCAGTCCTGGCTGGTATCTTTGGTCTCTTAGAGTTGTAGAAAATATTGATACCAGTCCTTTTGACTTTTAGGGTCTCCACTGAGAAGTCAGGTATTATTCTAATAGGTCTGTGTATATATATATATATATATATATATATATATATATATATATATATATATATATATATATATATATGTGTGTGTGTGTGTGTGTGTGTGTGTGTGCGCGCATGTATATTATTGATATGTGCTGAGAGGACTTTCTTTTCTGGTCCAATCTATTTGGTATTCTGTATGTTTTTTGTACACTTATAGGCATGTCTTTCTCTAGGTTAAGGAAATTTTCTTCCTTGATTTTGTTGAAAATATTTTCTGTGTGTTTGACCTGAGTTTCTTCTTCCTCTATTCCTATTATTCTTAGATTTGATCTTTTCATAGTATCCTAGATTTCCTGGATGTTTTGTGCCAGGAATTTTTCAATTTAACATTTTCTTTGTCTGGGTATCCATTTCTTTTACTGTGTCTTCAATGCCTGAGATTCTGTCATCCATCTCTCGTATCCTGTTGGTGAAACTTGTCTTTGAGGCTCCTGTTTAAATTCCTAAAATTTTCATTTCTGGATTTCTCTCAGTTTGAGTTTTCTTTATTGATTCTGTTTCCACTTTCAGGTCTTGAACTGTTTTGTGTATCTCCTCCACAATCTGGAGGTTTCACAGATTTCCTCAAGAGGTTTATTCATTTCCTGTTAAGGGCCTCTTTCCTATCCATAAAGGCTATTTTAAGGTCTTTGTCTTGTGTTTCACTTATGCTCCAATTCTTAGCACCTACTGTGGTAGGGTTTCTGAGCTTTACTTGTGACATGTTGTCTTAGTTGTTATTGGCTGTATTTTTTAAATGTATTTTTTAAAGGCATCTAGGTGCTGATATCTGTGTGGTCTTGTATTTGTTCAGTGGGTATATTTTTTTCTTTGACTTCTGTTCCCCTCTCTGGTTCTTAGAAGGGTGTGGCAGCTGTGTGTTTCCTGGTAGGAAATTCTTCTGGGATCCTCTTAGGTGTGGCCACTAGGGGTTCTGGATAAAGTGTGTTTTGGAGTATTAGGAGCTGACACTTAGGAATGGGAATGGTATAGGAGAGAGAGAGGCTGGGTGGGTCCACAAGAGGAAGTAAAGCACGGTGTTAGGAATGGGTAGAGAGTAAGGAGAAGCCACAAGAAGCAGTCTGCTACAGAGCTGGGGAAGAGAGGAGGGAAAGCGAAGATCTGTAGTTAGCCTACTTACATCCTTGGCCAGAGTGGCCTGAGGGTTCCCAGGAAATGCATGCTGGAGTTAGGGGCTGAGATAAAGCAATGAGTGGGAGAAGGAAGGTTGGAGTGGAATGTCTGTTTGATTCACAGGAGATGAAGATCTTCAGCTGGCCAACCTGCCTTCCTGGCTGACATGGCTTATGAAGTCCTGGGGAATAATTTTCTTATCTTATATAAATTATCCCGTATTGAGATACTGTGCTGTGACTTCACTTATTTTATCTTATTTTGCTTCATTTAGTTTGGGTTTTAGAATGTGTAGTGTACAGCTTTCTCCTCCTCCCTCCAATCTTCCTTCTCTTCATTTTAAAGCCTGACTAGTATTTTATATAATTAATTTATGCTATTTTCCCATGATAAATAATGTCACATGAGTGGCACTGTGAGCATTGACTATCTGCTTGTATAGCTGTGTCTCTGGGATAGATGCCCAGAAGTTAGGATTGTGAGTCAAAAGCTTAGCATGTATTAACGCCCATTTAGATATTGCCAATTTGTGATTTACAGAGGTCATGGCCCTCTTTCTAGTGATGATTCACATGAGAATGCCCATTTCTCTGGTTTCACCAACAGAAAGCATTGTACAGTTTATGAATTTTTACCACTATAAAAAGCAGTGGCATTTCAAGGCAATTATAGAACAATTGCATTTACCATGCTGAGATTAAGTTAGTCATGTTCTTTTTCAAAGGACTTTACATTGATATAAACTCATTGTGCTGGGTCTCATAAAGACAGTTTCTTTCAATTATATCATGAAAGTTGACCACACTCACCGCAGTCAATGCTTCCCCTGACTTCTCCTTCCCCCTTCTTAGCAACCTCTTTCCTTCCTGCAGTCTCCCTTCTGCTTTTATGCTGCGTGTGTGTGTGTGTGTGTGTGTGTGTGTGTGTGTGTGTGTGTGTGTGTTAGTTATAGAATTCCAGTACTTAAGCATAAGAGAAATCATGCAATATTTGTCTTTCTGTATCTGGATCACTTGGCTTAATATGATGACCTTCAGTCACATACTTTTTCCTGAAAAGGACACAATTTCACTTTTCCTTATGGCTGAATAAAACTGCATTATGTATCTACACTATGTTTTCTTTATCTATTCATCTGTTAATGGACACCAGTCTGGCTAATGTGAATACTGTTGCAATACATAGGGTATGCAGGTATTTCTGTGTTCTGCTGACTCAGAGTCCTTTGAATGTGTAAAAGAAGTTTTACAGCTGGGTTACATGATAGTTTTCTTTCTTTCTTTCTTTCTTTCTTTCTTTCTTTTTTTTTTTTTTGAGGAAGCTGCATGCTGATTTCCATAGTGGCTGATCAAATTTACATTCCTCCCAGCAGTTGATAAAGGTTCCCTTTACTCTACACTTTGGTCAGCATTTGTTGCTTTGGCTTCTCAGTTAACTGGACTAAGACAGAATCTCATGTGGTTATAATTTGCATTACCCTGATGGCTAAGAACATTGAACATTTTTCAAATGTTTATTGACCCCTGTACTTCATCATTTGAGAACTGTCTCTTCAATTCATTGGCTCATTAATTGATTGGGTTGTTGGATTTTTTGTTGTTTAGTTTTTTTCGTTTCTTTATGTATTTTCAATACTAATCCTCAATCAGATGTACAGTTAGCAGAGACTTTCTCTTACTTTATAGCCTGCCTCTTTACTCAGTCATTTCCTTTGCTGTGCAGAGGCCTTCTAACTTCATGTAATCCTCCCCTACTATTATTTTCTGAGGTATTAATGTCTTGTTTAGAAATTCTGTTCCTATGTCTACAACTTAAAATGTTTTCCTCTAGTAGTTTCAAGTCCTACTTGAAAGTCTCTGATTCATTTTAAGTTGACTTTTGTATGGAAAAAGAGTGAGCTTTAGCCTCATTATTTCATGTGTAGACATCCAGTTTTCACAGTATAGTTTGTTAATTTTTTTGTTTGAATTTCCAATCTATGCCCATTTTACTCATGTGACTCCCCTTAACCCTCAGAATATAAATAGTCTGATGCTCTGATTAATGTAAACTATTGAAAGAGGCTTTAGCCTTCCTTGTTAATCAGCTCCTGCTGTGGGATGGTCTTTCCATATGCTGTGAATATGTGTTGCTACCATTGGTTAATAAAGGAGCTGCTTTGGCCTATGCCAAGACAGATTAGAGCCAGGTGAGAAATCCAAACAAAGATACAGGGAGAAGAAAGACAGAGTCAGAAAAGACTCTGCAGCTGCGGTGGGGGGGGGGGGGCGAGGGAGGGAGGGGGCGCGCAAGATGTAATGAAACACAGATAAAGCCATGAGACATGTGGTGATACATAGATTAATAGAAATAGGTTAATTTAAGAGAAAAGAGCTAGTTAGCAATAAACCTGAGCCATAAACCAAATAGTTTGTGATTAATATAAGCCTCTATATGTTTACGTGGAACCAAGGGGCTGTGGGACACAGGAAAACTTTGGGCTACAAGCTCCATTTCTCCCATGTCCTACCACTTCCAGAGCAGACAACAGGCTTTGGATTCAAATTACTGAAATTACTGCAACTATGATGAAATAACATGTGGCTCAATCTTTGAAACACTGAGATGATTGTGTTGAGTCCTGAGCACTAGCTTAAGTGAGGAAGTGTTAGAGCGATTGACTAAGAGCTCCAGCTGCACAATACTAGATTGTTTATTAGTAGCATCTGATGAGGAGTTATATTGACCTCTATGATTCATTATAATAGAGCCATCAAAAGAACTGAGCAGAGGGATAGAGTTGAATTTTCTGTTTTAAAAGAATCACTGTGACTGCTGAATTGAACATTTAGTGGTAGAAAAATGTAATGCAGAAACCAGATAAAAGGCTGCTTAATGATTATAGGTTATGGACAATTATGACTTTATCACCAGGAAATGGGTTTATGGAGAAAAATGTGGTAATATCTTATATATATTTCAATAATGTACATTATAGAGTACAAGAGATTTGGAAGATGTCACCACCTCTATAATTGTGTCATGTGATTGGCATCATCTACATCTATGTTTTCATTTACTAACTAAATCACTAATTTAAATTTTAATTGAGCTCCTTGCAGAATGGAAATGCTACTGACTAAGATTTATAAAAAATACTAATTTAGTGGACAGTAAACAAGTAGAGGATTGGGTTGACAATAAATTAACTTTTAAGATAGCTAGCATTCTTCTAAGTAATGAGGTAGACAACTGATACAGTGGTTAGGGAGAGGAATGTTTTAGAGAGATTAATATTGCAATCATAAGGATACAGAATTTTGTTTATCACATCCTGAGCTAGGTATGGTTCAAGGGAAGTAATGTTGAGTGCATATATTCAAAGATAAGGCTCAGGAGATATTACTGTATAAAGATTTAAAGATTGAGGAGGAACAAAAAAAATTAGATTAAAAATGCCAAAATTAAGAAACAAACCTGCAAAAATAAACAAAGAATAACATAAAAAATAAAGCAAGCAAGCAAACAACAATAAATAACATGGTTTCTGTTCTGTGTTGGCCAACTACTGGGCATGGGGCCTAGCATGGAGTGTGATTGAAATGTCCAGTGATAATCCATTAGAGAAAACTGATTTTCTCATTACCAACAGGCATCAAATGCAAATAGTTTCTTGGTTCCAGTGGTTGTTTATTTTGACTTTTCTTTTAATTTTGTTTTGTTTTAATTGAGGGAGAGAGAGAGAGAGAGAGAGAGAGAGAGAGAGAGAGAGAGAGAGAGAGAGAGAGAGAGAACTTGAATTTGGGTGCATATAGGGAGATAAGGAGGATCTGGGAGGACTTTAGGAGGGAAAAGAATATGATCAAAATATACCATATGAAAATAATTTTTTAAAAAGGGGTGGGGAGGAAGTATATAAGGAGATTGAGAAGAGGTAACAGATGGAATTTGAGGAAGTCAGACAAGTGAAATGCTTCAGTCCGGAGTGGAAATTATTGGTCCCTATTCATTGATTTTGTATTTCACATACACTATGATTTAAACAGTGAGAAGCAAATTGTCTCATTTTAAAGGCCACTGGGCATAGCAATAAATGTTGGTAAAATTCCATCAAAGGGCAATACCACATTAAGCCATCACATAAGGGTCCCTAAAGTGAAAGGGAATATAAAATTACCTGATACACCACGACTAGGGCAAAGCAATGTGGGAGAAAAGATCGTCAGAAAATCAAATCATGTCTGGCTCCTCTAAAGTCTATTATATCAAGATGAGTATATTGTAAGCCACCATAGAAGGAGCTTTAAACTTAGCTATGACATGATCCTTGATGTTCTTTATAAAGACCTGCCATAGTTCTGGAGAGTTGGTTGATTCATTATCTTGGGAATAAATATCAATGAAGGCTGCTGTTTGGCATCATGAAGACAACATAACTGATTGATTGACTATTTCACATTTTCAGCTCATAATTTTGACATATATATGTATATATATAAAACCTCTAAATAAAAATGGTATTTTTTAGCATAAAAATTTCCAATCTAACTTAATTACCCACAAAATACACATCAATAGCAAATGCTTTCAAGACATTTTATCAAATAAGTGTCATATAATTTCTGATTTTTTTCTTATATTTCAAAACATAATGGCTAAGTATAGGACTTAGAAATGTGGATTCTAACAACTTTACATTTCGGATTTCTAAGCTTTAAGCTCAAATGACATCAGAAAGTTCCTTTTTTACTGTAGGGATGCTGAGAATAAAACTTAGCACAGCATTGCAAAACACAGAGGCCAATTTACTTTCTATGTGCAGGGTGAGTGCATACCACAGTGCACAGGCTTTCAGAGCAAGCATCTTTGGCCACTGAGCCATCTTGCTGGCCCACCAAAGTAAAGAAACACACACACACACACACACACACACACACACACACACACACACACACACACACACACACACACACACACACCTCTCCAGGCTGGGGACATAGCTCAATAACAGAATGTACACTTACTATGCAAGGACCTAGGTTGCATCCTGAGCACCAAAACCAAATTGCTCTTCTAACCCTGATCTGTTCAACACAGGGTCAAGATGCTGCCCTGTAGCGACCAGCCTTCACAGGCCCAAGACTTCTCTGGTCAGCTCTGCTCAAGCCCTCCAGCTTAAACCAACAGGATAAACTGTGCTCCATAGGCCAACATAACTGAGTCAGTTCAACACTGGACGAAATCCAGTCAGGCCTCTAGATGTGTCTGCCAAAATCCTCTTATGCTGCAGTCACTGGATGGCGCATGGCAGGTGGCTCTGGCTTCTCACCCTTCTGTTCTGAGATGGGGGCGGTGGGCAAGATTTCATGTTTAGGGTCCACAATGCTCACATGATCAGGCAGAGTCTTCTTAGGGTCAGTCTTACCACTTGGGTCCGAGGGCAGCATGATCCTCACTTTGATATCCATCATACCCTGTCTGAGGAGTTCATGGCCCATGGCAGTATCAGCATAGTAGTTAACAGGGTCTCCACTGTGGACCATCAGACCATCTGCAAACTTCATGGACTTGGCCCTCTGTCCTCAGAGCTTTCCAGATACCACAATCTCGCAGCCCTTGGCCTCTCTCACTCTCCACAGTGAACTGAAGCACACCATAGCAGGCCCTTCACAGAGCAAGCCCTCCTAGGAGTTTGTAGCATAGAGACTCTACTTGGGCAATTGTAGCACGAATCTTAAATGGTCTTATTAATAAAAACAAACCCAGGGCCTGGTATTGGGGTGACCACTGGAAGATCAGAGAAGCAGAATAAGCCACAGTCACCTCACCTTGCTAATTCCTCCGCTGATCCTGTTTCCTCAGACTGGAGGCCTCTGAATCCTCATCCAAATGGTTCTCAGCTGAACTGCTACTCAAAAGCCTAAAAGCTTAACCAGCCTAGTTCCTGGTTTTCACGACTTATATACCCTTCTGCTTTCTGCCATCACTTCCTGGGATTAAAGGCGTGAGTCACCATTCCTGGCTGTTTCCAATGTGGCCTTGAACTCACAGAGATGCGAATGTCTCCCAAGCGATAGGATTAAAGGTGTGTGTGCCACCATTTTCTGGCCTCTGTATCTAGTGACTGTTCTGTTCTCTGACCCCAGATAAGTTTATTAGGGTGCACAATATTTTGTGGAACACAATATCACCACAGGCAATGGCACAGAGACCTCTTGTGGCCACCTTTTCTTTATAAAGCTCTACGCTGCTCATAGGGAAGCCGAACCTCTTCTGGACTACTGCAGTCAGCTCTCTGACCAGACGACCCTTCTCACCAAGAACACTCTGTGTTTTGGTGGCTGAGATAATGATTTCCGTTCTGGCTGGTGTAACTTGGACTTCGACTCCGGAGTAGCCATCTTCAGCCAGCTCCCCCGAGTGGGAAACTCATTCTGTTCAGCTCTGGAGATGCACCAGCCACAAACTTCCTTTTCTTGGAAGTCTGCACCTCCATCTTGCCGCAGCGCTTCTCTGGAAGGAAAGGAAGTGGCTTACAGGCAGAAGTGGGTACATCCTGTGTTTCCCTTTAGTGTAGGTTTTTGGCATCTTTGTAAACAATCCTGGGGCTGTCTGGTTGTGAGCTTTCTTGTGGAAGATCTGTCTGACCTATATGGCTGACTTCGTGTCAGCACTACACTGTTTTTGCTGCTGTGACGAAGTTGAATGATTGAAATCAGGTATTCTGCTGTCTCCAACATTATTGATTTTGCTCAGGATTTCTTTGAGTAGCCAAAGTCTTTTATGCTTCTATAGGAATTTTAGGGTTGGTTTTTCTACATGAATTGAATTTTGATGGATAGTGCTTTGAACTTGTATATAATTTTTGGTAATATAGACCAGTCACAATATTAATTCTGCCTGTCCCATGGATGGTCATTCCATCTTACAGTGTTTTTTTCAATTTCTTTAAGTGTTTTAATATTTCCAGTTTCTTTCTCAGCATGTTCCTTTTAGATACACAGAAAATTAGTATTTTTTTGTATGTCGACTCTGTATCTTGACACTTGGCTGAAAATGTTTATCAGTTCTAAGAAGTGTCTAGTCTTTTGTGTCTCTTATACATCAGACATATCTACAAGTAGGAATACTTTAACTTTTTCCTTCCTTATTTGTAACCACTTTATTCCTCTTGCCTTATTTCTCCAGCTAAGATTTCAATATAGTCAGGTTGAATAAGACGGGAGAAAGTAGACACCCTTGTCTTATTCCTGATTTAATGGAAAGCTTTTGAGTTTTCTTCATTTAGTATAAAATTTGATTATAATTTTGGTATACATAGATTTTATTGTGTTGTGATATATTCCTTCTATTACTAGTTTCTTCATGTACTTTAAAATGAAAGGGTCTTGGACATTATCAGTTTCTACATTTATTAGGTTAATTATGTGATTTCTGGCCTTGAGCTGATTAATGTGATATATATATATATATTTGATTTGTATGTGTTCAATCATCCTTGCATTCCTTGAAAGAAGTCTACTTGGTCATAGTGAATGAACTTTTGATGTTTAGTTGAAGTTGGTTTGCAAATATTTTATTGAGAATTGTTTGCATCTATGTTTGCCAGTGAGATTGTCCTATAAATTAATTTGTTGTGTCCTTGTCTGGCTTTGGTATAAAACTAACTTCATAAAATGAGTTTGTCCATTTTTCTCCCCATTTTGAGTAGTTTGAGAAGTATTGGTGTTAATTTTTTAAGGGACTGGGAAAAATTAGCACTGAATTCCTTTGACCTAGCCTCTTTTTTGTGGGGGGAGGGGGGCATTTGAGACAGGGTTTCTCTGTGTAGCTTTGAGCCTTTCCTGGAACTCACTTGGTAGCCCAGGCTGGCCTCGAACTCACAGAGATCTGCCTGGCTCTGCCTCCCGAGTGCTGGGATTAAAGGCGTGCGCCACCACTGGCCGGCACCATCTCTCTTAATTGGGAAACTTTTATTATTGCTTCAGTCTTGTTGCTTGTTAAAGGGCTAATTAAGTTGATTATGTCTTCTTGGTTTAATTTTGGTAGGTCATATATGTCTAGAAATAATAATTTCTTCTAGATTTTTCAAATTTCTCAGGATATGGGTTTTTAAAGCATTCTGTAAAAATCTGAATTTCACTGGTGTTAATTGCCATGTCTCCCACTGAGGTGACTTGGGCAAAAATGGCCTCTATGGCCTTGTGTATTTGAATGCTCAGTCATCAGGGAGTAACACTATTTGAAAAATATCAGGAGGCTGGAGGACATGTGTCATTAGGGGTGGGCTTTGAGGTTTCTAAAAGTGTCTTTCTGTCTAAGCCAGTGGATCAGGATGTAGCTCTCAGCTACTTCCCCTGTGCAGTACATGCTGCCATGATGATAACGGACTAGATCTCTGAAACTGTAGGCAAACCCCCAGTTAAATGCTTTCTTTCATGACAGTTGCATTGGTCATTGCATCACACAACAGAACAGTGACCAAGACATCCTCCTCATTTCTAATTTTATGAATTTGGTGTTCTCCATCCTCCTTTTAAAAAATACAATGTCTGTTGTATCTCAAACTGGTTTCAAACTCACCATGTAACTAAGGCTGGTATTGAACTCTTTACAGTTTTGCCTCCTGGTGATGTAGGGTCACTTTGTATATTGGGACCATGATTTATTTGGAATTATTACCAGAATATCAGAATTCATGGTACCCATGAACACTAACACTGTGGGAAGAGAGAAATTAAATCTTTAAGTTGTGTTATATTAGAGAGCTGGCAATCTGAGAAGGCAATGGGTTAACATACTAGAAAGTAAGCTTTTTACATTGTCTTTCGTGTAGTGGGATTTATAGGGATAGAGATAAAGATAGTTAATCATTGTGGAGTTCAGTCTTGCCCCTCTGGTGAGCTAGTCAGCCACATTCTTAAAACTTGTAAAATGTGTGTTCTTTCATTATTGTCCATTACACTCTTCACTTCTTCTCTGGACATTTGGGCTTAGCAACTCCTTGGAATACTGAGTCTAGTTATTGTCTGCCAGTATCACCCTGTGCTCCTCCAGGCGATACCTGGGCTAGAGTTAACTAAGAAGAAACAGGCCATCAAAAGTACATACACTTTAAGATATCAATAACATGTGTACTGGCTGGTTTTGTGTCAATCTGACACAGGCTAGAGTTGTCAGAGATGAAGGAGCCTCAGCTGAGGAAATGCCCCGTGAGATCCAGCTGTACGGCATTTTCTCAATGAGCGATCAATGGGAGAGGGCCCAGCCCATGGTGGGTGGTGCTGTCTCTGGGCTGGTGGTCTTGGGTTCTATAAGAAAGCAGACCGAGCAAGCAAAGGGAAGCAAGTCAGTAAGCAGCACTCTTCTATGGCCTGTGCATCAGCTCCTGCCTCCAGGTTCCTGCCCTGTTTGTGTTCCTGTCCTGACTTCTTTTGGTCATGAACAGTGCTGTGGGAGTGTAAGCCAAACAAAGCCTTCTTTTTGGTTATGTTTTTTGGCTAAGCAATAGACAAACCCTAAGACAGCATGGGAGTGCAGATTCCTTCCCATAGTAAAGTACAAAAGTCTTCCCAGAGCATGGAATGGAACAGTATCCTTATCTATCCTGTCACTCCCCATGGTTAGCAACAAATCTTCAATCATAAGATCAGTTTCATTTGGAAGATGGCATCCTGCTGCCATGACTCTTGTTGATTGTTAGCATCACTTCTTACCAGCAAGGGAATTCTCTACCATGTAGTTTTGCACATTGGAACACACTATATGCACAAACAAACTGGTACTGTTACCCAGCCTTGATGCAGAGGGAGGAGCTTGGTCCCACCTCAACTTGATGTGCCATGCCTTGTTGACTCCCACGGGAGGCCTGCCCCTTTCTCAATGGAGGAGGAGTGGATGGGGGGGCTCGGCAGGAGGTGTGGGGAGGGAACAGGAAGAGAGGAGGGAGGGGGAATTGTGGTTAGTATGTAAAATAAATAAAAAAAATTTAAAAAAGCATAAAGAGTAGGAATCTCAGGAAAGCTTTGTTGAGGCAGGAAAAGATCAAAACTGAAGAAACCCTCTCTCTTCATTACACTAGAGACAATCTTATGAATTATCTTAACTTATTGCTAGATATAAACAATTTTTAGAACATACTGTGAAGAATAGAGTGTAGCTAGAGTTTTCCTGCCTTGCCCACAGTCAGGACAAATCTTTGTCACCCGCCAGTCCCACAACCGCTCAGACCCAACCAAGTAAGCACAGGGATTTATATTGCTTCAAATTGTATGGCCGTGGCAGGCTTCTTGCTAACTGTTCTTATAGCTTAAATTAATCCATTACCACAAATCTATACCCTGCCACGTGGCATGTGGCTTACCAGCATTTTCACATGCTGCTTGTCCTGGCAGTGGCTGGCAGTCAGTCCTTCTGCCTTCTTGTTCTTTTATTTCCCCTCTCTGTTAGTCCTGCCTATACTTCCTGCCTAGCCATGGCCAATCAGGTTTTATTTATTGACCAATCAGAGCAACACATTTTCCATACAGACCATCCCCCAGCACAGCCAAGTATAGGCCATCTCAGATACCTGCACTCAGGCCCGTGGTCCTAATCATCCTCTATGTGGACCTGCTGGGTAAAGCCACGAGGAACCCGAGAACGGGCTCCCACAAGACATTCAGAACATCCCACAGCAATAGAGTCTTTGGCAGGGTAGATAATTCATCTCCCCAGTGGGTAACAATGCCCCTACTTTGTTTTTGGAACTACAATTTGAGGGATTGGGGCTGATGTTTTAGACTTGGTATGAACATTCTCAAATTATGCTTGTGTCTGAAACAAATGTCATAAGTAGAATACAAATAAGAGCCAATGTTAAGGAGCTATGCAGTTATTGCTAGGTAACCATAACCATGCATAAGAAAGATTTCTCCTTATCGCTCAGCTCTAATTGCTTTGCAAGGGCAGGCATGAAAGATTCCATTTTTATTGTTGGTTTTGGGTCTTGGTATGTAGCTCAGGCTGGCCTCAAACTCAGAGTTCCCCTGCTTTAGATAGCACACACACACCACTATGCCCAGGGTGAGTTCCCTCTGGGTTTTGTGACTTCCCTCCTTGTCTCAGGAAGCTCTCTTTGAAGACATCACAGATGAAGCATCTGATGATTTGGTTTTAACTGTTCCTCATTGTTGAGATGACAGCTGTTCTGGCTGATCTGACACCACACTGGGGTGTGTGTAAGTGACAGACGTCAAGGAGTTAGTGGCAGTAAATCCATTTATGACCAAACGAGCAACTAAGAAGTATGAGAATGGTGCTTAGTACAACTCCATCTGGTGTTCATTCTAAACTTCATTTGGTGTGTCGTGTGGGTGATGCCCTCGAATCTAAAAAATTGTAGCCCAGGCCCTTTGTTAGAAGCTGCACTCTAAAGCATGTCAGTAGACAACATTTACTAGAATTATAAGGAGCATTTACTCCTTTGAAGAACCGTGGAGCTAGCCAATGCTTTTCCCTCACCATGGAGGATTAAGGGGAAGAAAACAGAGAGTGGTTCAGAAGTGGTTGTTAGACAAGACTCACTTTTGGCATAAATGATGGTAGGCTGGCCCCAGACAATTTATATCTTCATTAAGAACCCCAACATATCTGAAAACAATGAAGACTAAGAAAAATTTTAATGACATAACATTGCATCTATTTATAACATATATTAAGGGTTAATGAATAAAGCTATATCAATATGTGTGTGTGCTTGTGTACATGTATCTCACAAGGATATTTTCTGTTTCAGTCAGAAATTTTGAATGCAAGGAGTCAATGAACATAGAGACCTAGATTTAATATTATCTTTTTTATGAATAATTCAAGTTTTATCTTGGTAAGTTTGTAATGTACATAATACCTAGTTATATACTAAAATACCTCATCTCATCACTTATAATAGATTATAGTATTTATTAAGAATGGATAAATGTTGAGTGACAACTTCATCTTCCCTTCTTAGCAATGACAAAGTTTATGTACAATTCATGTGGGACAAAGTCTAGAAACAATGCAAAAGTGTCTCAAAATGTCAGTCAGTCCTTTATTTTTAAAAATCTTTTATACCTACATTTTATGTTTGCCTTGAAAAATATCAGTTCAGAAATTTTTTGAGCATTTAACAAATGGGTATCTTAATATAATGAATGTTTAAATGCAAGATATTATTTTTCTCATTTGTAAGCCTGTAGCAAGTTTTCTTTTATTTTGCAGTCTGTTTCCAGAACTGACATTTGATGGCAAAGTCCTTGCATGACCAGTTTTTTTCCCTTTGTCCCAAACATTAGTTAACCTTTAATGCAACTCTAGTACACACATGCATGCATGCACACACGCATGCACGCATACACCACATCTCTGTTATCCATTCACTCCTTTATGGAACCCAGGCTGATTCCATGAATGTGCTATAGTGACCATTAAAGCAATCAACATGTAGTTTTCAGAGAACTCTACTGTATCCTGACATTGATTTCTTCCAGTGTGCACTCAGCAATACTATAGCTGGCCCCTAAGATAGATCTATTTTAGGTTTTGAGGAAGTGTTTTACTGATTTACATAGTGACCACACTAGTTTGAACTTTTAACCAAAGGCTACAAAGGTTCCTGTTTCTTTACATCTTTGCCAACATTTATGTGTTTTGGTTTTCTTTCTTTTTTTTTGTTTTCCTTTTATTCTATTTTACAATATCATTCAGTTCTACATATCAGCCACAGGTTCCCCTGTTCTCCCCCCTCCCTTTCCCCCCAGACCACCCCCCCCATTCCTATCTCCTCCAGGGCAAAACCTCCCCCAAGGACTGAGATCAACCTGGTAGACTCAGTCCAGGCAGGTCCAGTCCCCTCCTCCCAGACTGAGCCAAGCGTCCCTGCATAAGCCCCAGGTTTCAAACAGCCAACTCATGCAATAAGCACAGGACTTGGTCCCACTGCCTAGATGCCTCCCAAACAGATCAAGCCAATCAACTGTCTCACCTATCCAGAAGGCCTGATCCAGCTTGGGGCCATAGTTTTGGTTTTCTTGATGGTGACCATTCTTGATGAAATCTCAATGTAGTTGTAATGTACATTTCCATGATGGCTATGGGTATTGAACACTTTTCCACCACCATTTGTGCTTCTTTTGAAAAATGCTTGTTCTAATCAATTGTCCATTGTCTTAGTTACTTCTTTATTGCTGTGACAAAACATCATGGTCAAGGCAACTTATAAAATAAAGCATTTAATCGGGCTTACAGTTTCAGAGGGTTAAAGTCCACAGTGAAAGGGCAAAGGCATGGTGGTAGAACAGCTGAGAGGTCACATCCTAATCCACAAGTTGGAGAAAGAGAGAACTCAAAATTGTGTCTTTTGAAACCTCAAAGCCCACACTCAGTGACATACTTCTTCTAGCAAGGCTACACCTCCTAATGCTCTCCCAGAAGTTACTAACTGGAGACCAAGTATCCAAACATATGAGCTTATGGAGGCTGTTTTCATTTAAACCACCACACTCATGCTGATTGGATTATTTTTTTCTCTTGGTGTCTATTTTTTTTAGTTCTTTGTGTATTCTGCAAACTAATCACCTGTATGATGAACATCTGGCTAAGCCTTTGTTCCATTATGTAGTGTGCCTCATCAGTTTCTTGTTTCTTTGTCTATGTGGGCACTTTGTAGTTTGATGCTGTACCATTTGTCAATTCCAGCACTTGAGTGGTGCAGGCAGGGAGACGAAGCCTGAGGTCAGCTTGGGTCCCCTGTGGCAAGAAGGAGTCTAGAAAGAAAAACAGAAAAAAAGAAAGGAAGATATAGAAATTAGGTGTTAAAAAGAGGAAAAATGAGAGGGTATTATTAAAGACAAAGAAAAAAGTTGCATGAATAAGAATTTATATCTAAATATTTATATCTGATTAAAAGTTTATATAGAAAAAATGTACATGCTCCAAAATAAGACAGAAAAGAGAGAAATAAAAATAAAAAAATAAAAATAAATAAAAAAGAAAACAGGTTTGTGATTCTTTAAGGTCAGTCAATTGGCAGCTATGAAAGATTTTGACCTAGCCTGTCTCTTCCTTTTGTGACCACTCAAGTGTGTTTTACTTGGTGAGAACAAATTTGTTTAATATTTGGCTCCCTCTCTCTCTCTTTCTTTCTTCTTTTTTTGTGGTACTTGCCCAACAACCACAAGGTGCAGTTTGTGGGCAGAGACAACTGTAATTAGCTCTTCATGAACAGGTACAGTAGACAAGTTTCCACTGACTGGTCCTAGCCTCTCACACGTTTTGATATCTTCATGGGTGAAGGTGCCTATCAGAGTGCAGTGCTTTCCACCATCGGAGACTGCTCAGTGTCTGTGTTTTCACACCTTGGCTACTACGGGTAATTACTGGCAACTGCTTCCCCTTACTCCTTACCTCTCCTTGTTAGCTTCTGTAATTGATGGCCTCAAACAGGAAACATTATTATGTCTCTCATGACTACATCTGATTTCCCACCATGTTCAGTTCATATCTCTGACTCAAAATCTTTCCCTTGTAGTTAACTTGAGACAAGGACTCAATGGATTAAAACAAGACCTTTCCTGAGAATTCTCAGAGATATGACAGTGCAGGGAACTTGGACTTCTTAAGCTGGAGACTCAAGAATCTTTCCAAATGGATTACTACTGCCACCCAGCAATGGAATAGGAGGAATAGTGGAGAACTTTGCTAGTGCCATTACATCATACAGTCTACAGGACCCTTGTCTGGTTATAATGCAATTTTGGTTGGCATTGGGAACAATGCTACTTTTGTTTTTTCAGTCTTTCCTTTCTTTTCCCCTCTGCTTATTCCTTTTATTCCAGCACTTCTGTGACTTCCGTGTGCTAGAGCAGTCTAGTCTGATCTCTATTTTCTCTTTTTAAAAGAGATTATTTCTATTCACAGCTTAAAATGTGTTTTTTTTTTTTTAGGCTTATTTTCTTTATTTCTTGTATATCAGTCCCTGCTTTCAGTTGCACACTCCAGGCATCATTATCTTTTCTTGCTAATGTTATTGAATAGTTTAAGTCATAATTTTTAAAATAAATAAACTTACTTATTTAACATCCCAGTTATGGTTTCCCCTCTCTTCTCTCCTCCCAGTCCCTCATCCTCATCCCTACTCTGTTCCTATCCTCCAATACACTCTCCCTCCACTTATGTTCAGAAATGGGCAGGTCTCCCATGAGTGCTGTGGGATGTTCTGTATGCTGTGAATATGTGTTGTTCTGATTGGTTGATAAATAAAATGCTGATTGGCCAGTAGCCAGGCAGGAAATATAGGTGGGATAAATAGACAAGAAGAATTCTGGGAAGACGAAGGCTGTGTGAGGAGACACCAGCCTGCTGTCCAAGGAGCATCATGTAGTGGCACACAGGTAAAGCCACGGAACATGTGGTGACATATAGATTAACAGAAATGGGCCGAGTTTAAGTGTAAGAGCTAGTCAGTGGTAGGTAGGCCTGAGCTAATGACTGAGTAGTTTTAATTAATATAAGCCTCTGTGTGTTTACTTAGGTATGCAGGACCAGGCAAGACACGGGAATTTTATAAATGGCTATGGGACCTTGGTGCCGGGCGAGCACAGGAAAACTTCAGCTACACATGAGTATCAACAAAATATGGTATATCAAGTTGCAGTAAGACTAAGCACCTCCCCATGTATTAAGACTGGGCAAGGTGACCCAGTATGAGGAATAGGTTCTCAAAAGCCAGTAAAAGAGTTGGAGACAGCCCCTGTTCCCAAGGTTAGGAGCCCCACAAGAGGACAAGCTACACAACCATAACAGTCAGTCCTACGCTGGCTTCCTGGCTGTCAGTTCGGTCTCTGTGAGCCCCTGTGAGCCCACATTAGTTGATTCTGTGAGTTTTCTTGTGGTGTCCTTGATCTCTCTGACTCCTACAATCCTTTATCCTCCTCTTCTCCAGGATTACCTGAACTCAGCCTAATGTTTGGCTGTGGGCCTGCATCTGTTTCCATCAGTTGCCAGATGAAGCCTCTCTGATGACAATTGGCTAGGCATCAATCTGGTCACAGGAGATGGCCAGTTCAGGCTACATATCCATTGTTGCCAGGAGTCTTAGCTGGGATCATCCTGGTAGATTCCCTTGTACCAGGTTTTTACCTGACCCCCAAATGCCCCCATCCCTTTCCAGCAGTTTCTTTCAATATTCTCCCTCTGTATCCCCATCCCCCAACCCGATTGCTTGTGTTCCCATCATCACCCACTCACAGGCCACTCTCGAAATCTTTTCTAGTTCCCCTTCTCAGGGAGATCCGGGTGTCCTCCCATGAACCCTCCTTATTACCTAGTCTCTCTGGGTCTTTGGATTGTAGCATAGTTATTCTTTATTTTACAGCTAATAGCCACTTACGTTAAGTCATAATTGTCATCCCTAAACTGTAGCAGACTATAATACCAAGGGTCAAGAAACAAAAACTTCTGTCCAGGTGTACTTGGAGAGATGGGAAAAAGGAAGGGGAGGAAGAAAAAAGAAAAACTTGGTCAACTTTTCGGGAACCAAATTTTTCTAAACTGCTGTGCTAGTTAGCTTTTGTGAACTTGACATAAACTGGCATCACCTATGAAGAGGGACCCTCAATTGAGGCGCTGCCTCCATCAGACTGGTGTGCGGCATGTTTCTGATGGATTTTCTGATTGTAATTGCACACTGTGAGCTGTGTGGGGGAACCTGGGCTGTATAAGAAAGGAGGCTGAGCAAGCCAGTAAGCAGAGTTCCTCTATCGCCTCTGCTTTAGTTTCTTCCTCAGGTTCCTGTCTTGGCTCCCTTCAGTGATGGAAGCTAAGCTGTAAGATGAAATAAGCTCCCTTCCTCGCTAATTTGTTTTTAGTCAGTGTTTTACCACAGCAGAAACTAAACTAGGAGAGCCGACGAAATAAAGGCCTTCAGGAGAAATTCAGAGTTTCATATTACGATTGAAGTGTAGACTAAAACTCAGCCAACATCTACTCATTCCTTGAACACTGCCCCATTTTAGAAGTGTGACACCAATGATCCTTTTTTCGTATAAGCACCAGATCACAGTGGTGAAATCGAGGCATTTTATTTTCCCACTTTGCGAGGCCAGCATCAGCTGGGAATGGCAGGTGCACTGGTTTCAGTCCAGAAAACAGTTTTAAACCGTGAAGCAAGTCACCTCCCCTCCTTCCTCTTTGGGTGACTAGTCAAGAGGATTGTCTCAGTCACTTAGGTTTTATTCCTTCTGCCAATTATGTTTGTCTTTTTCTTGACAAAACCATGTTTTATATTTTGTTTGCTGTAAAGCTTGTCAGGTAGGTACATGACCTTGCAGGCAAGTATCTTAATAGTACCTTTCTACTTTAAACCTTTACTTTGGGGGGCCTAGAAGGATTTGGGTGGGGGCTGCTAATTGATCAGGCTGCCGGCCCTAGAGATCCACTGTGTCCTGTTCATTTATAGTTGGATATAGGCTGACTCAAGATGTTTTTATTTTGAAAAAGAACTCTCAGACTTTCTCTCTTTCTCTCTTTCTCTCTTTCTCTCTTTCTCTCTTTCTCTCTTTCTTTCTTTCTTTCTTGTTTTGTTTTGTTTTATGAGACAGGGTTTCTCTGTGTAGCTTTGCGCCTTTCCTGGCGCTCCCTCTGTAGACCAGGCTGGCCTCGAACTCAAAAGATCTGCCTGCCTCTGCCTCCCGAGTGCTGGGATTAAAGGCGTGCGCCACCACCGACCGGCCAGATTTTCTTTCTTATGGCAAGTGTGATACTTGCTTCCCACGTGTGAAAGGAGAACAGCAAACATGGTAGATGAAGGTATCAGACATATTTAATTGGATTTTACCGAGTCAGACCCATGGCCATAGTAGCTAATTCTTAAGTTATTTCAAACTTCCTTTTGCAATACACTGTCAGTGCTTGCTAATGGTTACACTCGGCAAGAAAAGTACAAAATCAGCAGAGAAAAGAAGGGGGAGAGGTACAGGGTTCTCCCGAAACAAACCACAATGTATAACGGGAAGGCCAGCTCTTGCCCAAAGGAACCGCCACTACCTTTAAAAGAACCTGACCAAAGCAAAGCAACAAAAACCAATGAAGTGCTAGATTCTGAGTTCGCCATTCCGCCCACGGACCAGGCTTTCAGAATTCCAGAGGGAGCCTTGGGTGTTGCCAGATGAAGTGTAAGCTGCCACGGAGGCTGGGTGACAGAAAAGCCCCTTCCTCTATCCCTTAGAGGACTTCCACACAGACGCGAGCAGGGCTGACGCCCTCTGGCAGCCCATTGCTCACCCACGGGCCCCGCCTGCGGCGGAAGTGGCGGCGGCGGCAGGGCTCGCAGAAGCAGCAAGGGGTGCCGATGAGGAGGGCTGGTGTCCGGGTGAAACCCATCTGCTGGCGGGGTGATCCCAGGGCGAGAAGGAAGCTGCGACGGGGAGGAAAAGTGAGGAGAAAAGGCAGGATGGAGCGTGGAAGCCTGAGGAGAAGGAGCGGCGTCACCGCCTGCGCTCACCGGTCTGTTGTTAGCAAGTAACCTCTCAAATCCTTAGTTCCAGCGTCTGCTCTAGAGTCTTTCATTGCTCAGATGTCCGGGTCTGGCTCTGGAAGGATGATCCAGGCTACCTGGAGTTGGGGAGAAGCCACTGCGGAGGCCTCACAGCTGGTTCCTGCCCGGGATCAGGAACAGAGTTTTACCTTTGAGGACGTTACAGCATTCTTTTCGTCAGGTTTCTGGTTAGGGTGGGCTTTACTATTTAGCAGCTGGAAACAGAACAGTAATTATCTAAGTCTGGTAGGTTGGGGCAAAGGTACTTGGATGACCAGGTTTTGTTGCTTCCGTGGCGGCTACAACACTGTGATGAACTGGAAACTGGGCTTTCAGCTGCTCCAACTTCCGTTGTATACTTCATCTTTTTCTGAGCCCTGGACCAGGTATTTGTTTAGTTCCCCGGGAAGGGACACAACTTCTGTAAAGCACAACTCTTTGCAGGCATTGAGAAAGACCACAAAGGGTACTAGTTTTTATGAGCTTTAGCTCATGCTCCTGGGGTCTTGCTGGCCCTGTAGACATCATGTGTGAGACAAACTCAAGTCTCATAGACATTTTAGCCAGAAGTTAACAATGGGGTAAGGTTTTCCCTTTACACGATAAATACACAGTTTTCTAGAGAAACTAGTTCTTTGCAACTTGGTTGATCCAGTCACTTTGCAAAATGCCTCAAGAAATCAGGATCTCTGTGTTCAAGTTTTATCAAGGACCTCTCGCTTCCATTCGTTGATATGAATTCCATCTCCTGGGCCAAAACGATGAATTCTGCTGCTCAGAATCCTCACTGATGTTGCAAGGGAGCAAAAACAATGCTTCAACCTCTTATTCAACCTTTAATTCTCAGGACCATACTGCGGTGTGAGAATGTCCCTTACGTTACAGAAGAGGAGACAGGCTGTCACAGAATCAAGAAAACTATCCAAAATCGGGGAGCCTTGGTGCTTCACATCCAGCTTTTCCTGATTCCAGTGCTTAGGGGCGGCACAGGTCCTCTACTGAAGTGTGGATATTTTGCAGCCTAGTCACAAAGCATGTCCCCACACCATTCCACATCTATATGTTATGTCATGCCCCTAGAATTTCTTGAAGAAGGAAAAGTAAGCCTGAGATAGGATCTGAGAGTCTTTGAGGAGAGAGAGTAGACTTTGTTCAGTATTATTCTCTATTGTGACAGATTTCTCTGAAGTTCAGGAATCAAAAAGAGATGATCTCAGACAATACTGGCCACTAAAATCAGTCCATCATGGAAGAGATCATGATTTAAGGCCAAGAGGACAGTGTGACCTCTTGGAAAAATAGGAATGAGGATTACTGTTCCTGGTGTCCTGGAAATGTCTCAGTATTTCAACTACTAAAGACATAAACCCTGGAATTTAGGAGATGGCTCAGGGGGCCTGAATGCTTTCCACGTAAGCATAAGGAACCGAGTTCAAAGCTCTAGCATCCATGTAAAAGGAAGGCATGGTTGTGTGTGTGCCTTTAATCCCTATTGAAGGGTGGAGACAGGCAGATAGAACCCAGGAGCTCTCTGGCTATCCCACCCAGCTAAAGTAGCAAGTTTCAGCTTTAGTGAGCAATTCTCTTTCAAGAGAATAACGTGGAGAGTGATAGAAGCAGACATCTGACATCCTCCTCTGGCTCCTTTATGTGTACATTTATGCATGTATTACCATCATAAATAAATGACATAAATGGTTTAAAAAAACTAAAGGACATAAATGCTCTCTCTCTCTCTCTCTCTCTCTCTCTCTCTCTCTCTCTCTCTCTCTCTCTCTCTCTCTCTGAGAGTGTCTAGCTCTACAGATCAGATGAATCTCAAGTTTATGATCCTGTTTCAGCATTCTGAATGCTGGAGTTGCAGGCCAGTACTAACACACAAACAAGTTTGAAAATACTCTTGACATCAAGAGTATTTTCTATATGTGTGTGTGTGTGTGTGTGTGTGCGTGCAGAGCACAGTGCTCTCATTTATTTAAAAGAAAAAACAAATACAAAGATGAACAGGCTAATTTTAATAGATTGGTTTAAATGGGAAGTAAAAATGAAAACACATTTAAGGCTTTTAGAACATGTATTTTAAAATGAAATGAAGAAAATGTCATTAATTGTTTTGAGGGAAGCTCTCTGTGCAGAAGTATTACTTATATATGCCCAAATAATGGAAGTTGATCACAGATATGTCTTTTTTTTTTTTTGAGACAGGGTTTCTCTGTGTAGTTTTGCACCTGCCCTAGAACTCACTTTGTAGACCAGGCTGGCCTCGAACTTACAGAGATCTGCCAGCCTCTGCCTCCTGAGTGCTGGGAGTAAAGGCGTGAGCCACCACTGCCCGGCTCACAGATATGTCTTTAAAGAGAGGAATCAGTTTAGTTTTGCTGAGCACCCAGAAACAATTTGGTGCACTGTGTGGGACTAAACTTGCCTGTGCTGAATCTCTCAGCAGTGTATAGAAGGAGGGGAAAGGGGCTGGGGACTGACACTGAGAAGAGGCATTTGAAGTAGGAGAATAATTCTGAAATGGTTGGCTCCATGTACAACACACACCTGTTTCATTTTCTTTCACTGGATATACTTAGTGGAATTTGGTTTATAGATGAATACTCATGTGAGGGGATTCCATGAGGGGAAGATGAAGCAGTTTGAGGCTTGGAATGTGAAGAGATGCTTATGCCTGTATCAACTGGAGAAAGAACCATTGTAGACTTAGGTGACTAACAGCTGCTGATTGAAAGTTTACCAGATGTCTCTCCCTCAAGAACCCTCCAGAACCTAGGAGATCAAAAATGAATATTTCCCCCATTTAACAGTAGGTGGAATGGGAGGAAAATCAGAATGAATGTTTAACTGCTGGTCCCACAGTATGATTTGAACCCAGCAGGACTGCTTGAAAACCCCACTTTACTCCTTCTGAAAAATTTTAGATAAGTCTCATTGTATAGCCCTGCTGACCTGATACTTGTTATGAAGACCTTTCTGGCCTCAAACTCACAGAGATGTACCTGCCCCTGCCTCCAGAGTGCTTATTAAACACATGTACTACTATGTCTGGCCTACTGTATTTTTTTTTTTTAAATAATCCCTTATGACCCACTGCTTCTGTGTGTAGACTAAATGGGGATGGGAAAAGCAGAGATGTAGTTTTCAAGTTACAGCAAAATTGGCAGTCAGAATTGTGGAGAAAATAAAATCCCTGCAAACAAGGAGAAAAGTCAAGTTTTCAGGACAAAAGAAGTTGGAAGCTAGTTAGAACAGATAAGCATTAGGGAGCTTTTTCTTGGATTCACAAAGGCAGCCATGACTGTGATATCTAGAGAACTTGCTTGGGAAGGTCTGAAATTGAAGAGGAAATGTCTTCCAGGAGTTCGGAGAGACATCCAGCAGTGGATGCATCCATTTTGTACTGTCAGACAAGCTCCCACAGTCTTGATTGACCAGCAAAGGAAGCTGAAGGAAACCAAGAAGCTCTGTACACAGTGCCCTTTGTATTATTTTTTCTTATCAAACCTGATGGTCCACAAGCACCAACATTCCTACTTCTAATGACGGCTTTACCCCAACATCTCAACCATTTGTTGTAATCTCACATAACACGGGAAAAACTGGGGGTTAAGTAATGAAGGAGATTTCTCTGGAGGTCTTATCAGGAGCAGGTCTATTACCAATCCTGGTTACCTCGAGGCCTAGGTAAGTTGTTGTCACTGTTTTCTACTCCATCCCTTTTTATTTCCGAGGAGCTTCTGACAAATGTTCTTGTACTCTCCATCAGGGGCTGTAGAGACTGCTGGTTCCGCTCAGAATCCATTCTCCTTTTTCTGTCAGATAGTGGCTCTCAAAATTTTAATCCAGAAAAAAAGCATGCAATGAATGTTCTAGTCCCTCTTGTCAGATGACACCATGTAGCCAATGGGATGTGAGCAGAAACCGTGCAACCAATTCGTGGGTCATGGGATTAATGGTAGCGTCTGTGATGGTTATTACTCTCGGCTGTCAACTTGACAGGGTCCAGAATCAGTGTGAGGGGGCGATAAGCCACTGGTAATGCCAGTGAGATTATCTAGGTTAAGTTAATTGTGGTGGAAAGATCTATTCTCTAGGGACACCATCTCATGGACTGGTGTGGTTTGAATGAGGATGTCTCCTATAGGCTCATATATTTGAACACTTGGCTCCCACAGTGGCATTGTTCGAGGAGGCTTCGGAAGTGTGGCTTTGTTAGGGGAAGTGTGCCACTGGGGGTGGGCTTGGAGAGTTTAAAAAGTCATGTCATTCCTAGTTTGCTCTCTCTGCTTACATGCTTATGGATGTGACTTCCAATCCTGTTCCAGCCACCATGCCTCCTGCCACTGTGGACTTATATCCCTCTGAAACTGTAAGCCCAAATAAACTCCCTTCAATTTCCTTGGTAGTGATGTTGTCACAGAAAGAGAAAGTATCTGAAATAGCTGGGCTCCCAGACTGACTGAAATGGAGGGAGCGTGCTGAGCATGACGATTCACCGCTCTCCGCTTCCAGAGCGCAGGTGTAATGTGACCAGTTGGGGCAAGTGTCTGCTGCTCATGTCTTCCCTGCCATCATGGGCTGTACCCTCAAAGTTTGGTCAGGTGTTTGTCACAGTAATGAGGCATGTAATCATGCTCCTCCCATTCCCCCCACCTTTTCTAGGACAGACTGTTGATGTTCCTCGTAGTGTGCCATTTTTATAGTGTAGCCAATTAGTCAGATGTTTCCATTTCCTTATTTTATTTTATTTTATTTTATTTTATTTTATTTTATTTTGGTTTTTCGAGACAGGGTTTCTCTGTGTAGCTTTGTGCCTCTCCTGGAACTCACTTGGTAGCCCAGGCTGGCCTCGAACTCACAGAGATCCGCCTGGCTGTGCCTCCCAAGTGCTGGGATTAAAGGCGTGCACCACCACCACCCGGCCGAGTATTTTTTTTTTTTAAACATGGATCACCAGGCAAATAATTAAAAAGTCAGTGAAATAATCACCCAGATTTAAGTCACAGTCCTTCCACTATAAAGTCATTTAGTCTTGTGGAAGAAATTTAGTTTTTTTGAGCTTTAGTTTCCCTATCTGTGAGAAGGATTGAGAAATGTCCCTGTTGTTCTGACTAGATCTAATATTTCGCAAGATTACCATGGATATGGGGAGTACTGCAGCATCAACATGTAACTTCTGTTTGGCTCTGATTCTAGATCAGGAAGTTCCTGAGACCCTGGAATTTTGAAACCATGACATTTTCCTGCAGGTTTTGGCTTTCCCCTGGGTCTCTGTTGGCTGTCCAATATGTGACTTAAAGAAGGGTTTATTTTAAAAAATGTGATTTTTCAAAATTCTTTGTGAATTTCATACTATGTATACAATGTGTTTTGATCATATTTGCCTCCAACTACTCCTAGGTCCTCCTCACCCCACTCCCAACTTCATGTTCTCCTTTAAAAAATAATTCATTGAGTCTAATTAGGATTGAGTCTAATTAGTGCTTCCCATATGTGCCTGGGTATGGGATTATCCAGTGGGGTCTGGTCAACCTACCAGGGGTTACACCCCTAAAGAAAACTGACTCTCTTAGTATCTAGCAATTGTCAATAGTTTCTCAAATAGGCGTGGGAGTCATGTACTCTTCCCTCATCCACACAGGAATGTTGACTGGTTTGATTTTATGCAGGTCTTGTATAGGCTAAAGAGGGATTTCTAGTCACTCTTCTCACTAGATGGCATGTACCAAGTGTTTGCCACATTTGGGAACTTCCCTTTGAGAACAGTTGCTTTCTTTAAAGAAAGGTCTAGTGACAAGATTTAAACATCTCTGATGATTGAGTAGTGTGTGTGTGTGTGCGCGCGCGTGCGTGCGTGCTCGCGCGCCCACGCACGTGTGTGTGTGTGTGTGTGTGTGTGTGTGTGTGTGTGTGTGTGTGGTTGTTGTTGCTTGAGAATTCTATACCTGTGTATTATGTGTTTTGATGAAATATGTCTCCTTCATTCCCCTCCATCACTTTTCCTCCTAACTTCATGTGTCTTTTTTTTTTTTTTTTTAAAGAACAAAACACCGCATCCACATAGTGCTGCCTATATGTGCATGGGGATAGGGCAATATACAGGGACCTGGGTAGCCTCTCAGGGGACATATCTCAGAGGAAAACAGGCTCTTTCTTGTCCAGAAGCCGTCAATTGCCCATATCAAGAGTGTGAGACTTTATGATCCCCTGCCCTACCCAGGATGGTATTTTTGTTGGCTTAATTTTGCACAGATTTCAAGCATGCAGTCACAGCCACTGTGAGTCCATGTGTACAATGGTCCTGTCATGTCTGACAAATACTGTTTTACTGTAGGCTTCCATTAGTTTTGTCTCTTGAAAATTTTGCCCCCTCTTCTTTGATGATTCCTGAGTCTTAAGGAGGTGTGATAAAGATTGTAGCTGGAAGTTTTCCTGTGTCCCTCCTGGCCTGTGGTCGGGACAAATCTCTCATCCACAGTCCTGCAACCTTTTATAAAATAATCACACAGAGGCTTAATATTTATAACTGCTTGGCCATTTACTCAGGCTTATTACTGACTAGCTTTCACACTTAAATCAACCCATAATTCTTATCTATGTTTAGCCATGTGGCTTGGTACCTTTTTTCAGTTTTGCCCCACATCTTGCTTCCTCTGTGTCTGGCTGGCGACTCCTGACTCTGCTCTTCCTCTTCCCAGCATTCCTTTAGTCTGCTCACCCTGCCTATACTTCCTGCCTGGCTACTGGCCAATCAGTGTTTTATTAAACCAGTGTACAATAGCATTATCCCACAGCAATAGATGTTCTATTTAGAACAAAGCCCACTGTACTATTGTATTCTCTGCATGTTTACCAGTTGTGAGTCTCTGTATTAATCACCATCTATCTACTCTAGGACATGGAGAAATCAAGTTAGCACCAAGTTGGGATCTTCAGCTTTCATAGTATTAAAAGGTTCTAGTCATGATACTGGGGGAAGAAAGTTATCAACACTCTCACCCAACTATGAATCCTGCAAGCTACAATGATGTCTAGCCTGGAAGGATATGTACCTTGGTGCAATAGTGGCATAAATTCTATGGGAGTAACCAAACACTTTCTGATTTCAAGACCATTTAATAAGATGGAACTTATGCCTGGTCCTATTAATTGAGCCAACCCGCTGTGGTAGGCCCCAGAGGAGAACTTATTACAATTCTGCTAAATGGACATAGTAATAAACTTTCCCTAAGTTCTTGTCTATATACCTACAGATTATTGTATCTCTCATTCCTCATCTGATGCTTAATTCTGTAAGCTTAGTCTTCATGTTCTTTGCTAGTTCCCATTAGCAGAGATGCAACCATTTAAGGGATACGTCAACCTCCTGGTAACTTGTTTAAAAGTTTAAGAAAATGTACTGACACTGACATCAGTATAGTGGAATAAATCCTTTATCTCAATCACAAGGAGGACAAAAACCAACCAACCAACCAACCAACCAACCAACCAACCAACCAAACAAACAAACAAAAAAGTATGTCTTGTAAAGCAAGATATAATTACAACTTGGGAAGAAATTGCCTCTAAGTCTCTGTTATCTGACTCAGAGCTGAGCTTTTCTCATTATCTATTCCTTTCTGTCCTCAGATGTTGATTTATCAGTTGTGGTATATGTAGATTCCACATGGATTTCCTCTAGCTATACATGTCTCCTAGTGAAATATTGGGCTGGAGTAGTCCAGTAGGCAATATGCTCTTCATAAGCTCTCAGATGCTAGATATATAGAAGCAGATAAGGTTTGAGTGCTTCTTAATAATGCTCCAACTTGGAGTGGTGAGGCTAGCTAGACTCATTCATTAAAATGGCAGCTATTCCCAGAGTATCTGCTGATTCTGAAACTGTCCTAAGTGACAGGATATATAATCATTAGCCAAGTGAAGCCCTTGTTTTATAAAGTTACATTTTATTATTGAAAATGACCTTTAATATTCTTTTTTAACCAGAAACTGTGATTCATCATTTCCATTTGATGAAACCAGCTCGGCCAGAATTTTTAACAATACTGATGGCAATCTCTGGTCTCTAAGGACATTTGTTCATCACAGTGAAAGCAGCTGTGAGAAAGGAGCTGACTTACTGGGAGCTGTTCTGCATCCTGAAAGTAGCCTGTGAAGAAGGCTGCTGGTTCAAGATCTTTATTCTTGAACAAAGACATGTGACTCTCATTCTTTTCTTTCTTTTTGATCATTTTTATCTATTTTATTGTGTCCTCTGTCACTATTATATACTTTTCTAAAAGTAAAATGGTTCTAAACGTAAGATGGAGTATCTGTACCCATATCTGACACAGTAGACTTCAAGCCAAACTTAAGCAGAAAGAACTCTACTATATACTAATAAAGAGAAAGCTCAACAAGAAGACATAATAGTTGTAAACATGTGTGTACTGAGTATTGGTATACTTACTTTTATGAAGCAAACTTGAAGGGATAGGCTGGTCCAGAGATAATAATAGGACTTCAGTAACCCATTATCATCAACAAATAGGTAGATCATCCAGACAAAAAGTTCACAAAGGAACCTTAGAATTAGATTATACTATAGATCAAATGAGCTTAACAGACTTCTATAGAATATGCTAGCAAATCTCTGTAGAATGACTATCTTCTCAGAAGCCTAAGCCCAAGAAACATTCTTCAAAATAGCTCACAATTTAGACCACAAAACAAATCTTAAGAAACCCTAAACTGAAATAATTTCTTCTGTTGTATCATGTCATAATGGAATAAAACTAGAAATAAACAGCAAGAGAAATGTATAGAATGTGTATAGAAATATATAAACACACTGAGACTGAAAATATAACTTTGAATGATCAAGTAAAGGAAGAAATCAAGGAACAGTTAAAAGTTTCTAAGAATCTAATGAAAAGTGAAAACCCCATAGTCTAAGTGTGTGATAGGCTCATGTAAATACTCTATGTTCACATAAGAATGTATTTCTTGGAATCTTTCCCCATCCATAAGTAAGGAATGTTATTATAATAAAATCAACATACCCACCACTAAAATGGACAATATACTACAAATTTTATCATATATTTTCCCAATTTCCATGAACAAACAATGCTACAGAAATAAAATGAATGCATAATATGTTAAAGGCTCAGACCTGCATTTATTGTCATCTATACTCTTTGGAACATCTGAAATGGGTATGCATTAGTCTGTCTTAAGTGTTCACAACATGTTATATGTTAAATATCAAGTGCTGCAGACATCAAATTTCAAAAGAGGGACAAGGTTATATGCAAATGGTGACCATGAGATTTTTGGTAATTGGTGGCCAACTCTTAAACTATCATGGATAACAAGGGTATTAATATGTCAAGAATAAATATGTTCATTTTAATTAAAAATGCTTTCTCTTCAGTTCCCAATTTTGGAACTATTGTTTACAGAGAGACTTGACTCAAGGAAAGAGGGCATTTCACTATTTCTCACCTTTTTCCTCGACTCTATTTCTTGTTCCACCTCCCTATTGTTTGGATCATTGTCAATCAGTTTGTCCTTGGGAAGAGGGTCAAGAATACAGGATTTTGTTTTTCAGTTGTTCTGCTGGTTGACCTGGATAGCTCTCTTGAGCTTGCAGAGATTACAGAGTTTGCTACAACCGATTTTACAAAATTCATGCCAGTCATTTTTTTTTACTTCAAGATCTTGATAGACAGTGTTCTCTATGCTCCTGTCTTAGAATTTGTCTTAAGAGGTATCTTGTCTGATAACAAAATCCTTGAAATATGAGAATAGTATTCATTTACATACTGCTTACCATTCTCTGAGGTACTTGGTTTTATTAACAATGTCAGTATGAATTATCTCTTCTCCCATCTTCATCTGTCTCTAAGTTCCTTAATGTTTCTTTGATAGTGTAATTATATTCTAATTAAAATATATTGAAAAAAGAAAAATAAATAGAATTAAAAATGGAAAAAATTAATGTGGCTCACAAAAGTGAATTAGGTAAATTGTGAAGTTATCAGTTCAAATTCTAAACATTTTAGGGAGCCTTAAGCTAATATGCTGGTCATTGTACACACACACACACACACACACACACACACACACACACACACAAATTTTTCTCCAGTCCCTATCACGCTCATAAAGAACAGTATCATCAATTTTATAATCAGCATCGCTATATTGACATTATCAATATGGTATACACCATAGCATCTTATAGAAAGAGCATTACATTAACAGACTGCTGCCCAGAGATGGGAGGAGATTGTGATCAAGGTGTTTGTACTCACAGTGCACAAATAGACTCTTCTGGTTCTGCTTAGCTTATGATGCCTTCAGTTCATGTCAATGGCATAGTCAAATTTTGATATCTTATTCTAAAACAGACTCCAGACCACTGCTTGATCTTTCCAATCCAACTTCCAGGTTCTACACTTTTTTTTTTTTAGTTTTTCCAGCATTCAATGGATTGATCATATTTCTGTATTATGATTGAGAAGTAAATGTCTGTTTACCATTCTCAAGGACAAAGGCCTTGATTTTTCACCCAAAACACAAGAAAAAAGCTGCCAAAATACTTCTCAGAAATCTGACTTCCTACATTGTTCTTAGACAGAGCATGTCTTGAGGAAGCTATTCTCCTTAGATTGGAGATGTCAGTGATCCTTAGATGTAAATTTTTTTCAGGTCTGAGCTTACTATCTCCAGTGCTGGGAGAATCATGGAGAATAAATTTCTCTGGGAAATGGCCCATAGGAAAAACATTTTATACCTTAATGTTCTCAGTTTCAGATTTATGGTTTAAATAAGAACTTTCACATTATAAAACTGCAAGAAAAAAACTTTCAATGAGAAACACACAGAGGATACTTGAGAAATTCATTGAAAATGCAAAGAAAGTTGGAGAAATTATTTCTGACTACTTTAAGAATTATAAGAAATTTAGATTTAAAAAAACCATTTGAAAGCACTTCAATCACTGGGACATTTCTGTCTGACTAAAGGAAGGACTGATTGATGTTCACCATTCTCTGCTTTCTGACATCTCAATGGTTTTCTGAAGATGGCTTTTTGTGCATTCATCCTCCTCAGGCGTGTCCTCCAGAGCCCTCTGAAGAACCATCCTGAGGGACCGATGACGCCTATGCTGCCTAAAGGAGCCAACGAAGAAGTAAATGATGGGGTTGGCACAGCTGTTCACACAGGACAGGACAGTAGTAATTCGGTAAAGATGACAAAAGGGATAATGCAAATGAAAGTCAAGCCAGAAAAACAGGAACAGGTAAAGCCCAAGAGGCAGGCCACAGATGAGGAAGACCACCACTGTGAGTGAGATGGTAACATACAGCCTGGTCAGTGGATTCCGCCTGGATCCACAGAGGATCCTGACTACTAGGGCCACACTGGACCCAAAGAGAAGCATAAATAAAAAGATCAGAAATGCAGTTACAATAAAGTTAACATTTTTCCACAAATGATGACAAACATCACTCAGGAATCCTGAGAAGTACCACTCGAGGATGCCCATCAGAAAGGACAGGGCCCAGATTAGGGCACATATGATAGCTGACATGTTTTTTGGGCGGTGACAGTGGTACCAGATTGGCCACAATACAGACAGGCAGCGCTCTGTGCTGATAGCACTGAGTATGCTCAAGCCTGAGAAATAGGGAATGATTGCTGCATTGCCTAAGATTTTTTTGCCTAATTTATGGACATAGATGCCATAGAAATCAATGACCCGTAACAGAGAGTCAATAAAGTGGCAGCAGAGGAAGAAGGAGTCTGCCAAAGCCAAGTTTAGGATGTAGACTGAGATGGCTTTCCTGCGCATATGAAATCCCAAGAGCCAGAGCACAATGGCATTTCCTGCCAGTCCAATCAGGGCAATGATGAGGGCCAGGAAGTTCAGGGTCAGGATTGGATCGCAATTTGGATTCTTGGGCTGGTCAGTTTCATTCGTTGGTGTAGATTCTGTGTTGTGGGATGAGATGGTTGGATCCATGCTCATAAGTCTTCCAGTAGTGTCCCTGAGAACATAAACCATGTTTGAGCATCTTAATATAGTCCCTTCTCCTCAGGACCACAATGTTATACTGTTGTTAGCATTTCTAAATAAATTCATTTATAAATAAAAGAACAACATGACTGCATGGATTAAGTCACCAAGAAAGAGCTGGAGAGTTCTGGACTGTGGATTCAAACCCAGAGTTTGTTGACTATAGCCTGAGTCATTCTTCCTATGTATAACTCAGGACCTCCAAATCATGTGGAAATAATCCATACTTTTCTATGTCATATCCACATATTCTGTGAGACAAACTTCTCCTTTCAGGGGCTACATAGACCAAGCACTACTCCTTTCTGGACCATAATTTTTTTCTTGTGTGAAAGGATTGAGAAAAATACAGAGATGATTATAACGTCCCCATGATGAGATGGTTCCGTCATCCATGGAGAATTACTACCTTGTTTTAGGGTACTGTGGACCTTTTCTAGGACATTTGTTAGGATGGCTGTGTCTGGTGATCTAAATAGGACCCAGAGGGAGTAGTTTAAAGACAAGAATGCTTTCTATATTTTCCAGGGCTTAGCTTTTTCTATATTTTGTATATCATAGTTTGTTTTTTTATTTTTTAAAAGCACATAAATTTAAAAATCACATTGAAAAAGTGTGTGTGTGTGTGTGTGTGTGTGTGTGTGTGTGTGTGTGTCTGTGCATGCGCAAGCATGTGCACATGCATGCATTCTTGTAGAGATCACAGTTGAAAGATTTGGTTCTCTCCTCTAATTTTGTTTTTCCTGGGGATTGAATTTAGGCCATTAGGTTTGGCAGCAAGTACTTCTGCCCACTAAGTCATCTCATTGGCTTACATTGTGGCGTTGATATTTCCTCAATGAGTGAAAGAACAAACAAATGAGATTCTCTCTAGTAGTAGGTAATTTGGATTAAGTAATAAAGTGTAAATTAAAATAAATGAAAAGAATTACACCACACACATGCAGGCATGCATGCGTGCGTGCACACACACACACACACACACACACACATACACACACACAATTTAGTTATAAAGAAAAAATCTCATTCATTGTAATTACTTTTGTAGATAGGTCTGTATATTTTGGAATGATGTCTATGCCCAGATAATTGAATGTCTTTGTTATGAGAATTCAGGATAACTTTGACTAGCATCTAGAAGCATTTTGTTGCACAACATGAATTCAGGATTTGGGCTGGAGCTGCATTTGTTCATCATCAGTACAGACAATGAAGTAATAAGTTAGAATAAGGTCTATGTAATATTATAAGGGGATATGAAAATAATGATGGAGGAGTATCAAGAGTATGTTGTGGAGTGCATGATATAATCTAATTCCTGTCTCTCTAAAGATATCTTTAGTAGAGTTCATTTGCCAAAGAAAGTTTTTGTATAAAATAGTTCTTTGATTGAGAGGTACAGAGAGGCACACACAGACATTAAATAGAGAAAAGAACAGCTCACATCTGGGGGACTAATACCAGGTCCCAAGAGGAGAGAAACTGAGGGACAAAGTCACAAATACAAAACCTACTGCTTGTGGCATGTGGTGAGGTTAAACATCATGACAGGAGCACATTGTGTAGCAAAGAGGCTCATCTAGTGGAGAGGGGGAGATGGAGATGGGGGTGCCTGTGTTAGCTTTTCCCCTCTTCCTGTTTTGTTACATTTGGGCACTCAGCTTCTTGGATGAGGCCACCCACATTCCTTCTTGGACTCCCTGCTTGTCTCAGACATATTAAGAAGTGTGATTTAGTAATTTTGTAGAATTTTCTTAATCCATATCAACTTGACACCCAAATACACCTCCTAAAACCATTCAGAATTTCCAAATAAAAACAATAGCATGGTCATAATTCTACTTAACACAGATGTCCTGTATACAAACTAAAGATGCCGTAATCCACTCCTTTAATCTCAGCAGTTTTACCTTGCTCAGCAGCCAGCATTCACAAATATCTTTTGAGACTCAGACTAATTTCTTAGCTGCCATTCCCTATAAAAACAATATAAAAAGTCAAATATAGAAACTCCCAACATACCATTGCATAGAGAAAACATTCTCATTCTAAAGTAGAGGACCAGGAGAATGTCAAGAAAGTATGGGCCCAAGGAAACCCACTGGTGTACACATTAAATCTTGCGTCTTCGTATCCATCAACAAGATCACATGGTACTGTGATGTGACCTCAAAGGGCTTGGGAGGCCCTGCCTTTGTGGATTTTCCAATTGCAACCTATGTAGCCTTTCTGATGAGCTGTCTGTGTTCTATACCTGCAGCAGTTTCCAGCAGATGTTCCATGTTTCTGGCATCTCCAGTTTCCTTGGATTTTCATCTTGCCTTAAGCTTCATTCTTACAGCAATTTAATCAATAGATTTAATATGTGCACATCAAAATACCATCAGATATTTCTGTAGTAGTTTAAAATGTTTATTATATAATTTATGAGCAAATGCAAAAGATCTAGACAGTTAAAATCATTTCAAAAGTAAAAAACCAAGTTGAGGACACAAACTACTGGACGTAGACTTCCCACTAAGCTCCGGTCATCATAGCAGTAGGTGTGGGTGTAACTAGACCAGAGACTAATGTAAATGTTTTGATGAAGTGAAAGGCAGTATTTTAGTACTTATAGCTAGATGGTTTCTGTCACAAATACTTAACTTTGCTGATGTGTGACGGTAGCCACAGATAATTCATAGATAAATGTTTCTTTCTCTTCCTTCTTGTTCCCTCTTATATTTGTTTTTCTCCTCTCTCTTCACTCATTATCTACTTACTTACATACACAAACTCACATACATACACAAACACACATCATATATGTCTATATATGCTATTATATACAATTTTCATGAACTGATATTTCAAACTAACCTTGGTAGACAAAAGATCACATTAGCTTGATTCGAACTTTTCCATAGTTTCTTAAGAAAAGCTTTTCTCCATCTAAGACATGTTGTTTAAGATCTGGAGAGTCAGCTTTGAAGACTGCCACTGTTTTCACTGATGCTCTTCCTGGACAGAGGATTCAAAAGGAAGCAGAAGATGACTTGATGCTGATAATAGTAGACAGGATATGAGCAACACTAAGGTAACTTCAAATCATAAAGTTAATCTGAATATAGAGTGACAGAAACCATGTTAGATGGCAGGATGCAGAGGAAGAACATCAACACTGTGAGCTCAGGAGTCATATGCGGCTTGTTCAGTAGTAGCATCTGTTGGGAATCCAGTCCAGGAAGGCAGGATTGACTCAGAGAACACAACAAACAAAAATACAGTAGTGATGAAATGCATTGCGCAACTCCAGTCGCAGTCAAAATCTCTAAACAGAAAGCCACAGTGGTGCTTTTGCAGGTTGCTCAGCAGCAGAGACATTAGCCAGAGCAGGGCCCACAGGACACCTAATGCATGTCTTGTGTCAGTAGTGTCAACACAGATAGGTCCTGCATAGTGCTAACGGTGCTGAGTGTGTTCAGGCCTACTATAGCCTACCTACCATGTAGGAACAGCTAGTCACAATGAGCAAGTCACTCGGGACCGGGAGAGAGGCAGGATAAAATATGTAGGTGAGTTAAACCAGGGAACCTACAATGAAGCAGCACAGGGAGAGGAAGATGGTCCTTCTGGGTTGCAGATATTGATAAAGAATGTGTTCCTGTGCATTCTGAAACTCAAGGTTTAGAACACTACGGTCTTTCCTGCCAGCCTAAACAGGGCAATTATGAAGGCTTATAAGCTCCTTAGCAGAGGAGCCTTATAGAAACACGAATGTCTTAGTTAAGGTTTCTATTGCTGTGATGAAACACCATGACCAAAAGCAACTTGGAGAGGAAGGGTTTGTTTCAGCTTACTACACACAGGTTCCACTCCATCACTGAGGGAAGTCAGGGCAAGAATTCAAAGGAACCTGGAGGCAGGAACTGAAGCAGAAGCCATGGAGCGGTGCTGCTTACTGGCTTGCTCCTTATGACTTGCTCAGCCTACTTTTTTGTAGCACCCAGGACCACTGGCCCAGGGGTGGCACCACTCACAATGGGCTGGGCCCTCCCCCATCAATCATTAATCAAGAAAATGTCCTACAGACTTGCCCACAGGCCAATCTGGTGGAGTCATTTTTCTGAACTTAGGTTCCCTTTTCCCAAATGACTCTAGCTTGTGTTAGGTTAACGTAAAATAAGACAGCACAATAGAGAATGTTCTTAGTTCCAGTCATTGCTATAGTTTGGGTTTCCCCTATTGAGTTTATTGGAACCTCCAGTAGTGCCCCTGGGAACCCAACTAAGACACTAACACCTACAAAGCATGATCTCTCATTCTTAAGACCATCATGTGGTATTGGAATTACTAACTTTGTGTCACAGGGGAGGAAACAGGTACAAAATTATTTTTAAAAGATGGGATGCCTACAGTTGGCGTTAAATACCATATTTTCTCTCCTTGACTGACAGAGGAATATTCTCTAGGCTAGACATTCATATAGACTCCAAGAGTCCTTGCCAGACACCACACCATGTCTCCAGAATTTCTTAACATAAGAAAAATTAGTCCTGGATAGATTTTGAGAAAACATGACTGTGGACACAGGCATTGCTTTGTCCTGGGCTAAAAAATTTCTCTCAGCTACTGAAATTAAAAATGACAAAGAAGACCTCTGGCCACAGTCATGACTACTGATGTAGGAGATGCTTTGGGGATGTAAGGGAGTCTGACTTTTAGGACAGATAGTGAGGATGGCTGTCTGTCATGTATCCCTTTGAAGACAGGAACATGTCTGTTTCTGAGGGTCTAGCTGTGTGTGTGTGGCATTCTGTGTTTTTGATATTTGTCCATCAAATGAGTGAGTGGAAGAGGAGCATGACAGTAGTGGACGATTTGGGTTGAATGCAAAAGTAAAAATGAAACACAATTATAGGTAATAGGATATTTAAGTAAAGCAAGGCGAATAATAGTTTATTCTTCATGACTCTCTTGGACAGCTCTGTGTGTTTAGAAGAATTTCCTGAGTATTACAAGGATGGACCCCTCTCCTATGGTCAGCTTTGGATTCACTTTCTGCTCCTAGAAAGGGAAGCATCACATTTGCCTCCCCAAGACTTAAAATATCACAGAAAAGGTGGAGATATCAGGGTTTTGTTGAGGTCCATTGAAAGAGAAGTCCTTCCTCTTGGTCAAAAGAATGGATTCTGAGTTCTCCCTCTAACCTTGTGTAGAGATACGACACAGATCTGCTCAACAGATTAAAACATTGCATACTTTTAATCTCCTCCCTTAAGAGCTGACCACGCTGTGCTTGCGAGTCGCCTGGCTAGGAGATTGCTAAGGTGGTGTAAGGAGTGGCAATTCACTTATCCCTCACAGAAGCACCATCCTTACTGCAGCCGTCTCTGAGCTTCTCTCACACGGTACAGTTCAGCTTGTCTGCTTCTCCGAGTGTACTCTAACACAGAAAAGCGTTACCTCCCCACCCCATGGGACAAAAGCCCAAGCATGCTTTTCCTGACACTCTGGACTTTCTCACTCATCTCTAAAACCCCACCCCCTTCTCCCATGGAGTTTCTTTCCAGCTTCTGTTGCTGGACATGCCAGCTTGCTTGGAATCTAACTCAAAAGGCATGTGTTTTTCTTGTCCCCTTCTCCATCTTCCTCCTGTGGCAGCTGCCCAGATTTACAGCTTGCCTACTTTGTTGTTTTGCTCTGAAATTCTAATAACACTGAGCTTCCTTCCGAATCTGTTTTTATAATCTTTCCTGGGGGAGGGGTTGTTTCAAAATTCTTTTATTACTGAGGGAACCCTGATTTTTCCCACAACACAAGGACTCATTATGACTTGGCTGAGCATGGAGACCTATTTTTGCACACAGATTGTGTGTGTCTGGGTGGGCTGGGGTGGGAAAGAGGGACAATGTAGGCTGAATTGCCCAGCAACATAAAGAACGAAGAAAGGAGGGTGAAGTCTGAGTGCCAGGAAAAGATGTAGTGGAATTAAAACCAAACAACAAAAGGAAGACTTAGTTGGTGTGTGAGTGAGTCACAGGAATGCATTCCATTCCTTCTCCCAGGAAGTCCTTAGTGGTGTTTCCTTTGCATTTGATTAAGAGGAGCCTTTGAAGAGAAGCAGAAGTATAGGACTTAGAATAGAAAGAAATCCCGCCCCCAGCTGTAGAACTAACAATTGATCTGAAATCAGCAGGTACTTTCTCTTTTGGGGTCTTTCAACAGTTGGAGAGGTAGGGATTAACATTCTTCTCAGCTTTTAGAAGATGGCTTTGGAGCAGAGAGGGTGACTGATTTGCTCTTAACATTGTGGGTGGAGTCCAGTGATGTAGCCTCCTTCACTGTTCTCTCTTCTGCACAGGCCTACAATCCTAGCTTCCTAGAACTATTTATTATACATAGAGGAAGTAAAATCCTGTGGTTAATTTTCATGTTAAACCCACGTTTGACATAAATGTTGTGGGTTAAATAAAATACAGCAGAAACAAACTCCAGAGGTGAGGAAGGGAAGCCAGTGAAGTAGAAGAGAGATATGGGTAGAAGCCAATTAAGGACAAATGTCTCACTCCAGCATCTCTCTCCTGCCTCACAAAGTAGACGGGACTCCCTTCAGAGGACACACCTAGAAAGGAGCTGTCCAAGTGGACAGAAGACACACCCTCCTCCTATAGGATGCAGAGAGGCACCGGGAAGTGAATGTAGCCTTTTTAGATAATCATTCAAAGCCTTAGATGGCTGGAGGGTGTGGGGAGGAAATTAGCATCTTTGTTGTCTGGACATAGTACCCTTTAGTTTGAACATGTGGCTTTAGAGTCTCTGGGAGACATCACCAGGAGAGTAGAGGGAGGGAGGGGAGAGTTGAGTTTTTGGCTCCTAGCTCTGGACCTGTGAGGCTGTGAGTTAGTAACAGCAGTGACTTTCTGCTTGCATGGGCATCCTTTTCTACAACTATAGCTAGGTCTAATTTTCTCTCTGGGAACTGCTTCTTCCCTGGCTGCATATAGGGATGGACACAGTGCCTTACTAGACCTGCCTTAAGGTGATTGAGTATGCATCGTCAGTGTCCCTCAATCCTGTCAATCATTGTAAACAGTCAACTCAAGGAATATTCCTCAAACATTTCAATTTGGGCTAACATTTTTCTTCTGGTACCTTCTCAGGTTTCAGATATACAAAGGAGAATAACTTGAAAAGCAAATAAACAATGAAATCTGGTTTATAGCAGTAAGTCTGAGAAGCAATGTCTGAATGTCATCTTGACCCATTCTTCCCTTTTAATTATTTATTTTTGAGACAGAGTCTCTCCATGTAGCCCAGGCTGGGCTGCAACTTACTTTGTAGCCCAGTCTGACTTCAAGATCATTCTCCCACACACTGAGATTAATGGGGTGTGCAATCATATCAGCTTTCGCCTTGAAATGAATGTAAGATGCATTATTCTCCATATAGCAACATATCTAAATAACCAGAATAAAAGAAATGTCAATGGCCTTGGTAATCTTATTGAGATCCCCCTATTCAAGGTTGCCAACACTGTTTTCAGAAGGAAGCCTCATGTCTCTTTCCTTTCCCTGAAGAAAGTCCCATGGTCCCTGCATGCAGCTTCTTAGCATAGAAGCAGAAGGATATGAATATATCCTTGACAAACAAAATTTTTAACAAACCCTGGAAACAAATGTATCTTGACACAAATCCTTACCTTTCTTCCAATCTTCTGTCAGGAGTCGGACGGAGAGCTATTTGTCCTGAATACAGAGAATCTTCTGGGGTCGACGATGTGGAATATCCTTTATGTCTGCTAAGAAATGCTTGTAGGAGCTTTAGTAAGACCTAGTGACCAAGTGAGACTTACTTAGATGCTGGGCAGCCCATGTGATTTCTTGTACAAGGGCTGTGGGTTAATAAGAGGCCAAATCAATGTGAGACACAATTCCTCACAGAGATATTTCTGGATGACTTCCCAGTTTCCACTCATATATGAGCCTCTCCCATCCCACCTTATGTGGTATCCCCCTATCTCCGTTAGTAAGTGCCATTCTGAAGCTTTAATTGCCAATTGTGAGCCTAGGCAGTAACAATTTAGGTAAATTGAGCTGCTTGAGAGATTTATAACTAAAGTAGATTCTAGTGTCTCTAAAGAATCCTTATTGCTCAACTCTCTTTTTTGTTCTTCCCTGTGTTCTTCACCTAATGATAATTGACTGGTAGGTGTTTTTTTTTTTTATTGTAACTGACAAACAAGTACAAGCAAAGTGAATTTATCCTTTATTCCCATTCTCCAGATGACACACTTGCTGTCCTTTCTATTTCCATTGTGTTTGTTATCTCTGAATAGTAAAGTTATATTTCTGTTTTTAGTTAATCGTGTTGAAAGGTGAACCAACTGAATTCCCTTTTAAACGAGTCTAACTTACCTAGTGTATACTCATTTTTCACTCCATACATGCAATTTATTATTCTCTACTTTTGTTCAGCATAGATAGCAGCATTTGCAAGGGTTACGTCCTGTGGTATGTTTTCTTATGCCACACTTTATAGGCAGATTCAACTATTTGCCATTTAAAAATGTCTTTTAAAATTGCTTTAAGTACTTAGAAAATTACTCAGTGGATTTCTTCTACATAATGCAAAACACCAATCTGTGTTCTTTTCAGACTTGCATGTAGAAGCCTTAATCTCCAGTACCTCTGAACGGGATGGTATTTTAAGATGGGGCCATAAAGAAATGATTGAATAAAGATACATTCACCAGTGTGCATCCCAACTCAATATGCCTGGTGGTTAGTACGTAGACACCCAGTATTGAAACAGGAAGAGTCACTGTGTCACCTCAGGAGTCACTAAAATTCCTCAGGAAAGCCATCATTGCCAACTCCTTTCCCTGAGATATCTAGTGCTCAGAAAATTGAGAAAATAAAATCCTGTTCTTTAAGGCATCCAGTCAAGGAGACTATTTTAGCATCCCAACTAGACCTACAGTGTGGCAGGCAGTTTTTTTTTTCTTTTTGCAAGCCTTTGGAGTTACAGTGTGAAAAAAACTAGATGATGGTTTATGTGTTTATACATTTATTCATTTGCTTAATTTTAATGATTCTTCTAAAATATTAAATGTTTTTAATTGAAATAGAATTATATTACTTCCCTTTCTCATTCTACCTCCAGCCCCCCCAGAAATCCTCCCATAAACCCCATTTGTACTTCTTCACTCTCAATTTTACAGTCTTTTATCTTTATTACTCTTATGTGTAAGTGTGTGTATCTACGCACAAATTTACATAAATACAACCTGCTGAGTGTGTTTTTATTGTTGGTGTATGTACGATATCAGGGCCGACCACCTTTCATTGGAAAGCCAAAAATGGGGTTTATCCCTGAGAGAAGCTAATTCTCCTCCCAGTAAGCATTAGTTACCCATAGGTCTTTTTAGGGGCGGGACCTCATGAAATTTCCCCTTCCACACTAGCATGTCCATTGATATGGCCATTGTCCCCATCTTGTTTATGCAGCCATTTCTAGGAGAGACGCCCCACAGCGGATTTTTTGGGATTTTGGCTCTTACAATCTTTATGCCCTTCTTCCATTATATTTCCTGAGCCATAGACGCAGGAGCTATGATGTAGATGTATCCATTGGTGCTGGGCTCCCCCATGATCTGTTGATCTCTGCATTGTGTCCAGTTGTGGGTTTCTGCGACAGTGTCCCTTTGCTGTAAAGGCAGGCTTCTTTATTTTTTTTATTACAGTTTTCTTTTTTTCATTTTACATACCAACCACTGTTCTTCCTCCCTCCCCTTCTTCTGCTCCTCCCCACCTCCCCCCAATCCCACCTCCACCCACTCCTCATAGGGGCTAAGGTCTCCCTTGGGTATTCAACACAGGCTAGCTAGCATACCAAGTTGGGGCAGGACCAAGCCTCTCTTCCCTGTAGCAAGTCTGAGTAAGGCACTGCACCACAGGGAATGGGGTCTAAAAAGCCAGTTCATGTACCTGGGATAAGTCCTGGTCCTATTGCCAGGGGACCCACAAACAGATCAAGCCACACAACTGTCACCCTCATTCAGAGGGCCTAGTGTGGTCCCATGCAGGCTCCCCAGCTGTCAGTCTAGAGTCCATGAGTTCCCACTAGCTTGAGCCAGCTGTCTCTGTGGTTTTTCCCATCATGATCTTGACTCCCCTTGCTCCTATAATCCCTCCTCCCTCTCTTCAACTGAACTCCAGGAGCTTGGCCAAGTGCTTGGCTGTTGATCTCTGCATCTGCTTCCATCAGTCACTGGATGTAGGTTCTATGATGACTATTAGGGTATTCACTAATCTGAGTACAGGGGAAGGCTAGTTCAAGCACCCTCTTCACCATTGCTATGAGTCTTAGTTGGGGACATTTTTGTGGGTTCCTGGGGATTTCCCTTTCACCAGATTTCTCCCTAAACCCATAATGGCTCACTCTGTCAAGATATCTCTTTCATTGCTCTCCCTCTCTGTCCCTCACCCAATTCTGCCATCTCAAACCCTCATGTTCCCATTCCCCTCCCCTCCCCTCTACTCTTCCCTCCCAGTTTACCCAGGAGGTCTTACCCCTTTCCCCTTCCTGGGGCAATCCCTCTTAGAGTTCGCCTCGTTATCTAGCTTTTCTAGTGTTGTGGATCGTAGCCTGTTTATCCTTTGCTTTGCGTCTAATATTCACTTATGAGTGAGTACATACTGTGTTTGTCTTTCTTCATTGATGAGGGGTTGTAACTACATTTATCTGTGGGTATAAGAATGGATAGAATTTAGAATGTAGTAAGTAATTATGCTGGTCTAGGAAGGGGTCAGAGTAGATTCTTTTTAAAAAATATGTATACACAATTTGTTTTAAGTAAGCTATAGAAATGTCAAATAAGGGTAATCTGATCACAAAGTTCACTAGAAGAACTCTAAAAGGTGGAGTTTTGTGAAGTGAATACAAAAATTTGGTCACATATGAGAATGGGTTTGGAAAAGCCATTTTTGATTGCATTAGCAATTTATGAGAGATTTGAGACTCTTCTCTAATTATAAATGTTCCAGTTTCTTTAAAGATACTTCATACAAGTTCAAGATCACTTTGAAAACAAGGAGAAATGCCAATAAATACTTATAATGATACACTGTAAAAAATAATTAAACTCTTTAAGTTAAATCACTGTAAAGTGCTTAGAGTATTATCAGTTTATCAAATAAGAATGAAATCCATGTACACACTAATGATATTTAATAGTGATATAATCAACATAAATTACAATAAGAAACATAAATTTATGCAATGAAAAGCATAAAAAAGAGTTCTAATACATTTAGGGACCCATTGAAAGGAGAAACCACACAAAATAAAGGAATATGGAAAAGGATACAAGTAAAGTTCTGGTATAAGTTACCAAGATATCACAAAACACACATCTAAGCATTTCAACAAAAATAAACCCATGAGACAGAGGGATAGTTCATGAGGCAAAAAAGTAATACTATTAGAAGGGTCAGAAATGAAAGACAAAGTAACAAAATAAAATGAAGCAAACAATAGGTGCCTATAGCTCAGTGCTTTAAAACTCAGCAACAGGCATGTTCTAGAATGCAGGATCAAGAGGATACTGCACTGGAAAGGAGACCCTGAGAGAAAACAGTTGCTTTTGCAATTACAAGGTAGGATGCTGCCAGAACAAGAAACATGTCAATGTCATTTTTAGCATGAATCTTTTTATTTCATTTTCCCTATAGCCATCTCAGTTTTACTTTCAAAATCCAGTGATGTATTGTGATCCTCCAATGGAGAGGCAGCTTTGCTGGCAAGGAACATCACCACCATGTTTCCAGTCCTACAACTGGATTCATTATTCTGACCCACAATTGGAAAAGAGCAAACAGGCTCTGAGTGTGACTGTTCTGTGAGCAGTGTCCCTTCTTCAAAGTGCATTTTGTTCTTGTTCTCTTTCATTAAAAAAAAAAATCAATTCTTTACATAGACTGCCACCCTTGTTGCTACCGTAGGTAGCTAGATGATTTCTCTAATCCAATTGTACAATCTTCTTCCTCTTTCTCCTCTTCCTCTTCTTTTTTCTCTTCTTCCTCTTCCTCTCCTCCTTCTCCTCCTCCTCCTTCTATTCTTCCTCCTTCAAAGAGGTTTTGTTTTTAATTTTTCACGAATCAACAAAATCCTACACTATAGAATAGAAACAGTTGCAGTGTGTTGGGGAGCCAACTTCTTGTGGGTTAGCTATGCATTCTGGGTAGCAATTTGCAGATACTTCTCCTTGGACCTCAGAACTGGCTCTGTAATGAACAAGGCCCACAAAAGTCACAAGCAAAGTAAGTGTGGTCTCAGGCACACTCTGCGGGGCAGCATGGGGCAGAAAAGAGTTCATTTGTTACAATGACAACAAGGCTCTTTCTCAGGAGACTGCCTTTACAAGCTGGTGTCAGGTTAGGCACAAAAAAAATTATTGAGATCTAAATACAGGAAACACGTACTTTAAAAAATATTTATTATTTAAAACAATTTTTAAATTTAAGTATATTTTGATCTTATTCCTCCCTTCCTCCAACTTCATTCAGATCCTTTCCTCCTCTCTACTCACCTAACCTTAAGTTCTTTCTCAAAAAAAAAAAAACTGAAAACCCAACACAACAAAATACCCAAAACTTAGAAAATGAAATACAGTATCACCCAAAGAGAAAAAAAAAAGCAAACCTCCCCAAAACAAAAAAAAAAAAACAAAAACAAAACCCACTCTCACCAAACCATAACCAAATAAAAGTGCACACACAAAACTGTGGAGTATATTATTTGTTAGTCAACTACTCCTGAACATGAGATCTGCCCTGGAGTGGTTGATATACCCAGTGTCATTCCATTGGAGAATACTGATTTTCTTTCTCCCAGCCCATATAAATGATAGTTCCACCGCTAATCTTTACCCTAGTGGCTAGGCTTATTTTCATTCATTCATTCTTTTAAAAATATAACAAAATAAAATATAATAGGATGAACAAAAACTATGCCATCAAAGTCAGATAAAACAGACCAGAAGAAGGAAAAGGGCCCAAGAGAGGGCACAAGGGTCAGAGACCCACATGTTTCCATGCTAAGGAATGCCATAAAAACACCAAGCTGAACACCATAATAAGTGCAGAGGACTTAGTGCAGACCTGTGCAGGCCCTGTGCATGCTGCCTCAATCTCTCTGAGTTCATATGAGCTTTGCTCATGTTGATTTAGAGGACCTTGTTTTCTTGGTGTCCTCTATCCCCTCTGGTTTTGACATTTTTCTGCGTCCTCTTCCACAGGGTTCCCTGAGCTTTGAAGGGAGGAAGTAGATTCTTTTTTTAAGGTCCATGACCTCATTAGCCCCAGGAAGATGACTGGGTGCCCAGTGCTAGTCCTGATTTCCCTCCTGTTGACTGGGCCTTAAATCCAGTTAGACAGCTGGTAGTTGCCACTAACATGTGAGTACCAGTTCTTGCACATTGATTCCTTTATTGCCATGCTAGTAATTGTCATGGTCATAGGTATTATAGCTGGGTAGGACTGTCTAATCCATCCCTGATAATTTTCATAGAATTTTCTGAAACCGCTTGTGTGGTGGTGACGCACATCTTTAATCCCAGCAGATTAAAAGAGGCAGAGGCAGGCGGATCTCTATGAGTTTGAGGCCAGCCTGGTCAACAGAGTTCCAGGACAGGCTCCAAAGCTACACAGAGGAACCCTGTCTTAAAAACAACGACAACAACAACCCAACCCAACCCAACCCAACCCAAACCAAACCAAACCAAACCAAACCAAACCAAACCAAACCAAACCAAACCAAACCAAACCAAAACAACAAAAAAAGATTTGTCTGAAACCATGAAAGCTAGACTGTAGAACGGAAGCTTTTAGGTCAAATGTAACTTTAATCATAGATGATATCTTTCTCTCCTTTTTTTCTGAGCTCATTCTTAAAGGGGTAGGATGAGATCTCTGAAAAATTAAATAGACTTAAAAAAGTCCGAATTGCTGTCCATCTCCTAGATGGGTAAAGAAGAATGCTGTTCTAGGGCCCCAAGTGATGGAGTTGTAGGAAATACAGTATCAGTTTAACTATAGGCTTAGGAATGTGAAGTTACTTCTGATCCAGATAAGAGGGTTGCAGAGGAAGGGTAGTCTGTCTCTTCTGTGAAATTATATAGTCACTCTGAAAACATCTCTTTAATTTTCTCAAACAATTAAGCATACATTTACCATATAGTAAAAAAAAATGCATCTCATTTTTGAAATGCTTATTCATACAATAAGCATTTTGAAATGGCTTATTCATACAATAGAATATTATTAAGACATAAAAATGAATGAGAAACTGACAGATTAAATGACTTTGGTGAACCTTCATAATTTCATTTGTAGATCTTTCCGTTTCTAATTTATAAATACATTTGGGGTTATAAATTATAAATGTACTGCCTCCTGTCAACATTGTATACTTCTATTTGATGATTTCTGTGTCAAACATTATATGGAAATGTTTCCAAGTATTTTCTGTATTAACTGTGAATGAATAGAACAAAATAAATTGCCTGTGATGGAAAAAAAAAATGCATCTCTAACATTTATTTAGGAGAATGTTAAGTCAAATTAGTCTGGTACATAAAGACAAATAGCATTATGATCTCACATATGAAATATAATAAAGTTGAACTCAAAAAGTAGAAAATAGAGTGGGAAGTGTAGAGAGAAGAAATAGGTAGTTTCTGATCAAAGGGCACAAAGCTTCAGTGAGGAAGAGTGAATTTTTTCTTTTTTTTTCCCTATGGACCTTATTTTATTTTATTTTTTTCATTTTTTAAATTTATTTAAATTCCCTTGTTCTTCCCCCTCACACCCTCCACCCCGCCTTACCCCCAACCCACCCCCCCATTCCCATCTCCACCAGGGCAAAGACTCCCCCGAGGACTGAGTTCAACCTGGTAGATTCAGTCCAGGCAGGTACAGTCCCCTCCTCCCAGGCAGAACCAAGTGTCCCTGTATAAGCCCCAGGTTCATGCACTGAGGACAGGACCTGGTCCCACTGTCTGGATACCTCCCAAGCAGATCAAGCTAATCAACTGTCTTATTTATCCAGAGGGCCTGATCCAGTTGGGGGCTCCTCAGCTATTGGTTCATAGTTCATGTGTTTCCTTTCGTTTGTATATTTGTCCCTGTGCTTTTTCCAACCTTGGTCTCAACAGTTCTCACTCATACAAACCTTCCTTTTTCTCACCAATTGGACTCCTGGAGCTCCACCTGGGGCTTGACCTTGGATCTCTGCATTAGATTCCCTCAGTCATTGGATGGGGTTTCTAGCATGACAATTAGGATGTTTGGCCAGGTGGCCTTCAAATACTTCAGAGATCTATTCAGAGGGCCTGATCCAGTTGGGGGCCCCTCAGCCTTTGGTTCATAGTTCATGTGTTTCCATTCGTTTGGCTATTTGTCCCTGTGCTTTATCCAACCTTGGATTCAACAATTCTCGCTCATGTAAACCCTCCTCTTTCTCACTAATTGGACTCCCGGAGCTCCACCCAGGGCCTAGCTGTGGATCTCTGCATCCAGATTCCTCAGGCCTTGGATGGGGTTTCTGGCATGACTATTAGGTTGTTTGGCCATCCCATCACCAGAGTAGGTCAGTTCGGGCTGTCTCTCGACCATTGCCAGCTGTCTATTGTGGGGGTATCTTTGTGGATTTCTGTGGGCCTCTCTAGCACTTTGTTTCTTCCTTTTCTCATGTGGTTTTCATTTACCATGATCTCCTATTCTGTGTTTTCCCTCTATGTTCTTGATCCAGCTGGGATCTCCCGCTCTCACAGGCTCTCTTTCCCTCGACCCTCACCCTTCATTACTCCCACTCATGTCCAGGTTGTTCATGTAGATCTCATCCATTTCTCCGTCATTGGGCGACCCCCTTGTCTTTCTTGGGGTCCTGTTTTCCAGGTAGCCTCCCTGGTGATGTGAGTAGCACTCCAGTTATCCTTGTTCCACCTCTAGTATGGGTTCACTCTCCTATGAGTGAGTACATACCATATTTGTCTTTCTGAGTCTGGGTTACCTCACTCAGGATGATTTTTTTCTAGATCAATCCATTTGCCTGCAAACCTCATGATGTCATTGTTTTTCTCTGCTGAGCAGTATTCCATTGTGTATATGTGCCATACTTTATTTATCCATTCTTCAGTTGAAGGGCATCTAGGTTGTTTTCAGGTTCTGGCTATTACAAACAATGCTGATATGAACATAGCTGAGCAAGTGCTCTTGTGGTATGATTGAGCATTTCTTGGGTATATGCCCAAGAGTGGTATAGCTGGATCTTGGGGGAGACTGATTCCCAATTTTCTAAGAAAGCACCATATTGATTTCCAAAGTGGTTGTACAAGCTTGCATTCCCACCTTCAGTGGAGGAGAGTTCCCCTAGTTCCACATCCTCTCCAACATAAAGTGTCTTCAGTGTTTTTGATCTTAGCCATTCTGACAGGCGAAAGGTGGTATCTCAGAGTTGTTTTGATTTGCATTTCCCTGATGATTAGGGATGTTGAGCAATCCCTTAAATGTCTTTCAGCCATTTGAGTTTCTTCTGTTGAGAATTCTCTGTTTAGTTCTAAAGCCCATTTCTTAATTGGACTGTTGGTCGTTTTGATGTCTAATTTCTTGAGTTCCTTATGCATTCTGGATATCAGTCCTCTGTCAGATGTGGGGTTGGTGAAGATCTTTTCCCATTCTGTAGGCTGTTGCTTTGCCTTGTTGACCGTATCCTTTGCTCTACAAAAGCTTCTCAGTTTCTAGAGGTCCCATTGATTGTTTGTCTCAGTGTCTGTGCTACTGGTGTTATATTTAGGAAGTGATCTCCTATGCCAATGCGTGCAAGACTAATTCCTACTTTCTCTTCTAGCAGGTTCAGAGTAGCTGGATTTATGTTGAGGTCCTTGATCCACTTAGACTTAAGTTTTGTGTAGGGTGACAGATATGGATCTATTTGCAGCCTTCTACACGTTGATATCCAGTTATGCCAGCACCATTTGTTGAAGATGCTTTCTTTTTTCCATTGTATCCTTTTGGCTTCTTTGTCAAAAATTATATGTTCATAGGTGTGCGGGTTAATGTCAGGGTCTTCAATTCGGTTCCATTGGCCCACATGTTGGTTTTTATGCCAATACCAAGCTGTTTTTATTACGGTAGCTCTATAGTAGAGCTTGAAGTCAGGGATCGTGATGCCTCTAGAGGTTGCTTTATTGTCCAGGATTCTTTTGGCTATCCTGTTTTTTTTTGTTTTTCCATATGAAGTTGAGTATTATTCTTTCCAGGTCTGTGAAGAATTGTGTTGGTATTTTGATGGGGATTGCATTGAATCTGTAGATTGCTTTTGGTAAAATTGCCATTTTTACTATGTTGGTCCTACCTATCCATGAGCATGGGAGATCTTTCCATTTTCTGATATCTTCTTCAATTTCTTTTTTCAGGGACTTAAAGTTCTTGTCATATAGGTCCTTCACTTGCTTGGTTAGTGTTACTCCAAGGTATTTTATGTCATTTGTGGCTATTGTAAAGGGTGATGTATCTTTGATTTCCTTCTCAGCTTCTTTGTCCATTGTATATAGGAGGGCTACTGATTTTTTTTTGAGTTGATCTTGTATCCTGCTATGTTGCTGAAGGTGTTTATAAGCTTTATCAATTCCTGGGTGGAATCTTTGGGGCCACTCAAGTATACTATCATGTCATCTGCAAATAGGGAAAGCTTGACTTCTTCCTTTCCAATTGCTATCCCCTTAATCTCCTTATGTTGTCTTATTGCTCTGGCTAGAACTTGAAGTACTATATTGAGTAAATATGGGGAGAGCGGACAGCCTTGACTCATTCCTGATTTTAGTGGAATTGCTTTGAGTTTCTCTCCATTTAATTTGATGTTGCCTGTTGGCTTGCTGTAAATTGCCTTTATTATGTTTAGGAATGTTCCCTGTATTCCTGATTGCTCCAAGACCTTTATCATGAAGGGGTGTTGGATTTTGTCAAATGCCTTTCCTTCATCTAGTGAGATGATCATGTGGATTTTTCTTTGAGTTTGTTTATATGGTGTATTACATTGATGGACTTTCATATGTTGAACCACCCTTGCATCCCTGGGATGAAGCCTACTTGATCATGGTGGATAATTGTTTTGATGTGTTCTTGGTGTCTGTTTGCCAGTATTTTATTGAGTATTTTTGCATCAATGTTCATGAGGGAGATCGGTCTGTAGTTCTCTTTCTTTGTTGTATCCTTGTTTGGTTTAGGAATCAGGGTAATTGTAGCCTCATAGAAGGAGTTTGGTAATGTTCCTTCTGTTTCTATTGTGTGGAACAATTTAGAAAGTATTGGTATTAACTCTTCTTTGAAGATCTGGTAGAATTCTGTGCTGAAACTGTCTGGTCCTGGGCTTTTTTTGGTTGGGAGACTTTTAATGACTGTTTCTATTTCCTTAGGGGTTATTGGACTATTTACATAGTTTATCTGGTCTTGATTTAACTTAGGTATGTGGTACCTATCCAGAAAATTGTCCATTTCTTTTAGGTTTTCCAGTTTTGTGGAGTAGAGGTTTTTGAAATATGACCTGATGATTCTCTGGATTTCTTCATTGTCTGTTGTTTTCATTTCTGATTTTGTTGATTTGGATTCTCTCTTTCTGTCTTTTGGTTAGTTTGGATAAGGGCTTGTCTATCTTGTTGATTTTCTCAAAGAACCAACTCTTTGTTTCATTAATTTTTTGTATTGTTCTCTTTGTTTCTGTTTTATTGATTTCACCTCTCACTTTGATAATTTCCTGGCGTCTATTCTTCCTGGGAGACTTTGCTTCTTCTTGTTCTAGAACTTTCAGGTGTGCTGTTAAGCCACTAGTGTGAGATTTTTCCAACTTCTTTATGTGGGCATTTAGTGCTATGAATTTCTGTCTTAGCACTGCTTTCATAGTGTCCCATAAGTTTGGGTATGTGGTGTCTTCATTTTCGTTGATCTCTAGGAAGTCTTTAATTTCTTTCTTTATTTCTTCCTTAACCCATTGGTGATTCAGTTGAGCATTATTCAGTTTCCATGAGATTGTATGTTTTCTGTAGTTTTTGTTGTTATTGAAATCTAACTTTAAACCATGGTGGTCTGATAGAACACAGGAGGTTATTGTTTTGTATCTGTTGAGATTTGCTTTGTGGCCAAGTATGTAGTTAATTTTAGAGAAAGTTCCATGGGGTGCTGAGAAGAAGGTATATTCTTTCTTGTTAGGATGGAATGGTCTGTATATATCTATTAGGTCCATTTGGGTCATGACATCAGTTAAGTCCTTTATTTCTCTGTTAAGTTTCGATTTGGGAGATCTGTCCAGTGGTGAAAGTGGGGTGTTGAGATCTCCCACTATTAATGTGTGGGGTTTTATATGTGGTTTAAGCTTTAGTAATGTTTCTTTTACATATGTGGGTGCCCTTGTGTTTGGGGCATAAATGTTCAGAATTGAAATTTCATCTTGGTGGATCTTTCCTGTGATGAGTATGTAATGCCCTTCTTGATCTCTTTTGATTGATTTTAGTTTGAAGTCTTTTTTGCTGGATATCAGGATGGCTACACCCGCATGTTTCTTAAGACCATTTGATTGGAAAGTCTTTTCCCAGCCTTTTATTCTTAGGTAGTGTCTGTCTTTGAATTTGAGATGTGTATCTTGTATGCAGCAGAAAGATGGTTCCTGCTTTCGTATCCATTCTGTAAGCCTATGTCTTTTTATAGGTGAATTAAGTCCATTGATATTAAAGGATATTAATGACCAGTGGTTGTTCATCCCTGTTATTTTTTGGTGGTTGTGTATGTGTACTTTTCTTCTTTGGGGTTTACTGCTGTGGCTTTATCTATTGCCTGTGTTTTCGAGTATGTATCTGACTTCCTTCGGTTGGAATTTTCCTTCTAGTGCTTTCTGTAGGGCTGGGTTTGTGGATAAGTATTGTTTAAATCTGGCTTTGTCTTGGAATGTCTTGTTCACTCCATCTATGATGATTGAAAGTTTTGCTGGGTATATTAGTCTGGGCTGACATCCATTGTTTCTTAGTGTCTGCATTACATCTGTCCAGGTCCTTCTGGCTTTCAAAGTTGAGGAAGTTGAGAAATTACACCTTTTGAGAAATCGGGTGTTATTCTGATGGGTTTGCCTTTATAGGTTACTTGGCCCTTTTCCTTTGCTGCTCTTAATATTCTTTCTTTATTCTGTATGTTTAGTTGTTTAATTATTATGTGTCCAGGGGACTTTTTTGGGGGGTGTAGTCTGCTGTTCTATAGGCTTCTTGTATCTTCATAGGCATTTCCTTCTTTAAGTTGGGAAAGTTTTCTTCTATGATTATGTTGAATATATTTTCTGTGCCTTTGAGTTGGTATTCTTCTCCTTCCTCTATCCCTATTCTACATAGGTTTGGTCTTTTCATGGTGTCCCAAATTTCTTGGACATTTTTGGTCATGACTTTGTTGGCTTTAGTGTTTTCTTTGACTGATGAATCTATTTCTTCTACTGTATCTTCAACGCCAGAGATCCTCTCTTCCATTTCTTGTATTCTGTTGGTTATACTTGCATCTGAAGTTCCCGATCTTTTACTAAGATTTTCTATTTCCAGCATTCCCTCTGTTTGTGTCTTCTTCATTTTTTCTATTTCCCTTTTCAGGTCTTGGACTGTTTCCTTTATTTGTTTCATTGTTTTTTTCATGATTTTCTTTCAGTACTTTATTGTTTTCTTCCAGGACTTTATTGTTTTCTTCTAATTTGTTTGCCCTTTCCTCTAGTTGTTTATAGCGTTCTTCCCATTTTTTTTGTCTTTTCCTCTACCTAAGCCTCTACCTTTTTCATGATGTTATTCATAAGGCTGTTTTATTCTGCTTCTTCCAATTTTTGATGTTCAGGTCTAGATGTTGGAGGCAGGCTAGGTTCTGGTGTTGCTGTATTGCTCTTCATTTTGTTGTATGTACTTCTGCCTTGACGTCTGCCCATCTCCTTGTGGTTCCTTCTTGGTCTTATCAGTGTACTTAGTCCAGACAGAGCTGACAGATTCAGGAAGTCTCTTTTTCTTGTCCAGAAGGGAGCTCTCTTGTCCAAATGGGAACTCTGGGGCAGGATGGGAGCTCTTGTCCAGAAGTGAAGTCCTGGGCAGGATGGGAGCCCTTTCTGTTCCAGAAGGGAAGTCCAGGGCAGGATGGGAGCTGGGGGCTGGTCTCTAAGTCTCAGGAAGTGGCTGGGGCCTCAGGCAGATGTGCATGGGGGCAGGATGTGGAGATTGCAGGGTCTGCTGGAGGTCTTGGAGAAGGGGATCCTTCCCGGTGGGGCTAGAAGTGAACCTGCCCGGTGGCCAGAACCTGGGGCCAAGTTGGGCAGGTCTCCCCCGGAGTGCCTGGTGCCCAGGGATGGGGTCCTGGCTAAGCTAGGACACTCACCTCTGGTCCAGAAGGGAAGTCCAGGGCAGGATCGAGTGCATTTTTTCTACTGCATATTAAGTTTAGTGAAGTCAATAATAATTTGTAACATGTTTTGCATCTAATCATAAAGATGATTGAGTGGTAGTTATCATAATTAGCTTGATTTAATTATTCTCTATTGTCTACATACATATTACAAATTCACATCAAACCATAGTAATGTATATGAGTTATAAATCAAATTGATAATAATAAAAATTGAAAATATATACAGAAGAGATTATAGTAGCTTTGGAAATGAGGCAAATGTCATTCTACTTCTGAATAGCCAATAAAAAGCTCATCCTTACAGTTGACAACTAATAAGTAATTGAAAATACTCAACAATAAACTATTGATTTTGGGGGCATCTTGAGACCAGTATACTGATTGAAAAAAGCCAAGTTTAAAAGGTTAGACCTTGTCTTAGTTAGTTTTCTTTTGCTGTGATAGAACATTGACTAAAAATAATTTGGTAAAGAAAATGAAAAGAACTTGAGTTAAGAACTCAAGGCAGGAACTTGGAGGCACAAAATGAAGTAGAAGCTTTTGAGGCATACTATTTACTAACTTGATCATTATGATTAGCTCAGCCTACTTTTTAATATCATCCAGGATTACCTGGCCACAGGTGACACTGTCCCCAGTAAGCTAGATCCTCCTACATTAATTGATAATCAACAAAATGCCCTATAGGCTTACCTACAGGCCAATCTACTGGAGGCATTTTCTCAATTAAGTTTTCCGCTTCCTGGATATGTCTAGGTATGTTTTAAGTTGACAAAAAACCAACCAGTAGAATTGACTCCTTGTCAGCTTGACACACAAACATACCACTGATTAAATCATAACCTTTTCTTTCTTGTTCATTCCCAAGATTTCATATTATCATAAGTAAGCACAATATAACTTTTAAAGTGTCACAGTCTTTAAATTCAAAGTTCTCTTTAAAAACCCAATATCTCTTTAAGTCTAAAGTCTTTTAACTGTAGATTTCTGTAAAATAAAAAATAAGTTAAATGCTATCTTAATGTATTAGGGAAGAACCAGGGCAAAATCACAATAAAATCAAAGCAAAACTAAAGTTTCATAAAGCTCAGTGTCAGACATCTGGGACTCAATCTTTTGGGCTCCAAAGGGCTTGAGCAGCTCTACCTCTCTGGCTATGCAATGCACAGCATACATCGTGTGTCTCATGGGCTCATGCTGGCTCACTCCACAACTACTGCTGTCCTTGTCAGTCATGCCATGGTCCTGGTATCTCCACTGCATCTGAGGCTGCATCCTTGCCAATAGCCTCTCTTCAGGAACTCCAGATCTACCACACAGTGCCAAGCCTCAACTGCTGTCCAAAACACATTCATGCTTTCAAAATTAGTACCACTCAGTAGCTCTCAACATATAAAAGTTTGACTGCTAGTGTGAGATGACACCTTGGGACCCTCTGGACTACAGCTCTTGTGTGCCAACCTTGAGGAAATACTTCCAAAAGATTTCACCTTAGTAAAGTTGGACACTTCTTCATCACCACTAATTTCTGTGGTTGTGTGTTTTTGCTCTCTTTTTGGGGGCCCACCACCCAGCTCCCAAATAAATCACACACAGAGGCTTATTCTTAATTATGAATGCCCAGCCTTAGCTTGGCTTAGTTTCGAGCCATCTTTCCTAAAATTAACCTGTCTATCTTTTGCCTCTGTTTTTTTTCCCCCAATTCTCTTACTTCTGTAAATCTTACTTTTACTCTGTGGCTTGCTTTGTAGCTTGGTGGCTGGCCTCTGGAGTCCTCCTGCTCCTCTGGCTGCTAGAACTATCTCTCCCCAGGTTTCTCCCTCTATATATTCTCTCAGCTTGCCAGCCCCACCTATCCTTTCTCCTGTTTTGCTATTGGCCAGTTCTTTATTAGACCAACAGGTATTTTACACAGGCACAGTAACACAGCTTCACAGAGTTAAACAAATGCAACATAAACAAAAGCAACACACCTTAAAATATTCTATTACAAATTTCTCAGCTACAGTATCACCAAAGCAATGGCTTTGCTACAGTGGTGCTCTCTCTTGTTAATCACTACAGACTCTTCATGCCCAGCTGCCTGGAACCCAGGTTAATACAAGACCCCACCCAAGTAGCCCTTACAGTCTTCACTTCCCACTGAATGTTATGGACCAGGTTGCCATCATCTTTACTGTTCCAAGCATTATCTTCCAAGTTCCCATAATAGTTCATTAATCTCTCAGCACTAAGCCATTTTTCTGGTTCGAAGTTCCAAACTCTTTACACAATCTTCCCCAAAACAACATGGTCACACTTCTCATAGCAATATCCCATGAAACTGGTACGAATTTCTGTCTTAGGTTTCTATTGTTGTGTTAATACATAGACCAAAATCAACTCGGGGGAAGAAAAGATTTATTTAAAATTACAGTTGTAGCCCATCGTGAAATCACGAAGGGTATTGATAGGAACTCAAAGCAAGAACCTGGAGGTGGGAAGTGATGCAGAGGCCATGGAGGAATACTGTTTTCTGTCTTTCTCCTCAGGGCTTGCTCAGCTTGCTTTCTTATACCATCTAGGACCACCTGCCCATGAGTGACCCTTCTCCTAGTGAGTTGGCTCCCCTTTATCAATCATTGATCAAGAAAGTGTCTTACATACTTGCCTAGAGGCCAATCTTACAGAAACATTTTCTCAATTAAAATTCTCTCTTCCCTAATATGTCTAGGTTGTGTCAAGCTGACAAAAAACAACCAGCAAGACCCTGTATAACTCTACTTAATATTTTTTATAAAATTAAAGATTTGTGTAAGGGGTAAGTAGCAATCAGAGTGGCTAAGAGAGCTTTTTAGTGAAGGGACATTTCTATATCTCGAATGTAGTAGTAGTCATTATAAATCTATACATGATAAAATAAATGTCAGCAACTATACAAAAATTGATGAAATTGAAATATGTTTGCATGACAGGAGTCTCAAATTCTAACATTTTATTGTCCTTAGTTTAGCTAGACAGTGATACTTTCTATTATAATGAAATTACTGAAAAGAAAATAACTCAGACAAAGGAAAAAATCAAATAAAACTTATTGATAATACCAAGAAATGCAGAGATCCTTATTTTATTTTTAGAATAGAAATTTTTATTAAGGAAGCCTAGGAAAATCAGGTTGAAAAAATTCACAAAATCCTGTCTTTGATATCTGCTACTGGAGAATAATGGATAAAGGGTTTTGTCTGTAGATATAGTTCAATGGTAGATATAATGCTTGTTTGTCATGTGTGATTCCTATATTTGATTCCTAGCATTGAAAAAAGTTACAAAATGCATAGGAAGACATTGGGATATTTCTTATTTATTTCAGAGGTACAGGTTGACAAGATCAGATAACTGTCAATGGTGGCAGGGCAGTGATGATCACTCTAATAGTCCCATCTGACTAGCCAGGCAGGAGGCTTTTCATAGGGGCTCAATATTGCTTCCCAACACCTCCAGGGTCTCATTAGCAAGGCTAACTCCATGTTCATTCCCTTAGGAGGACCACTGAGATCCCCTGGAGAAGCAGCTTGAGGCCCTGCCCTAGTACTGAGTAAAGAAGCCAACTACTGGAATGACACATCTCTTCCCAGAAGACAGGATAATTGTAATCAGATAAAATGACAGGAAAATGTCCCAGATCCAGATTCATAGGAAAGGATTGATGCTTAAGGCAGGCCAGAGAGGAGGAAAACCAGAACACTGTAAGCAGGATGGTCACAAGCAGCCCTATCAGTGGAATCTTCAGAGTTCTGTCCAGTAGGTCCAAGCTAGAGCTAGACAGACAGAGAAACAGAGAGGCAGACAGACATTCAAACAGACACACAGACACAAGCCATACAGTATTGACAACAATGAGGTGCCTATCACCAGTCAACCATCCCTAAATTAGCATATAGAATGCCACCACAATTCTTTTGTAGGATATTCAACAGCAAGGAAAAGGCCCAGGATAAGGTACACATGAGAGGTAATATTTTTCTTGGTGTCAGCAATGGTACTAGATGGTCATAAGTTCATCTGGTAGTGCTTGATGCTAATGCTGAGCATCCTTGATTCTGTGATGTCTGAGAAGGTTGAAATTGTGGTTAAGAAACTGGAAACAAGTGTGGAAGGTTGGAGAATGTTGGTGTTTTCTGGCTGGGAACTTATAATGTGGTGGCACTGGAAGAAGCTAACTCAGGTAAGACTGAGAATTTAGACAGAGCCATTCCTGAACATGCAGAAGGTTGAGTTCCAATATCCACCCATATTTGCTGCCAGATGAACTGGGGCAGTGATGGACTCATGCAGACTTGGGAATCAGGGTCTCCAAGTCACAAAGCTAGGAAGCTTGGTTTTAGTTCCACTCATTGATGTGTTTCTTCCTGTGAGCCGAGATAATTGAAATCCTTTTGGGAATACTAGTAAGTCTCAACATGCTATGTGTGACTACTCATTCTCAGGACTACACTGGTATGTCAAAATTACTGAACCTATGTTACAGGAGAGGGAAGCAGATGAATGCAGAGAACAGATAACTTAGCAAGATCCAAAGAGTTCATAGACAGAGATTCAAATCAAAGTCATGTTGACCATAAGACAGTGCTTGCTGTTGCAACATAGATTCACTGCTGATGTGAGACAGGCTTGTGCTACAGACCCAAGGATTGCTGTGCCCAGGGATAGACATTTTCTCTTGATTGCAGAAATTCAGGAAAATGAGAGATGATGTTGATACCTTGATGAGTACACATATCAAGAAGAGAAGGAAAATCAAGCTCTAAGGGTTTGAGATGCTTATGACAGATGAGAGGATGAATGAGCCTGATGACCTACAAATGGCTCACTGTGTCAGTGACTGAAGCCAGAAGCCAAGGTGTCTAGCTCTAAGTACTGCACACTATGATCTCACTATTCAATAAATGAATGAACGCATGAACAAGGAGCCTGATGGTAATAGGATATTTGGATTAATTGGAAAAATAAAAAGAAAAATACAATTAAAGCCACAAGAACACATATCTGGGATGAGATGAAGGAAATTGCATTAAATATAATTCTTTTTGTGATCATTTCCTTCTGTCTTTGGAGCAATTACTTACACGTTTCTAAGTAACTGAGTTTGACCATTATGTGCTTTTAAAGTAAATGATTGGTGAGACTTTTCTGATTACTTTAGAAACATTTTAGTGTCTACTGTGTGTGGGTTTGTGTTTGTATTTGAGCCAATTTACCCAGAAATATCAGGAAGGAGGGGTCAGTGAAGAGAAGTCTGGGTGCCCCTGAAAGGGTGCCATTTGAAGAGAAACATCTATGGGAGACTGCTGAGTGAGATGTGCAATGTAAACATCCATTCTCTCCATCTCTCTGTCTCTGTCTCTCTCTCTCAGGACATCCTCAGGAGAATTAGTCTTCAGATGAATTTTGTGTATGTGTATGTGTGAGAGGAGCCTAAGGAGAACACAGGTAAAGTGCAGGGTTTGGAATGTAGAGAAATGTTTATTAAGCTTTCTACTCAGAAAACATGACCAGCTCACATTTAGGAAGATGATCAAGTTTAGCAGCTATTTTCCCTTTCAGTCTCATTATGAGCTTATGATGTAAAAACACTTTCATACCTTTATACAGAATGGGATTATATCTCAGAAGATGAGTTATTAGCCCATTATGGGGCGTTTACCCACCAACCCCACAGCTTCCCAGAGTTTTCTTGAGTGCGAGCAGCAGGAAATATTAGATAGAAGAATTTATAGCGGAGAATCTTGCGGAGATAAACAGATAGAAAATAAAGGATAGCCTTGAGAGGGCCTGGAACCTATTCCAACGGCCCGGACTGTCTCTGGCCCAGGGTTTTTATAGAGACACCAAGGGGTGGAGCAAAAGACCTCCTCCCCCAGCACAGCCAAGTGCAGACCATCTCAGACACCTGCACTCAGGCCCGTGGTCCTGATCATCCTCTATTCGGACCTGCTGGGTAAAGCCACGAGGAACCCGAGAACGGACTCCCACAGCCCATGGCCTCACATGTTGTGAACTTGAACTCAGCATGGCAGCCTCAGGGCCTTTTGATGTTTTTCTATTTTAAAATTTTAATCAAAATATAATTACATCATTTCCTCCCTCTCTTTCCTCTCTTCAACCCCTCCGGTGCCTTGTATCTTCAGCTTCCCCCAAGCCCCTTTTACTCCCTTTCAAACTGATGGCCTCATTTTCTTTAGTTATTATTGTTATATACTTGTATGAATACATGTATAGTTACAACCTATTGGCTCCATTTAGTAGGTTGCTTGTATGTACTTCAAGCCCCAAAACTTGATATTGTATAACCAATCAGGGGTTCATACCTGGGGAAAATGAATGCTCTCTCAGCAGGCCTTAATTGCCTATAGTTCTTTTTCTAGCAGCTGGTCCCTATGAGATTTCCGCCTTCCCTGTTAGCATGCCCATTGTCATTTGGATTTTATTTAGGCATCTGCACTGTTGCAGTATCATGGGTGTAGCTTTCCTGTCATTTTAGCAGGCACAATCTTGAAGTAGACTTTCTGAACCTCCGGTTCTTACAATCTTTCCACCTCTTTACAAATGTTCCCTGAGCCTTAGGTGCAGAAGCTGTGTTGTAGATGTATTTGTTGGAGGTGGTTAACCCATGATCAGTTGTTCTCCACATTGCAATTCGTCTTGATTGTCTGTGATGGTCTCCCACTGCTGTCAAAAAGCTTTGATGAAGAGTGAGATACTTAGTGTGGATATAAGCTTATGTATTTAGAATATAATTAGGAATTATGTTGGTCTAGTAAGGTGACAATAATAGGTTCTTCTCTAATATCTATGGCCTCACCAGGTTTGGGTGGTTGTGTAGGCTTCTAGTACTAGGCGTACTTTTCTTTTTGAGCAGGTCTTAAATCTAATTAGAGAATTGTTGGTTACTGCCAAGATATGAGTACCATTCTTGTACCTTTAAGAGTATCTTGCCATGCTGGTAATTGTGGTTCATAGGTATCACAGCTGTGATTGCTTCCCTCCCTTTGGTGACATGCACGCACCTTCTGGTACTATGAAAGTTAGTACTCAGGGTGGAGATCTTCAGGTCAGATAGTTTGATTCCACTGAGTACTGTACATGACACCTTAGTAATAGGGACTTCAACATTTGGGAGGCAACCAAGGGCAACAGCAATATATAGTCTATACTGTTTTGGGAGCCACTTTGACTTCTCTGATGAACAACTTAAAGAGATGTTTCTTATGCCTGGTTCTGGGATTTTTGTTAGATGGTCTACGGATCTTGCAGGGAGCACTCTCAGCCCAAATGTCATAACTTCATTTTCTATCTATCTATCTATCTATCTATCTATCTATCTATCTATCTATCTATCATCTATCTATATCATCTATCTATAATCTATCTATCCATGCATCTATATCTATCTATCTATCTATCTATCTATCTATCTATCTATCTATCTATCTATCTATCTATCTATCTATCTATCATCTATCTATCATCATCTATCTATCTAATGTATTATATGCAATTTTAAGTAAATGTAAACTAATATGTTTCCTTATACATTTTTCAAATATCTTTACTGTTATTTACCCCTCCTCCCTCCCTCTTTTGTTGTATTGACCATCCCCCTCACTTAAGGCCCCCTTTTCCATTTTCCTATTTCTCCCTTCATATCACCATATTCTGCTATTCCTCTCTGTAGGGTTGCCCTCTCATGGTCTTATTTTTCTTTCTTTGTTTTTTTGGTGACTTCAGGTTATATATATTTTTTTTTTTTTTTTTTTTTTTTTTTTTTTTTTTTTTTTTTTTTGGTTTTTCGAGACAGGGTTTCTCTGTGTAGCTTTGCGCCTTTCCTGGAACTCACTTGGTAGCCCAGGCTGGCCTCGAACTCACAGAGATCCGCCTGGCTCTGCCTCCCGAGTGCTGGGATTAAAGGCGTGCGCCACCACCGCCCGGCAGGTTATATATTTTAACATGAATATATATAGCTGGAGACCACAGATGAAAGAGAACACATGGTATTTGTCTTTCTGGGTTTGGGTTACTTCACTCAATATAATCCTTTCTAGTTCCATCTACTTGCCTGCAAATTTCATGATTTTATATTTTTACATTTAAATAGTATTCCATAGTGTCCATACAACACAGTTTCAGGGTCTGTTTATCGGTCAGTTGAAGGATATTTAGGTTGTTTCTATTTCCTAGCTATTGTGAATAAAGCATCAACAAATATGGCTGACAAATATCTGTGGATTACAATGTCAAGTCCTTTGGCATATGCCAAGCAGTGGGTACAGCTAGGTCATGTAGTTGATTTATCTTTAGCTTTTTGAGAATTGTTCACATTGAATTCCAGAGTGGTAGCATTGGTTTGCAATCTCACCAACAGGGATTGAGGGTTCCTTTACCCCTATACCCCCTCCAACATTCATTATCAGTTGTAAGATAAAATCTCAAAGTTGTTTTGATTTGTATTTTCCTAACTACTAAGGATGATGAACATTTTTTTTAGGTATTTCTTAGCCATTTCAATTTCTTCTTTTGGTAATTCTCTGTTGAGATCATAGCTCATCTTTTGAATGGGTTGTTTTTTCCCCCTGAATTCTTTATATTCTGGCTACTAAATATCTGTCAGATATATAATGGCAAAGATTCTCTCCCATTCTGGGAGCTTCCACTTCATTTGATTGATTATTTGCTTAGCTATACAGAAGCTTTTTAGTTTTATGAATTCCCATTTGTCAGTTGTTGGTCTTAATTTTTGGGCAAATGGAGTCGTATTCAGAAAGTCCTTTCCTACATCTATAGCCTGTACGGTACTGCCTATATTTTCTTCTGACAGTTTCAATTCTCACATTTAGGTCTTCGATTAATTTGGAGTTAGTTTTTTGCAAAGTGATATATACAGGTCCAATTTCATTTTTCTACATAAACTGGATATCCAGTTTACCAATTACCCTTTGTTGAGGATGCTGTTTTTTCTCTACTGAATGTTTTTGGCATCTCTGTCAAATATCAGATAGCTCTAGTCATGTGTACTCATGTTTGGGCATTTTATTTTGTTTCATTGGTCTACATAGGGCCTGCTGTTTTCACAATCTCTTTGAATATATCTGTTTTTGAGATATCTATCATACATGATTGAAGAAAAGCAGAGGGTTAAGTCCCAAGTTAAATTTAAGTTGAAAAATGAGAATTATTGACAAATACACAATGTAGGAGAATCAAACCTCAGAAACAGAAGAGATGCCAAAAGATAGTGAATAATCAGGAGTGAAAGCTGCTTATGATTTGGAAGCAGAATCAGGAGCCTTTCATGACTTAAAAGAGGCTGCCATTGTTGCAAAAATCAGAGCAGTCATGGAAATAGAAGGCACCCGAACAGAACAGGATACTCTAGCTTCCAATGCAGAAAGGCAAAAAGGGATGAATGTATCCACCACAAGCTCTCTTAGGGGAGACAAGCTCCCACAGCCTGGGCTGCCTGACAGAATGTGGAAGGAAAGCTGGAACCTCTGTTTTCCCACTAGGACCTTAATTGTTTATAAACCTCTTTTTATGCTGTGATATATTTGTTTTCATAATCAAAACTGGACCTCCACAAGGATTAAGTCCTATCTGCTGTAGTTCAGAATTGTATTCCCAACATCTAGAGTGTGTTCGGTACAGTGTATACATTATAACAGTTTTGTTAGACATAGAAAGAGACAATGACTTTGGGAGTCAGCAGGGTTTTCCCAGGATCATGTCATGAGTACGTGAGCAGCACTATTTAAAGCTTTTAGAACGTTTTTGTGTAAGGGTTGGAGGAGGTGATGGTGGGCAGGTTCACATTCTTGTGGCAGCTGGAGGACAACCTCAGGTATCATCTACAGGAAGACCATCCTTTGAAACAGAGTCTCTCATTGGCCTGTAGCCTGTCAGTTAGGCTAGACTGCTGGCCAGCAAGCCCCAGGGCTCCTCTTGTTTCCACTTTTCCAGTGTTGGGATGGCAAGTGTGTGTCACCATGTCCCTTTTTATGTGGGTTCTGGGGGCAAACCCATGTCCTCATATGTAAGATACCGGTAAGTCATGAGTCACATAGCAACTTATAGATGAATAGAAATGGGTTAATTTAAGATATAAGAACAGATAGCAAGAAGCCTGCCACGGCTGTACAGTTTATAAGTAATATAAGTCTCTGTGTGTTTAATTGGGCCTGAGGGGCTACAGGAGCCAGGTAGACACAACAATACTCCAGTTACAAATGGTGCCCAAAGTGGGGCAAGAGTTTCCACCTAAAACCTGAAAAAAAATATTCTAAAATGGAGCTAAAAACAGCTTTTAGTTGTCTCTCTCTAATTAGTGGCAGCCCGTGGGTTTGAGCTACTCTATGGTAGGTTTGTGGTGTGCGGGCTTGACCTACTCTATGTTACACAGAGATGTCTCCAAGCTACACACCATGCTGTGTGTTGAATATAGTTTTTGCTAGTTAAAAAAAAAAAGAGGTTTCTGGGCTACACGCTGCTGGATGGAATCATAGACCCACTGCTTCCCAGAGTCTGTGGGAGCATGGTTCCCAGAGCTAGTGGTAAATGTACCACCACCATGTTGAAAAGCTGAGGTGGGCGGAGCCAGCAGCCATAGCTGCTGTTTCAGTCTTAGAATGCTGCAGTTTAAAGCAATAGATTCACAATAAGACAGAGTCAGATGGGATAAACCTCTAAACAGTTTACAATGTATGTAAAAATGTATGTAGGCTTGAAAGAGACAAAAAGTATATTCAGTTATATAAACAAATAGATAGTTTTTAAAAATAAAGTCTTTAAAGAGATAGTAAAGGTAATATAAAAAATAAGCCATGTAAAGATAGATATTACACAGAGAATCTGGATTGTGTTGTCTTTGGGATTTTTAACTACAGAAAGACATTTGATTGTAAAAGCTGTTGAGTTAAGCCATATATATATTTTAAAGATATCTTGACTTCAAAATTTGGATCTAAAGATATGTTGCTTTGGAAAAAAGGCTTTGTTTTTGTTTCCACAGGAAGCAAGAGGCTATGGATTTGTTCCAGATTAAGATACATCAGGTTTGACCAGCCAATAGCCCCTGAAAGGTCTCCTAGGACACCATGGCCCAGATGATCCAACATCCAAAATGGTTTCAAGGCAACTGGCTCAGACAATACACCCTCACCCTCCATAATCCTAAAATATTCTTTATGGCCCCATAAGAATACAGCTCCCTCATCCAACAGAAAGTAGTATGAGAAACTATGTCCAAATTCCCAAATATTCCAAGCTGGCTTTGGAGATAAAATTGGCTTACTCCTTCTCTAAACCCAAACATATTCAAAAAAAAAAAAAAAAGGTTGAGAGATTCTTGTGTCCCATATCAGAAGAGCCCTCTGGTATAGGACAGAGAAAAACCAATATTTTTATTTAACACAGTTGATTATAAATATAATCTCTTTCTAAAGAAGTAAAGGGGATATAGTGTATGTAATGATAGGATGAAAGGGTAGATTATTGAACCTAGTTTTAAAGAGCAACTTGTTTAAAATGTTTTACATTGTTATAGATTTTAGTTTATTGATACAAATTTAGAGTTGGCTTTGTTCTACTATATTTACATTTCTACTCTTGTTTAAGATATCATGTTTATATAACTCATTTAGATTGTAATGGATAATTAAGAAATACAGATTAATAATTAGTCTTCTATGATAGTCAAACTTATAGTCATGTTAAGTTTTTTTGGTATACATAGATATAATTTAGTTAGGTAGGTAATCTTCAAACACTCCAAAGACCTACAAAATATGGCATTTAAAATGTTTTAAAAATTTAGACTTTCTGGACAGTGAGACATGTCTGCTCCTGGCAACACCAATTTACTTAAGAGAGGAGGATAGGCATTGAAGACACTCCATATGGAGTTTATCTTCTTCTTGGCAAAAATAGCCCTTTGGGCAAGAAACTGTTCTTGCCTGGACTGCTTGATCAACTGGACATGCAGGACCCATAGAAAGGTGATCACTGAACTTTGCTTGGCAAAATGGTCCGTCAGGTTCCTGTTATGCCCAGATTGTGACCCCCCAAAGAGACCACCGGAGACCTTGGATGTCCAGAATGCAACAGCAAGGTTTATTCTGCAGATACAAGTCTAGACAGGGACTCATTCCTACACCCAATACAGTGAGGCAGGGAGGAGTACCTCTTTCTTGGGGAAGTTAGTTTTTATAGACAAAACCCATAAAATTTCTTAGAGGGGAGGGGGTTAGTACGGGTCCATCCTTGATTGGTCAAGTTTTTCCCGGGCCTGGACTTTATTTTATTTTATCTTATCTGTTTGCCCTGTCAGGAGTTTTACAACTCATCTCCGGGGTCTGGTCTTGTTATCTCTGGAGAGGGGCATCTCGTGGTTAATTGGTTACCATCAGACATCCTGACTCTGTTCTTTTGTTCCTGGGGCTGGCGCCATCATTTCTGGGGACTTGAAACTGGCCTGGCCTAGATCACAGTCCCCAAAGCTGCCACTGAAGACTTTAGGTACAGAATGCAAAAGTAAGGTGTTTTCTAAGTTTACAAGTCTCCAGGGAGGCTCTTCTAAATCTCTCACTCACAGCAGGGAGGTTGGAAGGAGCTCTCCCCTTTCTTTGTGAGGCTAGTTCTTAAAGGCACAGACCATATAATTTATTTTAACCCGCCTCCCTTTTTAGTCTTTTGGTCGAATATCCTGACTGTTTTCCAAAGTCCCTGTAGCAGATACAGCCACCTGGGGAAAAGGGGTCTAAGTTCTTATCTACACTTAGGAATCCTGGTTTAAGCTTCTCTTTGTCTGTAGGGGATAGAGTGGGGGGTTTTACTGAGGTATCACATTTCCCCCTTTCTTTGTTCCTAGAGGGGCTCAATCATGGGCCCCTAACTTGCTCTAATTCAAGAGATTCCCATGTTCTCACTTCGGGGTCTACATATGACTCATATTCGGTGGTCCTGACTTGTGTATAACTCCGTTGTACCATGAGTTATATGCTGCCTAGCCTCTGTTTTATAAATTGTACTAGTCTGTTAAGGATATAGGGCCTGAGTAAGATAATGAGGATCACAGTGGGCCCTATTAGACTTGCCTCTATGTTAGGGAGCTTTTTTGACCCAGCATTTTAGCCTTACTGAAGAGGGAACATGGACGATGTGTTTTCTTCTGGAACTGCTTCGAGCTGGCACTGAGGCGCAGCTGTCGGGCGGGGGGGTGGGGGCAGAAAGCTGAAATGCTGGTCAAAGACTGGGCAAGGGGCATTTGTCAGAAGCATGTAGCTGCCTGACCCCATAGGGACAGGGAAGAATCATGTTAGCTGGGCTGGTCCACATGAGCTTTTAGCAAGTCCGGAGCTCACAGTCCTCTGGAGCAGTGTAGTCAGCAACTGAAGCTTGGAGGTGACTGCCAGCCAAATGGAGATCTTTTGAGACAAATTTAAACTAGAAACAGAAGTTAAAATTTATGAACTTATTTGGAACTCTTAGGTCCATATCCTTAGTAATGGGAAAAGCACTAGTCCCAAAACCATGAGAGAGGAAAATATTATCTTTAGGAATACTTATCTGGGGTCTTTCTGACCTCTGTGAAGTGGGTCTAGGTTTTATGACTCTTTTGATCCTTTGAGGCCTATTTACAAAATGACATAAAAGTTTTAGATACGTTAGTATTACTAATCTGTACTGAAATCCATATTGTAAACAAAGCAGGTAATGGGTATCTGTAAAACAGCAGAAGTGGACTCATACCTTTGAGTCCCAACAAGAACTACAGATTTGGGCATTTTTTTTTTTTTTGTCCAGAAAGCCAGGTATAAGTTGGACAGAGATTTTTGGCCTCATGAGAAGCACTTTTAGGTTTATATTTACATATATTTAGATGACATCTAAAACAAATTCAAAATGTTGAGCTTGTAACTGAACAATAAGTAGTCATTGCTCTACCAGCTCATCAGGGCTCCTAAATGTTAAGCTCTGAACCATAGAACAAGAGAGTAATCTGAAACATATTTTATCTTAAATCATTTTTTTGAGATCGTCAAAGCTTAGAAGTTTTTTTTTTTATCCTAAAAGTGAACTAACAAGCTAGCTATCTCCTTGCAGAAGGATCTGGTTGTCTGATGCTGCCACGCTGACATAGTTAGAGCTAGCCTGGCCATCAGTACTATCAGAAATCTGAGAAGGATAATATCTGAGTGCAGACCAAGAAGCTTCCAATCCTATAAATTACAGGGACCAATCCCTACCCAGGTCTCCAGAGCGATGGAGGCACCCGTCAGAACAGCATCAATCTTCTTTCACCATCCGGCCCATTGCGATCTTGTTTCCTGACTTCAGCACCAGCGGCTCTGTCACAAGCTTCCCATCAGCTCCTTTACCAGGCTCTAATGTGACCATCATTTCTCCATCAGGCTGGGGGATGCTTCGGAAGAGACAATGTTGCTCCCAGATGAACTGTCCAGTCAACTTGATATCTACATCTACCTGGCCAACCCTGGTGACATTATCTTTGATGTGGTAGGGAAGACATTCAGATATCAAGGGGTCCTCATTTAGATTTACCAGGTAGGGAGTCTTTTACAGTACAGTACCATCCTCTCGGACAGCTATGTCCATCTTAGCCAGCAATGTTTCTCTCTCCATTCTGAGGGCTTTTGTCTTAGGAGGCTTTTTTTTCCAAGTCTCATTTATCTTGGCAATAATCTTTTTCGTCTCCTGTAGCCTCTCTATGGCCTCCTCAGGCCCAATCTGGGGCTCAGCACTGGGGGAGAAGGAGGGCTCCAGTTCCCCATTGTGTGGAGGAGGAGACTAGGGTGAAGCTGGGGTGGGAGGAGATGATACCACTGACAGAGCATCTCCAGGACTGTTCTCTTTTACCTTTAGACCTCTTAGGGCAGAGGCTGAGAGTCCCTGAGCCATCAGCAGCTTCCGTAAATATGCCACCTCCTTCTGCAGCTCTCGGGTAAGCCAGGCATTGGGGCATCTTGCCCTGTGATCAGTGTAGCCATGATCCAGGCAGAGACGTTGTGGTGCCTTGTATGTAATCTTCTTTGGAGACCTTGGGTCACTGCTAGGATCTGGAAGCCTGTCTGATATAATAAGCTTTTAGATCAACATTTAAATGCCATATTCTGCAGATCTCTGAAGTATGAGGGCTGTCCAAGTGTATCTGAATAGACAAACTTTGATTCTAGTTACTTGTTTCAAGCTCAACCCTGAAAACATATGCAAGGGACTGAGTAAATAAGTAAACATATCCCTGTGATATTATATCAGTATTTATTTACCCTGATTATGATTAAAAAAAACTTGATTATTTATGACTGATTATTTATGTTCTTTAATAGTCTATAATAAGTAGCCTAAAAACAATGCTTTTAAGTTGAAGCTCTTCTAGCATCAAATATGGGTTCAGTAAAGAAACCAAAATAAAATATCAATATAAAACATATATATGTATCATTTTATCTAAATAACTTGAGCTTAACAAACTTAGCAAATACAAGGAGGCTAGACAACATTTTAAAACATTTTTAAGTCATTGGTTTTTAACTATAAAAACTGTTTTTAAAAGATTAAGATCTCTCAAATGTCTTTTGTAATATCAGCAATAAAATATTATTATAATTTTTTTAAGGGGGAGAAAACATGGCATAAATTACAAAGTTTAGCTGCCAGAGCAAGGTATATTCCTGTGTAAAAAAGCATTTAGGTGTAGCTTTAATATTCATTAAATATCTTATTTATTAAACATATGTTGTTATCTTGTAAGATGAAAACCAACCAGAATTAAATTTAGTATTTGCAGGTATAAGAAGCCATAACAAACAGTTTATATTTTTTTGACCTTTTATAACCTTTTATGTACCCTCAGTCCGTTTCTTTGATCCTTTAAACATTTATTTTAGACAAATTTTTTTTTCTTTAAAAAAACAGAAAGTCTTACCAAAATCTTTTTTGTGATTTTCTTTAGTAATCAAGAATATATTGTAAAGTTGCAATATTTTAAACAAGAACAGAAATACATGCATATACCATAACAAGAATAACTCTGAATTTGTATCAGCACTATACCATAAACAAGAAACTGTTAGTTAAACTTATAACATAGCCATGGTAGCTTATCAATCATAGGCAGTGACATTTTATTCTTGGAGGCAGACCTTTATAACTTATTTTAATAGCTTGCATTTTATATAAAATCTTTATATCTTAGACCCTATATAAATTTTATTTAAATCTTATAATTTATTTAAACTTTAAAGTTAAACTTTAAAGTTTCATATTTTTATATCTCTAATTATTTATTTAGACCCAAAATATCATATATTTAAACCCTCATGACATGTTTAAGCCTTTAAATTTTTACATCTTAAACTGCTTTCTCAAACCAAAAATCATTTATTTAAACTTTTATCTTAACCAACAATAATTTGAAACCAATTTTTTTAAATGATGGCAAGTATTTGTAACACATTGAACTCAAATGACCAAAACCCATGTAAATTTTTGTTTTTCCTGTGGAAACAAAAGCATAATTTTGCTAGTATCTTGAACTGGTAATTTAACATTTTTTTTTAAGCAATATCAGGACAGAGAAGGGTTAACAAGAGAAATTCCTGGCTGGCAGAAGAGACCTGAATTTATCACAGTAAAGGAAGGGAGGGGGAGCAGTGGTCATAAAGTATGTCCTTGGCTGCTAGTGTTCCTGAAAAAAAAGTTTTTGTTAACTCCTCTGACTGAAGTCAGATTCTCTGTTCAATGTTCACACAGTTTTGCCAATTGCAGGCAGTCCCCATCGCCCTGCCCAGAGCTCTCATCTTAGCCCGCCTGTACCGAGAGCACGCACCCCCACCCTCGTGAGAGCAGCCAGCTGCCTGCAGTCTTGATAGCAAGAGAGCTAGGGAGGGAGGGAGGTGGCCCTCGCTGTGCCGCTCTCTCCTTCTCCCCAGGAAAATAAGGGAGGTGAGTAGCAGAAACAGATGACCTTTACACAGACAATTCAAGTACCGGCACATCAGCACTGAGATGATGATGGCCTCACTCACAGCTAGCAAGCCCCTCGATTGTGGCTCGCACATCCCTCCAGTGGGCTAGGCAAAGGTCTAGTGGAGAAGAAGGGGTCTGTCCCATAGCGTCCGTCACAGTCAAGTCAACAATGAGAACAGTTAACACACTACACACAAGACAAAGGGCACACGGAAAAAAAAAACTTTGCCCCAATGAGACAACCAACAAAACTCTAAGAACAATGACAGCCTGATGTTCTCTGGGGAGAGTGACCCTCCAGGCTCAATCACAGCAAAAACAATCCAGATTTCTGTCCTTGATCAAACAGACATCGGGGGCTTTCACATCCCTGTCAGTCAGACATGCACCTTTTTTCTTGGAAGAGAAACAGAGTGTAAAGTAACAATGACCACAATAAAACATACAAAAAACCCCACAAAATGGCTCTAACAATTTCCTGGGACAAAATACAAAGTGGCACTTCCTCCCACCATGGGGGAAGGTACCCAAAGATGCTCCTCTCCTGAGCACCCCCTGGAAGAGACTCCTAAAACCAAATGGTCACCTCTGAGGTGGCCCCAAATGGCTCTGGACTAGGGGGTCCCTTGCCCAAATCAGGGAATGAGACGTCTCTCTTTCCCTCCCAGGATCACTGTCCGGACACGTCTGTCCCAGTGAGAGCCTGCAAAGTACAAATTGAGCCTACAAAGTACAAATCCTTCAAAGTACAAATCAGTCGACCGACGCAAAACATAACGAGACAAGACAGAGACAGAGACAAGACAGAGAGCGCTCTTACCGGTAGATGTCAATAAACCTCTGGACCCTTGAGGGTCCCGGTGGGGTCTCTGGGGTTCCCGGCCAACGCACCAAATGTTATGCCCAGATTGTGACCCCCCAAAGAGACCACCGGAGACCTTGGATGTCCAGAATGCAACAGCAAGGTTTATTCTGCAGATACAAGTCTAGACAGGGACTCATTCCTACACCCAATACAGTGAGGCAGGGAGGAGTACCTCTTTCTTGGGGAAGTTAGTTTTTATAGGCAAAACTCATAAAATTTCTTCTAAATCTCTCACTCACAGCAGGGAGGTTTGAAGGAGCGCTCCCCTTTCTTTGTGAGGCTAGTTCTTAAAGGCACAGACCATATAATTTATTTTAACCTGCCTCCCTTTTTAGTCTTTTGGTTGAATATCCTGACTGTTTTCCAAAGTCCCTGTAGCAGATACAGCCACCTGGGGGAAAGGGGTCTAAGTTCTTATCTACACTTAGGAATCCTGGTTTAAGCTTCTCTTTGTCTGTAGGGGATAGAGTCGGGGGTTTTACTGAGGTATCACAGTTCCTGCTTTGCAGAGGAAACTGCCAGACATTCTACAGGACAGAGAGAAGTGACTGAGAGACTCTAGACCTGTGGGCTAAAGACAGATGCCCCAACTTTACAGAGAAACTTTGGATGACTGTCCAGGCTGCCAGCTGTCTCTGTCTACTCTCACAAGGCTCCCAAAAGTTTCTTGCATCCTTCTGTTTCTCAGATAATATTATTTCCTTCTGAGGTCTTTAATGTAGGTGAAGACTAGATAGTTATAATTTCCTTAGTTATAATAAAAGATAAGTTAGATATAAAACCTTAGGCTCACAAATATAGGATAGATAGGATATCTTCTTTAATTCTGCCAAATACAAATAGACTGGATATTATAAATAGACTAGATATTGTAACTGTAGTTCTTGCTTAATAATTGTTTGTTATATGTAATTTTACTATGTTAAAGTTAAAATCTTCCTTTTAAAAAAACAAAAAAGGAAAAATGCTGTGGGATGTCCTGTATACTGTAAATATATGTTACCATGATTGATTGATAAATAAAACACTGATTGGCCAGTAGCCAGACAGGAAAGATAATGTAGGCTAGACAAAGAAAGAAGAAAAGGTTGAGTGAAAAAAAGGGCTGGGTCAGGAGATGCTGCCAGCCACCATGAGGAGAAACATGACGTAAGATACCAGTAAGCCACCAGCCACATGGCAACTTATAGATTAATAGAAGTGGACCAATTTAAGATATAAGAACAGATAACAAGAAGCCTGCCATGGCCATACAGTTTATAAGTAATATAAGTCTCTATATGTTAATTGGGCCTGAGTGGCTACAGGAGCCAGATAAACACAAAAATACTCTCGGTACACTCATATGTGAAACACCATTCCTCTTATCCCCTTCTTTATTTTTCTCAAGCTATATTATTAATTTTGCAGGGCTCCTAAAATGTTCACATGAGCACAGAATCTAAGAGACATCCTGGGGCTGTATTCATTAGTATGATCTCCATTTGATTTATATTATGTAATGACTCTGAAAGTTTTATACCAGAAAAGCCCATATTTCTTGGCTTCCCTTGGTGCTCCAAGGCACCAAGTATTTAGCACTGACCAATGGCATAAAAGCAGAAGTGATGTGATCAACTCCAGGGACTTGAGATTGACTGAGAGTTCATAGTCACCATTTCCCATATTTTCTCATCTGGGCTCTAATGTAGATGTTCTTAGGAGACATTAATGGCTATGAGAATGATGTCACATTTGGGTTTGGGGAACCGCAATTTGGAATGAATTCTGTTGACCCAGAGTACCTAGCTGAAGTCTAAGTTGCTTCCTTATTTATGTTATTATTTTAATGGGTCTCCATTAGAGTGTTGAAACTTACATTCAAATAAAAAGTATTACACTTTAACTTTTAAAGTTACATTCCATTTGCGAGATGCTTTTTATTGCTTTTTAAAAGTTAGAGAAAGGAATTGAGATTCTGCAAAAGGGAAAACTGATGGAGATAAGAACTAACTTAGTGAGATTCAGATAGAGGCAACACCAGGATGTATGACGATGTGAGAAGAATATGGTAAAGTGTGAGGAATAGGCTCGTTTGCCAAGAGGATTTTTATCTTATCCATTTCTGACTTCCTTCGACTCCATGAACAAGGCACATGTTTCCCCACAGGCTACTTGTGGGCAATGGCAGTACCGCTCCTGTCTGGCCTAATACTGCTGCAGCTAGAGCTAGGGTGGCTTTCTCTTTGACACCAGTGTCCTTGCCTAAGGGCAGAGACAGGGTTACACTACTGGTTGCCTTAGGGTTTTTCAATTGTACTACAAACTTTCCTTAATCCAGTCCAACTTTGAAAACAGTCTCTTCATGAGTTAGTCCTTCCCTTTTCCAGCGTGGTTCCTTGTTTCATCTTTCATACCTTACAGATATATAGTGCAGCATAATTTTGGAAAGCAAGAAAAACAATGGATCCCCATTCTGTGACAGCTCATGACTAAAATGAAGGGACTGCCCGCCTGTCATCTTGTTCCTTATGTGAATGTAAAAACCAGTATTGTCCATGAAAGCAGATTTCATTAACGACTATGGGGAGACACACGAGAAAGGAGAAAATTCTGGCACTGTTCAATAAGACTTGGACATGAGGCTGACCATCTAATATAAAGCTGAAAATATATTCCCATCTTATGCTCAGCTTTATTTAAATATACTAGGTCTTAAAGTTTATTCAATGAATGGATGATTATACTAAGGAAATATAATTTTAACTTGGAATGTAAAAGACTTTATAGTCTACCACAAGCTTGGGCTCCTGTGCCTATTTTTGACCACATTGTTTTCTTAAGTATTTTGGATATTACTCTTACTGGATGTGTGGCCTGCAAATGCTTTCTCCCAAGGTAGGCTGTCTCTTCACCATTAGCTGCTTCCTTTGCTGTGCAGAAGCCAGTGTGATGTGATATCTGTCTGTCTGTCTGTCTCCCTCCCCCTGTGTGTATATATGTATGGATATATAATTTTAGGTTAACACATAAAGAAATTGCTGTCACGGTGACATTTTCCTGTATGTATATCATGTACTTATATACAATGCCTCTTCCACTTCCCCTTGCTTGTCCTCTTCATTTCTTCAAATATTTTTCCTCCTTTCATTTGCACACACACACACACACACACACACACACACACACACACACACACACACACACACACACACATTCCATTACTCTATGTGGACCTCACTTCTTAATTTAGATCTCTTTCAAAAGACCCTTGCAATACTGTTATTCATGGGAATGTAAATTAGAACAGCCGCTATGGAAGCAAGTATAGATTTTCCAAAATATCTAAACACAGAATTGCTTAAGTACAGCATAATATTAATCTTTTTCAGAACCCCTGCAGGGAGATGACCATTTCAGCAACACTTGCGCCCCCTGGTGGCTTGTGTTGAAGTTACAGATACTGTAGTCAATAGATTCTTTTAAACATATGTATCTAAATCATAAGACAGAACAAAAACAAGTGTCAATGTCTTGTAAAGAAAGATACAGTTGTACAGTGGAGGGAAATTATGAGCATCTGCTTCTTGTCCCAGAACTGACCTTGTTCAGATGCCTTGCCCTCTCTGTCCCCCAATTGTTGCTGAGTTGTGGTGGGGAATGTACAGACCTCCACACTCCTTTCTCTAGGTATACGTAGCTCCTAATTAAACAGTGGACAGGGGTATCAAGGAGGCAATCAGATCTTAGTTGCTACAAGCAGAGTGTGTATTAAGACTGCTTCAACATGGAGAGGTAAGGTTAGACTCATTCAAATGGCTGTTAGTCTCTGAGTATATGCCATGTTCTAGAAAGTTTCCCTGGTTGACATAGTTGTGAACAACACAAAGTCCCTGATTTAGAAGATTGCAAATTTGGGAAAAATGACCTTTTTTTTGTTTTGTTTTGTTTTGTTCTGGGTTCTGAAAGTGGATTTGGAGGGAGGCTGATTCAAAGTCTGTTCTAGAATGTTTCAGTGACCCTGGCTTCAACCTATTGGAGAAAGGAGAGATGCAGACACGAGGAATCCCCAAGCTTACAACTCCTTGGAACTGGAAACCATTCTAGTGTAAGTTCTTCTAATATCTTCATTTAGAGATGGAACAACTGGACACCATAGTGAGTTTGTAGTCAGTCATTAATAGCAAATTGACATTAACCTTATGTTTTCCATGTGTTGGTAAGGAGAACAAACATATTTCAAATAAGTGCACCCTGAGTAAAGTCATTATGGGTTTCTTTTGGAGGTGAGTTTACAAGGTTTTACCTTTTCTTCTGTAAACATTGCTGTATTTTTAAATGTTCTACAGTGAGGATGTATAACTACCAAACAAAAATAGATGTTTTTAAAAGAACTCATCTTCAAAGATTCAGTGAAACAAACAAAACACAGTAAGATTGGTTCCATAAATATTTTTGTTTTTCTGCTTTCTTGAATTTTCACAGTTTATTTGGTAAGTATTGTAGACATTGTAAGCTTCCAAATGTGCAGTTAGGTTCTCATCCTTAAAATATAGCAGCATTGCCTGACTTTGGTTCCTGCTCTTGCTTTAGGGTAACAGAACTACTTCTGGCATACTGGAATGTGGTCAGTGGAAGTGAACTAAGTTGCCCGGTGGCAATAGCAGTTAATATCCATCGTTAGTCTCTCTAGAGACACAGAACTCTAAGCTTTCTTTGGAGATAGAAGTGCTCAGGATAGCAGCTGTCTGAACTTCTTGTGATGGACTTCCCCCATATATCCCCATAAGAACCTATGTAAAAAACAAAGTGGTTATAGGTATGTGGGTTTGTTCCCAGCACTCTATTCCATGGTGTACATGTCTATTTCTGTGTCAATAATACACAGTTTTTGTTACTAAGGATCAGTGATTTTTTTTTGAGTTTAGATATTGTCACATCTCCAGCATTGTTCCTTATTGGAATTGCTTGGGTATATGAAATCTTTTGTGGTTTCATATGAATTTTTTCTATTATCAAGGCTTTATTAATCAAATGGTTCTTGAACAGAATGAATAATTTGACATTTTTTGTACATGGATTTATATTGTTCAAGTATTTACCCTTTAAAAATATAAAAATATATATCTATGTGTATTTCTCATGAATTTTCTTTCGCTTTTTCTTCTGTTTGTTTGTTTTGTCCTATTCTTATTTTGTTTAATTTATTATTATTATTATTCCTTAGAAGCCCATTTCTCTTCTCTTTTTAACAAAATAACATATAAGGTAAAACAAAAACCATTACATCAAAGTTGGACAAAGCAAACCAACAGAAGGAAGAGTATTGTTGGTTGTTTTTATTCTTTTGGATCTTTGGGGGGCCCACCACCCAGCTCCCAAATATCCATCACGGATGCCATTCTTACTTATAAATACCCAGACTTAGCTTGGCTTGTTTCTTGCCAGCTTTTCTCAATTTTAAATTATCCCATCTACCTTCTGCCTCTGGGCTTTTACCTTTTTCTTACTTCTGTATCTCTTACTTTCACTCTTACGCCATGGCTTACTGTGTGGCTGTGTGGCTGGCCCCCAGTGTCTTCCTCTCCTTGTTCTCTTGTTTCTTCTTTTTTTCTCCCAGATTTCTCCTTCTATTTATTCTCTTTGCCTGCCAGCCCTGCCTGTCCTTTCTCCTGCCTCATTATTGACTGTTCAGCTCTCTATTAGACCATCAGGTGTTTTAGACAGGCACAGTAACACAGCTTCACAGAGTTAAACAAATGCAACATAAAAGAATGCAACATATCTTTGCATCATTAAAGCAAATGTTTCACAGCATAAACAAATGTAACACATCTTAAAATGATATTCCACAACAGAAGAGAGCTTAAGAGAAGGCATAAGAATCAGAGACTCACTTATTCACACACCAATGATCCCAGAAAATGACTAAAGTGAAAGCAATAATATATACACAGCAGACCTGGGACTAACCCATGCAGGCCCTGTGCTTGCTGCTTCTGTTTCTGTGAGTTGATACGAGCTTTGTTCAGTTGATTTAGCAGGCCTTGCCTTGTTTTCCTGATGTTGCCCATCCCTTCTGGCTCTTACACTCTTTCTACCTCTTCTTTCACTGGGTTTCCTGAGCTCTGAGGGGAAGAATTTGATAGAAATATCCTATTTCAATATAAGTGATCCAGACTGTCTCTCCCTATGCATAATGTTTAGCTGTGGGTATTTGATCCTGTTTGCTGCACTAGGAAGCTTCTCTGATGGTGGCTGAATAAGGCTCTGATCCATGAGTATAGCAGAATATCATTAAGAGTCAGTTTATCACTAATTTTTTTTTAAGATGGAGTGTGGATGTGGATGGTGGTGAGGTAGGGAGGAACTGGCATGAGTTTGTGGAGGGGAAACTATAATCAGAATATATTGTATGAAAAAATATTTTCAAGATAATAAGAAATATAACCATATTTAAAATTAAAATATCCCTTTCCATGAAATGGAGATCCTTCATGTCACATCTTTTTTTCCCCAATAATTTCAGCTGAATACTTATTCAATAAGTATTATGCAACTGAATTGTTTTCTAGTGCATAAATAAGAAAATTATCAGAAATTTACTAGTTTGGAGTGATACAACTAATGATTTTTTCTACTTAAGCTTATAAAAGTAGACTTTTATGGGTATTACATTAGATCTGTAGATAATTTTCAGTGTGGGGGCTGCACCAACGTCATGACTTTCTTCTTTCTTGATCACCTTAGTTAACACTGTTATGGTTCTCCAGAGGGTACTGCTGGGCTGGAGTGTGGGCTACAGATGGAGCAGAGGCAAGGCGGTCTTCCCCTGGAAACAAATATGTAGGTATGTAGTCTAAACGGTGATTATAGTTGGATTTTAGAGTAATTTAGACGTGGACCTGAGACAGGCTCTGTGACTTATGCTTGGGTTACTTAAGGAAATATTTAATTTTTTCTTCATATCAGCATCTCATTTTGACCTTATACTGCTAGTATGGTCACCAAATAATATAGTGCTTTAAGGAAACACACAGAGTACATGGACCATAGAAAGTGACCAAGAAATGCTATTGAGGGTGAGAATAGTGATATTGGTCATGATGACAGCAATATCAGCCTACACTGTAGAAACTCTCTTGAACAAACTCTAGCAGTAAGAAGCCTTCCTTAAAGTTTATCCACGTTTTCATCTAAAAGTTACCTGTTTTGGTATTGAATCAATTCAAATCAATTGGCTTGTCCGTAGATATGGGTCCATATTTCCTGATTTGTATTTCTCAAACTGTGAAAAAGTTGTTTTGCTAAATTTGATACTCCAATTTTCCTACAGTCGCCCTGGGGAGTAGGTTCTGCACCCCGCCCCCCATTGTACCATAACACTGTTTGAAGCTCTTATACTTCTTGTGTTGTATTATTTATTAGTACTGAAGAGTTCCTAAAGCATCTTCATGTGAACATGTAATCTCAGAGATGAGTAGGGACTGCAGACACTGGCACTCTGCCACCTGTGGTGGTATTGTGTTCCCTAAAATATTGTGCATGCTAATAAACTTATCTGGGGTCAGAGAACAGGACAGCCACAATATTAAACATAGAGGATAGGCAGTGGTAGCACATGCCTTTAATCCTAGCATTCCAGAGGCAGAAATCCATCTGTTCAAGGATACAGCCAAGCATGGTGACTCACGCCTTTAATCCCAGAAAGTGAGCCTTTAATCCCAGGGAGTGATGGTAGAAGGCAGAAAGATATATAAGGCATGAGGACCAGAAACTAGAAGCATTTGGCTGGTTAAGCATTTGGCTGGTTAAGCATTTGGCTGGTTAAGCATTTGGCTGGTTAAGCTATTAGGCTTTGGAGCAGCACAGCTCAGCTGAGAGGCATTCAGTCTGAGGACACAGGATCAGTTGAGGAACTGGCGAGTGTGAAGTAGCTGTGGTTTATTCTGCTTCTCTGATCTTCCAGCATTCAATATCTGGCTTCAAGTTTGTTTTTATTAATAAGACTCTTTGAGATTCCTGCTACAGCTGCCTTTGTTTCATTCGCCCCTAGTAATAATTCTGAGATTTTTGTATCAGAAAAGGTTCCAATTATCAGCTTCCCTTGGTTCTAGAACGGATCATGTACCCAGCACTGACCAAAGGCATGGAAGCACAAATGTGACCAACCCTGGGGTGTTGAGATTGATTGAAGGTGGGTAGCTTGTATTTCCCATCTCTTTTCTCCAGGGTCAGAATTCTGATTTGCTTGAGAGCCATTAGTGACTGTGAGAATGAGTTCACACATCTAGGTCTGGGGAATTGCAATTTGGAATAGATTCTGTTGACTGATACCACAGAGCATCTAGCCTAGATCTAAATTGCTCCTTAATTAAGTCATTATTTTTATGGGTTTCTACTAGAGTTCCAAAAGCTCTATCTCAAGCAAAAGCATTTTGCCTTGCCCTTTAAAGTTACATCCCATTTACAAGGCACTTCCATCCACTTCTTGAAAGTTAGAGAAAGAAACTGAAAATACCACTCCCCAAAAGGGGGAAACCTGCTGGAGAGGAAGTAAAAATCCATAGCTGTCAAGACAGAGAGTATTCCAGGATGCAGGGAATATGAGTGTGAAGGCTAGTTCTGTTTGCCAAGGGATTTCTGTTTTCCTGCTCCTGTGCTGCTTGACATACCCTTCATGTCTTAAGTATTTTCCCTTTGGCTTCTGGTTGAATTGCACCACAAGGAGACTAGAAGACAGAAGGCAAGACACTTGTGTTTCTCATATTCTGGCTGTCCACAGGGCTCGGTTCTGTCAGTGCCCATACCTCCCTACCTCTCTGCCCATCCTCTCCTTAACTATACAACTACAGCTACCTTCTCTCTTGTCACTGTTGCTTAAATGGTTCCTTCAGGTCCGAGGTAGGAATAGTGCTCATTAGCCTTAAAGTCATTGCCTACTCCCTGTCCTTCCCCTTCAACTCTGCTGACTAGTATTTCCCCCATGAGACACTCTTGATCCCTTCCAGTTCAGGCTGTCTCTTTCTTTCTAGAAAAGAAATTTTGAGAGAGCAAAATGAGAATGTCTTTGGAAAACAACTAAAACAATGAAAACTGCTCCCATCAACTCAGCTCTTCCAATTCTCTAAATTTCCTCAGTGTCTATTGTAATATCTCCTCATCTCCAATTTTGTTAATCTGAGATCCTCTCCCTTTTTATTAATATGATAAAGAGTTGTTACTTCTTCATTGATTCATTCAACAAAATCAGTAGCCCTCTTATATGCAAATGATAAACAGGCTGACAAAGAAATCAGGAAGACATCACTTTTCACAATAGCCACAATAATATAAAATATCTTGGGGTGACTCTAACTAAACAAGTGAAAGATATGTATGACCAGAACTTTAAGTCTTTGACAAAAGAAATTTTGTAGAAGATATCAGAAGATGGAAAGATCTCCCATGCTCATGGATCAGTAGGATTAACATAGTAAAAATGGCCATCTTACCCTAATCAATCTATAGATTCAACTCAATCCCCATCAAAATTCTAACACAATTCTTCACAGACCTCAGAAGAACAATATTCAATTTTATATGGAAAAACCCAGGACAGCTAAAACAAGCTTGTACAATAAAGGATCGTCTAGATGTATCACCATCCCTCATTTCAAGCTCTACTATAGAGCTATAGTAATAAAAACAGCATGATATTGGCATAAAATCCAATATGCAGATCAATGGAATTGAATTGAAGACCCTGACATAAATCCACACACCTATGAACACCTGATTTTTGACAAAGAATGTAAGATCCTACAATGAAAAAAAAAAAAAAAAAGAAAACATCTTGAACAAATAGTGCTGGCATAACTGGATGTTGCATATAGAAGAATGCAAATAGATCCATATCTATCATTCTGTACAAAACTAAGGTCCAAGTGGATCAAAGACCTCAACATAAATCCAGTTGTACTGAACCCAGTAGGAAAGAAAGTGGGAAGTAGCCTTGAATGCACTGGCACAGGAGACTACTTCCTGAATATTATACCAGTAGCACAGACACTGAGATTGACAATTAATAAATGGGACCTCCTGAAAATGAAAAGCTTCTGTAAGGCAAGTGACATGGTCAATAAGACAAAATTGCAGCCTACAGAGTAGGAAAAGACCTTTACCAACCCCACATCTGACAGAGGACTGATCTCCAAAATACATAAAGAATTCAATAAACTAGACATCAAAATACTGAACAATCCAATTAAAAAAATGGGCTACAGACCTAAACAGAGAATTCTCAACAGAAGAATCTCAAATGGCCAAAATACACTTAAAGGATTATCAATATCTTTAGCCATTAGGGAAACGCAAATCAAAACGACTCTGAGAGACCATCTTACACCTGTCAGAATGGCTAAGATAAAACCACTAATGACAGCTTACATTAGAGAGGATGTGGAGTAAGGAGAACACTTCTCTACTGCTGTTGGGAGTGCAAACCTTGTACAGCTACTTTGGAAATTTATATGGCAGTTTCTCAGAAAATTGGGAAGCAATCTACCTCAAGACGAAGTTATATCAATCTCAGGCTCAGTCGTACCACAAGGACATTTGCTCAACTATTTTCATAGCAGCGTTATTTGTAATAGCCAGAACATGGAAAAAACCTTGGTGCCCCTCAAGCAAAAAATGGATAAAGAAAATGTGGTACATTTACACAATGGAGTATTATTCAACTGTAAAAATCAATGACATCATGAAATTTGCAGGCAAATGGATGGAAGTAGAAAAAAAAATCATTCTGAGTGAGATAACCCAGACCCAGAAAAACAGATATATTATGTACTCACTCATAAGTAGATTTTAGGTATAAAGTAAAGGATAACCAAGCTACAATCCACAGCCCAAGTGAGGCTAGGTAACAAAGAGGGCCCAAAGAGAGAAGCATGGATTTCCCTTGGAAAGAGAAATAGAAAAGATCTCCTGGGTAAACTGGGGTAGCAGGGGATAGAAACGAGGGATTTGATTGGACAGGTTGGAGGTAGGACAGGGGAGGGATGGAGTGGGAGAGTAATCAAAGCGATGTCTTGATGGGGGCCATTTTAGGGTTAGAGAGAAACCTGGTACCAGGGAAACTCCCAGGAACCCACAAGGATGACCCCAGCTAAAACTTCTAGCAATAGTCACAGAATGTGGCTGAACTGGCCTTCTCCTATAATGAGATTAGTGACTACCCTAATTGTCATCACAGAACCTTCATCCAGTAACTGATGGAAACAAATGCAGAGATCTCACCCAAGCACTGGGTGGAGCTCTGGGACTCCTGTTGAAAAGAGGGAGGAGGGATTGTACAAGCTATGGGTCAAGGTCATCATAAGGAAACCTACAGAAACAACTCATCTTGGCTCATAAGAGCTTACAGATTCTTGATCGCCAGCTAGGGAGCGTGCATCAGACTGACTTAGGCCCTCTACATATGTGTGACAGTTGTGTAGATTGGTCTATTTGTGGGACTTCTAGCAATGGGATCACAGTGTCCTATAGGTGGAAGTTTCTGTGTCTGGGCCCCAACTCCCAAATACCCAGTAGCTGCTTCCCAAATAATTGACTTAGAGGTTTAATATTACTTATAAATGCTTAGCCAGTAGCTCTGGCTTATTACTAAGTAGCTCTTACACTTAAATTGACCCTAATTCTTATCTATGTTTAGCCACGTGGCTTAGTACCTTTTCTCAATATGATATTCCCGTCTTGCTTTCTCTGCATCTGGCTGGTGACTTCTGACTCTGCCCTTCCTCTTCCTAGCATTCTTAGTTTGGTCGCCCTGCCTACACTTCCTGCCTGACTACTGGCCGATCATGTTCTGTTAAACCAATCTGAGTGACAAATCTTTACAGTGTACAAGAGAATTATTCCACAGCATTGTCCCTAATGCTTTAGCTGGCTTTTGGGAACCTATTCCCCATACTGGGTTGCCTTGCCCAAAGCCTTAATACAAAGGGAGGAGCTTAGTCCTATCTCAATTTGATATATCACTCTTTGTTGACACTTATTGGAGGCCTTCCCCCTTTAAACAGAAACAGAGGAAGAGCAGATGGGAATAGGGGAAGGTGAGGGAAGGAAATGGGAGAGGAGGGAGGGGAAACTGTGGTTGGGATGTAAAATAAATAAAAAAATTAATTAATAAAAAGTCTTTAATTTATTTTCCTCATTTCTGTCTTTACCCATTTTTTAAAACATAAGTCTTTATTGATTCATTGGGAATTTCACATTATGCACCCCAATCCTACTCATCTCCCAGTCCCTCCATATTTGTCCCTCACCCCTGCACCAAGCCCCTCCCCAATTAATTAAAAACAAAAGAATACAAACAAATACCGTGTGCTTCCATCTTTCCAACACCTCTTCATTCATACTAGTGGCACTGAGAGCTGCGGTGTTTCATGCAGTATACTCTTTTGTCCAATTAGTTCTACTCGCTAAATGTTCATTGCAATGAGTTATGGGTCTGGTTTAAGGCCTCTGGCACACCATCATCAGTGGGCCCTCACTGAAACTCCTCTTGGATATCCTGCTGTTGCCCTGAGTCATGGAGATCCTACAGTTATTGTTTTGCGGGACCAGCCCCTTCATGAACTCCAGAAAGTCATAGGTGTGGTAGATGTTAGGGTGGGCCAACCCAAGGCCCAGTTTGTGGATCTGGGTGGTAGCTGAGCTGTTTGGTCCAGGCCACTGGGACTGCCCTGTCAGATGAGGGGCAGAGCCAGCTTTCCTATGCCCATGCCATTGGGGCTACCTCTCCCTTGCCATGGCAAGGGGTTGGACCATCTTTCCCAAGTGGTGGTGGAGGTTAGCTATTTGAGGGCCAGTGAGGGAGTGGGGCTGGATAAGCATGACCCTCAGATTTTAACATGCATGGTTCCTATGGCCTCCAGTGGTAACATGGGCCTTGGACATCGTCACAGACCCTGGATGCAGCAGGAATATGGACCTAGGCATGCCCTCAGCAGCAGGTTGGGCCAGTAGGTCACCATTGCCCTGGTGACTGTAAGGTCCTTGAACACCAACATGGTCTAACATGGCTGTCCAGACTCTGGGCATCCACTCAGCCCTAGGTGGCAACAGGAACCATGGACATCAACCCAGACCCTGGCTGCTGCTGGGCCACAGACTCAGATATGACCCGTGGCCACAGCTCAGACCCAGATGACACCATGGCCCTGTGTGAAAGCATAGGCCACCCAGCTCAGCATGGCCCCAGCAGTGAGTCACATGGCCCTCAGACACTAACATGGCCTGAGGTTGTTGTCCAAACTCCAGGCATCCATGTGGCCTTTGGTGGTACCATGGGCCACAGACACCAACACAGAACCTGGCTACCGTAGGACCACAGACCCAGATATGGTCCTTGTCACCACAGCTCCAGGTGGCAGCACAGACCCCCCACAGCACTGTGGCCCTCTGAAAACAATGTGGCCCTAGGTGTCAGCCCAGACCCCTGGCATTGACATTGCCTAAGATGGTATGAGGAGCCACAGACATCAACACAGAACCTGGTTGAGGTAGGGCCACAGACTCAGATGTGACTCTTGGCAGCAGCCCTGGCCTAGATGACACCATGGCCTCAGGTGACAGGGCAGGCCATTCGGATAACAATGCCCCAGCAGCAACATGGCCCTTGGACACCAACATTGCCACAGGATGTGGCCTAAACCCTGGTCATCCATCTGTCCTTTGGTGGCACCATAGGCTATAGACATCCCAAACCCCAACTGTAGTAGGACCATGGACCCAGACATGATCCTCATTAGCAGCCAGGGCTTGGATGTCATCTTGGCCCTGGGTGGCAGCTCAGGCCATCCACATTAGCATGGCCCCAGTGGCAGCATGGGCTCTTGGACACCAGCATGTACTCAGGAGTCATCTGCAAGGCCTTCAGTGGTTACTGAAGCAATGGACATCAACATAGACCCGGGCTGCTGTAGGGCCACAAACCCAGATATGGCCTCTAGCAGCAGCCTGGGCCCAGGTGTCATCATGTCCACAGTGGTAGCACAGGCTACTCAGATCAACATGACCCTGGTAGTGGCATGGCCCTGGGACACCAAAATGGCCATAGGAGTTGGACTAGATGCTGGGCATCCCTGTGGCCTTGGTGGCAACATGGGTCATGGGCATCAATACAGGCCCCAGCTTCAGTGGGACCACAGATCCAGATATGGCTATAGGCAGCAGTCCAGGCCCTGAAGTCACCCTGTTCCTGGGTGGCAAGTGAGCTGCCCTCATCAGCCCATTCCTCACCACCCTCACTTCTTCAGGACTGCTTCAGTACATGAACCATTCCACCTCTCTTTCTCTCCCATTTCTCCACCACATACTTGCTCATCATAATGGCACCCACCATTATGGTGCCTGTGGATGCTTCAGGCAGGCTGGATTGTAAGGATCCAGGCTGCCCCATGGGTGTATTTCTCCCACCTGAGCCTCATGGCATCAGGTGGGTCTGTGATATTTCACTATCGACCTATTTTTCCCCCATTCAGTAGAGAGTTGCTCATTTTCCTTGAGTCTGTAAGCTTTCTGTTGTCTCTGTTGTTGATATCCAGTTTTAATTCATGGTGGTCTGACAGGATGCAGGGAGTTATTTCAATTTTCTTGTGGCTATTGAGACTTGCTCTGTGTTCAAGAATGTGGTCAGTTTTGGCAAAGGCTCTGTGAGGTGCTAAGAGGAATGTACATTCTTCTATGTTTGGGTGAAATATTCTGTAAATATCTTTTAGGTTCATTTGAATTATGATGTCATTTAACTTCATTATTTCTGTTTAGTTTTTGTCTGGGTGACCCATCCATTGGCAAGAATGGGGTATTGAAATCTCCCATTATCAGTGTGTGAGGGTCAGTATGCTAATTTACCTCATCTGTGTATTGTCCATCCTGTATTCCTGCTTCCTCTGTGTCTGGCTGGGTGGCCCTGACTGGCTGGTTGGCTCCCTTTTCTCTCTGCCCTCCAGCCCTACCTATCCCTCCTCTGCCTAGCTACTGGCTGTTCAGCTTCTTATTAGACCAATTAGGTGCCTTAGGCAGGCAAGGTGAAATAGCAACACATCTTTACATAGTTAAACAATTATTCTATTCCACAATGATCAACTATTGTTAATTTCTGTTACTTTGTTGTTGTTGTTGTTATTGTGTGTGTGTGTATGTGTGCCTTCGTTAATTTTTGTTTTGCTGATCTGATATTATTTATTTATTGTGTTTTCATGGGTGTAGTTGTCTTTCTTGATTTGGAGTTTTCCTTCTAGCACCTTGTGTAGGGTTGGATTTGTGGATAGATATTGTTTAAATTTAACTTTATCATGCAATATTTTATTTCCTCCATGTATAAATATTAAAAGTTTTGCTGGGTATAGTAGTCTGGGCTGGCACCTGTGGTCTCTTAGAGTCTGTCCAAGCCTTTCTGGCTTTTAGAGTCTCCATTGAGAAGGCAGATGCAATTCTAATCGGTCTGCCTTTATATGTTATTTGCTCCTTTCATTTGCAGTTTTTTTTAAAAATTATTTTACAACACCATTCAGTTCAACATAATAGCCACAGATTCCCCTGTTCTCCCCCTCTCGCCCCCCCTCCCCCTAGCCCACCCCCCATTCCCACCTCCTCCAGATCAAGGTCTCTCCCGAGGACCGGGGTCGACCTGGTAGACTCAGTCCAGGCAGGTCTATTCCCCCCACTCCCAGACCGAGCCAAGCGTCCCTGCATAAGTCCCAGGATTCAAACAGCCAACTCATGCAATGAGCCCAGGACCCGGCACCAATGCACAGCTGCCTCCCAAACAGATCAAGCCAAATGACTGTCTCACGCATTCAGGGGGCCTGATCCAGCTGGGGGCCCCTCAGCCTTTGGTTCATAGATCCTGTGCTTCCATTCATTTGGTTATTTGTCCCGGTGCTTTATCCAACCTTGGCTTCAACAATTCTCGCTCATATAAACCCTCTTCTTTCTCACTAATTAGACTCCCAGTGCTCCACCAGGGGCCCAGCCGTGGATGTCTGCATTCAGATTCCTCAGTCCTTGGATAGGGTTTATGGCACAACTATCAGGGTGTCTGGCCATCCCATCACCAGAGTAGGTCAGTTCCTGCCGTCTTGCGACCATTGCTAGCAGTCTTTTGCGGGGGTATCTTTGTGGATCTTTGTGGGCCTCCCTAGCTCTCTGCTTCCTCCCCTTCTCACCTTCTCATGTGGTCTTCATTTACCATGGTCTCCTATTCCTTGTTCTCCCTCTCTTTTCTTGATCCAGCTAGGATCTTCCAGTCTCTTTCCCTTGACCGTCACCCTTCATTGTTCCCACTCATGACCAGGCTGTTCATGTAGATCTCGTCCATTTCTCCGTGTCTTTTTTGGGGGTCCCGTTTTCCAGGTAGCCTCACTGGTGATGTGAGTAGCAGTCCAGTCATCCTTGTTCCACATCTAGCATCTTCCTATGAGTGAGTACATACCATATTTGTCTTTCTGAGTCTGGGTTACCTCACTCAGAATGATTTTTTCTAGATCCATCCATTTGCCTGCAAACCGTATGATGTCATTGTTTTTCTTTGCTGAGTAGTATTCCATTGTGTATATGTGCCACAATTTATTTATCCATTCTTCAGTTGAAGGGCATCTAGGTTGTTTCCAGGTTTTGGCTATTACAAACAATGCTGATATGAACATAGCTGAGCAAGTGCTCTTGTGGTATGATTGAGCATTTCTTGGGTATATGCCCAGGAGTGGTATAGCTGGATCTTGGGGGAGATTGATTCCCAATTTTCTAAAAAAGCGCCATATTGATTTCCAAAGGGGTTGTACAAGCTTGCATTCCCACCAGCAGTGGAGGAGAGTTCCCCGAGTTCCACATCCTCTCCAGCATAAAGTGTCTTCAGTGTTTTTGATCTTGGCCACTCTGACAGGCATAAGGTAGTATCTCAGAGTTGTTTTGATTTGCATTTCCCTGATGATTAGGGATGTTGAGCAATTCCTTAAATGTCTTTCACCCATTTGGGTTTCCTCTGTTGAGAATTCTTTGTTTAATTCTAAAGCCCATTTCTCAATTGGACTGTTGGTCGTTTTGATGTCTAATTTCTTGAGTTCCTTATATATTCTGGATATCAGTCCTCTGTCACATGTGGGGTTGGTGAAGATCTTTTCCCATTCTGTAGGCTGTCGCTTTGCCTTGTTGACCATATCCTTTGCTCTACAAAAGCTTCTCAGTTTCAAGAGGTCCCATTGATTGATTGTTTGTCTCAGTGCCTGCGCTACTGGTGTTATATTTAGGAAGTGATCTCCTATGCCAATGCGTTCAAGACTATTTCCTACTTTCTCTTCTAGCAGGTTCAGAGTAGCTGGATTTATGTTGAGGTCTTTGATCCACTTGGACTTAAGTTTTGTGCACGGTGACAGATATGGATCTATTTGCAGCCTTCTGTTCGTTAACATCCAGTTATGCCAGCACCATTTGTTGAAGATGCTTTCTTTTTTCCATTGTACACTTTTGGCTTTTTTGTCAAAAATTATATGTTCATACCTGTGCAAATTAATGTCAGGGTCTTCATTTCGATTCCATTGGTCCACATGTTGGTTTTTATGCCAATACCAAGCTGTTTTTATTACTCTAGCTCTATACCAGAGCTTGAGGTCAGGGATTGTGATGCCTCCAGAGGTTGTTTTATTGTACAGGATTCTTTTGGCTATCCTGTTTTTTTTTCCATATGAAGCTGAGTATTATTCTTTCCATATGAAGAATTGTGTTGGTATTTTAATGGGGATTGCATTGAATCTGTAGATTGCTTTTGCTAAGATTGCCATGTTCCTATGTTAATCCTGCCTACCCATGAGCATGGAAGATCTTTCCATTTTCTGACATCTTCAATTTTTTTTCAGGGACTTAAAGTTCCTGTCATATAGGTCCTTCACTTGCTTGGTTAGTGTTACCCCAAGGCATTTCATGTCATTTGTGGCTATTGTAAATATTGTTTATATTGTAAATATTGTTTATAAGTTGTATCAGTTTCTTGGTGGAATCTTTGGGGTCACTGATGTATACTAACATTTCATCTGCAAATAGGGAAAGCTTGACTTTTTCCTTTCCAACTTGCATCCCCTTAATCTCCTTATGTTGTCTTTTTGCTCTGGCTAGAACTTCAAGTACTATATTGAATAAGTATGGGGAGAGCGGACAGCCTTACCTCGTTCCTGATTTTAGTGGAATTGCTTTGAGTTTCTCTCCATTTAATTTGATGATGGCTGTTGGCTTGCTGTAAATTGCCTTTATTATCTTTAGGTATGTTCCCTGTATTCCTGATCGCTCCAAGACTTTTATCATGAAGGGGTGTTGGATTTTGTCAAATGCCTTTTCTGCATCTAGTGAGATGATCATGTGGTTTTTTTCTTTGAGTTTGTTTATATGGTGTATTACATTGATGGACTTTCGTATGTTGAACCACCCTTGCATCCCTGGGATGAAGCCTACTTCATCATGGTGGATAATTGTTCTGATGTGTTCTTGGAGTCTGTTTGCCAGTATTTTATTGAGTATTTTTGCATCAATGTTCATGAGGGAGATCGGTCTGTAGTTCTCTTTCTTTGTTGCATCCTTGCTTGGTTTAGGAATCAGGGTAATTGTAGCCTCATAGAAGGAGTTTGGTAATGTTCCTTCTGTTTCTATTATGTGGAACAATTTAGAGAGTATTGGTATTAACTCTTCTTTGAAGATCTGGTAGAATTCTGTGCTGAAACCATCTAGTCCTGGGCTTTTTTTGGTTGGGAGACTTCTAATGACTGTTTCTATTTCCTTAGGAGTTATTGGGCTATTTACATAGTTTATCTGGTCTTGATTTAACTTAGGTATGTGGTACCTATCCAGAAAAATGTCCATTTCTTTTAGGCTTTCCAGTTTTTTGGAGTAGAGGTTTTTGAAATATGACCTTATAATTCTCTGGATTTCCTCAATGTCTGTTGTTATGTCCCCCTTTTCATTTCTGATTTTGTTGATTTGGATTCTCTCTCTCTGTCTTTTGGTTAGTTTGGATAAGGGCTTGTCTATCTTGTTGATTTTCTCAAAGAACCAACTCTTTGTTTCATTAATTTTTTGTATTATTCTCTTAGTTTCTAATTTATTAATTTCACCTCTCACTTTGATAATTTCCTGGCGTCTATTCTTCCTGGGAGACTTTGCTTCTTCTTGTTCTAGAGCTTTCAGATGTGCTGTTAAGTCACTAGTGTGGGATTTCTCCAACTTCTTTATGTGGGCATTTAGTGCTATGAATTTCCCTCTTAACACTGCTTTCATAGTGTCCCATAAGTTTGGGTATGTGGTGTCTTCATTTTCATTGATCTCTAGGAAGTCTTTAATTTCTTTCTTTATTTCTTCCTTAACCCATTGGTGATTCAGTTGAGCATTATTCAGTTTCCATGAGATTGTAGGTTTTCTGTAGTTTTTGTTGTTGTTGAAATCTAGCTTTAAACCATGGTGGTCTGATAGAACACAGGAGGTTATTCTGATTGTTTTGTTTCTGTTGAGATTTGCTTTGTGGCCAAGTATGTGGTCAATTTTAGAGAAAGTTCCATGGGGTGCTGAGAAGAAGGTATATTCTTTCTTGTTAGGATGGAATGTTCTGTAGATATCTATTAGGTCCATTTGGGTGATGACATCAGTTAAGTCCTTTATTTCTCTGTTAAGTTTCTATTTGGGAGATCTGTCCAGTGGTGAAAGTGGGGTGTTGAAGTCTGCCACTATTAATGTGTGGGGTTTTATATGTGGTTTAAGCTTTAGTAATGTTTCTTTTACATATGTGGGTGCCCTTGTGTTTGGGGCATAAATGTTGAGAATTGAAACTTCATCTTGGTGGATCTTTCCTGTGATGAGTATGTAATGTCCTTATTGATCTCTTTTGATTGATGTTAGTTTGAAGTCTATTTTCATGGGTATTAGGATGGCTATACCCACTTGCTTCTTAAGACCATTTATTGAAAGTCTTTTCCCAGCCTTTCATTCTTAGGTAGTGCCTATCTTTGAATTTGAGGTGTGTTTTTTGTGTGCAGCAGAAAGATGAGCTCTGCTTTCGTATCCTTTTTGTAAGCCTGTGTCTTTTTATAGGTGAATTTAGTCCAATGATATTAAGGGATATTCATGACTAGTGATTGTTCATTTCTGTTATTTTTTGGTGGTTGTGTGTGTATTTCTTTTCTTTGGGGTTTACTGCTGTTGCATTATCTATTGCCTGTGTTTTCGATGGTGTATCTGACTTCCTTCGGTTGGAATTTTCCTTCTAGTGCTTTCTGTAGGGCTTGGTTTGTGGATAAGTATTGTTTAAATAGGCAGTGGTACCAGGTCCTGGGCTCGTTGCATGAGTTAACTGTTTGAAACCTGGGACTTATGCAGGGACACTTGGCTCAATCTGGGAGGAGGGGACTGGACCTGCCTGGACTGAGTCTATCAGGTCGATCCCAGTCCCCGGGGGAGACCTTGATCTCAAGGAGGTGGGAATGGGGGCTGGGCTGGGGGGAAGGGGAGGGAGGCAGGAAGGGAGATAACAAGGGAATCTGTGGCTATTATGTAGAGCTGAATAGTATTGTAAAATAAAAAAAAATATAAAAAATAATCTGGTTTTGTCTTGGAATGTCTTGTTTACTCCATCTATGATGATTGAAATTTTGCTGGGTATATTAGTCTAGGCTAGCATCCATGGTCTCTTAGTGTAGCAGTGGACATTTCAATCAATCTATAATTGACTGTGTTCTGTGGCTATTAGAGGCTACCAGTCTTATGCAGATCTATAATGAAAAGACATACGGCGAACAAGGAAAAATATAAAATATTGGGTTGGAGGAGGAAAGAAATGTCAGGAAGTGTAAACTAATTAAAGAAAGGCCTGATGCTAAGTGGACTAAAGGGAGTGGTGACCTCAGAGCAAGATCCCATCCAGCTATGCTTCCATCTTGTGAAAAGGAATTAAAGAAGAGTTAAAAGGAATTTAAAAAAAATGAAAATGAATTAAAGAAATATTTAGAGCCAGGTGCGGTGGTGTACACTTCTATCCCAGAACTCAGAAGGCAGAGGCTGGTGTATCTCTGAGTTCAACGTCAGGCTGGTAACCAGAGTCATTTTCAGAACAGCCAAGTTCTGGCAGCAGAGGAACCCATTGAAAATAGGAAGCTGGTGAAGATATAACTTGAACAAGGAGACCATATTCCAGCTCCAGCAAGCAGCAGAACTTGGCATCTTTTACCATTTGCTTTTTTATTTAGAGTCAAGGATATAACCAAGGGTTTATGGAATCTCCTTCCATGGCTGAGGGAAGAAGCTGAGGCCAGGCATGTGTCAGGGATGTCCCTGAATGGAGGCTTAGAGAGGCCACTGTATGAATTTATAAATGTGAATTCTGGATTGCCTTGGAGATACAATGATGTTAGGGAGGTCAGAGCTGTGGGGTACCTGCCAAGGAAAGCTACTAACGGGAAGTGGTGCCTTCCCAAGGGAAAAATGTGTATTATAGTAAAAAAATGCTCAAAGTAGGTGGAGATCTGAAGAGCTCTTTGACATCAGTCATGGAGATGCATTGTTTGCAGTTTGTCCAGCTGGGTTTTGGTCTTGTTTTGGTTCAAGATTTCCTTACTATTATCTCTTTCCTCCATTTTGGAACAGTAATGTATATTAGATGCCATTATATCTTGGAAGTATATGATCTTTTTGACTTTGATTTACAAAGGATTATAGTTAAGAGAATGAATGAGTTTCAGGAGAGATTTGAACTTTGGACTTTTAAACATGTTTCAGACTGATTGACTATGGGACTTTTGAAGTTAGCCTGAATGCATTCCTGCATTATGATATGGCTACAACTCTATAGGGTCCAGGGAATATAATGTGGTGGTTTGAATGAAAATGGTCCCTATTGAATCACAGGGAGTGGCACTCTAGGAGGTGTGGCCTTGTTATGAATAGATGTGGTCATGTTGAAAGAAGTATATTACTGGGGTCATAATTTGAGGTTTCAGAAGCTCAAGCCAGTACCAGTGTTATACTCTCTTCCTGCTGCCTGACAATCTAGATGTAGAACTCTCTGCTCCTACTCTAGTACCATGTCTGTCTGAATATGGCCATGCTTCCTGCCATGATGAAAATGGACTATACCTTTGAACTGTAAGTCATCCCCAATTAAATGTTTTTCTTTATAAGAGTTGCTGTGGTCATGCTGTCTCTTCACAGCAATAGAAACCCCAACTATAACAAGGGCTAACCATTCTGGGCTTAACCCTGGGATAAGCTAATTCTCCCCCTCCCATAAGTCATTAATTGCCTATAATTCTTTGTCTGGGGGTGGAACTCTGATATTTCTCCTTCAGTGTTTGCATGTCCACTGATGTTGCCATTGTTTTTTTCTTGTTTATTCAACCATTTCTAGGAAAGACAGTTTCACAACAGACTTCCTAATATTATGTTTTTTCTACCCTCCCCCCTTTTCATGATTTGAATAGGTATGGCCATCATAGACTCATGTTCTTGAATGCTTGGCCTATAAAGAGTGGCAATATTAGGAGCTGTGACCTTGTTGGAGTAGGTGTGACCTAGGTGAAGGAAGTGTGTCACTGTGGAGGTTGCCATTGAGGTCTTACATGTTCAAGTTAAGCCCAGAGTTGGACACACAGTTCACTTCCTGTTGCCTGCAGGTCAAGATGTAAATCTCTCAGCTCCTTCCACAGCACCGCACCATGTCTCCTTGCATTTCACGTTACATGATGATATTAGACTAAACCTCTAATCTGTAAGCCAGCCCCAATTAAATGTTTTTCTTTGTAAGAGTTGCTGTAGTCATGGCATATCTTTACAACAATAGAAACCCTAACTGAGACACCCCTCTTCCATTATGCTCCCTTGAACATCAGAAATGACATGTGTCATGGGGTGATGTGGAGTGGAGACAGCCTGAGCCTCTGGGACAAACTGTGTTTGCTGTAAATGGCACAGCCTATGAGACAAAGTGTGTTTGCTGTATAGAGCAGAGCTGTCAAATGGGCCTGCATGAACTTTCTGGAGCTAGACAACTACACAGTAAGTTAGTCCCAGATGCTGAAAATGAGCTGCATGATTTGCATTTACACTGCTAGATCTTTCATTTATTTTGCTATTCTTCACTTTTTCCATTTTGGAATAAGACATATTTTTTTGTTATTTTGCAAGACAGTGATAAGAGACTTTTGACTTTTAAAGAGTCATTGCATATTTAATTGCTTAAAAATGTCAAGAGTATGGGACTTTGAAATTTTGACTGTATCAAATAGGATTCTCTGAGAAGACCCAACTGAATATTTTATCAGTTTATCTTATGGAGATATTTCTGAGAGACTATATTAATTGTTAATTGATGTAGGTGACTCAGATTACTTAGGGTATTGCCATTCCCTTGGCTAATGGTCTGGAGCTCTATAAGAAAGGTATCTAAATAATTGCCTCTGAGAGGCCAAGTGGGGAAGCCAGAAGCTGTGTCCCCCATAATATTTTAGTTCTTGCTTAGTTCCTGCCATGAATTCTGTCAGTGATAGACCTGAAAATTTACATGTATATATATGTATATGTATATGATGTACACACACACATTTCTGTCACATTTTGTTTTGTGTCTTTCATCTTGTGAGCTTTCTCCCTCTTCCATCCCCACTCCTTTACATTCTATATAGATTCATAGATCTATTAAATCATGTATCATATGCTCAAACCACAAGCCACAACAATATGTCTTCTCTTCATGTGACATACTAATTGAAACAGAGTGACTTTAGTACTCAGAAAAAGAGCAAGACACCATAAATTCATATTGTTTCCAGATGCTGACTATGAAATATAGATGTATCAGATTAAAATTAAATAATTAACAAAGGCCCATCTATCTCTAATGAAAACAAAGTGTCATATGTTTATTGGGGCATTCGTTATAGGATTCAGTACATGGGAGACCCAGGCATGCAAGAACAGATAAATGGATCAAGAAATTGTGACATACTCACAGCATGTCATTCCTCAACTGTCAAAAGTGAGGAGTTCTTATCTTTGGCTACAATATGAATGGAGTTATGGCCAATAGTTAGGAACTAATCTTTGTATAGTCTCTCAAAATAGAACCATTAGCTGGAAATAAACATTTAAAACAGAAACTTGATATTCAGACCTTAACATTGTGACCTATATCCCAAAGTGTCATGCACATTTCACAATGTAAAATTCATGTAATTTCATCTTCAAGAGTCACAAAATACTTATATTTCCAACACTATTTCAGAAGCCCAAGTTCAATAGGAGGGCAGGATAGAGATGGAATTTGGGGAAGGTTAAGTATGACACCATAGGCTTTATGAAAAGCTGTATGGAAGCCCATTACTTCCTCAAATAGATATTAATGGAGTTTTAATTTAAATTGAGTTACCATTTAACTCAACTGGAAGTAAGATCAATATAAGGAGAAAACTGTTACATAACCTCATTTACATATGGAATATATTTCAAAGTGCTAGTATATACAGGCAGACTGCATAATATTATGGTGGTTACTAAACCTTTGTGGTAATAGAAAATGGGAAAACATGTAAAAAATATGACATAACAAATATACAAGATGAAATAAAAAATAATTAACAACACAATATCGCTATGTAGTAATAATACATTGCATTCAGGAGTTTTTCCTAAAGCAGTTTTTGGTATATAAAGGAAAAGGAAACTTTAATTAGAAGAATATTTAAATGTGTATGTAAATATTTCTATATGTTAGTGCATTAAATTTTAGCAACTATTTTATCACACAACATGGCAATATAGTCTTTTAGTTTCCACTCTTGGTTTTACATTGAATTGCAAAACAAACAGTACTGACCTCCAAGGCAGAGTTATGACTGGAGGAACAGAGGGAACTCACAGATGCAAGGAAATATTTTGTGTCTTGATTGGGTTTTGAGTTAAGTAGTTATATTTATCCAAGCAAATTTATTGAACTATGCATTTGTTTAATCTGTGCATATCACTTTTTCTTAATTACACTTAAATTATCAAATCAGTAACATTTAAGAATGAAATATTATTTTATAGAATATGTTACCTTACTTGAAGTAACATTTTCTAGGTTCAGCCTTTTATGAAAATAAAAGGCTACATAGTGTTCCATTGTGTATATGTAGCACATTTTCATTATCCATTCATCCAGTGAAAGTCATTTGTGTTGTTTCAATTTCCTGGCTTCTGTGAAGAAGGCATCAATGAACACTGGTGACTAGGATGTTCAGTTCTTCAATCATATGCCTGTAAGTAGTATAACTGGGTCATATGGTAGATACATTTTTAGTCTTTTGAAAATTCTCCATCCTGTTTTCCAAATTTGCTATACCAGTTCATATTTCTACAAGAATGAATGAGGAAGAGGTCTGCTTTCTCCACAACCTAGATAACATTTTTTTGTCTTACTTTTTTGTTGTTGTTGTTGCTGTTGATTTGAAATGCGCTGCCTGGGGTGATGTGAAATGTCAAAGTTGTTTTAGTTTGCATTATTTTCATTGCTTAGGATGATAAAGACATTTCAAGATTTCATCAGCAATTTTTATTTATTCTCTTGAGAACTCGGTGTTTAGGTCCCAGTCCATTTTTCAGATGGTAATTTGGTTTTTGCACTCTTCATTTTTGAGATTCTTTGTATATTCTGAATATTAATCCTCCATCTGTTGTATAACTGGCAAAGATTCTCTCCCATCCTGTGGGTTTCTTTTTTACATGGCTGATTGCTTCTTTGGTTGTTTAGAAGTATTTTAGTTTTATGAAGACTCACTTATCACTTGTTCATCTCAATTCTTTAGCAAATGGAGTCCTGTACATAAAGACAAATACCACAGTCTTTTTTTTATCAGTAGTTCCTAGTTTCAAATTCTCAGATGTGCATATACGACACAGAATAACCACAAACCAGAAAAGTATAAAGAGACCATATGTTGAGGGGCTTGAGAGGGAATAGTAGGATAGAGATGATATGAAGTGGGCAGTGGAAAAATGGGTAGGGGATCTAACTACAGTAGAGGCTGGAAGGTCAATACAGAAGGAAGAGGAGGGACAAGGGACAAAAAATAGGAAGGTTGTTTGTTAAGGCCTTAAGGAATTGTATTATTTTATATTTCCTTGAAATTATACACATATATGAATATATATGTGTATGTATATGTATATATTCATATACATAAATATGTGTACACACATGAATACATACAAACTATATATATATATTCTTATACATATTCTTATATATATTTATATTCTTAGACACATCTTAAAGAAAGTTAAGCTGTTTGGGCTGACAATAATTCCCACAGAACCCGTTCCAGGCATGAGAAACCTCTTTTTGAATGATTGATCAGGGTACTCCCTGTGATTCCCCCCTAAATATAGATTGTATATGTAACCATTGCTCAATTCTTAGTGGTTGAGGATAGGCCACTATTGCTGAAGACACCTCACATTTAGGACAAAGGACTCAGATGATTTGAGCTTCAGCTGACCTCTCTCCTATGGTATGGCTTCTATGGTTCCAGAAAATACTATACAAACTGCCAAGGGAAGGCAACAATTAAACAGTCACACCAAGCATCAATACTCATGACTCATTTTAAAAAAGAAACTCATAATTCAAGTTATGGATGCTCTGTACTCCTGGGAATAATGTAAATATGACAGAAATTCAATTCAAGAGGAAATAACTTCAATGACACTGGAAATTTTTTCATGAGGGGTTAGACAGTCACACAGAGAGAGAGAGTCTGGGTAAAGACAAGGGAAGAAGAGAGAAGATATGACCATGGAATGCTAACCAAGGCACTGGGAAAGGGAGAAACTGGGGACAGTCTTTCTCTACCTTCAAGTGTGCTTGGATGTTGATATATAAAATCTGACATTATTATTTCAGTGCTGAAGATGGCAGATACTTGAAATTCAAGACTCAAATGGGTGAATGGAGATTTAGAATATGATGTCTTAAAGATGCATATTAATTTACTAAGCAGTTTATATAAGGAACACTTTAAAATCATACATATATTCTAAAATGTGAGGCTATTGAAGGAAACAAACTGTAGGAATTTCAATTAACTACTCTTAACATTTAGAAAACTTGAAAAAAAGGGACATTTCTATTAAATACAGTATTCATTTAATCTTTATCATTTTCAGTGACCAAAGAAATCCTGACCTTCCCTGCACTGCCTTGGGACTTCTTTGTAGGGAGGGGTTTGTCTATAGTGGAAGCTGTCATGGCCTCAAGTGATTTGATTCCAAGGGTTACATCATATAGGGATACAGTGAGGTCCACATAAGGCAGCTTTAGGGAGCTGCAGTCAGTTTCTATTTAACAAGCCCCATTTAACCCAGTTTATACAAAATGACTATTTCTTAACCAATTGAACAAGGTTGTGAAAATGGCCCACACAGATAAAGGCCAAGTTGATATTTAAACAACTGTGTATGATCAAGGACACACTCAGCTACTGCACGAGACTGTTTCCTGATCTCCAGGATTTCCTGAAGAAGCCCTCTTTTTACCTTCTTCCTCAGGAGTGTCCTGCATGGCTCTCTCCAGAAGCATCTTCAGAGTCTGCCTCTGAAACCTGTGATGTCTAATAGAACCAACAAGGAAGTAAATGATGGGGTTGGCACAGCTGTTAACACAGGACAGGAAAGCTGTCATTTCATAAACATTGCAAGGGAAAATGATTTTCAAATCCACAGTCCATTCTAAGATGAACCAATTGATACCAAAGGGCAGACCAAAGAGTAAGAAGACCAGCACTGTGAGTGCAATGGTCACATACAACCTGGTCACAGGAATCCTCTGTGAGCCACAGAAGATCCTGACCAATAGAGCCAGGTTGCATCCACAAGGAACCACAGATAATACTGTCATAAATGCAGCAGTGATAAAATTATAAGTCCTACAGGAAGAATGGTCATAATACCTAAATAGTAAGCCACAACCATCCCCTGAAAGGAGGCTTAACAGTAGAGAGAAGGCCCAGAGCAGTGCACACAGGACAGATGATGTGTGCCTTGGATGTTGGCAGTGATACCAGATGGGCCACAAAATGGACAGACAACGCTCAACACTAATGGCTGCAATTATACACATACCTGCAAGGTAAGCAAAGATTAATACATTGATGAGAGAGATGGGAATATCCAAGTAGATGTTATGGAACCAAGCAAGTATATACTCTAGGGAGTACATAGTCTGAAAGCAGAGAAAGAGGAAGTCAGCCCCAGCCAGGTTGAGCACATAGACAGAGAAGGCATTCCTGTGCATGTGGAAGCCCAGAAGCCACAGCACTATGGCATTTCCTGCCAGCCCAACCACGGCAATGATAACAGTAAGAATATTGAAGATTTTGTCCACGGTGTCACAGAGTAAGTTTTCAGTGTAGTAACTTCCATTCATTGTTGTGTTGTCAGTGCTCCAGGATGGGGTGGATGGACCCATGCTTGAGAATGTTTCACTGGTGTTCCTGCAAAGTAAATCGAGGTATGAACACATGAAACTTTCTGTCAAGACCACCTGGCTATGTGGGAATGTCTGACACAGATTCATAAGGAGGAGGAAACAGGCTTGCAGAGATTAAGTAATTTATCTAACTCCTAAAGTGCTAGAAGCTTCTTTTGAAGTTTGTGCTATTCAGTCTGTCTGCAGACCAATGCCTCTAGTGATGTTGGGGTAGTCAATGGTCCCAGTCCAGTTGCTAAGCATCTTATGCTGTGTCAGGAAGAGACAGAATTCTGAAACTAACTTTCTTTCTGTTCCAGGCCTGAGGTTCCTTCTCTGGTGTAGGAATATGGAAGATGCTGGCACAAGCCATAGCTGCCCTCAGACAGTGTAAGGTGTCTACGAAAAGGGGAAAAAGGGATAATGAATGTGACTTCTTATGAAGACCTGTGTTCGAACAGTCACACTTCTTATGCTAGAAGGGCTGAATCTTCATTTTAAAAATGGAAAAACTAGAAGGCAGAGAAGCCTTGAGGGACATCAAGCACTTTCCTGTGTGTGATTATGTAACCAGTGTCCTGTTCTCTACAGGGTTACAGAGGAGAGTTAAGAACTATAACAAATGAGCCAAGGAACCATTAGTTCAAGGGTAGTTGAAAATCTGGAGTAAATATTGTTCTGGTTGTGACTTGTACCTACATGCAAAGGAACAGGTGTCTGGCATGAAAAGTGTGGCCTGTGCTGCAGAGGAAACTAGATAGCACCTCCATTTGGAAATAGTGTCCCAACCCTTGAGAAGAGCTTTGAGATCTATACATGGATGCAAACAGTCTGGAAAAGAAAGCAGGGTAGCTGTGCAGGTAGCATCATTCAGAGCTTTCTTTCCACTCCACTCCCCCACACAGGACATACTTAATAGGCTCATATTTCTTACCCCTAAAGCCACAGAGACATTTGAAGAGAAGACAGCCTTTCTTTTCTTAACTTTTGTATTCATTTTTCATACCAACCACAGATCCACCTTTAATTCCTCCTCCTGCTCACCCCCACACCCACCAACCCCCCTTGGCCATATCACCCCTCATCACCTACTCCAAAATTGTAAGTTCTCTGATGGGGGGGCAGTAAAGCCTGGTATATTCAGCTGAGGCAGGACCCAGCCACTCCACCTGCTTCAAGGGTGAGCAAGATGTCAGACCATAGGCGATGGAATCCAGAAAACCAGCTTATGCACCAGGGACAGATCCTGATCATGAGCCCCTCAAACAGAACTAGCTACACACTTTCTCCTGTATGCAGAAAGTCTAGACTGATTCCATGCAGTATCCACAGCTAGGGAAGCTTTTAATTTCCTCACTGGCCAAGGGTTCAGAATGAGGGCTGTTCCTGTGCTTGCAGTAGCTTAGCATGAACAGTACCCACATAGAAAGCTTCGCATCACAGGATCCTTCTGGATAACTTATTGTAGACAGAGGCCTTCATAAAGGAAAAATCATCTGAGAATGTTGAGGCAGACGTCCAGGCTCATAGAAAGCCCCCAGAAGACCTTACAAACTAACCTCACACAAGGGCTTTGATGAAAATCACCCAATAAACTCAGTTGTGTTCACCAAGATCATGCTATTCATTCTTGAAGCCTTGATCATCCCATAGAAGCATAAGTTTTTAATCCAGGAAACCATCTTAGGGCATTAACAACTTAAAATAGAGTGGTACTAGGTAAGCAGCTGACCCAAAAATATTGGGTGAATTAGGGTGTACAATATGAAATTCCTGAAGACACAATTAGGAAATTATCTTAAATAAAAAAGAAGTGGACAAAAAAGAAATAATAAAATAAATTACGATGACATAAAGATTGAACAGTGAGTGGATCATTAAAAATGACATGAGTTTTGGAGACATGGCTCAGTGGTTAAGAGCATTGTCTGTTCTTCCAGAAGTTCCCAGTTCAATTCCCAGCAACCACATGGTGGCTAACAACCACCTATAACGAGATCCAGTGCCCTCTTCTGGCATGCAGGCATACATGCAGGCAGAATACTGCCTACATAATAAGTAAATAATTTTTAAAAAATGAGATGAAAGTAGAAAAGAGACTGGTTGGCAGGAAGAAGAAGGTCAACAGGATTGTTCAGGGCTGAGAGAGGGTAACAGTGGGCAAATATGATCACAATTAATTGTTACATGTATGAAATTGAAAAAAATGTCAATAACATAGATAAATAGTATTCACAGCGACTTAGTCAATGCTATTCCAAGATACAACAGTGGTTAAACATGGCTAAAGAAATAAATTAATGTAATAAAGAACATAAATATGAAGCAAAATTGATCATTTTAAAATACATAGCAAATGAAGTGACAAAATTGAATGCCACCCAGGGGGACAATCTGTGAAGAAACTTGAAAAGAAATAGGGGAGCCTAACATGGTAAAAGCAATATAGCACAAAGACATAGCCAACAGCTCTGAATTGTGCAAACATAATATTGTTTAACAAATATGAAACAAGTGTGACCTCCTGACCTGTTATATTCAGCATTGTCCTTGACATCTTTATAAAAGCAATAAATCAAGAGAAAGAAAAGCATCCAATTTAAATTTTAAAGGGTAAAAATTCACTTTATCCTCTATTTAAAAATCATATAGCCTAGAAATGTTTCAGTGTATCAGAAAGTGAAGATGAAATGTATTTATATTCTCATCTCAGATTGTGTGAGACCTTGACATTGTTTATTCATGAATGAATGCACACATGCAAATCTTTACAGCATTAGATGATCAATCATGTATAAATTAGAAAGTCAAATGAAACAAAAGTCATTGACCAGCACTGACAAACTGATAAAGAAATTCTCAACATTTCTAATTCTCTTTGTCAACAGCCCTGAGTATATTCACAGTTATTCATGCATGGATAAATCATTGACACTGATCATGGGCAGGAAAGACCCAACACAGCTTAGTTGAGCGGCAGGACACACTTATGTGCACAGTCCGGTGATGGATGTGGTTCTGACATAATTGTTTAGCAGAGAAAGGAGGAGGAAAGAAGGCGAGGTGAGGTCTAATTGCTGCTCCATAGAGAAACCCCCAAAATAGGCATGTCTAATAGAGGACTACTAAGTGGAGTGTATTAAATGAGAAAGAAAAACCTAACATAACAGGAGCCTTCTCCATGGTCTCTTCTAGAAGATGGTAGAAGATGATGAGTTTTCTCTGATGACAAAAGCTTTCTGTGCAGACTGAAGAGAAGCTGAGAAGGTGCAGCAACTGAAATACAAATAGTGATGGATAGGCAGATGCAACTAGACTCTAGTTACTAGAGGAACAGGATGAGCTCATATGTGGACTAAATGAATTCATCCTTTAAAAGCTTACCTATATTGTCACCTTGAATGATGCCTAGAGCATGTGATGTAAGAATGACTGTTTTTACCAGTTTTCTGAGGATGGAATTGTAGCATAGAAGGATGAATAATTATATATGTCTCTGTCAGTATTAATTCCAATCCAGAAAAACTGCCTCACTAAAAGTACAGTGTGTGTGTGTGTGTGTGTGTGTGTGTGTGTGTGTGTGTGTGTGTGTGTATGTGTACCTTTCGTTTGTAGTAGTTACAGGCAGATGTCAAGTTTTTCTTCAGCAGATCACTACCTCACTTTTTGAGACAGGGTTTTTCACTGAACATGGAGCTCAGAGACTCAACAGCAGACTAGTAAACTTCATGAATTCTCTGGTCCCTGCATTCCCAGCACTGGAGTTACTGGCATGCCCTGCCAGGCCTGGATTACTCTGGAGGTGGGAATTCATGTTATCATGCTTATACAAAAGTTACTTTATAAACTAATCCACCTTCCCAGGAAGTGATTACCCCCTTGACAAACTTGTATATACCACAACGCTCTGTGCCTATTAGAAGTAAATAATGAAAAAGCACAGGAGCATTTCTCATACTATAAGCAGGATAGCAGTCATAGTTGTGGATGAATAAAATCCATAGCTTAAAAAACTTGAGAAACATTGGGAGAGAAGTCATATTTTGCTGAGAATGGAGGTGGTGGACATCAGCTACAGTCAGCATGAAAGAGGTGATGGTAGTGTTTACCTATAACCCCTGGACATGCTTTCCTTAAACAACATTTGTTGTGATGTTGTCCCTTGGTGGAAGCATGGTTAAATGTACAAAAAGGGGTTTCCTGAAATCACATTAATATCATATCCTCAAGTTTTTCTCTCTGCATCTCTTCTGTTGTTTTACTCTCTCTTCTCTGTTCTACTTTCCTTTGTTTTTGAGAAGATACCAAAAATCTCTCTATGATCCCATGCTTGAGAGACCTTCAAGACCTTTATAGCTTGCCAGAGAGGCCAAGTCCATTAATTTTTCTCTTAATGTATTAGCTGAGTTTTAATTAAAATGGATCCTCATTTGCATTCTATCTGGGTCAGATAACAAAAACATTACCAGAAAATAGAGATTCAGTCACGAGTGGAGAAGTGCAACAAGGCTGTGTTAGGATTTTATAGGAACAAACCCCTTGCTCCTCTATGGGTCTTTTCTGCACTGACCTGTTGTTGTAGCTGAGAGTCCTTGACCACAGCATGCCATTGCCCCTTTAGGTCTGAAGAATAGCAATGCTGTATTTCCTGTGCCTGGCTAGGTGCAGCTGCAAACTCATGCATAATGACTTTCTTGGAAAGGTATTTTCTACAATTCTGTATTTGAGTTGCCACTCTCATGCAAGTAAGAAGTATATTTCCCGGAGTATATTTCAGTCTAGTTATTTTTATCAAAATGTGTGATTCCCCCATAAAAGCAGCACAGAAGAATAAAATGCAAACAAGATGAAAATAACTCTTTGGACGTCATGAGAGAAATGATCTGATGACAGTTAAATCTAGAAACCTCATGGTGGAAGATTTGCAAGTGAGGAAGTTTTTCCTTCCATCTTTCTCTTTGCTCTCTGACATCTCACAGAAGGGCCTTATCTCACCCATAAGATCTGTCCTTTTCTCTAAGTTTCTTTTTATTTGAGGCAGTTGGTGACATTTCAAGGCCACAAGAGAGCAAAAGGCAAGATGCTTGAGAATTTTATTTTCTACCCATCTCCTGGTCAGCTGTGTGTTGATAACAGCAGTTCTTCTCTGTGTATTTAGTTATTCCCTCTTACTACTGATTTATAACTATGACCTCTCTTCCCCCTCCCTCATCTATTCTCTAGTTCTCCAGTATCAATTCCTTCTGCTGATTATTGGATCCAAGGAGTGGGCATCTTCCTTCACCCTCTTGCTTTATCATTATTCTCCATTCATCTCCTCTGCCCCTAAGACCTGTGATCTTTGTAAATAAACGTTTCCTGTGGTATTCTTCAAATTCTAGCCATCTGTTTCTTCTTGAATGCAACATAAAAACTTTACAGATCAGCTTTGAGAAGCAATGAACAATGTGCCTGTTGTACAGGGTTTTGCGCTGAGAAACAAAATATTCACATTCCCTTTCTCCTTAAAGAAATAACAGACATGAATATGAATGATTTTGGAGATAAGAAAAGTCTGTTAAGCCAGTCCATCCCTCTGTTTCAAAAGGAAGCTTCTATATCATTACTTCCCAGGAGAAAGCCCTGGACCCTGCATGTTTTGTTTTATGGCAGCAACACAGGCATATGGATCTATAGAAAAATCCAAGAGGAATATATCCTTACCTTTCTTCCATTTTCAAGTCTAGAGGTGGAGAGCTGATCAAGGCTGAAGAAGGTCCTTTCACAGATTGGTTCTAGACTCTGTTTCCTTGTTCTGGAATTGGGAATTGCATTCAGGAGCTGAGTAAATGTTTCTGACCCAGGTGAGGCTTATAAAAATGTTGAGCAGACCTTGTGCTTTCCAGTAAGTATATGGGTAACAAGTAACACACTGGAAATCTTTGAATCGGGTTGCCCTAGATGTTTCTTTCTTTTTTTTTTTTTTTTTTTTTTTTTTGTGATATATATTTTTTATTTTACAATACCATTCAGTTCTACATATCAGCCATGGGTTCCCCTATTCTCCCCCCTCCCACGCCCTCCCCTTACCCCCAGCCCACCCTCCATTCCCATCTCCTCCAGGACAAGTCCTCCCCCGAGGACTGTGATCGACTTGGTAGACTCAGTCCAGGGAGGTCCAGTCCCTTCCTCCCAGACTGAGCCAAGTGTCCCTGCATAAGTTCCTGGTTTCAAACAGCCAACTCATGGAATGAGCACAGGACTTGGTCCCACTGCCTAAATGCCTCCCAAACTGATCAAGCCAATCAACTGTCTCACCTATTCAGAGGGCCTGATCCAGCTGGGAGCCCCTCAGTCTTTGGTTCATAGTTCATGTGTTTCCATTCATTTGGCTATTTTTTTTTCAATAATTGAGTAAAACTGAAATTTATTATATGCCACAGTCATCCTACAGACCTCCATGCTATATATATATAGCCTCTATGGTTCTATGGGTTGTGGTCTGATTGTTCATTTTATATCTAGAATCCACCAATGAGTGAGTACATACCATAACTGTCTTTCTGGGTTTGGGTTACCTCACTCAGGATGATATTTTCTAGTTCCATCCATTTGCCTGCAAATTTCATGCTTTCATTGTTTTTCTCTGCTGAGTAGTACTCCATTGTGTATATGTACCACATTTTTTTCATCCATTCTTCCGTTGATGGGCATCTAGGTTGTTTCCAGGTTCTGGCTATTACAAATAGTGCTGCTATGAACATAGCTGAGCATGTATCTTTATGGTATGTATCAGCATTCTTTGGGTATATGCCCAAGAGTGGGATGGCTGGGTCTTGAGGTAGTTTGATTCCTAATTTTCTGAGAAACCGCCATACTGATTTCCATAGTGGTTGTACAAGTTTACATTCCCACCAACAGTGGAGGAGTGTTCCCTTTGCTCCACATCCTCTCCAACATTGGTTGTCATTGGTGTTTTTGATCTTAGCCATTCTAACAGGTGTAAGGTGGTATCTCAGAGTCGTTTTGATTTGCATTTCTCTGATGATTAAGGATGTTGAGCATTTCTTTAAATGTCTTTCAGCCATTTGTAGTTCTTGTTTTGTGAATTCTCTGTTTAGCTCTTTAGCCCATTTTTTAATTGGACTGTTCAGTGCTTTGATGTCTAGTTTCTTGAGTTCTTTATATATTGTGGAGATCAATCCTCTGTCAGATGTGGGGTTGGTGAAGATCTTTTCCCAATCTGTTGGCTGTCTTTTTGTCTTATTGACTGTGTCTTTTGCCCTGCAAAAGCTTCTCAGTTTTGAGAGGTCCCATTTATTAATGGTTGTGCTCAGGGTCTGTGCTGTCGGTGTTTTATTTAGGAAATGGTCTCCAGTGCCAATGCGTTCAAGAGTGCTTCCTATCTTCTTTTCTATTAAGTTTAGTGTAACTGGATTTATGTTTAGGTCTTTGATCCACTTGGACTTGAGTTTTGTGCATGGTGACAGATATGGATCTATTTGTAATCTTTTACATATTGACATCCAGTTATGCCAGCACCATTTGTTGAAGATACTTTCTTTGTTCCATTGTATAGTTTTGGCTCCTTTGTCAAAAACCAGGTGTTCATATGTGCATGGATTAATGTCAGGGTCTTCAATTCGATTCCATTGGTCCGTATGTCGGTTTTTATACCAGTACCAAGCTGTTTTTATTACTATAGCTCTATAGTAGAGTTTGAGGTCCGGGATGGTGATGCCTCCAAGGGTTGCTTTATCGTATAGGATTCTTTTAGCTATCCTGGGTCTTTTGTTTTTCCATATAAAGTTGAGTATTTTTCTTTCCAAGTCTGTGAAGAATTGTGTTGGGATTTTGATGGGGATTGCATTGAATCTGTAGATTGCTTTTGGTAAGATTGCCATTTTTACTATGTTAATCCTACCTATCCATGAGCATGGGAGATCCTTCCATTTTCTGATATCTTCTTCAATTTCTTTCTTTAGAGATTTAAAGTTCTTATCAAACAGGTCTTTCACTTGTTTAGTTAGTGTTATCCCAAGGTATTTTATATTATTTGTGGCTATTGTAAAGGGTGATGTTTCTCTGACTTCTTTCTCAGCCCTTTTATCATTTGTGTATAGGAGGGCTACTGATTTTTTTGAGTTGATCTTGTATCCTGCCACTTTACTGAAGGAGTTTATCAGCTGTAGAAGTTCCCTGGTAGAGTTTTTGGGGTCACTTATGTATACTATCATATCATCTGCAAATAGTGAAAGTTTGACTTCTTCCTTGCCAATTTGTATCCCTTTGATCTCCTTTTGTTGTCTTATTGCTCTAGCTAGAACTTCTAGTACTATATTGAATAAATATGGGGAGAGTGGACAGCCTTGTCTTGTTCCTGAATTTAGTGGTATTGCTTTGAGTTTCTCTCCATTTAATTTGATGTTTGCTGTTGGCTTGCTATAAATTGCTTTTATTATGTTTAGAAATGTTCCTTGTATTCCTATTCTTTCTAAGACCTTTATCATGAAGGGGTGTTGGATTTTGTCAAAGGCTTTTTCAGCATCTAGGGAGATGATCATGTGGTTTTTTTCTTTCAGTTTGTTTATATGGTGTATTACATTGACTGATTTCCATATGTTGAACCATCCTTGCATCCCTGGGATGAATCCTACTTGGTCGTGATGGATGATTGTTTTGATGTATTCTTGGATTCGGTTTGCCAATATTTTGTTGAGTATTTTTGCATCAATGTTCATGAGGGAGATTGGTCTGTAGTTCTCTTTCTTTGTTGCATCTTTGTGTGGTTTGGGTATCAGGGTAATTGTAGCCTCATAAAAAGAGTTTGGTAGTGTTCCTTCTGTTTCTATTGTGTGGAACACTTTGAAGAGGATTGGTATTAGTTCTTCTTTGAAAGTCAGGTAGAATTCTGCACTGAAACCATCTGGTCCTGGGCTTTTTTTAGTTGGGAGACTTTTGATGACTGTTTCTATTTCTTTAGGGGTTATTGGTCTATTTAAATGGTTTATCTGGTCTTGATTTAATTTTGGTATTTGGCATTTATCCAGAAAATTGTCCATTTCTTCCTGGTTTTCCATTTTTGTGGAGTACAGGTTTTTGAAGTATGATCTGATGATTCTCTGGATTTCCTCATTGTCTGTTGTTATGTCTCCCTTTTCATTTCTGATTTTGTGAATTTGGGTGTTCTCTCTTTGCCTTTTGGTTAATTTGGCTAGTGGTTTGTCTATCTTGTTGATTTTTTCAAAGAACCAACTCTTTGTTTCATTGATTTTTTGTATTGTTCTCTTGTTTTCTATTTCGTTGATTTCAGCCCTCAATTTGATTATTTCCTGGCGTCTATTTCTCCTGGGTGAGTTTGTTTCTTTTTGTTCTAGAGCTTTCAGTTGTGCTGTTAAATCATTGGTATGGGATTGCTCCATCTTCTTTATGTGTGCATTTAGAGCTATGAATTTTCCTCTTAGCACTGCTTTCATAGTGTCCCATAAGTTTGGGTATGTTGTACTTTCATTTTCATTGAATTCTAGGAACTCTTTAATTTCTGTCTTTATTTCTTCCTTGACCCATTGATGTTTCAGGTGGGTATTATTCAGTTTCCATGAGTTTGTGGGTTTTCTATAATTTTTGTTGTTATTGAGTTCTAACTTTAAGGCTTGGTGGTCTGATAAAATACAGGAGGTTATTCCAATTTTTTTGTATCTGTTGAGATTTGTTTTGTGTCCAAGCATGTGGTCAATTTTTGAGAAGGTCCCATGGGGTGCTGAGAAGAAGGTATATTCTTTTGTGTTAGGATGGAATATTCTGTATATATCTATTAGGTCCATTTGAGTCATAACATCTGTTAGGTCCTTTATTTCTTTGTTAAGTTTCAGTCTGGTAGATCTATCTTTTGGTGAGAGTGGTGTGTTAAAATCTCCCACTACTAATGTGTGGGGTTTGATGTGCGTTTTAAACTTTAGTAGTGTTTCTTTTATGAATGTGGGTGCTTTTGTATTTGGAGCATAAATGTTTAGAATCGAGACTTCATCTTGGTGGATTTTTCCTGTGATGAATATGTAATGTCCATCCTGGTCTCTTTTGATTGATTTTAGTTTGAAGTCTATTTTATTAGATATTAGGATAGCTACACCAGCTTGTTTCTTAGGTCCATTTGCTTGGAAAACCTTTTCCCAGCCCTTTACTCGGAGGTAGTGTCTGTCTTTGGAGTTAAGGTGTGTTTCTTGTATGCAGCATATGGATGGGTCCTGTTTTCTAATCCATTCTGTTAGTCTGTGTCTTTTTATAGGTGAGTTGAGACCATTGATATTGATGGATATTAATGACCAGTGATTGTTAATTCCTGTTATTTTTTTGGTTGTGTTGTGTTGTCCTTCTGTGGTGTATGTTGGTGTAGGATTATTTATTGCTTGATTTTTCATGGATGTGTTTAGCTTCTTTGGGTTGAATTTTCCCTTCTAGTGCTTTCTGTAGGGCTGGGTTTGTGGACAGGTATTGATTAAATCTGGTTTTATCCTGGAATATTTTGTTTACTCCGCCTATGGTGATTAAGAGTTTTGCTGGGTATAATAGTCTGGGTTGGCATCCATGGTCTCTTAGTGTCTGCATGAGGTTTGTCCATGATCTTCTATCTTTCATAGTCTCTATTGAGTAGTCTGGTGTTATTCTGATGGGTTTGCCTTTATATGTTACTTGGTCCTTTTCCTTTGCAGCTCTTAATATTTTTTCTTTATTCTGTGTGTTTAGTGTTTTGATTATTATGTGGCGAGGGGACTTTTTTTTTGGATCCAGCCTATTCGGTGTTCTGTAAGCTTCTTGTATCTTCATAGGTATTTCTTTCTTTAGGTTAGGAAAGTTTTCTTCTATGATTTTGTTGAATATATTTTCTGTGCCTTTGAGTTGGTATTCTTCTCCTTCTTCTATCCCTATTATTCTTAGGTTTGGTCTTTTCATGGTGTCCCAAATTTCCTGGACGTTTTGTGTTAGGACTTTTTTGTCTTTATTGTTTTCTTTGACTGACGAATCTATTTTCTCTATTGTGTCTTCAGTGTCAGAGATTCTCTGTTCCATCTCTTGCAATCGGTTGGTTATGCTTGTTTCTGTAGTTCCTGTTCGTTTTGTCAGGATTTCTATTTCCAGCATTCCCTCAGCATGTGTTTTCTTTATTGTCTCAAATTCATTTTTCAGATCTTGGAATGTTTCTTTTATCTGTTTAATTGCTTTTTCTTGGCTTTCTTTGATTTCTTCCCATTTTTTGTTCGTTTTTTCTTCCATTTCTTTAAGGGAGTTTTTTATTTCCTCTTTAATGGAGTTTTTCATTTCCTCTTTAAGGGAAGTTTTTATTTCCTCTTTAAGGGAGTTTTTTATTTCCTCTTTAAGGAAAGTTTTTATTTCCTCTTTAAGGTAGTTTTTCAATTCCTCTTTAAGGAAAGATTTTATTTCCTCATTGAGGGAATGTTTTATTTCTTCTTTAAGGGCCTCTATCATCTTCTTAATGTCATTTTTAGGGTTGATTTCTTCTGTTTCTTCTGTCATGGTATGTTTAGGTCTTGCAGGTGTAGAATCACTAGGTTCTGATGTTGCCATATAGGTCTTTATGTTGTTGCCTGTATTTTTGCACTGGCGCCTACTCATCTCTTCCTCTGTGAGGTGCAGGTGGTGTCTGTGTCTGAGAGTGCCTCTCTTGTTCTAATTTTTAGTCTTGGTTTAGTAGGGGTTCTTGGTTAAATTGGTGCTTTTGGGCTATTTCTTCAGGGGCAGCTGATTTCGATCGGTGAATTATATACTTATGATTCTGGTGATCTGGTTTGGTGTCTGGGTAGCGCCTTCTTCTGTGTTCTCAGGTCACTTTTTGTTCATTTGTCAACTCCTCAGCTGATCTTGTTTCTTCAGACTTTAAACTGTAGGCATCTGAATCCTCTCCCAGATGGGTTTCAGCTGAGCAGGGTAGTCTCACCAACACCTCCAAGTTGTTGGGTTTCACAGGATCAGCAGCTGGGCCCTGGGTTGTCCTCAGACGGAGTGTTCAGATTCGTTCTGGTTCTGACCCACGGAGATAGCTTCTTCCCCAGATGTTGGGGTTAGGGGTGTCCCTGTTCCAAGCTGTGTCTGCTTGTCTCCGTCCCTGGGCCTGTTTACCTCTGCGGTCCGCCGCCGGGCCTGTATGTCCCTGTCAGCTGCCGCTGGGTCTGTCTGCCTCTGGGGGCCGCCACCGGGCCTGAATGTCCCTGTCGGCCGCTGCACGTCTACCTCAGCGGGCTGCCGCTGGGCCCGTCTTCCTCCACAGGCCGCCGCCACAGGCCTACCTACGTCTGCTTGTCTTCGCCGCCGGGCCTGTCTACCTCTGTGGACCGCCGCTGGGCCTGAATGTCTCTGCCGGCTGCCGCCGGGCCTGAATATCTCTGTCGGCTGCCGCCGCTGGGCCCGTCTACCTCAGCGGGCTGCTCCTGGGCCCGTCTACCTCCGCGGGCCGCCGCCGCAGGCCTACCTGCGTCTGCTTGTCTCTGCCGCCGGGCCTGTCTACCTCTGTGGGCCGCCGCTGGGACTGAATGTCTCTGCCGGCTGCCTCCGGACCTGAATATCCCTGTAGGCTGTCGCCGCTGGGCCCGTCTACCTCAGCGGGCTGCTGCTGGGCCCGTCTACCTCCGCGGGCCGCCGCCGCAGGCCTACCTGCGTCTGCTTGTCTCTGCCGCCGGGCCTGTCTACCTCTGTGGGCCGCCGCTGGGCCTGAATGTCTCTGCCGGCTGCTGCCGGGCCTGAATGTCCCTGTCGGCCGCTGCCGCTGGGCCCGTTTACCTCAGTGGGCCGCCGCTGGGCCCGTCTACTTCTGTGGGCCGCCGCTGGGCCTGAATGTCTCTGCCGGCTGCCGCTGGGTCTGAATATCCCTGTCAGCTGCCGCCGCTGGGCCCGTCTACCTCCACCGGCCCCCGCCGCAGGCCTACCTGCGTCTGCTTGTCTCTGCCGCCGGGCCTGTCTACCTCTGTGGGCCGCCGCTGGGACTGAATATCTCTGCCGGCTGCCGCTGGGTCTGAATATCCCTGTCAGCTGCCGCCGCTGGGCCCATCTACCTCCACCGGCCCCCGCCGCAGGCCTACCTGCGTCTGCTTGTCTCTGCCGCCGGGCCTGTCTACCTCTGTGGGCCGCCGCTGGGACTGAATCGCCCTAGATGTTTCTTGGCATCCTCCCCATTTCTACTCTCTTATCAGCCTCTCCCATCTCATCCTTTTAGGTCCACCTGTGTCCAAATAATTACTCTTCCCTCTGTTATGGACCAACTTCCATAATAGGTTGCAACATCAAGTAGTATCATCTTGTGTTGTGTGAGTGCATTACTGAATCCTAATCATATCATGCCTCACATATCAGCCTCTATCATCCCATCCTAAATGCTCTACCTACCTGTAAATACTTTTGTTCTCTCTATCCCCACCACAGCTAGCAACATCAAAGACTGCAAGCTTGGGGTTTGTGACTGTATAACTGTAGTATAAGCAGACCATGCAGCCTTGCAGGGTTCTGCATGTAGTTGATGTGTCACTCTTGGTACTTCATCTACAACAGTGCTGCACTCAGTGTGGTTTTCTTCCAAATGACATTCAAGCTGATAGTACTTCTGTTTTCTTCCAGGACTTTATTGTTTTCTTGGAGGGCTTTATTGTTTTCTTCTAATTTGTTTGTCCTTTCCTCTAGTTGTTTACAGCTTTCTTCCAATTTTCTTGTCTTTTCCTCTACACAAGCCTCTACCTTCTTCATGAAGTTACTCATAAGGCTACTTTCTTCTGCTTCTTCCAATTTTTGGTGTTCAGGTCTAGATGTTGGAGGCGGGCTAGGTTCTGGTGATGCTGTATTGCTCTTCATTTTGTTGTATGTACTTCTGCCTTGACGTCTGCCCATCTCCTTGTGGTTCCTTCTTGGTCTTATCAGTGTACTTGTTTCAGAAAGAGCTGACAGATTCAGGAAGTCTCTCTCTCTTGTCCAAAAGGGAGTTCTCTTGTCCGACTCTCTGGTCCAGAAGGGAAGTCGGGGGAAGGATGGGAGCTGGGGGCCGGTCTCTAAGTCTCAGGAAGTTGCTGGGGTCTCGGGCAGATGGCGTGGGGGCAGGGCCCGGAGATTGCAGGGGCTGCCGGGGGGCTTGAGGGGACCAGCCTGGTGGCCAGAGCCTGTGGCCAAGTTGGGCAGGTCTTCCCGGAGTGGTTGGTGCCCAGGGATGGGGTCCGGGTTGGACCCGGATACTCACCTCTGGTCCAGAAGGGAAGTTGGGGGCAGGATGGGAGCTGGGGGCCAGTCTCTAAGTCTCAGGAAGTGGCTGGAGTCTCGGGCAGATGGGCGTGGGGGCAGGGCCCGGAGATTGCAGGGGCTGCCGGGGGCTTGGAAAAGGGGATCCCTCCCGGTGGGGCTAGAAGGGGACCCGCCCGGTGGCCAGAACCTGTGGCCAAGTTGGGCGGGTCTTCCTGGAGTGGCTGGTGCCCAGGGATGGGGTCCGGGTTGGACCCGGATACTCACTTCTGGTCCAGAAGGGAAGTCGGGGGCCTGATAGTACTTCTGAATCCTCTCCAGGTATCCTAAGTTCCATCTCTCACCCATCTTCACACTTTTCTTCCAATGGAGTATCAGCCTGCCTCTGTCTTAGTCTTTAAGGCCATGAGAGTAAATACAAATTACATTCAGTCCTGTTTATGATTAAACTTCTGCTCTTCAAAGATTGGGTTATGTCTCATCTGTGACCTTAAGTAGAAATTGTTCTGTACTGACTGTTCCAGGAATGCTAATCATGTCTTTGTTTTAAAAAGTTGTTCATAACTATCTTGCAATATGACCATTTATTTCAAAATGTCACACGACCACCTATGATTACCTCGTTGAGACTACCTATTCTGATTGCCTTTTTTCGACCACATGTTACATTCTGATCCTGTAACCCTGCCTATTTTTCCCATTTTTAAATCCCCTACACATGAGCCGTATGAAAGTCTGTTTTCCTCACATCCGATGCTGAATTCTCAAACCCTGTTTTAGGGGGCAACAGCCCATGTACATGAATCAAAATACTTGCTTCAATTCATTGCTTTATTTTTAAATTTGGCCGTGATGATTTGGGTCAGTGGTCTTTCTCCTCCTGTCTTTGGAATTAACATTTGGAGGCCCCAGTGAAATCAAGACCCCAACCAAAATTCAGAAATTCAGAAGCCATACCTTTCCCTCTGGTTCTCTTGACTAAAAAGTTGCTCATAGATGGTTGTGCGTCATGGTGATATTTCAAAGTCCTGAACCATACCTTCAGTGTATTGTACTGTGTAAGTGAATAGCTGCATGGCAAGAAAAAAGAAATCCAGTCTTGGTGTATAATTTCTATCTTTACATGACTTACTATATTTTTTATACATTATTTTTTAAGACTTTTATTTTGTCACTATATTCTTTCTCTCAAGCCTACATACCTTATTACCCACACTGTAAACTGTTAAGAGTTTTATTCCATTTGGCTCTGTCTTGTTGTGAATCTGTAATCATTTTTTGACCATTGATTTAAACTGCAGTGTGGCTAGGACTGAAGCTGTAGCAGCACTGGCTGCTAGCCCCACCCCACTAGGTTTTTTTTTTTTTTTTTTTTTTTTTTTTAAACACGGCACTGGTACCAAAGAGTCATGCTTGTCTCCCCATTCTGGGAAGCAGCATTAAGTAGTATACCTGTGTTTTTAAGCCTGTGGCTGTGCTCCCAAGCCAGCAGGCAGTGGCTGGGTGAAGTGCTGTGGGATGGTCTGAACGTCAAATCTGTTGCTCTGATTGGTCAATAAATAAAACACTGATTGGCCAGTGGCCAGGCAGGAAGCATAGGTGGGACTAACAGAGAGGAGAATTGAGAGAACAGGAAGGTAGAAGGAGACACTGCCATTCGCCGCCATGACAAGCAGCATATGAAGATGCCAGTAAGCCATGAGCCACAAGTCAAGGTATAGATTTATAGAAATGGATTAATTTAAGATGTAAGAACTAGATAGCTAGGAGCCTGAGCCATTAGGCCAAACAGTTTAAACAATATAAGTCTCTGTGTTTACTTGGTTGGGTCTGAGTGGCTGTGGGACTGGTGGGTGACAGAGATTTGTCCTGACTGTGGGCCAGGCAGGAAAACTCTAGCTACAGTGAAGCCTCTTTGTATCATGGCTTGGCCCATCAGAGATAGCAGGATTCCTCAATGTTGCTGCTGAAGCCTGCTATGGCCAGGGGATGTGTCTCTGTACTGCAGCCTGCCCTGAGTGACATGAATTAGGAAGCTGCTCTTGGCTCCATTTTAGAATCCCCTTTTAAAGCTTTCTCAGGTTTTCAGGTGGAAATTCTTGCTATCGTATTTGGCACCAAAATGCAGCTGAAAGTTTTCCTGTGTCCTGCTGGGCCCTGAGCTCCTGGAGCCACTTATAATATATTCACTCAGAGGCTTAATACTAATTACAAATTATATGGCCTATGAATCAGGCTTCTTGCTAGCTGGCTCTTATAACTTAACTCAACCCATAACTATTAATCTATGTATTGCCATGTGTTCCATTGCTTTACCTGCCTCACATTACATGTTGCTCCTTGGACAGCAGTTTAGCATCTCCCCTTACTCTCCTTTCTCCTTTCACTGTCTCTCTTGGATTTTTACACCTGGCTCCATCCTTTCCTGCCATAGGCCAATGCAGCTTTATTTATCACCCAATCAGTGCAATACATATTCACAGCATACAGAGAGATATCCCATGGCAAAGGAGGGAGAAATCAAGGTGGTTTATTCTGGCTTAGAGTATGAAGGGCTCTTTTCCACCATGGTGGGGGAGACACTGTATGAGGAGTTTGAGGCTAGCTGGTCACATTGAACTGAGAGTTTGGAAGCAGAGAGTGAGCAAGAAGAGAGGCCTCCACAGAACGGACCGACTTCTGCCAGCAAGGCTCCACCTGCTGAAAGTGATAGAGGATTCCCACCTGCCACTCCAGCTGGGACCAAGTGTTCAAATGCAGATCCTCTTGGACACTTCACATTGAAACTACCACAGTCCATCACAACAGCTCTAAAAGTATCCCCTCTCACTCTATCCTGGAACATGAAGGTGCAGATAACATCAGTCACCTTCTAAGCTTCAGTTCCCCAGGTTCCAGGAAATTATATGACTGAATTAAGTTTTCAGTTTTCTTCCAGATACCTCAGTCTTCTGTTTTGTGAAACATGGTATTTGTCTTCTAGTTCCTACTTAAATTTCTGTCCTGACTGTAGACAAATCTTAAAAGGTTTTATTTAATAAAAACCTGCAGACAGATATAGGGGTGAAAACCTGAGAGATTAGAGGATTAGGAAAAGCCACAAGCTAACGTCACCTCACTGACACCTCAGTCTCCAAAGAGACTTACTTCCTGTATACCCATACCTATATGCCTTTCTGTTCTGCTATATCATTTTCTCTCTCCCTGCCCAGCTCTGTCATTTCTTGTCTGTCTGTACAGACCTTCAGACCTCTATGGTTAGTGCTGAGATTAAAGGCATGTGTCACCATGATTGGCTGTGTTCCCATTTTGTGGCTTTGAACTCACAGAGACCCAGACAGATCCCTGTCTCATGAATGATAGGATGAAAGGCATGTGCTACCATTGCCTGACTTCTATGTTTACTATAGTGGTTGGCTTTTCCCTCTGATCCTACAGAAAGTCCTACAGAAAGAATGGTCATAATACCTAGGTGCTAAGCCACAACCATCCCCTAAAATGAGGCTTAACAGTAGAGAGAAGGCCCAGAGCAGTGCACACAGGACAGTGTTTGAACCATTAAGACTTTGGTGAATCTTGAAGATGGACTATATGGATTTTACATTGTGAAATGTGCATGACCCTTTCAGGTCAAAAGCAGTGTTTTAGTTAGTATTTCCATTGCTTTAAAAGGATACCATTGTTGTTTTAAAAGTGATGAGCTGCATTGGTTACTGTGCAGAAAGGTTATGAAGCATGAGCCATGAGAAAACCCAGTATCAGAGCTTTATTAGGAGGAAGCAGGGACAGAGGAACCAGGCCTGGTGAAGAAGCATGTGCAGAGAGCAGAGAGAGTGTAGCTGTAGTTATCCTGTTCCTGTCTGGCTCTTGCAGCCCTCAAACCCAAGTAAACACACAAAGACTTATATTATTTAAACTGTTTGGCCTAATGGCTCAGACTTCTTGCTAGCTGTTGTTATATCTTAAGTTAACCCAATTCTATTAATCTATAAATTGCCACATGGCTTGTGGCTTACCGATATCTTTACATGTTGCTTCTCATCACAGCAGCTGGCAGCATCTCCCTGCCTCAGGCTTCCACTTAACAGAATCCTTCTCCATCTCTGTCCCACCTATACTTCCTGCCTGGCTAGTGGCCAATCAGCATTTTATTTATCAATGAATCATCTGCAGCAAGAGAGAGATCGAGATAGTGGGGGGAGGAGGGAACAGAGAAGAGAGACAAGGAGTCTGTGTCAGGCTTTAAGGCACAGGTGTACTTACAGAGCTACACCACAAATGCGCAGATTGAAAAACCATTCTGCGCACATGTTACCACCATGTAATAACATATTCTCTTCTGTAACTACTTCCAGCTGACACTGGAATGTAGTTGTCAGGGCCCAGCAAGGCTGAAAGGCTAGTCAAAGGCTGGGCAATGGGGCATTGATCAGAAGCATGTGATTATGTGACCCAGTTGTAGAGATAGGCAGCGATCACATTTGCTAGACTGGTCCACATCAGCTTTCAGTATGTCCAGAGCTTGTAGTCATTTGGAGGAGGTTGTAGTCAGCAACTGATGCTTATAATTGCCTGCCTGTAAAGTGGAAACCTGTTGAGGGAGGAAAACATAGGCTGTACTTACCTGGAATCCTTTTGACCTGTGTGAAGTGGACCCAAGTTTTATGATTTTTTTGACCTTCTGAAGCTTATATGAATTCTTATTTTACAATATGACATAAAAGTTTTAGATACATTAATATTACCAATCTGTACTGAAATCCATATCATAGAAAAAGCAGGTAACTGGCATCTGTAAAACAGCAGGAGTAGACTCATACCTTGAGTGACAAAAAAGCTATAGATTTGGGTTTAAAAGCATGAACATTTTCTTTCTGTGCAGATAGTCAGGTATAGAGTGGACAGAGATGTCTTTGGCCTGATGAGAAGCATTTTTGAGTTTATATTTAGAAGACAACCAAAGAAAAAATTTAAAGTCTTGAGCTTGTGATGTAAACAGTAAGTAGTTATTGTTCTATTAGCTTATAAGAACTCTATTGATGTTAAACTGTGAACTGTTGAAGTCATAATATAACAATATCATAGAAGGGGAAAGAAATCTGAAGCATTTTCCATATGTTAAATCATCTATTTATATCTTTGTAACTTATATTTACATATTAAATCATTTTCTGAGGTTTTATATCTTCAAACGTTTATATATTTCAGACCTTTATAAGTTCATAGATTCTCACATCCTCAGACTTTTCTTATTACTTTCTCAGACCCATATTAAAACCTTCCTGACTTACTTTAACTTTCTTATCTTAGAAAATTTTCTTACATCCTCAAAACTTGCATAGAGTTTAACTTCTGTTTTCCATCTAATCATTTACCAAAGACATAAGCAGTTATTTCTGAGAACAGTCACTTCAAATCATATTTGAAACCTGTTTATCCGTTGATATGAAGCCTGTGAGTAAGACAAACTTGTTTGTCTTTTCTTATCAAGAGACCTAGTAGCTTTAGAACAAACAAAGCTTGTTTTTTACTTATAAAATGAGCTAACAAGCTGACCTTGTGGGAGAATCTGGTTATCTGATACTGCTAAGCTGACAAAGTTATAGTTAGCCTATCCATCAATACTATCAGAGATATGAGAAGGATAAATCATACCTGGGTAAGCAGAAGTAAAGATCAAACAGCTTCTGAATGTATTAAAAAGGACAGAGACTAGTCCACTACCCAGATAGCCATCCCAGTCTTCTATGGTCTCCATATGATTGGAGGCAGAGATATCAGGCAGACAGCATCAGTCTTTGGCTGCCAGGCTAATAAGGTAAGAGTTTTCCTGTAGAGGAGGAACATGGGGAAGATCACATTACTTGGTTTACGCACAGGGGAGACAATTACTTTTTCAGGTCCTGCTTGTCCACAGTCTGGGCTAAGTCTTGGCAGCAGATGCTGCCTTGGGGAATCTTGTCCAGTGGCCAGTGTTATAAAAAATGTGGGTAGAGTTGTTGTGTTGCTTCATGTCTTCTTTAGAGACCTTGGGAGTCATTGCTAGGAGCTGGGAGTCTCTGTCTGTTTTAGTAAGCATTTTATTAAATAATTTAAATGCCATTATCATCAGAGCTTTAGTTATTTGAGGACCATTAACTATTAAATATATCTGAGCTAAACTAGCATAGGCTTAATCTTGAAAATGTATCTAAGTTTGGTAACAACAACCAGGGCATTTTGTTACCAACTGTACAGTTACCAAAATGTGTTAATTAAAAGGAACAATCAGGTCCTGTTTTTATGTTATAAGCATTTTTGCCTATACATAGGTGTGTATATATCCTCACACACTACAGCAACAGTTATACTGCAGTTTTCATTTATAGCTGATAGATATGACATTGGCAGTTTTTAAGAAATAGGTTTGGACTTCTCTATGATACTCTAAATTGCTTTAATCCTGTCATTTAATAGAAGACCAATCATATAGAACGTTATAACCTATAGGGTTGTAACATGATGCTTAATTATTAACCTGTATTTTTAATTATACATTATATTTTAAAATAAGTCTGACATGTGACCTCAGTCCTCCTCTCTCCTTTAAAGAACATGAGTTCATTTCTAACATGAACATTTTGTACCGAAGAATCCCCAGCTATTTTTAAAATGAAGAAAACCAACCAGAATTAATCCAATATGGTAAAATTTCCAACATATTTAACAATTGCTTTTTAAAATAAGTATTAGCAGGTATGAGAAACAAAAGCAAATATAGATCACATCCCTCTGGCCTTCTACAACTTTCTATATACCTTCAGGTTCTGCTTTTTTCTTTCTCAACTCTGTTCCTCTGATTCAGCCAGACATTTTTACTTTAGACAAATTTCTCTTTCCTTCCCCTTTTCTTCATTATTCCAGTCTTCTGCTTTCTCTCTTGTATTCCAAATAACACAAAAAGTTTTATCAAAGTCTTTGTGGTTTCCTTCAGTAATCTAGAATATGCTATGAAACTTTAAACAAGAATAAAAACATACATAAACCATAACAAAAATAACTCTAAATTTGCACCAACACATAAAAACCTGCATCAGTACAAAGCATCTGATACTAGCAGTAATTTTTTTACCCTAACCAATAATAATTTGCAACTGACCCCTCTAAGTGATGGCAAATATCTATAAAGCACTGGAGCTCAATGACCACAAACAATGTATTTTCTTTGGTGGAAACAAAGGCTGGTTCAATGCAGCAGTTTCTTTAGGCATTGTCAGGACAGGAAGGAGTTAATGCAGCTGGTGTTGGCAAGGACCCTGCTGGGCAGAGGTGTCATCACCCATACTAGTGTGCCACCCCAATGCCCCACATTATCCCTGCTTTTGCCATGCCTGCATTGAATGCACATCCAGCCCTGAAAGAGCTGTGGACAGGAAGTGACTCCCCACCCTCTACCCCCACCGACATGAGCATGAGCATGCTGCCCTGCAGTCTGGTCTCTGCCCATGACTGAGCTGAGAACACTCCCTCCCCTTTTGAGTGCCTCTGCTGCTGTGTAGCTCTCCAGCAAATCAGGGAAAGGCCAGCCCCATTCACTGTGTTGCCCATGCTGTGGGCCAGAAAGCAAGGGAGGGCAAGCCACCCCCTGTCCATCCAGGTAGTGCAGTAACTCCTTCCTGGAGAATTTTGCTTTCAGGGCAATGAGCCCTAAGTCATAGGCTTGGGCCTGAAAGTCATTGAAATGGTCCAATAAAATGTTCAGGGGCATGGAAACAAGTGTAATGAGCAGACAAAGGCACAAGAGGGTGACAGAGACCATAATGTACCAGTATGGAGTTAAAGAGATACTAGACAACCAGTGTTCCCATTCAACCAAAGGGACCCTCTGTCTCAGTTCAACCAAAAAGACCCAGTCTCTTCCAAGTGAGTTCAAAACATCTCCTGGCCCATACATCAGGGGCTCCTGTAGTGCATCTGTTAAGCAAGCTCTGGTCTCTAGATTCAGTCAGCTTGAGCTTCCCAGGAAAAGAAACAGAACATGAAACAGAACAGTAACAAATACAACAAAATGACAAACCAAGACAAACAGCATTCACTCACTAGCTTAGTTTTTGGATTTTCAAACTGATCAAATATTGGGGGTTTTAGGGAGACTTCCTGACCAATGCACCATATGTTAGGTTCTGTGAGAAGTCCCAAAAAAGGCCACCTTCCATGTATGCAATCAACAAGAGCACTTATTATCTCAAGAGTAGATGTACCAGTATCTTGGGGATGCACATGTGACAAAAAGGAAAAATGATGATTCTGAGAGAAGTTCCCAGGCTCCTTTTATACACAGCTGATGGAATTCCTGAGGCAATGAGATCATTCTATATAGGATTGGCTTATACAAGTGGCAATCATATTATTACATGTCTAATTGGTTAGGTCTAGCATGAATGGGCTAAAGCTATAGCTTTTCCATTCTCGGGCAGGTCTGGAAAAGTTTCAGGCTTTGTCCTTATTTGGTTATTATTTGTGTGTGTGTCTGTGGGGGATGGCTGTGGCCCAGGCCTAATACAGTCAGGAACAGAGGCCTAATTCTTAACTGACTTATTAGGAGCCTGTCATGGCATCTGCCTGGCCATCTCAAAAGTAATATCTGCATATTTATGTGTGTGTGTGTGTTTGTGTGTGTGTGTGTGTGTGTGTGTGTGTGTGTGTGTGTACATATGCCAGTAAATTCAACTACACAATGGAGGCTTAACATAAAACTTTTTGCTTCTTTCTTTCTTTTGTTCTGTTTTATTGAAACATGGTCTCATTATGTGGCCCTTGTCCACTTGACATGCACTGTGCAGGCCATGCTAGCCTTGAGCTCATGGAGATATACCTGTGTTTGTTCTAGACTGCTGGGATCACAGGCAAGTGCCATTACACCTGATTCCAACTCTTATTAATGCATCATTCAGGCCATAAATTGACAAGGAAGCATCAGAGATAAATCACTTTAGCTAAAAGAGACTTAATATACAAGTGCCTAGCACTTTATCCAACAACTCTGGACCACATATCTTTCTCAGCAACACACAAAGCTTCCTCTAAAATATTTTAGCTCAGAAGACAGTTTTCATAAAGCCCAACAAATTAAAATGCTTCCTGTCTTATAACATCAAATATAATTATGAATGAACAAAAGACACAACAAAAAACATGCAAAGACTAAAGACTGTATGATCAATGAATTATAAAAATAAGATACCAAATTAGAAAAGAGACTTGTTAAAAAAAGAGATCAAAATGAGCAAGGGATGACAGAGAGTAATATAGAGTGAATGTGATCACATGAATTGTTTACACATATGAAAGTGAAAATAAAGTAACAACAGCAATAATAAGGATGTAAAAGCAGATAAAAGTATACAATGAATAATTTGTTTTTGCCAAGAATGCAATGATACTTCAACATACAAAAAAGTTAATAAGTATAATATGACATGTAAATAAAATGAAGAAAGAAACCCATTTGATAATTTAAAAAGATGCAAAAAAATGACATTGGCAAAATTGAGTATCTCCTCAGGATGAAAACTCTGATGATATTTGGAACAGGAACATGATATTGTAAGGTAGTAAAGGTGATATATTATATCCAGTAGTTTACTGAATGACATCACCTCTTAAACTTATGACTACAATAAGCACATCCTCCATCCCTCTTTTCTTCATCATTGTGCTTGAAACCTTTGTAAAAATAATAAATCAAGAATAGCAAAAGAACCATTCACAGTTTCTCTTTTTAATATAATAGAACTATGTACTTAAGAAAAAATCCACAGAAACATCTCACAGAGTACCAGAAATTCAACATGGGAGTAATTTTACAACTTCATGTTTAGTTTGTGTTAGGCCAAGTATTCTCTTTTTATGAATGAAGGCATACATGCTGATTTATTTTGTTGGATGATTTGGGTGATGTGGAAAATAAAAATGCAAATGCAACAAAAGACATTAGAACAGTCACAGACCAAATGATGGAGAAATTCTTGGTTTTCCTAAATGTTTTTGGTGGACAGCCATGAGTATATTCAGAATTATTTGTTCATGCACAATAATTGATCTTTCTTGGCAGTACATCCAATAAAGACTGAAGACAACTTTGTTGAGCAGGAGGAAGCACTTAGGTGCACAGCATGACAGTAGGAGGTTCATCTGAGATGATTGCTTAGCAGAGGAAGAAGGTTATTATCCCCCTAAGTAAGTGCTTTTCTCTGATTGCACTCCCAGCACAGGTAGGAACACCACGCATTATGAACTGGCATTCTAAGGCTCTGTTATTAAACAATAAATTGATCCTTTTTCAAGTCAACACCCTTCATGGCCACACTGAAGATAAACTTTTGTTTCTTGGTTTCAGAGGGTTTTGTTGTTGTTTCTTTGATTTTGTTTGTTTTTGGAGAAAGAACTTGAGAGTGGATAGGGAGCAGGAGAGCATCTGGAAGGACTTGGGGAGAGTTATCAAATATATTTAATTTAATAATTAATAATCAAATATATTTAAATTAAAAAATTGTTTTAAATAAAAATATTAAGGAAGTGACAAGTTTATATTGCCTTATCTGTAATGTCCTGTAATATTCTTTCATGCTTAACAGTATATTTATATTTGTATTCTTAACCATATATGAAAGTATAGTTTATGGTTTTAATTGCTCTTTGTGTTTTATTGAATAAATATCAAATTTATGTATCCATTTTCTTATTCCTTGATAGTTAGGCTTATTCAACTGTTCATAATTATTTACAATAAATAATAAATACTACACTTTTTGTGGGTGAAGTTTATTGATGGTATTCAAGAGAGTAGGGATCTGTAAGCCCTTCCCTTTCTTCTGGGATTCTGGGATAGAAACAGTGTTGGGGGCTGAGTTGGTACAGGAACTTCTTCCTAATCCAGGACTTCTCTGGTTCTTGAGTTCTTTCTGGGGTGGGTAGTTCAGGGCATCTTGGTCCTTGGAGGCTATGTAGGCCATGAGGTCCACTGCCCTATTCCTATAGCTGTATTCATTATCATAACAGCAAATGACCTTTACAAAGTTGACATTGAGAGCACTGCCAGCCCTAGTATCATAGATGGAAGAGTAGGTATTACTGTTAAAGTTGCAGAAGACATCCTGGTTCTCAGTTTAGCCTGGAATGTCCTTAAAGTGCCCTTGGATGCTTGCATCACCATCTTCTTGATGTCATCACATACTTGGCAGCTTCCTTCAGGTGACATGTCAGAGCCATGTCAGACACATTGTGGATAGAAAGAATGGCATGTAAGTGAGCTTCTGGTTGAGCTCTGGGATGACCTTGCCCATAGCCTTGGAAGCACCAGTGGATGCAGAAATGATGTTCTAGGCCATCACCCCACAGCTTTATAGAAGGACCAATCAGTTTTCTGAGTGGCAGTGATGTCTTGGACTTTCATCATGAGTCCTTCCCTAATGCCAAAATTATCATAGATGACTTTGGTCAGAGGGACCAAGAAGGTGATGCTGCAAGAATAATTGCTGACAATCTTGAGTGAATTGTCATACTTCTCATAATCTACATCCATCACAAACATGGGGGTATCAGCAGACACCTTTTATAAAGCTATATATGAATATTTCCAACTCTCCAAGTATCATCAAACTGAACAGCTGCAAAAGTTGTTACTACAACTATCACAGTAACACTAGCTACTTACATAACCACCTGTATGTGATGATATTTTATTTGTACTTTAACAAATTAAGCTTGCCTAAGGATCAGAGGAAAAAGCCAGCTACTACATTTTACATAGAGGTCAGGCAGTGGTAGCACATGCCTTTAATCTTAGAATTCAGGAGGCAGAGATCCATCCAGATCTCTGTGAGTTCAAGACCACACTGGAAACAGAGCTAGGTGTGGTGGCACATGCCTTTAATCCCAGCACTAATTAACCATAGAGATCTGCAGGGTCTGTATAGACAGACAGGAAGTGACAGAGCTTGGCAGAAAGAGGAAGTAAGATGGCAGGGCACAGAAAGGTATATAGGCATGAGTATACAGGAAGTAGCTCTCTCTTGGGCTGAGGTTTTCCTAGTGGTAAGAACTTGTGGCTGTGTCTTGTTCTATTCCTTTGATCTCTCAGCTTTTACCCCAATATCTGGCTCTGTTTTTTTTTTATTGTAAGACCATTTACACTATGTGTTACAAGTGTATTTTGAGGTTGCATTATTTTCTTATGTCTGTGTTGATAAATACTTTCCATTTAAATTTGTTAAGCTGATGAGAGTGAAATAGTATCTGCAATACATACTTTTTATTTAAACATTAACAATAACAGAAATAATCTCTCTGAATTACATTCTTGGAATACCATCATATCCTAACCTCACCATCTAATTACTTTTATCATTAATATCTCTGAATTCAAACTTGTTTTTTTTTTGCTAACCTGTCCATATGAAATGGATTTTAATATTTTCCCAAGGAAAGGCAGAATTCTCCACATGGAACACATTATTGTTCCTCACTCTCTGTCATGAACTCTCGTCTTTATCTTCTTATGTAGTAAGTTGTCACATCACATATTCAGTCTCATTTTCTATTATTTCCCTCTTTGTTCTTAAAGCTACAATTATTTTATGCTACTTATAATTTTTTAAATGTGATTTCAGTTAAAAAAGAACAAGAACATCATCTTTAGGGAGTTGTAGGTAGAATAGCATTATTTGGATGTCAGCAAACACTCTCCTTCCCCAGGGCTCATGTGATTGATGCTTTCTTTTCAGGGTGGTGGGTTTTGGAAAATTTTGTTTGTGTTTTAACAGGCGAAGCTAGAGGATGGTCCTCAGGATATTGGGGGTATGGTCTCAAATATTAGGTTGGAGAGATGGCTCAGTGTTGAAAGTGTTTACTGTACTCTTGCAAAGTACCTTTGTTCATTTCCAAGTGTGTAAAGCAATGCACAACAACCTGTAACTCCATCTTGAGAGTAATTTCAGGCCCTCTTCTCTCCACTGCAGGTGCTTTCACTCACTTGCACAACCCAAATACAATTTTAATTAATCTTTTTAAAAAGAAGGTATACAGATGTAAAATATGTATGGGGAAGTATTTATGCTATCCATTAAAAGTGGAAATTAAAAAGGAACACAATGAGATGCTAGAATATATATTAGATTATAATATAAAATATAAAAACATCCATCCACTACAATATAAAAACACTGATGGCACCAACTTCTGCTAAGAAGAAACAGCAGGGATGCTCATATACTGTGGGTGATATAAAAATAATCTACTTAGGATCTTATAAATCCAGGCAAAAATTCCTAAAAGTACAAAAAGAGGCTTATCATGAAACAAAATAGCTAAGTTATTTAGAATTCATAAAATTAATAAAAACCACACCCCATATATATTTTTACAGAAGCATCTCAGCTAAAGCTCATGACAGAGCACTTACATAGCACTTGTAAGGCCCCAGAATCAATCACTAGCACCTCAGAAGAAATATAAACAATAGCTTGCAATACTAACTCTTTGCCACATCTAGAAGTATACAAAATATTCTTTGTAGGTAAATGAATAAGGAAAGAGTGGAATATCCATATAAAGTGAATCATTAATCATCATATTAATGAATGGCCCACTATGAGAATACATGGAAGGGGCCTAAATGAAATTTGAATAAAGTTAGTCTAATAGAGACACATGCTGGTTCAAAGCAATAAAACAAAGCATTGGAAGACATAAATCTACAGTGAGAGAAAATAGTAATTATCAAGAGCAAATGCAGGAAATGAGAGAATATAAGATGATTTTAGAGCATCAAAACTATCCTGCAGGAGATTCTAAAGACAGGTGATGTTGTTCTTCTATATGTGTGTGATTACACAATAGGTGGTTTAAAAACTCAAAAATTAAATGAAGGGATAATCAATTTAGCTGGGATTGATATAATGTCAACTATCATTTTGATAATTCTTGTTTTTTCCCTAAAAATATTGGTTGATATGAGTGCCAAGATACAGCCCTTAGAAAAAGTTACTAGAGAAATTATTGGCATTTTGACTGACAAGTCTTAGAAAAAGTTACTTATACAGATAATAGAGATATTCAGATGAAGACAGAGGAATTTAAAGGAGAACAAACCTCACCATTACATTACAAAATTAGAGAGGAACAGCCAAAGATTATGAAACAACTATTCTTAATTTATCCTATCACCTTACAGGAACAACTCCCAAATGACAGATATTACGTTGATATTTATAAAATTAATATGTATATATTTTAAACTTTTGTCATGATATTAATAGTGATATAGTGTGCTAATTCTAGAAAAAGTCTTCATATAGCTTCTTGTTCATGATTTCAGGTTTGAGTCTCTACCAGGTAACTAGAAAGTAAGTTTTTGTACTCTAGATGTACATAACAAACTATGGTCCTTTAACCTCTGAGATCTGCTGCATATGACATTTAAAATGTTTAAGTTTTGCACAGTGACCCATAACCATACCTAACAGTGACCTTTGAAGTCTCCAAGAGGAGGATGAGGCCCCAGAACAATGAATCCACCTGGATTGTGGTAACACCACTAAGCCAACAAACACCACCCAAAGATAGGCTTTGGACTCCAAACTACTCAGGACAATTTCAAGGTGGCTAGCTGAGATGGTCCAGCCTCACAGACTACTCTAGCCAGGAACTGAGATAATCTCTGCACTTTCCCATTACAGAGACTGGACAACAAATGATACAGCTTCCTCTCCCAGGACTTGACAATTATCTCATTTTTTTCAGGATCCCCTAAAGATGCCATCATCCCCAGACAGCAGGAAGTAATTTGGAGAACTTGATGCCCATATTCCCAAGAGGTGGGGTGGACAGTTTTTGGTTATTCAGTGGGTTATGGATATTTGTCACTGTTTAGGGGGGTTGGTTACAAGTTGTTATTGGTAATGGTCAGGAAAAAAGCTGAATAAAGGAGATTAGATTCAGGGATCTTATTCTAAAAAGAAAAAGAGGTGATTTACAAATAAGATAATTATTTCAATAAAGATTATTGAATCTACTTTTGAACCAAAAAGCGACTACTAGTGTTACATATTTTACATTGGTATGGATTTTGCATATTGATACAAATTTAAGGTTATTTTTGTTATACTGTATATACAGTTCTACTCTCGTTTAAGATACTTTTGTATATTGATACAAATTTAAAGTTATTGTAGTTATCACGTACTATATATACATTTCTACTCTTGTTCTAGATATTGTACCCATAAAGCTCATTTAACAATGTAATGTAAATTGCTAGTCCTTGAAAGTTATTATTATAAATTATTTAGGAAAATAAAACAATTCAGGTTAGTAGTTAGTCACCTATTACAATCGAACTTGTAGTCATGTTAGGTATGTTTTCAGGGTCAAACAGAGATATATTTTAGATAGATAGGTTGTCTAAAATACTTCAGAGATTTAAAAAGTATACTATTTAAGATGTTTTAATAACATGAGGTTATTTTTTATGATAATGAGAATGTCTGATCCTTGCAGAACAAACCTACTTCAGAGAAGATGATGGGCATCAAAGAAATGCCAGATAGAGTTAACTTTTTTGTGGCAAAAGTTAACTACTGGGCAAGAATGTGGCCTTGCCTTGATTGCTGACAGTATGCTGTCCAAATTGGACAAACAGGACACAAAAGAGAGAGACTGCCAAACCTTGCCAAGACAAGGTGGGACAGTCCTTCAAAAATCCTGCTTCACAGAAAGTCTGTCAGATATTCTAGTCCTACAGGCTATATACGAATGCCTCAACATTACAGAGGAACCTTTGGTGACTGTCCAGGCAGCCAGACGTTTCTGTCATTTCTTAGTTTTGGAAGATGTTTTCTCTGCACTTTGTTTACTCAGGTAATATTATATCCTTTTCAGGTCTCTGATGGAGTCGTAGACTAGATATTTATAGTTTTCTTATATTCAGAAAAGAAACTCACAAAAGAGGTGTAAAGTGTATAAGGTTGAGAGACATAAAAAGATAATTTGGGCTAATAATGCAAGTAAGGCCAGAAAGTGAATTAGGTACAAAATTTGGACTCGCCAAGATAGGATAGATGATGGAGTATTTTCTCTGAATTTGTCAAAAGCTACAGAATAGACATTGTTAATATAATTACTGCCCATATATATTGAATATACTTGTTATGCTTATTATATATCATTTTTAATGTTTGTTAAAACCTTAACTTTCAATTTAGACAAAAACAGGCAATGTTGTGTGATATTTTGTTTGTGTTCTGACAAATATAGCTTGCTTAGAGTCACAGAGCAGAGCTATCCACTAGTTAACCGTAGAGGTCTGGAGATCTGTTCAGAGAGAAGACAGGAAATGATAAGGGAATGGAGGCAGGATCTTGGCCCTTTTGGTTTGAGGCATGAAAGAGGTAGGAAGTCACTGGTGGCTGCATCCCTGATTCCCTGATTTTTCAAGTTTTTATCCTGATACCTGACTCTTCATTTTTGTTGACAAGATTAATTAGATTTTGGCATCAGTTGGGCTTTGAGTTTTCAGAAGACCAAGCTAAACCTGGTGCTATTCTGTTCCTGCCGCCAGAAGATTCAGATGTAGAACTCTTAGCTAATTCTCCAGTACCACATCTTCCTACATGCCATTATGCTTCCTGCCATTATGACAATGGACTAAACCTCTGAACTATAAGCAAGCCCCAGTTAAATGCTTTTCTTTATAAGAGATGCTGTAGGCATTGTTTCTGTTCATAACAATAGAAACCCTAGGACAGAAGTTGTTTGCAGGGGCAGGGATATTGATGTGATAGGCTTGATCATATTTTTGTTCAGAGGAATGTGGGGTTTGGGACTTGTATTAGAAAAGCAACTGAATGCTTTAAGAAGAATTTGATGCACCATAATAGTAGAAGCATGAAAGACAGTGGTGCTGAGAGTTATTTGAACTGTGAGGGCCTGGCTCAAAAGGTTTCAGAGACGAATATTAGTATGTAGCCTAGAGACTGTTCTTGTGATCTTTTGGTGAAGAACATGGCTGCTTTCTGCCCATGTCCAAAAATTCTGCCTGAGGCTAAATTGAAGAATTATGAATTAACAGCTTTAGCAGAGGACATTCTGAATCAAGCTAGCAACAGCTATGTTGTGTTGCTATTAATGGCCAGTCTTATATAGATCTATAATGAAAAGATGTAATCTGAACAAGGAAAAATAAAAAAAACATACAATTAGAAGAGGAAAGGAGCATCAGCAAGTGTAAACTGATTAAAGGAAAGCCTGATACTAAGTGGAATAAAGGGAGTAGTGACCTCAGAGTAAGACCCTACCTCACTGAACTTCCAACTTGTGAAAAGGAATTAACGTAGAATGAAAAGGAATTAAAAAAATGTTTAAGGACAGGTGTGGTGATGCACAGTTTTATCTTAGAACTCAGAAGGCAGAGGCTGGTGGATCTCTGAGTTCAAGGTCAGCCTGGTTAGTAGATTGAATTTCAGGGCAGACAAGTTTAGACAGCAAAGGAACCCATAGAAAATAGAAAGCTGGTGAAGATATAATTTGAACAAGGGGACCATATTCCAGCCCCAGTAAGCAGCAGAACTTGGTTGGCATCTTTGACCCTATGGTTTTAGATTTAGAGTCAAGGATACAATCAAGGGGTTGTGGAATCTCCTTCCATGGCTGAGGGAAGAAGCATGTGTCAGGGATATCCCTGAATGGAAGTTTAGGGAGGCCACTGTGTGAATTTATGAAGATAAAGACTGGATTGCCTTGGAGACACCAAGAGGTTAGAGAGTCCAGAGCTTTGAGATACCTGCCAAAGAAAGCTACTAACATGGAGTGGACCAGCCCAAGGAAAAAAATGTGTGTTGTAGTAAAAAAAATGCTGAAAGGGGGTGGAGATCTGAAGAGCTCTTTGACATCAGACAAGGAAATGCAGTGTTTGCAGTTTCTCCAGCTGTGTTTTGGTAAAGTATTTTCTTACTATTTTCTCTTTTTTCCATTTTGGAACAGTAATGTATATTATATGCCATTATATGTTGGAAGTATGTGATCTTATTTTTTTTCTTTTCTTTTTGTTTTTTTGAGACAGGGTTTCTCTGTGTAGCTTTGTGCCTTTCCTCGAACTCACTTGGTAGTCCAGGCTAACTTCAAACTCACAGAGATTCGCCTGGCTCTGCCTCTTGTGTGCTGGGATTAAAGGCATGTGCCACCACTGCCAGGCCTTTTTTTCTTTTTCTTTTTTTCATTTTTCTTTATTAAGAAATTTTCTACTCACTCCACATACCATCCACAGATACCCCCTCCTCCCTCCTCCCACCACCAGGCCTCTTTTCCAAGCCACCCGGCATCCCCACATCTGCCAAATCAAGGTCTCCCATGGGGAGTCAGTAGAGCATAGCAAACTGAGCCTAGGCAGGTCCAAGCTCCTTCCCACTGCACCAAGGCTGTGCAAGGTGTCACACCATAGGCACTGGATTCCCAGAAGCCTGCCCATAGACTAGGGACAGATCATGATCCCCCTGCCTAGGTGCTTCCCAAACAGTTCTAGCCAAACAACCATCTTCCGTATCCAGAGGGCCTAATCCAGTCCCATGGGTCTCCACAGCCACCAGACCACAGTTCATGGGCTTCCACCAGTGTGGCCCATCATCTCTGCATGTCCTTCCATTATGATCTCAACTTCCCTCACCTGCAATATCTCTCCTCTCTCTCATCAATTGGATTCCTGGAGCTCAGCCTGGTGCCTGGCTGTGGATCTCTGCATCTGCCTCCATCAGTCACTGGACAAAGGCTCTATGATGACAGCTAGCTTATTCTCTAGACTGGTCACCAGAGTAGACCGGTCCAGGTACCCTCTGGACCACTGCCAGCAGACCAAGGTGGAGGCATCCTTGTGGATTCCTGAGAGCCTCCCAAGCACCCTGCCTCTTCCTATTCCCATGGTGTCCTCATCTATCTTGGTATCTTCTTCCCTGCCCTCCCATTTTGTCCCTGTTCTGGCTTGACCCTCCCATTTCCCTATGTTCTCATCCAAGACTCCTCACACTCTGCCACCCTCCACACCCAGTCTGTTCATGTAGATCTCATCCACTTCTCCTTTGCAGGGTCATCCATGTGTCCCTCCAAGTGTCTTTCTCTGTTAGCTAGCCTCTCTGGAGTTGTGGGTTGCAGTCTGGCCATCCCTTCCCACACATGTAGTATCCACTTATGAGTGAGTACATACTATATTTGTCCTTCTGAGTCTGGATTACCTCACTCAAGATGATATTTTCTAGTTCCATCCCTTTGCCTGCAAATTTCATGATGTCATTGTTTTTTTCACTGCTGAGTAGTACTCCATTGTGTATATGTGCCATATTTTCCTTATCCATTCTTCAGTTGAGGGGTATCTAGGTTGTTTCCATTTCTTGCTACTACAAATAATGCTGCTATGAACATAGTTGAGCATGTGTCCTTGTGGTAAGATTGAACATTCCTTGGGTATATGCCCAAGAATGGTATAACTGGGTCTTGAGGAAGACTTATTCCCAATTTTCTGAGAAACTGCCATACTGATTTCCAGAGTGGCTGTACAAGTTTGCATTACCACCAACAGTGGTGGTGTGTTCCCCCTGCTCCAATGCTATCCAGCATAAACTGTCTTCAGTGTTTTTGATGTTAGCCATTCTGACTTTAAGAAATGGTGCTGGAATAACTGGATATCAACACGCAGAAGATTGCAAATAGATCCATATCTGTCGCCATGCACAAAACTCAAGTCCAAGTGGATCAAAACCTCAACATAAATCCAGTTACACTGAACCTGATAGAAGAGAAAGTAGGACGTAGTCTGGAACGCATTGGCATAGGAGACCACTTCCTAAATATAACACCAGTAGCACATACAGTGAGAGCAACAATTAATAAATGGGTTCCCTTGAAACTGAGAAGCTTTTATAGAGCAAAGGACATGATCAATAAGACAAAATGACAGTTTACAGAATGGGAAAAGATCTTCGCCAACCCCACATCTGACAGAGGGCTGATCTCTCATATATAAAGAACTCAAAAAGCTAGACTTCAAAATACTGAACAACCCAATTAAAAAATGGGGTATAGAGCTTAACAGAGAATACTCAACAGAAGAATTTCAAATGGCTGAAAGGCATTTAAGGAATTGCTAAACGTCATCAGAGAAATGCAAATCAAAACAACTCTGAGATACCATGTGATCTTATTTTTGATTTTGATTTTTACAAGAGATTACATTTAAGATATTGAATGAGTTTCAGAAGGGATTTGAACTTTGGACTTATAAATATGTTTCAGACTGATAGACTATGGGACCTTTGAAGTTAGACTGAATGCATTTCTGCATTATGATATGGCTACAAGTCTACAGAGGCCAGGGAGTATAATGTGGTGCTTTGAATGAATGTGGTACCTATAGAGTCATAGTGAGTGGCACTATTAGGAGGTGTGGCCTTGTTGGAATAGATGCAGTCTTGTTGAAAGAAGTGTGTTACTGGGGTCAGAATTTGAGATTTCAGAAGCTCAGGCCAGGCCCAGTGTTAGTCTCTCTTCCCGATGCCTGACAATCCAGATACAGAACTTTAAGTTCCTTCTCTAGCACCATGTCTGCCTGCATGTGGTCAAACTTCCTGCCATGATGACAATGGACTATACCTTCATACTGAAGTCATCCCCAGTTAAATGTTGTTCTTTATAAGAGTTGCTGTGGTCATGCTGTGTCTTCAGAGCAACAGAATCTATAACTAAACAAGGACTGACCACTCTTTGCTTAACCCTGGGAGAAGCTAATTCCCCCCCACACCCCCAGAAGTCATTAAATACCTGTAGATCTTTGTCTGGGGATGGAATTCTGATATTTCTCCTTCTGCATTAACATGTCCACTGATGTTGCCATTGTTTGATCTTGTTTATGCAACCATTTCTAGGAAAGACAGTTTCATAGCAGACTTCCTAGTATTATAGTACTTTCTGCCCCCTTTTTAGTGCTTTGAATAGGTATGGCCTTTATAGACTCATGTGTTTGGATGCTTGGCCTATACAGAGTGGCAATATTAGGAGGTATGGCCTTGTTGGAGTAGGTGTGACCTTGGTGGAGAACATGTGTCATTGTGGAGGTGGGCTTTTAGGCATATATTTACAATAGAAACCCTACTTAAGACACCCCTCTTCTATTATGCCTCCATAATTATCAGAAATGACAGTGCCATGGGGTGGTTTTCAAGGACAAAGTTGGGTGTGGAGTGGAGACAGCCTGAGTCTATGTGACAAACTATGTTTGCTGTAAATGGCAGAGCCTATGAGACAAAGTGTGTTCGCTGTACATAGCCGAGCTGTTGAGTGAGCCTGCATAAACTTTTTGGTTAGACAACTAGAGACTCCCAGATGCTGAGCATGAACTGCATGATTTGCATTTACACTGCTAGATTTTTCATTTTTTTTTTTGCTATTCTTCAATTCTTTCATTTTGGAATAAGACATATATTGTTTTTTTTTTTTGTTATATTTCAAGACAGAGTTAAGAGACTTCTGACATTTGAAGAGTCATTGCATATTTAATTGCTTAAAAATTTCAAGAGTATGGGACTTTGAAATTTGAATTATCTGCTGATATTAAAATGAGAGCTCAGGGAAAAGGAATAGAAAAAATATGGCTTTAAGTGAAATGCTTGTGTGGGAAGTTGACAAATGGTGGAATGTCCTAGTTATCATATTGGCATATTGACACAGAATAGGATCCTCTGAGAAGCCCCAATTGAGTACTTTAATGTTTATCTTATGGAGATAAATCTGAGGGATTGTCTTAATTGTTAATTAACTTAGGATGACTCAGCCTACTTAGGGCGTTGCCATTCCCTTGGCTAGTGGTCTGGAGCTCTATAAGAAAGTTATCTAGCACTTGGGAGGCAAAGCTGGTGAATCTCTGTGAGTTAGAGGCCAGCCTGGTCTACAGAGTGAGATCCAACAGAGGCACCAAAACTACACAGAGAAACCTTTCTCAAAAAAAAAAAAAAGGAAGAAAGTTATCTAAACAGTCACCTCTGCAATGCCAAGTGGGGAACCCGGCAAGCAGTGTACCTCCATAGTTTTTTAGTTTCTGCATGAATTCTCTCAGTGATAAACTCTGAAAAGTTTCCTTTAATATATATTTTTGGCCTTTCCTATCACATTTGTTTTCTGTCTTTTATCATGTGAGCTTTCCTTCCTTTCACATAGCCCCACCTCCATTACATTCTACATAGATTCAAAGAGACATTAAATCATGTATCACATGCTCAAACCATGAGCCGCAATAATCTGTCTTCTCTTCCTGTCACATACTAATTGAAACAGAGTGACTTTAGTACTGAATTTCAGAAAAAGAGAACAAAACACCCTAAAATTATATTGTTCCAGATGCTGACTATGAGATATAGATGTATCAGATTAAAATAAAATAATTAACAAAGGCCTCTTTACCACTAATAAAAAGAAAGTGTTGCATGTTTATTGGAACATTATTTACAGGTTCAGTATGTGGGAGAGTTAGGCATCCAACAACAGATAAATGGATTATGAAATTGTGACAGTCACATACAGCATATCATTCCTCAACTGTCAAAAGGGAGGAGTTCTTATCCTTGGCTACAATATGGGTGGAGTTATGCCCAACAGTTAGGAACTAATCTTTGTACAATCTCTCAAAATAGAACAATTAGCAGGACAACAAACATTTAAAGCACAAGCCTATGAAGATTTTGATACTCAGAACTTAACATTCTGCCCAAAGTGTCATGCACATTTCATAATGTAAAACTTATATAGTTCACCTTTAAGCTTCACAGAATACATTTCCAACACTGTTTCAAGGCTCAGGTTCAATAGGAGGGCAGGATAGAAGACAGAATTTGGAGTAGGTTAAGTATAACACTATAAAGGCCTTATGAAAAGCTATATGGAAACCCACTACTTCCTCAAATAAATACATATATTAATGGAGTTCTAATTTAAATGGAGTCACCATATAACTCAACTCAAAATAAGATTAACATAAGGAGAAAACTATTGAATAACCTCATTTACATATGGAATGTATATTAAAGTGTCAATATGTACAGGCAGACTACATGATATAATAGTAGTTACTAAACCTTTGTGGTCATAGCAAATGGATAAATGTGTAAAAAATATGAAGAAACTAATATATAAGATGAAATAAAAATAATTTATAACACAAGATCACTATGTGGTAAATTTGCATTGCATTCAGGAGTTTTTCCTATGACAGTTTTTGCTATATGGAGGAAAAGGAAACTTAAATTTTAAATGTATATACATATATATGTGTGTGTTTGTGTGTGCAAATATATCTATATGTTAGTGCATTCAAATTTAACAACCATTTTATCACATATCACACAACATGATGATATACTCTTAGTTTGCACTCTCAATTTTACATTAAATTGTAAATATGGAATGTACTGACCTCCACAGCAGAGTTATGACTGGAGGAACAGAAGGAACTCACAGAGGCAAGGAAGTATTTTGTGTCTTGATTGGGTTTTGAGTCAAGTAATTATATTTATCCAAGCAAATTTACTGAATTATGCATTTGTTTAATCTGTGCATATCAGCTTTTCTTAATTATACTTTAAATTATCAAATGCAGTAGCATTTAAGAATGAAATATTATTTCATAGAAAAATGTTACCTCACTCCATGTAATATTTTCTAGGTTTAGCCTTTTATCTACATAAAAGGCTGAATAGTATTCCATTGTGTATATGTAGCACATTTTCATTATCTGTTCATCCAGTTGAAGTCATTTGGGTTGTTTCCATTTCCTGGCTTCTGTGAAGAAGGCGTCAATGAACACTGGTGAACAAGTATCTTTGGACTAGATGTTCAGTTCTTCAGTCATATACCAATGAGTAGTATAGCAGGGCATATGGTGGATACATTTTTAGTCTTTGAAAATTCTCCATCCTGTTTTCCAGAGTGGCTACACCAGTTCACATTTCTACAAGAATGAATGAGGGAGAGTTCTGCTTTCTCCACAACCTAGATAACATTTTTTGTTCATTTTGTTTTGTTGTTGTTGATGTTGATTTGAAATGTGCTGCCTGGGGCAACATGAAATATCAAAGTTGTTTTAGTTTGCATTCTTCTCATTTTTAGGTTGATAAAGACATTTCAAGATTTTATTAGCAATTTTTATTTTTCTCTTGAGAACTCTCTGTTTAGGTGTTAGTCCATTTTTCAATTGTTAATTTGGTTTTGGGACTCTTCATTTTTGAAATTCTTTATATTCTGAATATAAATCCTTCATCTGGTGTGTAACTGGCAAAGATTCTCTCCCATCCTGTGAGTTTTTTCTTTACCTGGCTAATTGCTTCCTTAGTTGTGCAGAAGTTTTTTAGTTTTATGAAGATTCACTTATCAATTGTTGGCCTTAATTGTTTTGCAAATGGAGTCCTGTTCACAAAGACAAATGCCACATAGTCTCTCTGATCTGTAGTTCCTAACTCCACACTCTCAGATGTGCATATACAATATAGAAAAACCACAATCCAGAAAAGTATAAAGAGACCATATGTTGGGGGGATTGGAAAGCAATAGCAGGATAGATACAATGTAAAGTGGATATTGGAATAATGGGAAGGGTATCTCATTGGTGTGGAGGGTAGAAGGTCAATAAAGAAGAAAGAAGAGGGACAGGGACAAAAAACAAGAAGGTTGTTTGTTGAGGCCTTAAGGAATTGTATTGTTTTATATTTCCTTGAAATTATACATACACAAATATATATTTATATGTGTTTATATATATATTCATGTACACATATACATGTATGAACACATGCATGTATGCAAGCATTATATATATATATATATGTATATATATATATATATATATATATATATATATATATATATATCACATCTTTAAGGAAGTCACTTGGGTTGACAATAAACCCACAGAAACAGTTCCAGGCATGAGACACCTTTTTTTGAATGGTTGGTCAGGGTTGTCCCTGTGACTTCCAAAACATTACAGATTATAGATCAACCATTGTTCATTTCTTAGTGTTTTAGGGTAGGCCACTATTGCTGAAGACACTTCACATTTAGGACAAAGGACTCAGATGATTTGAGCTTGAGCTGACCTCTTTCCTGCATTATGGCTTCCTGGGTCCATAAAATACTATACCAACTGCCAAGGGAATGAAACAAACAATTCTACCAAGCTTCAATAATCATGATTCATTTTTAAAAGAAAAATGTAAACAATCATAACTCAAGTAATGGATGCTATGAACTTTGGGGAATAATGTAAATATGACAGAGGTTCAATTCAAGAGTAAATAAGTTCAATGACACTGAAAATGTTTTCATGAGGGGTTAGACAGTCACAGAGAGACAGTCAGGGTGAAGACAAGGGAAGAAGAGGGAAGACATGACTGTGGAATGCTAACCAAGTCATTGGGAAAGGGGGAAACTGGAGATAGTCTCTCTCCACCTTCAAGTGTGTTTGGATGTTGATGTATAAAACCTGACCTTATTCTTTCAATGCTGAAGATGGCATATATTTGAAGTTCTAGACTCAATGGGTGAATGGAGATTTAGAATAGGCAGTCTTAAAGATGCATATTTTTTACTAAGGAATTTATATAAGGAACAGTTTAAAATTATACATATATTTTAAAATAGGATATTGAAGGAAACTGGAATTATCGGAAGTTCAATTATTTCTCAAACATTTAGAAAATACCCTGTAAAAAATAGGGATATTACTATTAAATACAGTACTCATTTAATCTTTATCATGTTCAGTGACCAAAGAAATCCTGATTTTCTCTGCATTGCTTTGGGCCTTTTTTGTAGGGAGTGGTTTGTCTATAGTGGGACCTGTCCAGGCCTTAAGTGATTTGATTAAAAGGTTTACATTACATAGGTCCACATAAGGCAGCTTTATGGTGCTGCAGTCAATTTCCATTAACAAGCCCCAGTTTACCCAATTTCTACAAAATGATTGTTTTCTCAAACCAGTTGAACAAGGTTGTGGAAATGGCCCACACAGATAAGGGCCAGGTTGTTTCTCAAAGCAACTGTGTCTGATCAAGGACTCACTCAACTACCATACATGGCTGTTTCCTGCTGTCCAGGATTTCCTGAAGAAGCCCTCTCTCCATCTTCTTCCTCAGGAGTGTCCTGCTTTGCTCTCTGCAGAAGCATCTTCAGAGTCTGCCTCTGAAACCTGCAATGCCTAATGGAGTCAACAAAAAAGTAAATGATGGGATTGGTACAGCTGTTAACACAGGACAGGAAAGATGTAATTTCATAACTATTGCAAAAGGATACACTAGACCACTTCCCACTCCAAAGGAAAATTATCCAGTACATACCAAAGGGCAGACCAAAGAGTAAGAAGACCAGCACTGTGAGTGCAATGGTCACATACAACCTGGTCACAGGAATCCTCTGTGAGCCACAGAAGATCCTGACCAACAGGGCCAGGTTGAAAACACAAGGAAACACAGATAGTGCTGGTATAAATACAAAAGCAACAGTCAAACAGAAAGAATAATGGTAATCACTATATAGTAAATTGCAACCAAACCACAACAGGAGGCTTAACAGTAGAGTGAAGCCCCAGAGCAGGGCACACACAACAGATGACATGTATCTTGGTCATTTGCAGTGATACCAAATGGGCCACAAAACAGAGAGGAATCGCTCAACACTGATGGCTGTAATCATACATAAACCTGCAAGGTAAGCAAAAATTAATATACGGGTGAAATATGGAATATGGAAGTAGCTGACATCAAACAGTGAAAGGATTTGTCTCAGGGAAAACACAGTCTGAAAACAAAGGTAGAGGAAGTCAGCCCCAGCCAGGTTGAGGACATAGACAGAGAAGGCCTTCCTGTGCACATGGCAGCCCAGAAGCCACAGCACTATGGCATTTCCTGCAACTCCAACCATGCAAATGATGGCAGTGAGAATGCTCAAGATTTTATACATGGTGACACAGAGTGAGCTTGTAATGTAGTAACTTCTATTCATTGTTGTGTTGTCAGTATTCCAGGCTGGGATGGATGGACCCATGCTGAAGAAATTTCCACTGGTGTTCCTGCAAAGTAAATTGAGATATGAACACATGAAACTTTCTGTCAATAACACCTGGCTATGTGGGAATGTCTGGCACAGGTTCATAAGGAGGAGGAGACAGACTTGCAGAGATTATGTAATTTATCAAACCTGCACAGTGATAGAAACTTCTTTAAATCCAGTTTGTACTATTCAGCCTATCTGCAGACCAATGTCTCTAGTGATGTTGGGGTACTCAATGGTTCTAGTACAGTTGCTAAGCATCTTATGCTGTGTCAGGAAGAGACAGAATTCTGAAACTGTCTTTCTGATCCAGGGCTGTGGTTCCTTCTCAGGATTAGGAATATGGTAGATCCTGGTACAAGCCATAGCTGCCCTCAGTCACTGTGAGGGGTCTACCAAATGAGGAAAATAGAATCATGAATGAGAGTCATGAAGGGAATGGGATTTCTTATGAAGACCTGTGTTCAAACAGTCACATAGAAGGACTGAGTCTTTTTTTAAAATTTGAAAAGTAGAAGGACAAAGCCTTGAATGACATCAATCACGTCTATGTTTGTGATTATGTCACCAGAGTCCTGTTCTCTACAGGGCTACAGGGGAGAGTTAAGAACTATAATAAATGAGCCAAGGAACCTTTAGTTCAAGGATAGTTCAAAATTTGGAGTTAATGTTCTGGTTGTGACTTGTACCTACATGTAAAGAAACAGGTCTGAGACATGAAAAGTGTGGCCTGTGATGCAGAGGAAGCCAGAGAGCACCTCCATTTGGGAATAGTGTCCCAACCCCTGAGAAGAGCTTTGAGATCTATACATGGATGCAAACAGTCTGGAAAAGAGAGCAGTAAAGCTGGGCAGGTAGCATCATTTAGAGCTTTCTTTCCACTCCACTTCCCCATACAGACATTCTCAGTTGGCTTCTATCTCTAACTCCTGAAGCCAAGAGACATTTGAAGAAAAGAAAGCTTTTCTTTCACACACTGACCAAGGGTGCAGAATACAGGGCTGTTCTTGTGCTATCAGTAGCTTAGCATGAACAGTACCCATATAGAAAACTTTGCATCACAGGATCCTTCTGGATAACTTGTTATTGTAGACAGAGACTTTCATGTAGAAGAAATCATCTGAGAATGCCAAGACAGAGCTCCAGAGCCAGGGAAACCATCTAGAAGACCTTACAAACTAACCTCACACAAGGGATTTGAAGAAAATCATCCAATAAACTCAGTTGTACTCATGAAGGTCATACCATTCATTCTTGGAGCATTGATCTCCCCATAGAAGCACAAGGTTTTAATCCAGGAAATCATCAGGGGCATCAAGAGCTTAAAATAGTCAGACTGTTAGGAGGTAAGCAGCTGACTTAAACATATTAAGCTTGCTGCTGAGGGTAGCATGGCAGTGGTTGGTACAATTGTTCACCAGTGTGCATTTCAGCTTCATGAAATGGAAACAGGAAGCCAAAATAGGATCCACTTATCTTCAGCTCCCATTGTGACTGGCTTTGCTAGTCAGTATTTTTCTAGTCAGTGGAAGACAGTGATACTAAAGGTGACTTGAATTGTGGAGGCCAGGCACAAGAGAGTTCAGAGGAGAAGAATGTTAGTATGTTGCATAGACACTATTCTTGGGGTATTTTGGTGAAGAATATGGCTGCTGTCTGCCCTTGTCCAAGAAATTGTGCCTGCATCTAAACTGAAGAGTTTTGCATTAATTTCATTGGCAGGGGAAATCTCAAAACAGCCTAGTATCAACTCTGTCTTGTGGTTATTAGAGTTCACTCTTATGCATTTCTAACATTAAAAGAAATAAGCTGCCGGGCGGTAGTGGCGCACGCCTTTAATCTCAGCACTTGGGAGGCAGAGGCAGGCGGATCTCTGTGAGTTTGAGGCCAGCCTGGACTACCAAGTGAGCTCCAGGAAAGGCGCAAAGCTACACAGAGAAACCCTGTCTCGAAAAACCAAAAAAAAAAAAAAAAAAAAAAAAGGCATGAGTGCCAACATTTGCCTGGCGTTGGTGGCGCAGGCCTTTAATCCCAGCACTCGGGAGGCAGAGGCAGGCGGATCTCTGTGAGTTCGAGGCCAGCCTGGGCTACCAAGTGAGATCCAGGGAAGGCACAAAGCTACACAGAGAAACCCTGTCTCGAAAAACCAAAAAAAAAAAAAAAAAAAAAAAAAAAAAGAAATAATCTCATCAAAAAAAGTTATAAAACATAGAATTTGAGAAAAGTGACACCAAGAACACCAAGAAGTGGAATGGAGCTAAGTCCTGTGTTCAAGGATATAAGCAGATTAACAAAAAGCCTGATATTAAAAAGAATAAGGGGTATACTAACCTTAGGATATAACTCTGCTCAGCTAAGCTTTCAACTTGTGAAAAAGTATGAAAGAATAGCTTAGATCCTGGCATAGTTGTACATTCCTTTCATCTCAGCACTCATGAGACATTCAAGAGGATCTCCAAGTTCAAGGCCAGGCTTGTCTACATACTGAGATTCAGGACAGACAAGCTTAGGCAGTAAAGGAAACTATCAAAAACAGAAAGGTGGTAAGATATAATGAATGAGGGGGCCAGGTTACTGTGCCAGCAAGCAGTGCAACTTGTCAGCTTTGGCCATGTGGTTCCAGCTTTAGAGGCAAGGATAGAAGGTTATGGAATCTCCCTCTGCAACACGAGGAAGTTTCAGAGGCCAGGCATGTCTCAGGCTTGTCCCTGAATGGAGGCCTAGTGAGGCAATTATGTGAAGCTGTGAATGTGAAGCCTAGATTGCCATGGAGATCCCAAGATGTTGGAGATGCCATAGCTGTAGGAGACCTGTTGAGGAAAGCTGCTAACAGGGAGTTGAATCAGCCCAAGAGAAAGAAGTGTGTTGCAGTCACAAAGCTGAACAGAGTTGGAGATCTAAACAGTGTTTTGACATTGGCTTTTGAGATGAAGTGTTTAGAGTTTGCCCAGATTGTTTTGCATCTTGCTTTGGTCCAGTTTTTCCTCACCATGCTCCCTTTCCTCCATTTTGGAATGGTAATGTATATCATGTGCCATTATATGTTGGAAGCATGTAATCTCATTTTTCATTTTGATTGTAGAGGAGTTTCAGTTAAGAAATTGGCATGAGTCTTGGAAGAGATTTGGGACTTTAAAACAAATTTGAGATTATTACAGACTACAGGGAATTTTGAAGTTTGACTAAACTCATTTTTTGCATTATGATAAAGATATAAGTCTATGGGAAGTGGAATGTGGTGATTTGAATGAAAATGACCCCATAGATTCATAGGGTATGGCACTATTAGGAGATGTGGCCTTCCTGAAGTAGGTGTGGTGTTGTTGAGACAGTGTGCCTCAGTCTTTTCTGCTTCCTGTGGATCCAAATGTAGAACTCCCAGATTCCTCTCTAGCACCATGTCTGCCTGCATGTCACCATGCTTCCTATCACGAGGATAAGGGACAAAATCTTTGAACCTATAAGCCAGCCCAATTCAATGTTTTCCTTTATAAAAATTGCCATGGTTATGGGGTCTCTTCACAGCAATACAATCTTCACTAAAACATAATCCATGACAGTTCACCCAAGAGCTATCGAATGCATATCCTTGTCAGTAACCGCCAGAATTTTTCTATATTATGTCATATTTTAGGTAATAAAGCAGTCTTCATGAGCATAAAGGAATTGCATTGTATTGTACAATGTTAGTTCACAATAGAACAGAATTAGAAATGGTCAACAATCCACAGCCCAAGTGATGATGTTTGGCTCAGGTTTGTGCAAGCCACCCACATGCCAGACTTGGTCCTCAAGACCTGGATTGGCAGGAAGACTTCCATGGCCCATCTGATGCTGTCTAGCTCAGGTGTATGCAAGCCATCCATAGGCCAGCCTGATGGGTCCCATTATGACAAGCAAGAGTGTGGTTGAGAAATGGGAGAGAAGGGAAGAGGAATGGTCTATATGCTCTGAAATGAGGTGGCATGGAACAGGTTAATGTGGTGAGGAGTAGGCTGATGTGGGAGTCCTTCTTGCCAATCAGAGACATGGTGGCATCTGGGCTAGAATACTGCCAGGGGCCATGTCTGGCTCCATGGTTCTACCACAGCCAGGTGCTGTATAGTCATCCATGGACCCATTGCTAAAAGGATCCATGGAGTTGTCCAGTGTCTGGGCCGCCACCAGTGGCCATGTGAGTGTCTAGGAGTTGTGCCACCACCAGAGCCACACTGATCTGTGTCACCTGTGCTGCCATCCAGGGCCATAGTGTCATCTAGGCCTGAGATGCTACAGATGGCCATGTCTGGGTCCAAGGCCCTATAACAATCAGCATCTGGGCCAATGTCTTTGGCTAGTATTGCAACCAAGGACTGTGTGGTTTCTGGGTTCTGACCGACCAACCTGTGAGTATGTTTTTTCCCAAGGTCCATGCCACATCTGGGTCCATATAGCCCAAAGTGGCATATTCTGTTATCTGTTGCCGTGGTGATGTCTGGACCAGGGATACAGGTAGGAGCCATGCCTGGGTCCCTGACCCTACAGCAGTAAATGTCTGTGGCTCCTGTTGCAACTGAGGACTGTACTGTATGATTGTTGAGGTCTGATCAGCCACATGGGACCATGTTGTTGCTCAAGGGACATGCTACATATGGTTCCATACAGACCAAAGGGGCACATTCTGTTATCTGGTGCCATGGTGATGCCTGGGCCAGTGCCGCTACTGGGAGCCATGTCTGGTTCTGTGGCCCTACTGCATTCTGAATCTCTGTAGATGTCCATGGATCCTTTCACCACGAGGACATGTAGAATCCTGGCGTCTGAGCCAACACCTGGGGCCATGTTGTTATCTGATGGTCATGCTGCCACTGGGGTCATGATGGTCTGGGTGACCTGTGCCACCATCTGGGGCCATGGTGACATCCAACCTGGCTGCTGCTGAATGCCATGTCTGAGTTTATGGTCCCAGCACAACCAGGGTCTCTGTCACCACCAAAGGTTGCACAGAAGCCTGGGATAGGGGCTGCAACCTGTGGCCATGTTGGTGTCCAGGAGCCATGCCACTACCAGAGCCATTCTGATTTGAGTGGCCTGTGCTTCCACCAAGAGCCAGGATGTCACCCAGGCCCAAACTTCTGTAGAATGCCATGTCTAAGTCCATGGTCCTGCTACAGCTGGGGTCTGTGTTGATGTCTATGGCCTGTGTCATCTCAGGGGGCCACAGGATATGTTCCTGATGAAGACAGAGAGCTTGTTGAGCCATCCCCACCATTCACTGACCATGATGTAGTTGGCTCTGTCCCTTACTGGACACTGCAGTAAGAGAGCTGACCCCAAATTATAATGTCAGAGCTTGCCCCCCCCCACTTTGGAGAGAATGCCCTACCCTTCATGATGGGTGAGGGAGAATTGACCCTCATAGCATAGGTGTAGGCGAGCTGGCTCTGCCCCTCACCTGAGGAGTGGCCCAAGTGGTCTGGAATGACCAGGTCAAGTACCTTCCCAGGCCAACTGCCAGGCCTGGTGTTGTTCTACCCTAATATCTACCCCACCTAGGACTTGCTGCATCTGGGGACATGACTGGTCCTATGAAATGATACACACAAGATCTCAGTGACTCTCAGTGTCCTCAGGATATCCAAGATATTTTTCAGTGAGTATCCATTGATGATGATATAACAGAAACCAGAGGCCTTGAACCAGACCATGAGTCTTGGCAATGAACATTTGTGAGTAAAGCTGATCGGACAAAAAAAAAAAAAAAAAAAAGCTTTATTGTGTGACACATTGCAGCACTCATTGCTACTATGATGAATTAAGAGGTGTTGTAGAGGGTCCCCAAAAAAAGACACGGAGAAATGGACGAGATCTACATGAACAGCTTGGTCATGAGTGGGAACAATGAAGGGCGACGGTCGAGGGAAAGAGAGTGGGAGATCCTAGCTGGATCAAGAAAAGAGAGGGAGAACAAGGAATAGGAGACCAGGGTAAATGAAGACCACATGAGAAGGTGAGAAGGGGAGGAAGCAGAGAGCTAGGGAGGCCCACAGAGATCCATAAAGATACCCCCGCAAAAGACTGCTGGCAATGGTCGCGAGACGGCAGGAACTGACCTCCTCTGGTGATGGGATGGCCAGACATCCTGATAGTTGTGCCATAAACCCCATCCAAGGACTGAGGAATCTGAATGCAGACATCCATGGCTGGGCCCCTGGTGGAGCACTGGGAGTCTAATTAGTGAGAAAGAAGAGGGTTTATATGAGCGAGAATTGTTGAAGCCAAGCTTGGATAAAGCACCGGGACAAATAACCAAATGAATGGAAGCACAGGATCTATGAACCAAAAACTGAGGGGCCCCCAACTGGATCAGGCCCCCTGAATGCGTGAGATAGTCATTTGGCTTGATCTGTTTGGGAGGCAGCTGTGCATTGGTGCCGGGTCCTGGGCTCGTTGCATGAGTTGGCTGTTTGAATCCTGGGACTTATGCAGGGACACTTGGCTCAGTCTGGGAGGGGGGGAATGGACCTGCCTGGACTGAGTCTACCAGGTCGACCCCGGTCCTCGGGGGAGACCTTGATCTGGAGGAGGTGGGAATGGGGGGGTGAGCTGGGGGGAGGGGTGGGCGAGAGGGGGAGAACAGGGGAATCTGTGGCTATTATGTTGAACTGAATGGTGTTGTAAAATAATAAAAAAAAATGATTCTAAAAAAAAATAAATAAAATCAGCCTAGATCTTCATCAGCATGAAAATGGACAATGAAAATATGCCACACATGCACAGTGGAAACTCATTCAATTATAAAGAAAAATGAATTTTTTTTGTCTACAGGAAAATAGATGGATTTGGAAAATATTGTACTGAATCAATAAAACCAGAAACAGAAAAAAAAGAGGTGTTGTAGAAGCTGGGAAGATGGAAAAACTAAGAAGTTTATGCTTGTTTTTACTACCTCACTTTTTGAGACAGGGTTTCTCACTGAACATGGAGCTCACAGTCTCAACAGCAGTTCAGCTGAGATTCATTCTGGATGAGGATTCAGAGGCTCCCAGTCTGAGGACACAGGATCAGCTGAGGAATTGGCGAGGTGAGGAAGCTGTGGCTTGTTCTGTTTCTCTGAACATTCAGTGTTCACCTCAATACCTGGCTCTGGATTTGTTTTTATTAATAAGACGTTTTAAAATTTTAATATAAATTAATTGTAGCATGAATCTTAAGACATTTATATTTCATTATTTGTAATGTTCTATAATATTGTTTGATACTATATATATATATATATATATATATATATATATTTATATTCCTAATGATATATGTAGGTATAGTTCATTGCTTAATTACTCTATGTGTTTTATTGAGTGAATATCAAATTTATGTATCCATTTTCTTATTCCTGGATACTTAGGCTTAATCAACTGTCCATAATTATTTACAATATAATAACAAACACTAAACTTTTTGTGGGTTAATGAACTTTATTGATGGTAATCCAGAGAGTAGTCATTGCTAAGCTTCTCTCTTTCTTCTGGAATGGCCTATAATAGTTATTTACTTAAAAGACTGTTTCTTTACCATACCCTTACAAGAAAATGATAGAGAAAAATTTGCCTTTACAGTACCTAATTATAATAATTCTCAGCCAGTCAAGAGATATCAATGGAAGGTATTCCCACAGGGAATGTTAAACAGCCCTACTTTGTGCCAATACTTTGCAGAAACCATTAGAGATAATTCGTGTAAAGTTTCCACAATCCATAATTTATCACTATATGGATGATATCCTATTAGCTGATCCAAAGATAGATACATTAGAAAGCATGTTTGAAGAAGTAAAAAAAGTTTTGCCTCACTGGGGACTGCAAATTGCTCCTGAAAAAATACAAAGAGGAGATTCTATTAATTACTTAGGATATAAGATAGAGCTACAGAAAATTAGACCCCAACAGGTACAACTAAGGAGAGATAGATTGAAGACTCTTAATGATTTTCAAAAGTTATTAGGAAGCATTTCCAACTTACTGGGTATCATGGGAATACCCAAAGATGGACTACAAAATTTGGCTAATACTCTAGAAAGGGACAAAGAATTAAATAGTCCAAGAGAATTATCAGCCGAAGCTGAGAAGGAATTGGCTCTAGTAGAAAACACAATTTGAGAAGCACATGTGGATCATGTGGATCCAGAACTTAAATGCATTCTTGTCATATTCCCCTCCAGACATTCCCCAAGAGGTATTTTTGATGCGGAGGGAAGATATTATATTGGAATGGATATTCCTACCATGTAAACCAAATAAGAAATTAAAGACTTATATAGAAAAGGTCTCTTATTTGATTCAAAAGGGTAAATTAAGACTTCGCCAGTTGACAGGAATGGACCCAGCAGAAATTGTAGTACCGTTAACTAATGAGGAAATTTCATTACTATGGAAAGATAACAAATACTGGCAGAGACTTTTTGGGAGAGATTAACACCCACTATCCCAAAAGCAAGAGAATAGAATTCATAAAGAAGACTGAATGGGTCCTTCCTCACATTGTACGACAAAAGCCAATTTCTGGAGTCCTCACATTCTATACTGATGCAAATAAATCAGGGAAAGCAGGATATAAATCAGGAGACTTAAGTAAAGTGGTACAAAGTCTATATAGCTCTGTACAAAAGGCAGAACTGTATGCCATTCTTATGGTACTGATGGACTTCAAAGAACCCCTCAATATAGTCACTGACTCTCAATATGCAGAGAGAATTGTTTTACATATTGAAACTGCTGAATTTATTCCTGATAATACAGAATTAACTTCATTATTCATACAATTGCAGGAAATCATCAGAAAAAGGGAACATCCTATATATATAACACATATCAGATCCCATACAGGTCTGCCAGGACCTCTAGCACAAGGTAATGATGAGATTGATCAGCTACTAATAGGTAATGTGCTAGAAGCCTCAGAATGTCATAAGAAATACCATGTAAATAGCAAAGGTTTGAAGAAGAATTTCTCCATCACTTGGCAACAGGCTAAGGATATTGTGAAAAAAATGTCCTACTTGTTCCATCTATAACCAAACTCCATTACCTGCAGGGAGCAATCCAAAAGGTATACAAAGAAATGAAATTTGGCAGATGGATGTGTTTCATTTTACAGAATTTGGAAGATTAAAGTATGTACATCATACCATTGACATCTATTCAGGATTTCAATGGGCAACTCCTGTGAGTTCTGAAAAGGCTGATTCTGTGATTACACACCTATTAGAAGTTATGGCCATCATGGGAATATCTGTACAAATTAAGGCAGACAATGCCCCAGAATATGTCTCCAATAAAATGAGACAATTCTTTGCTTATTACAATATAAAGCATGTTACAGGTATACCACACAATCCCACAGGCCAAGCAGTCATAGAAAGATCCATTCGAACTTTAAAGGATATGCTAAATAAACAGCAACAGGTAACAATGACTCCTAGAAATAGACTGCATAGTACTTTATTAACCTTGAATTTTCTCAGTGCTGATGAAAAAGGAACAACAGCTGCAGAGAGACATTGGACAACAGACAGAACTCCTGAGCTAAACCAACTGGTTTATTTCAAGGATGTGCTGACCTTAGAATGGAAACCTGGATATGTTCTACGTTGGGGAAGCGGTTTTGCCTTTGTTTCTGCAGGAGAAGAAAAGCAATGGATACCAACAAAATTAATAAAAATTTGATTCAAACAGGACAAACCCCTTGATGAAGAGAAGTAAAAGATCATCCACCAATGTGACATCTCTACAAGTTGTAAGAAAAATTTAACAATCAAAGGTAGGGTTCTGTTTTTGTCTTTCCAGGATAATGGAAATACCCATCTTCCAAAACTCATAAGGCCTTGGATATCCAGATGTTTACAGCAGAAAGAAAGAATCTATTGGTACCAATCTACACATGGTAAAATCTCACTGTCTAACATCTATCTCTCTATCAGTCTAGAAAAGTTGTGGTTCCAATTCAATTATAAGCCAAGCTGGCTTTGGAGATGGAATTGGCTCACTCCTCTAAACCCAAGCATATTGCTAAAAGAAAAGTTTGAGAGATTCTTCAGTCCCGTATCAGAAGAGCCCTCTGGTGTGAGACAGAAGGAAACCAATAAACAGGGACCATTGTCTTCTAAATTCTAACTCTCTCCATGCTTACTCTTGATTTCTCAGAATCCTTTCTTACATGCTATGTCCTCTTTAAATCCAAACCTCCCATTTTCAATAACAAATAAGTTTTTCCAATAGCAATATCAGAAGTCTCCAGAAGGAAGATGGGGCCCCTACAACAACAACTCTACCCAATCTAGAATGATGCCATGGTCATCATCATCATACTACACTTCTTGCCAGAATTTCAGACAATCTTACCCATTACTCTAAAACTTGCTGCAGAACCTACAGTTAGTCTAACTGAGGTTTAACTATCTGAGCTTTCTCACAGTACCCAACAGAGATAACATCACCCCCTAAATGGCAGGAAACAATCCTAAGAAAACGACGCCCCTTCTCCCTTAGGTTTCATAATTCTCAGGGTTATGGATGATGGTTATAGGGTTGGGGGTGGAAGAAAATATTAGACTCAGTATTCTAAAAAAAAAAAGGGTGGGGGAGAAGAAATGGAATGGATAGGTATAAGATATGATGGTAGATCATTGTATATACGAGTAAACAAATTTAGTAAAATAGCAACCTTAGATAATTTGCACTGTAATTTGTACTGTTATGGATTCTTATATGTTGATACAAATGTAAACTATTTTTATATTCCTGTTTAAGATAATTTGTATATTGATACAAATACAGAACTATATTTGTTATAATGTACATATATTTCTACTCTTATTTGAAATATTTTTATATTGATACAAATGTAAATTTATGTCTGTCATAATTTATGTATGTTCTACTTCTGTTTAGAATATTCAGTATATTGATATATATTTAAGATTATTGTCATATTGCATATCGCAGTATATATTCCCACCTCTGTTATAAATATCTTATGTATTGTCACAATTTTGAAGTCATTGTTCTTCACCATACAGTTGCTTATAGACTGTTTACCTTGTTTATGTGAAGCCTCAGTCCTTAGGTTATTTCAGTAGATAAGACTTATAGATTTATAGTCACCTATGCCTGTCATCTCTAGAGTCACATTAGTTAGATTATCCAGATTTATAGATACATAGGTCAGATGGACAGGTAATCTTCAGACACTTCCCAGACCTAGAGAATATGGCATTTAAATAACTTAGAATTCTGTTGATGTGAGACACAATTGCTCCTGGTTGCAATTTGATCCCAAGAGAATGTTGGGCTTCTAAGACATTTCCATTTGGAAGTTTGTCTTTTGGGCACAAAATGGCCTACTGGGCAAAGAACTGCCCTTGCCTTGACAGCTGACAGTACAAATGCAATGCTGTCCTTTCTGGACAAGCGGGACACAAGGAAAGCGACCACTGTACTCTGCCAAGACAGGGTAAGATGATCTTTCAGAATTCCTGCTTCTGAAAATGGTCTGTCAGATACTCTAGGCCTGTAGCCAATTTAAATGCACCAATAATGCTGAGAAACATTAGGTGACTGTCCAGGCTGCCAGCTGTCTTGGTCTACTCTTGCAAGATTCCTGAAAGTTGCTTGCATCCATCTACCATTTCTCAGGTATCATTTTGTTCCATCTCAGGTCTTTGATGGGATTGAAGACTAGCAGTTATAGTTCCAACTTAGTATATATAATATCATAGATAGAACATATTAAGTACTAGATTCAGGTTCTTTAGGATAGGACACTTTTTGGAATGATCTTTATAACATGCCATTTACTGTGCTCTATACTTCTCTGGATTTTAGTATGTGTTTCTTGCTTGATACTGTTTGCATTGGTTGTAGTTCCATCTTATCTAGGTCATTATCCCTTATTATTCCTGGACAATATTTGATAACCATTCCTTTGTATATAGTCTTGTATTAGTTTAGAACCTTCTTATTTAGACAAAAAGGGGAAATGTCGTGGGTAGCCATTCCAGCTTGGATCTGGAAGTTCCAACCCCCATTGAGACTCTAGCAACTGTCACACCTATGAGGCGGGGCCAGGGGAGGTGCTTGGAGACCCAAGAGCTGGATGGGCTAGGGCTTGCTCTGTGCCGGGACACTGAACGGTGGAGGTAGACTAAGCAGAGCTCCAGAGAACACTGCTGGACTGCGACACACCTTCCCCAGACCCTGAGACCTACCTATTCCTTAATTTGTGGGTTATGCCATTAAATAAATATCCTTTTAACTACATGGAGTGGCCATAATAATTTCACCAATAAACATCTCTTGAATTTATGAATAAAACAAGCATATCCCCCATCCCTCTTTTCTTTATCATTGTTCTTAAAACCTTAGTAAAAGTAATAAATCAAAAGAAAGAAAAAGAACCATTCACAGTTTCTCCTTTTAATATAATAGATTACATACTTAAAAAACAGAAACATCTGATGCTCACAGAGTATCAGAAATTCTGGGAACAATTTTACAACTTTATGTTTAGTTTGTGTTAAGCCTTGGTATCCTCTTTTTTAAGGAATGAATGTATACTTGCAGATATAGTGTTGGATGATTTGGGTGATGTAGAAAATAAAAATGCAAATGCAACAGAAGACATTAGAACAGGCACAGATCAAATGAAGGAGAAATTCTTGATATTCCTAAATCTCTTTGGTGGACAGTCCTGAGTATATTCACAATTATTTGTGCATGCACAATAATTGATGTTTGTTGATAAGACATAAAAATAAAGATGAAGGACAGCTTTGTTGAGCAGCAGGAAGCACTTAGGTACACAGCATGACAATAGGAGGGTCATCTGAGATGATTGCTCAGCAGAGGAAGGAGGTCATCTATGGTGATATTTTATTTGTGCTTTAATAAATAAAGCTTGCCTGGAGATCAGAGGAGGAAGCCAAATTCCAAAAGCACCAGCAATTTCCAGAGTTTAAAATCCTGAATCATGACAGGACACTGGCAGAATTCAAGTTATCTGACACTTGGAATACTGCTGTGGGATGGTCTGTATGTCAAATGCTCTGATTGGTCAATAAATAAGACACTGATTGGCCGGTGGCTAGGCAGGAAGTATAGGCAGGACTAACAGAGAGGAAAAAAGAAAGAACAGAAAGGCAGGAGACCCTGTCAGCCGCTGCCATGACAAGAAGCATGTGAAGATGCCAGTAAGCCATGAGCCACGTGGCAAGGTATAGATTTATGGAAATGGATTAATTTAAGCTAAAAGAACAGTTAGCAAGAAGTCTGACACGGCCATACAGTTTGTAAGCAATATAAGTCTCTGTGTTTACTTGGTTGGGTCTGAGCGGCTGTGGGACTGGCGGGTGACAAAGATTTGTCCTGACTGTGGGCAAGGCAGGAAAACTCTAGCTACAGAATACTTGCACCAAATGTGAGGATGAGTTGTAGGCCTTGCATACATCCTACTTCACAAATGTGTCTGTGAGATACACTAAGCCTATAGGCCGAAGATGATGCCCTAATATGCAGAGAAACCTCGAGTGACTGTCAAGGAATCTAGCTGTTTTTGTCAAAACTCACAATTTTTTTGAAGTCACTTGTTTGCACATCCTGTTTTACTAGGTAATATTATTTCCTTCTAGAGTGTCTGAGGGAGTTGAAGATTAAATAGATGTAACTATAGTTTTCCTTGTTCAGAAATTTCAGAAAAATAAACTCATTAAGTGGTGTTAAGTGTATAAGTTTGAAAGACATCATAAGATAGTTTTCTGGTGATAATACAAGATAGGATAGAAAGTGAATTAGGTATATTTTTGGACTCACCAAATAGGATAGAATGGAATATTTTCTCTGAACTTGTCAAATGCAAATAGAGTAGACATTATTGATATATTTATCTTGTATATATTTTATACAGTTATTGTATATAGTTTTTATTATATTAGTTATAACTGTTTTTTAATTTTTTATTAGAAAAAGGGGAAATGTGATGTTTTATTTGTGCTTTAAAAATAAATTAGCCTGGAGATCAGAGGAATAGGAACAGCCATTAAGTAAACAAAGGAGTCAGGCATGGGAGTACACGCCTTTAACCTATCACTTGGCAGGCAGGAATCTGTCTGGATCTCTGTGAGTTCAAAGCCACACTGGAAACAGATCAAGGTGTGGTGGCACACGCCTAAATTCCAACACTTGTTAACCATGGATGTCTGGAGTTCTGTACAGACAGACAGGAAGTGACAGAGCTGGCAATGAAGAGGAAGTGTTGTAGCTGGACAGAGAGAGCAAATCAGATGTCAGAACATCAGCATATATAGGCGTGGGTAGACAGGAAGTAACTTGCATTTGGAAGCTGTAGAGTTTGTGAGGTGAGGTTGGCTGGTGGCTTTCCTTATCTCTCTAAGGCTTTCAGCCCTATATCTGGCTCTGTGTTTTTTATTTGATAAGACCATTTAGAAATTCATCCACAGTCATCATCCATCTAAGTAAATGCTTTTCCCTGATTGCACTCCCATCATAGGTAGGAAGACCAAGCATTAGGAATTTGCATTCTGAGGAATTATTATTAAGTAACAAATTAACCATTGATCTAATCAATACCCTTCATGGCCACACTGAATTTAAACTTCTGTTTATTGGTTTCAGAGGGTTTTGTTCTTATTTTTGTTTTTGTTTGTTTTTGGAGAAAGAACATAAGGGTGGAGAGGGAGTAAGAGCGGATCTGGAAGGACTTGAGGGGAGATATAAAATATGTTTAATTTAATAATAATAAGTAAGCAAATATATTTCAACTAAAATTATTTTAAATAAAAAGTATTAAGAAGGAATTGACAAGTTTATATTTCATTATCTGTAATGTTCTATAATATTGTTTGATACAATATTTATATTTTTATTTATATATTTATATATATTTATATTCCTAATGATATGTAGGTATAGTTCATTGTTTAATTACTCTATGTGTTTTATTGAATGAATATCAAATTTATGTATCCATTTTCTTATTCCTGGATACTTATTCCTGGATACTTAGGCTTAATCAACTGTCCATAATTATTTGCAATATAATAACAAACACAAAACTTTTTGTGGGTTTAGTGAACTTTATTGATGTTATTCAAGAGAGTAGGAATGGCTAAGCCCCTTCCTTTCTTCTGGGATTCTGGGATAGAAACTGTGGTGGAGAGACTCAGTGTTGTAGGCTGATTTGGTACAGGAAGTGCTTCATAGTCCAGGACATCTCATGCTCTTGTGTTCTTGTTGGGGTAGGTGGTCTAGGCCTTCTTGCTCCTTGGAGGCCATGTAGGCCATGAGATCCACTGTCCTGTTACATTAGCTGTATTAATTGTCATACCAAGAAATGACCTTTTCAAAGTTGACATTGAGAGCACTACCAGTCCCAGCTTCATAGATGGCAGAGTAGTTATTACTGTTAAAGTTGCAGGAGACATCTTCATTATCAGCTTAGCCTGGAATGTCCTTAATGGGACCTTGGATGCCTGCATCACCAACTTCTTGATGTCATCATATGCTTGGAAGCTTTCTTCAGGTGACATGTCAGAGCTATGTCAGAAAGATTGTGGATAGGAACACAAAATGGCATGCAAATGAGCTTCTGATTGAGCTCTGGGATCACCTTGCCCACACCCTTGCAGCACCAGTGAATGCATAAATGATGTTCTGGGGTACCACACCACAGCTTCCCAGAAGGACCATCCACAGTTTTCTGGGTGGCAATGATGTCTTGGATTGCCATCATGAGTCCTTCCCCAATGCCAAAATAGTCATGGATGATGTTGGTCAGGGGGACTAAGCAGTTGGTGGTAAAGGAATCATTGCTGACAATCTTGAGTGAATTGTCATATTTCTCATATTCCACATCTATCACAAACATGAAGCATTAGCAGAAGGGGCATAGGTGATGACCCTTTGGGCCCCACCTTTCAAGTGGGCTCCAGGCTTCTCTATTGGTGAAGACACCAGTTAACTTTACAGCATTATCCCATCCAATATGGGCAGTCTCTTGCTCCTGGAAGATGATGGCAGTCTTACAGTTCTCAGCCTTGTCTGTGTATATATGATAGTTTCCAAATCTATGTATGAATATTTTCAAATCTCCTAAGTATCATCAAACTGAATAAATATGAAAGTAATTACTATAACTACAACAGTAACACTAGCTACTTATAGTACCACCTGCATATGTGGTGATATTTTATTTGTGCTCTAACAAATAAAGCTTGCCCTAGGGATCAGAGAAAAGAGTCAGTCACTATATTTAACATAGAGGTAGGCAGTGGATGCACATACCTTTAATCCTGCCATTCAGGAGGCAGAGATTCATCAGGATCTCTGTGAGTTCAAGGCATACTGGGAAAAGAGCCATGCATGGTGGCACACACCTTTAATTCCAGCACTTATTAACCATAGAGATCTGCAGGATCTGTATGGACAGACAGGAAGTGACAGAGCTGGTCAAAAAGAGCCAGTGATATAGCTAGGTTGAGAGAGGAAGTAAAATAGCAGGGCCTAGAAAGATATATAGGCATGAGTATGTAGGAAGCAGCTCTCTCTTGGGCTGAAGATTTCCAAGCAGTAAGAACTTGTGGCTAGAGCTGGCTCTATTCTTTTGATCTCTCAGCTTTCATCTCAATATATGGCTCCAAGGTTTTTTTATTATAAGACCCTTTACAAGTCGTGTTACATGTATATTTTGAGATTGCATTATTTTTTTACATCTGTGTTGATGTATATTTTCCATTTAATTTTTGTAAAGCTTAAGAGCATGAAATAGTATCAGAAATACATACTCCTCATTTAAACATTAATAATAACAGAACTAGACTCTCTCAACCACATTCTTCAGATACCACCACATCCTAACTTCACTGTCTAATTACATTTATCATTAATATCTCTGAATACAAACTTATTTTTTGTTAACTTGTCCATGTGAAATGGATCTTAAGATTTTTCCCAAGGAAAGGCAGAATTCCCCACATGGAACACATTCTTGTTCCTCACTCTCCTTTATGAATCTGCTCTTTATGTTCTTTATTGTTATTTTTTTCAGTTTCAATACAATTTTATTTTTTATTTTAATTTTTTTATTTAATTCTACTCATTCCTCATGCTATCCACAGAATACCCCATCCTCCCTCCTCAAACCACCCAGCCCTCTCTCCCAAGCCACCCTTCATCCCCATATCCCACAAATCAAGGTCTCCCATGGAGAGTCAGCAGATCCCAGCACACATGTCCAAGCATGTCCAAGCCCCTTCCCACAGCACCAAGGCTGTGCAAGGTGTCACACCACAGACACCGGATTCCCAGAAGCCTGCCCATGCACCAGGGACAGATCCCGACCCCTCTGCCTGGGTGCCCCTCAAACAGTTCTAGCCAAAGAAACGTCTTCTGTGTCCAGAGGGCCTAGTCCAGTCCATGGGGACTCCACAGCTACCAGTCCACATTTCATGGGTTTCCACTAGTGTGGTCCATCATCTCGGCACATCCTCCCATCATGATCTCAATGACCCTCACCTGCAGTATCTCTCCTCTCTCTCATCAATTGGATTCTCAGAGCTCAGCCTGCTGCCTGGCTGTGGATCTCTGCATCTGCCTCCATCTGTCACTGGACAAAGGCTCTATGATGACAGTTAGGTTATTTGTTAGGCTGGTCACCAGAGTAGAGTAGACTGGTCCAGGCACCCTCTGGACCACTGCCAGCAGACCAAGGTGGGGTCAACCTTGTGGATTCCTGAGAGCCTCCCCAGCACTCTGCCTCTTCCTATTTCCATGATGTCCTCATCTATCATGGTATCTTTCTCCCTGCCCTCCCACTTTGTCCCTGTTCCAGCTTGACCCTGCCATTTCCCTATGTCCTCATCCCACACTCCTCTCCCTCTGACACCCCCCCCAACACCCACTCCATTCATGTAGATCTCATCCACTTCTCCTTCGCAAGGTCATCCATTTGTCCCTCCTAGCGTCTTTTCCTGTTGGCTAGCCTCTCTGGAGCTGTGGGTTGCAATCTGGCCATCCCTTCCCTTCCATTTAGTATCCACTTATGAGTGAGTACATACTATGTTTGTGCTTCTGAGCCTGGGTTACCTCGCTGAAGATGATATTTTCTAGATCCATGCATTTGCCTGCAAATTTCATGATATTTTTTTTTAATGCTGACTACTATTCCATTGTGTATATGTGCCACATTTTCTTTTTCCACCCTCCAGTTGCAGGGCATCTAGGTTGTTTCCAGGTTCTTGCTATTACAAATAATGCTGATATGAACATAGCTGAGCAAGTGTCCACGTGGTAAGATTGAGCATTCCTTGGGTATATGCCCAAGAGTGGTATAATTGGGTCTTGAGGAAGAATTATTCCCAACTTTCTGAGAAACCTCCATACTGATTTCCAGAGTGGCTATCCAAGTTTGCATTCCCACCAGCAGTGGAGGAGTGTTCCCCTTGTTCCATATCCTCTCCAGCATAAGCTGTCTTCAGTGTTTTTGATCTTAGCCATTCTGACAGGTGTAAGATGGTATCTCAGAGTTGTTTTGATTTTCATTTCCCTGATGACCAAGGATGTTGAGCAATTCCTTAAATGTCTTTCAGCCATTTGAGATTCTTCTAATGAGAATTCTCTGTTAAGCTCTGTACCCCATTTTTTAATTGGATTGTTCAGTATTTTGATGTGTAGCTTTTTGAGTTCTTTATATATTTTGGAGATCAGCCCTCTGTCAGATGTGGGGTTGGTGAAGATCGTTTTTCACTCTGTAGGCTGTTGTTTGGTCTTATTGACCATATCCTTTGCTCTACAAAAGCTTCTCAGTTTCAGGAGGTCCCATTTATTAATTGCCACTCTCAGTATCTGTGGTACTGGTGTTATATTTAGGAAGTGGTCTCCTGTACCAATTTGTTCCAGATTATTTCCTACTTTCTCTACTATCAAGTTCAGTGTAACTGGACTTATGTTGAGGTCTTTGATCCACTTGGACTTGAATTTTATGCATGGTGACAGATATAGATCTATTTGCAATCTTCTGTATGTTGACATTCAGTTATGCCAGCACCATTTGTTGAAGATGCTTTCTTTTTTCCATGGTACAGTTTTGTGTTTTTTGTTGAAAATAATATGTTCATAGGTGCAGGGACTGATGTCAAGTCTTCAGTTCGATTCCATTGGTCCATATGTCGATTTTTATGCTAGTATCAAGCTGTTTTTATTCCCGTAGCTCTTTAGTAAAGCTTGAGGTCAGGGATCATGATTCCTCCAGAGGTTGCTCTATTATACAGGATTCTTTTAGCTATCCTAGGTTTTTGTTTTTCCATATAAAGTTAAGTATTGTTCTTTCCAAGTCTGTGAAGAATTGTGTTGATATTTTGATGGGGATTGCATTGAATCTATAGATTGCTTTTGGTAAGATTTCCATTTTTACTGTGTTGATTCTACCTATCCTTGATCATGGTAGATCTTTCCATTTTCTGATAACTTCTTCAATTTCTTTCTTCAGAGACTTAAAGTTCTTATCATACAGGTCTTTCACTTCTTAGTTAGAGATACCCCAAGGTATTTTATATTATTTGTGGCCATTGTAAAGGTGATGTTTCTCTGATTTCTTTCTCAGCCTCTTTTTCATTTGTATATAGGAAGGCTACTGATTTTTTTTTGAGTTAACCTTGTATCCTGCCACTTTACTGAAGGAGTTTATTAGTTGTAGGAGTTCCCTGGTAGAATTTTGGGGTCACTTATGTATACTCTCATATTGTCTGCAAATAATGAAAGTTTGACTTCTTCCTTTCCAATTTATATCACCTGGACCTCCTTATGTTGTCTTATTGCTCTAGCTAGAAATTCAAGTACTCTATTGCATAAGTTTAGGGAGAGTAGACAGCCTTGTCTTGTTCCTGATTTTGTGGGAATTGCTTTGAGTTTCTCCCCATTTAATATGATTTTGGCTGTTGACTTGCTGTAATTTGCCTTTATTATGTTTAGGTATGTTCCTTGTATTCCTGATCTCTACAAGACCTTTATCATGAAGGGGTGTTGTATTTTGTCAGAGGGTTTTTCAGCATCTAATGAGATATTCATGTGTTTTTTTTCTTTCATTTTTGCCATGGACTGGCCCACCGGGAGTACCACAACCATAGGAGAACCAGGGCTTGGGTAGTCAGGAAGGCAAGGATTCGGTGAATGACAGACAGACAACAGACTCAGAAGTGGTTTGAATCTGCTGCAATCTTACTTCTGCAAATCAGTAGTTTATATACAGAAAAGAAAACTATCAAGTCATAGAAGGATCAACAAGAGCTTGGCAATAATTTAATCACATCATCTTTAAAAAGCAGCAAGCACACAATTATTAATTGGTGCTAGACATATCCCTTCACCCACAAGAACTTTATGACCTAAAAGGCAGTCTGTGTTTTCTAAACTTAAAACAGTCCCTAGACTTGTGTAGACTTCTTTGCAGTTACAGCTGTGTCCTTAATCTTATCTAGTTTATTATGTACTTTACTTTTTTGGTTTTTATGACCCACTTAGCCAATTTGGATGCTGCAGATGCTCTCTAAGTCTTTCTTTAGTTCTTTTTTTAATCACATATCTATTTTAATATAAAACCTTCTTACCTGTTGGAATATGGACTCCTGTACTTTTATGCCTGTAAGTGGAAAGGGTTCTGCTGTAGCCTTTAAGTTTTCCATGCTGAACTTCCTCATGGAGGGGCCCACCATCTGCCTCCTATGAGATAACGTCTTCTGCCATAAATCACTTAGTTGGGATTCCCAAAGGATTCCTAGTGGGTGAGTGTTCATTCCCTAGAAGTGCCTTGGGATCTTAAAAAATAGCTCCTTCTGCTATATCTGATTAAGCTCCATGTCCAGCTTCCTCTTCCCTCCATAGTTCACAACCCAAGCATTCATTAATTTTGGCTGTGCTTCATAAATTAATTAGAACATTATCAGAAAAGCAGTTATACAGAACCCATAGCCCAGGGAGCTCATTTTCTGTGAAGTACATCTTCTCTGAGAAGGAAGCATAATGCAGCCACTCTGCGAGGGACCTCCAGGGAGCTTAGTCCCGTGGGACACGTATTTCCAATCAGGTATTATTGACATAATTGTTCATGTCACATGGACAACACTGGAGTTTGTGTGGCACAGTTTGTTTATATGGTGTATCACATTGACAGATTTTCATATGCTGAACCATCCTGGCATCCCTGCAATGAAGCCTACTTGGTCATGGTGGATAATTGTTTTGATGTGTTCCTGGTTGAGGTGTGTTTCTTGTGTGAAGCAAATGTATGGATCTTGTTTTTGTATCCATTCTGTTAGCCTGTGTCTTTTTATAGGTAATTTGAGACCATTGATATTGATGGATATTAATGACAAGTTATTGTTAATTCCTGTAATTTTTTTGGTGGTAGTGTTGTATGTTTCCCTTCTTTGGTATTTGTTGGTATGGAACTAGCTATTGCCTGTGTTTTCATGGGTGTATCTAACTTCCTTAGGTTGAATTTTTCCTTCAAGTGCTTTCTGTAGGGCTGGATTTGTGGAGAGATATTGTTTAAATCTCTTTTTATCATGGAATATTTTGTTTACTCCGTCTATCTTGATTGAGAGTTTTGCTGGGTATAATAGTCTCAGTTAGCATCCATGGTCTCTTAGTATCTGCATAACATCTGTCCAGGACCTTGTGGCTTTTAGAGTCTCCATTGGGAAGTCAGGTGTTATTCTTATGGGTCTGTCTTTATATGTTACTAGGCCTTTTTCCCTTGCAGCTCTTAATATTTTTCTTTATTTGTATGTTAGTGATTTGATTATTATGTGGCAAGGGGACTTTTTTTTGATCCAGTCTATTTGGTGTTCCTTAACCTTCTTGTATTTTTATAGGCATTTCCTTCTTTAGGTTGGGAAAGTTTTCTGCTATAATTTTGTTGAATATATTTTCTGTGCCTTTGAGTTGGTGTTCTTCTCCTTCTTCTATCCCTATTATTCTTAGGTTTGGTCTTTTTATGGTGTCCCAAATTTCCTGGACATTTTAGTTCATGACTTTGTTGGTTTTACTGTTTTCTTTGTCTGATGAATCTATTTCTTCTACTGTATATTCAATGGCAGAGATCTTCTCTTCCATCTTTGCATTCTGTTGGTTATACTTGCATCTGTAGTTCCTGTTCGTTTACTCAGATTTTCCACTTCCAGCATTACCTCAGTTTGTGTCTTCTTTATTGACTCCATTTCAGTTTTGAAATCTTGAACTGTTTCCCTCATTTGTTTAATTGCTTTCTCTTGGCTTTCAAGGGATTTACTGATTTCTTCCCATTTTTTGTTTGATTTTTCCTCGATTTCTTTAAAGGAATTTTTCATTTCCTCTTTTTTTTTTTTTTTTTTTTTTTTTTTTTGGTTTTTTCGAGACAGGGTTTCTCTGTGTAGTTTTGCGCCTTTCCTGGAACTCACTTGGTAGCCCAGGCTGGCCTCGAACTCACAAAGATCCGCCTGCCTCTGCCTCCCGAGTGCTGGGATTAAAGGCGTGCGCCACCACCGCCCGGCTCATTTCCTCTTTTATGATCTCTAATATCTTCTTAAAGTCATTTTCATTGTAGAGATCTTCCATTTCCTCTCTGTTGGGATGCTTAGGTCTTGCTGATGTAGGTTCTGATAAGGTCATATTGGTTTTTATGTTGTTGACTCTATTTTTGCACTGGAATCTACTCATCTCTTTCTCCACTTGGTGCAAGTGGTGTCTGTGTCTGAGGGAGCCTCTCTTGGTCTGATTGATACTCTTGATTCAGTGGGAGCTCTTGGTCTAGTCAATGCTAATGGACTTTTTGTCTCAGGGGTCAGCTCTTAGTCCAACTGACGCTAGTGGGCTCTGTCTCAGGGAGTAGTTGCAGTCTTGCCATGTGGTAGATGGTGGTAGTCTGACCTGTCTGCAGGATGTCTGCTAGTCAACTGGCCTCTTAGTTTAGTTGGGTGCTGGCAGGCTCTACCTCAGGGAACAGTTGTATTCTCAGAAGGTGGGTGGGATTTGGGGGTGGTGAGGCTTGGGTTACAGGGTCTGATGGGGGATGGGAGTAGTCTGACCTGTGTGCAGGAGGTCTTCCTGTCAACTGGCCTGAAACTGGACCTGCAATGGGTGAGGGTGTAAGGCACAGGGTTGTGACCCTTGGCCCCAAGCCTAGGGCCTGGGATGTTATGGTATGAGGATAAATACTCACCTCTTAGTCCAGTCAGGTGGCAGGCTCTGTCTCCTATGTTCTTATATTATAAATTATCACAGCACATATTTAGTATCTTTTTTTATGATTTACCTCTTTGTTCTTAAAGCAACAATTATTTTATCCTTCTTATAATTTTTTAAAAATGTGATTTCGGTTAAAAAAGAACAAGGGCATCATCTTAAAGGTTATAGTTAAAATACCATGATTTGGATATCAATAAAATCTCTCCTTCTTTAGGGCTCATGTGATTGATTTTCTCTTCAGGGTGTTAGGCTTTGGAAAATTTTGTTTGAGTTCTAACAGATAAAACTTAGAGGATGGTCCTCAGTATATTGGGGTTATGTTATCAAATGTTGGATTCGAGAGATGGCTCAGTGTTGAAAGTGTATACTGCTCTTGCAAATGACCTAGGTTCATTCCCAAGTTTGTAAAGCAATGTACAAGAACCTGTAATTCCATCTTGAGGATAACCTAATGCCCTCTTCTCTGCTTTGCAGGTGCATTCACTCACTTACACAAGCCCCCACAATTTTAATTAACATTTTAAAAAGAAGATATACAGATGTGGGAAAGGATTATGATATCCATTAAATGTTAAAATTAAAAAGGAACACAATGAGAAGCTAGAATATAGAATATATATTAGACTATAATATAATATAAAACACCCATCCACTAGAATATAAAAACACTGATGGCACCAAATTCTGCTAAGAAGGAGAAGCAGGAATGCTGGCATTCTGTGGATAATATAAAAAATAAACTGCTCAGGAACTTATAAAGCTAGGTAAAATTTCCGAAAAGTACAAAAAATAGACTTATCATAAATCACAATAGCCACGTTATTTAGAATTCATAAAATTAATAACATATCCACACCTCATATATATCTTTAAAAAAGCATCTTAGCTGAAGCTCATGACAGAACACTTACATAGCACATAGAATCAATCATTAGCACCTCACAAGCAATAGAAACAAAAGCTTGCATTAGTGACTCTCTTTGCCATATCTAGAAGTGTACAAAATGTTCTTAGTAAGTAAATGAATAAGGAAAGAGTAGAATATCCATATAAAGTGAATCAATAATCATCATTAACAATAAATGGCCTGCCATGAGAAGACATGGAAGAAGCCTAAATGAAATATGAATGAAGTTAGTCTAATAGAGCCACATGCTAGTTCAAAGCAATAAATCAAAGTATTGTAAGTCATAAAACTACAGTGAGAGAAAGTAGTAATGACCAGGAGCAATTGCAGGAAATGAGAGAATACAAAATGGTTTAAGAGCATCAAAACTATGCTGCAGGAGATTGTAAAGACTGGTGAATGTTGTTCTTCTGTATGTGTATGGTTACACAATGAGTGGTATAAAAACTCAACAATAAAATGAAGGTATTATCGAGAGACCAACCCCCAGCCCCCATCCTGCTCCCCCCACTTCCCTTCTGGACCAGTGACTTCTGGTCCAGATAAGAGCTTCCATCCTGCGCCGGAGTTCCCATTTGGACAAGATAACTCCCATCTGGACAAGAGAGAGAGAGACTTCCTGAATCTGTCATCTCTTTCTGAACCAAGTACACTGATAAGACCAAGAAGGAACCACAAGCAGATGGGCAGATGTCAAGGTAGAAGTGCATACAACAAAATGAAGAGCAATACAGCATCACCAGAACCTAGTCTGCCTCCAACATCTAGACCTGAACATCAAAAATTGGAAGAAGCAGAAGAAAATAGCCTTATGCGTAACATCATGAAGAAGGTAGAGGCTTGTGTAGAGGAAAAGACAAAAAAAATGGAAGAACACTGTAAACAACTAGAGGAAAGGGCAAACAAATTAGAAGAAAACAATAAAATCCTGGAAGAAAACAATAAAGTCCTGGAAGAAAACAATAAAGTACTGAAAGAAAATCATGAAAAAGCAATGAAACAAATAAAGGAAACAGTCCAAGACCTGAAAAGGGAAATTGAAAAAATAAAGAAGACACAAACAGAGGGAATGCTGGAAATAGAAAACCTGAGTAAAAGATCGGGAACTTCAGATACAAGTATAACCAACGAATGCAAGAGATGGAAGAGAGGATCTCTGGCATTGAAGATACAGTAGAAGAAATAGTTTCATCAGTCGAAGGAAACACTAAAGCCAACAAAGTCATGAACCAAAATGTCCAAGAAATTTGGGACACCATGAAAAGACCAAACCTATGAATTATAGGGATAGAAGAAGGTGAAGAATACCAACTCAAAGGCACAGAAAATATATTCAACAAAATTATAGAAGAAAACTTTCCCAACTTAAAAAGGAAATGCCTATGAAGATACAAGAAGCCTATAGAACACCAAACAGACTAGACCCCCCAAAAAAGTCCCCTCGACACATAATAATTAAACAACTAAATGTACAGAATAAAGAAAGAATATTAAGAGCAGCAAAGGAAAAATGCCAAGTGACCAATAAAGGTAAACCCATCAGAATAACACCCGATTTCTCAATGGAGACTTTGAAAGCCAGAAGGACCTGGACAGATGTAATGCAGACACTAAGAGAGCATGGCTGTCAGCCCAGAATAATATACCCAGCAAAACTTTCAATCATCATAGACGGAAGGAACAAGACATTCGAAGACAAAGCCAGATTTAAACAATACCTATCCACAAACCCAGCCTTACAGAAAGCACTAGAAGGAAAATTCCAACCGAAGGAAGTCAGATACACACTCGAAAACACAGGTAATAGATAAAGCCACAGCACTGAACCCCAGAGAAGAGAAGTACACACACACTACCAACAAAAATAACAGGGATGAACAATTACTGGTCATTAATATCCCTTAATATCAATGGACTTAATTTACACATCTCAAATTCAAAGACAGACACTACCTAAGAATAAAAGGCTGGGAAAAGACTTTCCAATCAAACGGTCTTAAGAAACAAGCAGGTGTAGCCATCCTGATATCCAACAAAATAGAATTCAAACTAAAATCAATCAAAAGAGGTCAAGATGGGCATTACATACTCATCACAGGAAAGATCCACCAAGATGAAGTTTCAATTCTGAACATTTATGCCCCAAACTCAAGGGCACCCACATATGTAAAAGAAACATTACTAAGGCTTAAACCACATATAAAACCCCATACATTAATAGTGGGAGATCTCAACACCCCACTTTCACCACTGGACAGATCTCCCAAATAGAAACTTAACAGAGAAATAAAGGACTTAACTGATGTCATGACTCAATTGGACCTAATAGATATCTACAGAACATTCCATCCTAACAAGAAAGAATATACCTTCTTCTCAACACCCCATGGAACTTTCTCTAAAATCGACCACATACTTGGCCACAAAGTAAATCTCAACAGATACAAAACAATTGGAATAACCTCCTGTGTTCTATCAGACCACCATGGTTTAAAGTTAGATTTCAACAACAACAAAAACTACAGAAAACCTACAATCTCATGGAAACTGAATAATGCTCAACTGAATCACCAATGGGTTAAGGAAGAAATAAAGAAAGAAATTAAAGACTTCCTAGAGATCAATGAAAATGAAGACACCACATACCCAAACTTATGGGACACTATGAAAGCAGTGTTAAGAGGGAAATTCATAGCACTAAATGCCCACATAAAGAAGTTGTAGAAATCCCACACTAGTGACTTAACAGCACACCTTAAAGCTCTAGAACAAGAAGAAGCAAAGTCTCCCCGGAAGGATAGACATCAGGAAATTATCAAAGTGAGAGGTGAAATTAATAAATTAGAAACTAAGAGAATAATACAAAAAATTAATGAAACAAAGAGTTGGTTCTTTGAGAAAATCAACAAGATAGACAAGCCCTTATCCAAACTAACCAAAAGACACAGAGAGAGAATCCAAATCAACAAAATCAGAAATGAAAAGGGGGACATAACAACAGATATTGAGGAAATCCAGAGAATTATAAGGTCATATTTCAAAAAACTCTACTCCAAAAAACTGGAAAACCTAAAAGAAATGGACATTTTTTCTAGATAGGTACCACATACCCAAGTTAAATCAAGACCAGATAAACTATTTATATAGTCCAATAACCCCTAAGGAAATAGAAACAGTCATTAAAAATCTCTCAACGAAAAAAAGCCCAGGACCAGATGGTTTCAGCGCAGAATTCTACCAGATCTTCAAAGAAGAGTTAATACCAATATTCTCTAAATTGTTCCACATAATAGAAACAAGGAACATTACCAAACTCCTTCTATGAGGCTACAATTATCCTGATTCCTAAACCAAACAAGGATGCAACAAAAAAAGAGAACTACAGACCGATCTCTCTCATGAACATTGATGCAAAAATACTCAATAAAATACTGGCAAACAGACTCCAAGAACGCATCAGAACAATTATCCACCATGATGAAGTAGGATTCATCCCAGGGATGCAAGGGTAGTTCAACATACGAAAGTCCATCAATGTAATACACAATATAAACAAACTCAAAGAAAAAAAACCACATGATCATCTCACTAGATGCAGAAAAGGCATTTGACAAAATTTAACACCCCTTCATGATAAAAGTCTTGGAGTGATCAGGAATACATGGACCATACCTAAACATAATAAAGGCAATTTACAGCAAGCCAACAGCCAACATCAAATTAAGTGGAGAGAAACTCAAAGCAATTCCACTAAAATCGGGAACGAGGCTAGGCTGTCCACTCTCCCCATACTTATTCAATATAGTACTTGAAGTTCTAGCCAGAGCAATAAGACAACATAAGGAGATTAAGGGGATACAAATTGGAAAGGAAGAAGTCAAGCTTTCCCTATTTGCAGATGACATGATAGTATGCTTGAGTGATCCCAAAAATTCCACCCAGGAACTGATAAAGCTTATAAACACCTTCAGCAACATAGCAGGATACAAGATCAACTAAAAAAAAAAATCAGTAGCCCTCCTATATACAATGGACAAAGAAGTTGAGAAGGCAATTAGAGATACATCACCCTTTACAATAGCCAAAAATGACATAAAATACCTTGGGTAACACTAACCAAGCAAGTGAAGGACCTATATGACAAGAACTCTAAGTCCCTGAAAAAAATTGAAGAAGATGTCAGAAAATGGAAAGATGGATATGCTCATGGATAGGCAGGGTTAACATAATAAAAATGGCAATCTTACCAAAAGAAATTTACAGATTTAATGCAATCCCCATCAAAGTACCAACACAATTCTTCACAGACCTGGATAGAGTAATACTCAACTTCATATGAAAAAAAAAACCCAGGATAGCCAAAAGAATCCTGTACAATAAAACATCCTCTGGAGGCATCACAATCTCTGACTTCAAGCTCTACTATAGAGCTACTGCAATAAAAACAGCTTGGTATTGGCATAAAAACCCACATGTGGACCAATGGAATCGAATTGAAGACCCTGACATTAACCCACACACCTATGAACATATAATTTTTGACAAAGAAGCCAAAGTGTACAATGGAAAAAAGAAAGCATCTTCAACAAATGGTGCTGGCATAACTGGATATCAACATGTAGAAGGCTGCAAATAGATCCATATCTGTCACCGTGCACAAAACTTAAGTCCAAGTGGATCAAGGACCTCAACATAAATCCAGCTACTCTGAACCTACTAGAAGAGAAAGTAGGAAGTAGTCTTGAACGCATTGGCATAGGAGATCACTTCCTAAATATAACACCAGTAGCGCAGACACTGAGACAAACAATCAATCAATGGGACCTCTTGAAACTGAGAAGCTTTTGTAGAACAAAGGGTAAAGTCAACAAGGCAAAGTGACAGCTTACAGAATGGGAAAAGATCTTCACCAACCCTACATCTGACAGAGGACTGATATCCAGAATATATAAGGAACTCAAGAAATTAGACATCAAAACGACCAACAGTCCAATTGAGAAATGGGCTTTAGAACTAAACAGAGAATTCTCAACAGAGGAAACTCAAATGGCTGAAAGACATTTAAGGAATTGCTCAACATCCCTAATCATCAGGGAAATGCAAATCAAAACAACTCTGAGATACCACTTTACGCCTGTCAGAATGGCTAAGATCAAAAACACTGAAGACACTTTATACTGGAGAGGATGTGGAACTAGGGGAACTCTCCTCCACTGCTGGTGGGAATGCAAGCTTGTACAACCACTTTGGAAATCAATATGGTGCTTCTTTAGAAAATTGGGAATCAATCTCCCCCAAGACCCAGCTATACCACTCCTGGGCATATACCCAATAAATGCTCAATCATACCACAAGAGCACTTGCTCAGCTATGTTCATATCAGCATTGTTTGTAATAGCCAAAACCTGGAAACAACCTAGATGCCCTTCAACTGAAGAATGGATAAATAAATTGTGGCACATATACACAATGGAATAGTACTTAGCAGAGAAAAACAAGGACATCATGTGGTTTGCATTTAGATGGATGGGTCTAGAAAAAATCATCCTGAGTGAGGTAACCCAGACTCAGAAAGACAAATATGGTATGTACTCACTCATAGGAAGATGCTAGATGTGGAATAAGGATGACTGGACTGCTACTCACATCACCAGTGAGGCTACCTGGAAAACAGGACCCCAAGAAAGACACGGAAATATGGATGAGATCTACAGGAACAGCCTGGACATGAGTGGGAGCAATGAAGGGCAAGGGTCAAGGGAAAGAGAGTGGGAGATCCTAGCTGGATCAAGAAAAGAGAGGGAGAACAAGGAATAGGAGACCATGGTAAATGAAGACCACATGAGAAATGGAAGAAACAAAGAGCTAAAGAGGCTCACAGAAATCCACAAAATACCCCCACAAAAGACTGCTGGCAATGGTCGAGAGACAGCCGGGACTGACCTACTCTGGTGATGGGATGGCCAAAAACCCTAATAGTTGTGCCATAAACCCATCCAAGGACTGAGGAATCTGGATGCAGACATCCACAGCTAAGCCCCTGGTGGAGCGCTGGGAGTCTAATTAGTGAGAAAGAGGAGGGTTTATATGAGCGAGAATTGTTGAAACCAAGGTTGGATAAAGCACAGGGACAAATAACCAAATGAATGGAAACACATGAACTATGAACCAAAGGCTGAGGGGCCCCCAACTGGATCAGGCCCTCTGAATAGGTCAGACAGTCGATTGGCTTGATCTGCTTGGGAGGTATCTAGGCAGTGGTACCTGGTCCTGGGCT